>NC_060211.1:101730000-102355000 GCF_021130785.1 Homalodisca vitripennis
GTGTTTTGAGTAAGTATAATATATGAGGACATAATGCAAAAGACACACAAAGTTATGGAAAGAAACGGCAGTTCTCCAAGCACAGATGAAAACATTCCTGTTGCGAAAAAAAGGACAAAATGAAAACTACTAAAGGCCATGAAGGTAGGCTTTTAAATATCAACTATATGAAAATAGACCTAATTCAATAAAAGATAGAAAGGAGCAAAATTGATTTTTTATACATACATTTTTGAGCAGTAATAATTTTAAGTGTGTGCTATTCACTTAAGTTTCTCATATAATATTTTACAATACCACCTTGGATGAAGGTGTAACAATCAACTATTTTTTTCTTTTCATTGAAGCATGATGTTCAAGAAACAGAAGTTCTTATCTCCGATATCATAAAAACGCAGAATAGCAATCACTGCAGGGAGGGGAAAATGTTGAAGCAGTTTTATGAATCTCGTACCACCATTATTCCATGAGGACATATGCCTCCTACAACTGCCTTCCAAATAAATGACAAACAAGACATTCTCCCAGATGGAATCGATGGTGTGAATATTGAGTTAAGCTCCAGTTCACCCATCTCTTAGCAGGCCCGTTTTACACCCTGCCAGCGCCCTAGGCACAACAAAGAGTTGCGCCCCTTTTTATACCCCTGCCAGCTGACTACGCCCCCCCCCCACCACCAGCCCTACCATAACGCCTATACCCCGTAAATTTAGATTTAGTCTGAAAGCCAGTTTTGGTTCGGGTGGGACTTTAGACTTAATGTCCCTTAACTCTCCTTTACAAATTATCCTGATTTTTTCGAGTGCCTTCCCATTATCCACCACCTATGGACCCGCCGTGTCCCGGACTGGCAACAGTAGCCGTGAGGTCCACCACCCCCCCTTCTTTATATTTTAAGTATTTACATTATTTATAGTATTCGTTTAATCACATTTTCTTTGGATTATTTTTCGTTTTTTGGCTTACCACTAGACTGACTAAGTCGTCAATAATATTTGTTAGTCTAATTTTAAAGTAATGTCGTTTTGGGTGCACAGCAACAACAAGCCATTAAGCTTTTGATCTTTCATCAACAAATGACGATCTAATTTCTGACTTCACTCTTTTCAAAGCTGGAAAGCTACGTTCAGCTGTGAAGTTCGTCAAAGGTAAGGTTAGAAATATCCTGAGAGCGACCTTCAAATTGGAGAAAGTGTTCTCTAATCTGTTTGATTTTATGTAGGCGTACATATCTTTGATCTTAGAAAGGTTCTCCAAAATCATGAATTTTTGGAAATTTACATTCCTGGGCAAAGTCTTGTCCATCAATATCGTTCTTGTATACTTCTCCTAACAGTTTAGCTTCACAAGCCACCTCTTTAGAATTTTTCTCTTCTAGATTTTGTAAGATCTTAAATATTGTGTCGAGATTTTTATAGGCCTCCCTTCTTTTGAGCTGCGAAGCTATGTTGTCAACAATGGCAATAAATACACCCTGGTGCGAAATCTTTCTCGAGATGTTTCTTCCTTCATGCTTTTGTCATTCTCTTCATCGGGCAATAACTTTCTTTTTCTAACTTTGTCATATACAGCTTCTTCTTTTTCTGCAAGTTTTAATTCTTTGGACTCGACACAATCAAATAAATATATCTTTTCACTCAAAAACGAGGATAGTGTTTCAAGTTCCTTTGTAGCACCAAATAGGTCTAAATCTTGATTTTGAAGAGTCAAACTTGTTCCTTGTTTTATCAACTGTCTCGAGAATTTCGTCCCAGACCACAGTTAATAACGTGGTTTGGAAATTTCCAAGTGTTTTTAGAAACCGAGTGGCTGTGCATTTTATTTCTAGTGTCTGAGTATCGTCGTTATTTAGCTCATCAAGAGAATCTTTTAATTCATGTCGACTTATTTTTAAACCTAGAAGGGCGTCTGCCCTAGCAGACCATCTTGTGTCACTCAGGGGTTTTACCATTAATTTACCATTTCTCTGATCTTTCTTTGATTTTCCTACGTTACTCTTTTCAATATGACTTTTTATGATGTTCCACCTGTAAGTGGATGCCGAGAAAAAAGCATACATCCCCTGTACGAATGTAAAAAATATTGTGTATTATCTGGATACGACGCCTTATCGGCAGCAAAACACCAGCAAGGTTTAGTGAATGAGCTGCACATGGTACATAGTCAGCAAGATCATTTTTTCTGTTAATCCTTGCCTGAAGACCTGAGTATATGCCCGACATGTTTGATGCATTGTCGTAACTTTGTCCACAGCAGTTATCAACATCCAGCTCAAGTTTCACAAGTAAAATGAGGGTTGCTTATTCCAAATTTCCATATTCGGGGCATACACTTGGTAAGAGTTGTATCAGGCGTTCGTTGGCGCAAGCATGAAACATAACGAAGTACTACAGCCAATTGGTCTGTGTGCGACACGTCAGGTGTGGAGTCTATAGAGAGATAGCGAGCTTGCTTGATTTCATTTAAGATTTGTTTCAGTACTTCTTTGCTCATAATCTCAATAAGTTCACTGCAAATGTCAGACGAAAGGCATGATACACTACCTTCATCTTTGTTACCATGTGTTGCTATGTGTTTCGCGATAAATAGATCAAATTCACTTATCAGCTCGAGACAGCCTAGAAATAGTCCGTTTGATGATTATGCATGCAGATACAACCACGGCAATTTGATTTTCCATTTTTTGCGCCCCCCCCCCCCAATACCAATTGCCTAGCGCCGTAGGCAAGTGCCTACCGTGCCTATTTGGCAAAACGGGCCTGTCTCTTAGTGTAAAGTCTGGAATCTGAGGGAGTCACAGACGACTTCTGGAATGTGTAGTCATGCTTATCTGAATAGATCCAAAAACAGTCAGGGATGAAGAAGCTCAAAATGAACTCTTTACATCGTTCAACATCAGAGAACAGCACTTATTCCATTTCCCATAACATTACTGAGTTTGTTAAGGAAAAATCCTATCCAGATTTACCAATACTGCAAAAAAATGTACCAACGCAAGAAGTAAACACATACCACAGAAGTTGTATGGTATTATTTTATTAATCATGGCATAAATTAAACAGATTAACTTTATTCAAACCCTTGCTCTCTAGAAAGAGAGCCTATAGAACTATGGCCTTACAGCCACCTCTTTAGTTACTCTGGAGAATGACTCGGCTAGGTACATATAAACTGTATTCAAAATGATAGGAAATGTGCTAAGTGACTCATAAAGGCCCAGTAACAAACATGCAATTTTATATATATATAACTAGTGTCCTGGAGAGCCTGGAGGTTAACTAAGGAAGAATTTCTTTACGAGCCCACTAACCTCTAAAGATGTGAAGAAGCCCATAAAAAAATGCATTGCAGCAAACACGTTTATTAAAAAAAAACTGTCAAATAGTAATCTACTGTTCTATGTAAACATTATAGTGTTGCAACACAATCGTATGTTTAATTAATTTAAGTACAATTTTAAATGTATTTACATCTAAAGGTCTTGAAAGCATAGACTAAGCATAAAAGTAACATCACTTGTTATTTAAATCTTTTCTGTAATCACTGTTGGAGCATGGAGCACGTTTTAGTAAAAAATATACTTTTAACTGTAAATCTTAGTAAATATTAAAAGTATGCAGTGCTTGATAAATAGTATAATGCAGGTATTAAAGATAAAGTTACTATCTAGCTTTTACTGTAGCTTTATAGACTTTTATACAACCCAACTCAGAAGAAGGCTTTTGAGACTTTTGTATGTACACTCTTTCTTAAGCAGGACAACAAAGTAAACAACTGTGGCACTAGAAATATCTTAGACTGGGAGTAAATTACAATGCCCGAAAGCAGACGCTTTATTAAAAAAAGAGGCTTCTCAGATCTATGTATGTATATATATTTTCTTGGTCGGGAATCGAGGCAAACTTAACTATGGCACTAGAAATACGTTAGACTAGATTAAATCACAATTTAAGTATTACGTGTTGCCGCTAGAAGTATACACGTGTTGAAATATTTTCTTTATCGTGGCAAAAGTTCAAACTTAACCATGACGTCGAAAATGTAATTCTTTCAAACCATAATTGGTCTTAAAAGGGCAAAAGCTAAAATAAGAGCCATGAGCAATTTCACTTAACATCTGAAGCTGTTAAACGTGAACACTGACATAATATGTACCTAAATTATGCTTACTTCTGTTTCTTAACTTCATAGAAAGTTTGCAGTGATTGATCAGTAGTGTCATGCAGATATCTCTAAGACAAAGATACTATCTAACTTTTACTACAGATTTAAACACTGTTATAATATCCACATTAGTTATTTTGTTCAGAAATAAGCTTCTCAGATTTGCGTATGTAGATATCTTCTTGATCAGGCAACAGAGCAAACTCAAAAGTAGTACCAGAAACATTTTAGACTGGAAATAAATTACAATGACCGAAAGTAGACACTTTGTAACGGAAGTAGGGTTCTCGGACCCGTTTATGTATAGACATTTTATTGAGTGGGAGAACAAGGCAAAATCAACCTTGACGTCGGAAATATAATGAATACGAACCAGAAGTACTACACGCTCAAAGCCTAAAATAAGAGCCGTTAGCCATTTTACTTATCATCTGAAGCTGTTATCCATGGACAGTAACAAAATATGTATCTAAAATACGCCTCCTTCCATTCCTAAATTACACAGAACTCCACCATTCATTACATCATTAACTGCTATCGCCTTCGGCTTAAGGATTCTTCCACACTGACCTAAAATCGTTCTATTGTTACTGGAATCGTCGGAGTAATTCAATTAACTGTTTTGGAATATCTTTGAGTGACTATATTTCAGGAGTGTTTAGAATGTCATATAAAAAGAATATGTCAATAATGGTATTCCAGTTTTTCAGCAGGAAATTGCTGCGAAGTTACGGATAACTGCTTCACGGAAGTTCGTTCACATATATTTGTATTATTCTTCTATTTTACTGAACCCGTTTTTTTAATAGTGGAAAGCAACATGGAAGTGTCAACATGAAAACGAAATAAAAAGGCTTTCTCTGATATAACATTATCTTACAGTATAAACTGTACTAGCTCTGTTTTTTATAAACAGCGAACGGAAAATAACAGTGGTTAACACACAGCAATTTCATAAACGTTTTCTCGGGAATTATAAAAACTGGTAGAGTAATTTAACCGGTCAGAAAATTGACACACGCACCTACGAGTATAGCCTGCTCCTCTAACACTATACAATCAAGTGACTACGAGTATAGCATGCTCCTCTAACACTGTACAATCAAGTGACTACAAGTATAGCATGCTCCTGTAACACTGTACAATCAAGTGACTACTAGTATAACCTGCTCCCGTAACACTCAAGAGACTACGAGTATAGCATGCTCCTGTAACACTGTACAATCAAGAGACTACGAGTATAGCCTGCTCCCGTAACACTCAATAGATTACGAGTATAGCATGCTCCTGTAACACTGTACAATCAAGTGACTAAGAGTATAGCCTGCTCCCGTAATACTCAAGAGACTACGAGTACAGCCTGCTCCTGTAACACTGTACAATCAAGAGACTACGAGTATAGCCTGCTCCCGTAACACTCAAGAGACTACGAGTATAGCATGCTCCTGTAACACTGTACAATCAAGAGACTACGAGTATAGCCTGCTCCCGTAACACTCAAGAGATTACGAGTATAGCATGCTCCTCTAACACTGTACAATCAAGTGACTACGAGTATAGGTTGCTCCCGTAACACTCAAGAGACTACGAGTATAGCCTGCTCCTGTAACACTGTACAATCAAGTGACTAAGAGTATAGCCTGCTCCCGTAACACTCAAGAGACTACGAGTACAGCCTGCTCCTGTAACACTGTACAATCAAGAGACTACGAGTATAGCCTGCTCCCGTAACACTCAAGAGACTACGAGTATAGCATGCTCCTGTAACACTGTACAATCAAGAGACTACGAGTATAGCCTGCTCCCGTAACACTCAAGAGATTACGAGTATAGCATGCTCCTGTAACACTGTACAATCAAGTGACTACGAGTATAGGTTGCTCCCGTAACACTCAAGAGACTACGAGTATAGCCTGCTCCTGTAACACTGTACAATCAAGTGACTAAGAGTATAGCCTGCTCCCGTAACACTCAAGAGACTACGAGTACAGCCTGCTCCTGTAACACTGTACAATCAAGAGACTACGAGTATAGCCTGCTCCCGTAACACTCAAGAGACTACGAGTATAGCATGCTCCTGTAACACTGTACAATCATGTGACTACGAGTATAGCCTGCTCCCGTAACACTCAAGAGATTACGAGTATAGCATGCTCCTGTAACACTGTGCAATCAAAGTGACTACGAGTATAGGTTGCTCCCGTAACACTCAAGAGACTACGAGTATAGCCTGCTCCTGTAACACTGTACAATCAAGTGACTAAGAGTATAGCCTGCTCCCGTAATACTCAAGAGACTACGAGTACAGCCTGCTCCTGTAACACTGAGCAATCAACGTGGCTAAGAGTACAGCCTGTTCCTATAACACTGTTGCAATTAAAGTGATTAAGAATATAGCCTGATTTCCGTTGATATAGGTACTTTTCAGCAGTCTTTTAAGTTTTGTATTAATTTATATATTAAAATATACTCAGTGGATTTAAAAGCGTGGGGACTTCTTTAGAATAGTAAATTTTTTTTAATAGTTTGAAAACATACTTCGAGCGTATGTCATACTATAGTAATTGTTATATTTTTGTATAGTGTCTTTGTTTTTTTTCTTATCTGAACACTTAATAACACTAAACGATTTAAGCTGTAATTTGTATAAACTGTAGTAAACAAATACAGTGTACTGTGTCATCCGTTCTGTCTTCTTCTATAACCTAGCTATTGCTATAATAAACACACATTTTCAATAGTTTTGTAATGGCGGCTATTTTAAAATATATGAGGCTACGCCAGATTTTTCAAATGAAAAGAATAATTGTAAAGAGTCAGAAAATCTAGCTCATATAAAAGTATTTAATTCTTTATTTTAAATAATCGTATGATAAATGCGTTAGGAAATTCTTTAGCTGTTGAAATTAACCGGGCCCGTTCCTAGAGTTGGTGGCGCCCTAGACAAGCTTAGCCTCAGCGCCCACCCTCCGCCCAACAACATGAATATGAACAGTTAAATTCATGCAGTTCTCTTACCTAAGGGACCGTGTTTATTATTTATAAATTTCGTTTCCACATATACTCGTATTTTCATTGCAATTCCGTATTTATTAAGCGTAGACAGCAGCTGTGATGTTACCACGCTACCCGCTTCAACCTAAACTGCCGTGCCCGGATTTATTGCAAAATATGAAATTCTCTACACTTTCAATTACTGAACATCACAAGTCCTAAATTCATATTTATTTACCGCTGATAATATATTCTTACAATTTTAAATACAAGATAGTTCAAATTTAGTTGACTGTAACTTCCTGTGTATACGTTGGTGGGTTCGTGTGAGTGTTACTTAATCACTTAAAAACTACTGAACCGATTGTACTGAAATGTCATATGGACATTCTTAGGGTCCGTGGTTAACATACAGGCCTAATGTTATTTCGAAAATCCCACAAAGTTACGCTGGTCTCCAAATTTGCGAAACATCCCATCTTGGTTTCTAAATTACATTACAGTAATCCAATATTATTCATGGAATGAGCCTGTTAAATGTAATCAACCGTTACGTGTGGGTTCAAATCCCGGGGAGGTCCAATCATGTACTTTGTACTTTAATAAAAACCAGTGCACTTCGAAGCCGGCATAGCTGACGCTGATGCTTAAATGAGAAAAAACCATTGTTTTTTGCCTGGATCACCACATGTTTAATTAATTAACCACTATTTTTAATAATTTGTTTACATTATTTATAGCCTTTAAAGCATTGGGTAAGGCCAATAATAACAACACTTCTTATTTCAATCTTTTCTGCAACCGCTGTTGAGCACAAAGTAAAAAAATATCCAGATAAGAAAATTAAAAGTTTTAGTAAAAATATACCTTTAAGTGTACATTTTAGTAAATGAAGTGCTTGGTAATGTAGATGTCAAAGTCAAAGTTACTATCAAACTTTGACAATAAATGTAACGAATGTTATAAAATCTATCTTAGTTGTCTTTTGACAGAAATAGGTTTTTCAGACCTGTGTGTACATATATTCCTGATCGGGAAAACAAGGCAAAATCAACTATGACAGAAAAAATACTAAGGCCGGAGAAAATTACAATAGCCTTAAATATATTTTCTAATCTAACATTGGCGTTGGAAATTCGAGTATGATTTACTCGAACTAGAAGTGCTCAAACACGTACAAAACTTACGAAGTTGCGTGCGAACCGTGGGTACCTGCTAGTGGGTTGTACATTTCTCCTGCAATATTAGAGGACTTGGACAGCTTCAGTGCAAGATGGAAGAGTCCACGATCAAAGAAGAACACCATTCAAAGGATGGAGGAATGAGTGTCCCCTTTAGATCTTATACTGATAAATTTGATTGGTTTGATGTCAACTTCATTAATTTTCATGAACACCCTTCTTTAATAAGCAATAAAACATCTTGTATAATTTTTGATTGTTGTGCTATTTTGCTTTCAAAACCATCAGGTCTTTTTGCCGCACCTGTATTTCAGAAAATAATTATAATCTTAATTTCTATTTACGTGTTTTAGTACATTTTACCTGTGATTTTATTATGGAATAACTGTAGTGAGACTGGACAGAGAGCAGTGAAGGTGATTTATTTCCAATAACCTTGACTAATTTCAGAGCATTTGGCCGTTCATGTCTGTGTTCCGCGTGTCACCTTGTCGGAGAGAGCAAAAAGCGGTCCTGGCGCAGCCATTTTACTCTTTAAAATGAAATAAGGAGTAAACGTAGACTCCTTTGGATCTGTATTGTACAGTATCGACATTCTACAGTTTTCTTGGTTTCAATTTTTTTTTTATTCTAAAGAACATTCCAGTTTACCTCGCCGGTTATTAATGTGTTTATAAGGTGTTCAACCGGTATTCTAACAACAGACATCTAGTTTTGTTTTATCCCAATGGAAATGTCAAAGGGGGATGGGTAAACCAGTGACTCCAAAATTGTAGTTAATTGCGGACCTCCAAGTAAATACATTAAACGATCCTGTGTTATAAAATTCCAAATAATCTTATGTTACATTGACACTTATATTGATAGTAATTACAATCAGTATTAAAGTTAATATGCATAGAAGAACCCATTTAAAAATGAATATGTTCAATGTTCTAATATAAAATATTTTTATTTTACAAGCGAGACGTTATATTTAAATATTTTGTTACAAAACTACTGAAATTACTAAATACTAAGAAGTGCCTTCTTTCATTTAGAAGGAGGAGTTATCTATCTATTTTTCTCAAGATCTATGCAATATCGGAATATTCGGTTCGAAAACATTTACTCAGAAATCAACATAAACGTTACGACGATTTCTATTTTCATGAATAATTATGAAGAGTTAACTGTGACCTGTGGCCTCGCACGCAATTTTAAATATCGAAGTCCTTACATAAATTATTAGAAGCACTTATTATATAATATGATGGAGTCCTAGGGAATTCTCCAAAAATACGTCGACGTAAATCAGGTACATATTATTTCAGTGTTCATGGTTAAGAGGATCCGAGTTTAACCTGAATTGTTTTCATGTCTTGTACGTGTAGAAGCATTTCGGGTTCTAATCAATTATATTTCGGACACTACAGCTGAGTCTGCCTTTTCAGAAGCCCCGATCAAGAAAGTACAAATATAGGGTCTCGGTCAGAAAACGTTTACCTTATCAGATATCTCCAGTCTAAAATATTTCCTGTGCTTGTTGAGATTGCCTTGTTCTAATGAAGAAAATACATAGACATACAAAAAACATAGAGCTATTACGGTCTAGGGGGAAATTTTACCTACTTCCAGTATAAGGGAGAAATCCTTATTAAGTTCATGCAACAATTCAAAATAATCATTTATAAGGTTCTGCGTGATAGAAGTCGTATTGCTTCTCGGACTGTAGTCTGGGAAAGAATGGATCGCCGAGTCATGTTAGTGTTCATTCCTCTGTTTTCCTTAAGTCACAGTTTAAATGCCATATCACGATGTGAAGGAAGGTCACCAGTTTGTGAATTCCTTATGTGAGAACATTCACAGCTTTGTTCATTAAGGTTCGTTTTACAACAGTGTTTAAATAATGTCTGGCACAATCTGGACTAAAATTTAAATATTAACTAAGTCTTTGCGATTTGCATTATACTAATAAACAAACACTGTACTTAATATTTTATAAAATTTTAATATATGATTGAAAATATATTCCACTTCACTGAAATTTAATTCTTCAATCTTACTTTTACTGGTGAATAGACATTTAATTCATTAGTCCTGAACGCCAGGAGGATGAGTATGCTCTCAGTGAAGCTGTTAAGGTGCACTAATATGCAAAATCCTATAGTGATATTTCAGTTTACAAACTTTCAGACAATTCTTTCTCTACAGATTCAAAAACTTTGTAGGGTCTAATGCAATTAAGAGTTACTTAAAGACCTTCAAAAGGGATTACATAATTTAGCTAGCCATAATGAAAACCACTCGGATCACCTTTTCGGTAATCACTGGTATAGAGCAAATTGGTCGCTCTTTTCGTTTTTCTGTACTATATTTTAAGTTTGTGAGAATCGTCAAAAATGTTTAAACATTTATCAAAATTTAAACTACCTGTTACAGTTTTTATCCAAAAGCTTATTGAAGCTAATAAATAAATAACATACACAAATCAACCAATCTGAACAAAAGTCAGTACGCGTTATGCAGGGAGTTATTGGAACCGTCGAATATTCCTATTTTCATGTTATTGAAACAACAACATTGTGTTTAAATAAACTGATACAATGTAATAGTATCGAAAAACCGTACAAAACGTAACGAAAATGTTACGAACCAATGAAATATATTGACTTTATCACATGTGTCACTATGTCACATGATAAAATATCACATTATTGTACTCAGTTTGTTTACAAATGTATTTATTCTGCAATTTTCTCGATGCCAACTTGATTATACCAAAATGTAAAAATTTTAGAATTTTATTTTTACCTAATGCCGTATATTGTGACCTTTTGACCCAAGAAACAGAAGAGTTCTACCTAAGACCAAGAGAACTTCTAGGGTAGTCTCTCAACACTTTCTAATCAAGAGCTATCGAACAGCCAGACAGAAAAACGATAAGATATTAAGAAGTTCCTGCCAGGTCTTTTACTCGACAACAACAATAATCAGTAATATACAAAGGATACGGGTACATATAATTAGCGGGAACTTTGGATATCTTCCTTTCATATTACAGGAACAAAAGCATTGGTTTTAAATAATCATACAGAGGACCTTGAATCCGTTTGGGATACGATCGGGAAGTAGTATTTACAGCATTAAATTTTTCACGACTTAATGGCTTAAGTTGATTCTGAAACAACAACCCTATGTACATCGTGGTACTAAAAAATATTTGGAAAAACATCAATAACCTGCACTTTTCATAATTAGAAATAATGGAATCCCCGTAATTTAGCAAAGTCGATTTAATATGATATAGATGTTCCAAAATGGTTTTATTTACAACAGGGAAAATGTAGTGGTTTAACCCTCCCCCCCCCCCTTCAACAGTATTAACATGTCATAAGCAGCTATTACACTTAGGCTGCATCGTTATTTGTAATAGCGACAGAAATGTGAACCAAACACTTTGATTGTCGCCCACTGAGGAGACGGTAAGATCGAATGACTTAATAGGTTGAATCGCAGTCTTGTTCCATTAATACAGCCTGGGTCCCAAGGTTCACTCGTCTAAACAGTATGTTATTGTTCTGATTGGTTCAGCTTTGTCCCGACTCACGTCCTCGTGTCAGTAAACAACTCGTAGTCCCCAGCTAACTGTTACGGGCCAGAACAAGTTGTAGTCATATGTATGTCCCGACTGGAAGTTTCTCCAGTAAAAGGTGACCGGTCGCCGCAGCCACGGGGAATGAATGAAATGCACCGGAGAGAGTAGAAGCAGAGTAGACCAGACTCGGGTCAGCTGATTCCCACGCGCCGTTCCGTCCCGTACTCGACCAGTCGCGCCACACCGCCACACCACCACACCAGGCTATGACCTACAACATCACTTTGCTGGAAACTAGTTGCATTTATCCCGACAATATATTCCATCACCGACCTGCCGGCTGTTAGCATCTAAAAGCGGTTTCGGTTCTGTAAAATTTATGTTCCGATTTGTCCATATCGTAAACGTACTGGAGTAGTAAACCCACGTGAAACTGGTCTTCTCTCTCGGTCTCTTCTCTACAGTAAAAGGCTTTTGCCTATCGGGACACTACAAATAGCTTATTAGTCTCTTACGACATCTTTAATGGGATCGGAATAAGTGGAAGTTGAATAATGCAGTGGAGATGGGACGGGAGGAAATGGAATCTTGAGGATTCGATTCCCTGATTAAAACCCCCATCCAGTTATCATTGTCGGGACTGCATAATTACGATACCAGTATAACATTGTTGGGACAGTAGTATTTGAAGATTAAACATTATAACTTGCTGGTTAAAGCAAATTAAAAATTATTGTAAAGCTTTTGTACTTTGACTTCGCATTTCTATAACAGAGGAGGTGGTGGCGATTGGTAACGCTTTCTGGATGCACAAAGTGTAATAATCAATGTAATGGTGCAGTTTAATGTAATAATGTTCCCAACTTTTTGTATTTAGGAGGCTATCCCGAGAAAACATTTACGAGACTAAACATGGACGAGTTCAATCAGGATTTTATGTCTCATATAATAAAGGTAATAAAGAGTTGTGGACAAACTTTATTTGTTTCACGTTTCGACAAATTGTCTTTATTTTTATTATACAGGAAGAAGTGTATTTTAATTGAATGTCTTGTTAAATAAACAATTTTCGTAACTGACAGAGTCCAGTTCAAATACTAATCTAACAGTTATTAATATGGTCTTCTTAAAACCGTGTCCTTGTCTGTCCGTCTGTACTATAAACTTTAAACTTGGTACATTAGCTCCTCTGGATCTAAAGAAGATGTCTATTGATTTTCAAAAGAGGTAAAAAGGTCAAAATTAAAGTTAATAATACAATTCTAACATTTTTACTTTAATAACCAAGGTGGCAACAACGAGAAAATTTCAGAATCAGGCAACATTGCAAACAAGCTGAATGAATACAACCATTTAACATTTTATCATGTGACGTACTCTAAAACGTGCGACGAAATTACTTTATTGGACTGTTTCGTATACTTTTGTTACTTCTGTCGGGCTCTTCCAAGTTTTCATGCCAGAAGAATAATGGTTCACATTACGTTTCAGTCTTTTTTCCCAGACGTTGGTCCCTTATTAACTTAAGAATGTTCATATTGCATGATTTTAAACAAGAACGAGTATATTGTTTTACTTTTGTAAACGCATAAAATTAAAATAATATTAATAATAACACATATAAGTTATTTTAAACTTAAATCAATTATAATTTTAAACAGAACAGTTATAAGTAGTCTACTAGCAGTTGCCTACTAAACTGTTTCACTTGCAAATACCAGCCGACTATGTGAATCAACGGCATAATCTAGCAAATAAATCACTTCTCAATTGTAGCTAACAGACTACCTAGTGCTTAGAGAAACGATTGTTTGCAGTGCATTCAGCTTAGCCAAGGAGGTGAGTGCGATGTGAAATCCATTCAACCGACCGAACTTTCAAGCGGCCGGATCTAGTTTTTAAAATTGTATTACTTCATATTATCCTTTAAACTTTGCACACCAAATTCATTGTGTTTGATCAATCCCATATAAATAGGTTGAGCTTAGGATGAAAGGATATTTTACAATACATTTGGCCATTTTCTAGCTGTAGGCCTAGTAGTACGTGAGGAGCAACTAATGTTGATGCAAGAAGAAATGAAGCAGTGGAAGGCCAGTTAATTTCTCCTCTCTCACATACAACCCTTTCTATTTATAACTCATTCGTTTTCCTCCAACCAGGCTTGGTGCATCCTCTCGGATTTGCCTATTATTCCTGCAACATTACGAAAATATAATTCCTCCTACTCTAGCTGAACTGTTCAATTCATCGAAATCTAGGCCCGTCCTAAACAGATGTACTGTGTAAATTTGACATTAATTACTAAAAAAACTAACCGACGTACAAAACATTTACAAGAACAATAAAATAATATCTCGACAATCGGATTAATTAATTTATAAAATTTATTCCTTAGACAGAACTTATTCTAAATCTATCGAATTCATTAATAAACTATCAGAGGCTTACAAAACAATAAACTAAATCAGGGCAAAGATGAATGGTCTTGTATCAGATAAAACTATTCAATGTTTAAAAAAAAAAAAAAAACAATGTTTATAAATCCTAGCAAGATGTTTTATAATGTTAGAAGAAGGTAAGTTGTTCTTGTCTATTTCCTTCACATTGTGTGGAATGGGCGGACTTTGTTACATCCTTTTATTCTTATTTATTTCTTCTTTTGTATGGAATCATTTATAATGCTTCTTGGTTATGCTATAAATAGAATAATGGCCGGGTCTTTTTTCGTATGAAACGTATTTAAACTCAAAGAGCGCGTTTGCACGGTTTTCCCAATTTAGCAAAAAATGTACTGAAGACCGATTTTTTTCAATGACCGATTTAACGTTTCAAAGGCTGTTTGTTGCATTCTTTGTTGCTGAATCAGCTCTTTCTTTGCCACCAATACGAATACGTGCGTAACCAGTGAGTGATCGAGATTGAAAACCTAATGATTACTAGATGACTTATAGATGAATAATTTGTATTCATAAATAAAAATGTTATAAGAATTTGTATTGCAAAATTATGACTAATCTGGATTGACAACGACACATTACATTTCTTATCAATCACTGCTACATTATTTGACTTCGTTCCTAGTTCTTTGATCATCGGGATAGGTATGAAAACCAGTTTCGATTATGGACTACTCGCTTTTCCAAAATTAGAATGGTTGCAAAAAATAGAGACTGTTTTGTAATTTTTTATACAAAATCTGGATGTATGGCCATAACAGATAACAAACCAGTACCTTGGAATATGTGTGGAATTGTAATTAACAATTTACTAATATTTAATAAGTAAAAGTGGTAACACTCACTTTTTCCACTTTTTTAGAATTGTTCAAATTATGTATGTACTTACTACCATATACATTATGCATATACTTACTACATCTTTATGTTTAAAAACGTTCGGTAACTTGATACTACAATAGCCTCACATAATGTGGAATTATTTTATAAGAGATGAATAGAATATTGTCAGAGATTTCAAAATAATATTGCTCTAATAATAAAGATAAATCAATTAAAGGTCGTAATTAAAAGTTGCAATACTTTATAAAGTTTTCATAACGTCTGAGGCGGTATATATCCAGGATATTACCAACAAAATACAAGGAGAACGAAATTCTTTGTTTGCACACTTAAAAAACCCCTTTACATGTTTCTTTGTTTTTAATTTAGTACATAATCTAACTTGTATATGATTATTTTCTTATGTGAAGTAGTACATGTCGGATTCGGAGAGTGGTTGTTATATTGTAGGCCGTGTAAATTATTGTTTCCGTTTTAGTTATTATTATTTTCTAAACTATAAAACATAAATTTCTTTGCTCTTCTGTGGAGTAGCTACTCGTATATTTCGGGTATGGGGAGTGTAATATTTAGTATTTTAGTAAGTGTAATATTGTTTCTGTTTTAGTTGTTATTTGTATATGTATTTGCATTGGTTGTAGTGGTTGTTATAATAAAGGTTGGATACATGTTCTAAGGAGATAGTGGTCGTCTGGCATTGTAAGATCAGTACACGTATTAAAATGTATTGCGTTATTTTATCCAACTTTACATCGGGTTTATTTATGACTAGCAGTTACCCGCAGTTTCGTACGAAATTTTGTAATCTTTACATTAGCAATTATGTTTCGAGTAAATAATATTTCCGGAACCAAGGTCGAGATTGTTGTGCTGCCACAATCGAGAAAATGAGTCAAAAATTATATATTTATGGCTATTGTTATTTATTCACGTCTTAGTTTTGTTTGTGCCATGGTTGTTTTGACCTTATTTCCCCGATCAAAAAAAAAACATACACAGGTCTGAGAAGCCTACTTTTGTCAAAAGACAACTAAAACGGGGTTTATGGGTCTTTAAATGTATAGAAAATTAAAAATAACTTTGTCCTTGATATTTGTATTACAGTACTGACCAAGCACTGCGTACTTAAATATAATTAAAAGTATATTTTTACTAAAACTTTTAATTTTCTTATCTGCATATTTTCTTACTTTGTTCTCAACAGCGGTTGAAGAAAAGGTTGAAATAAGACATTTTGATACTATTTAGCTCACACTATGCTTTCAAGACTATAAATATAAACATCTTATTGAACATACTGGTTAAATTAATTAAACATAGGGTTGTGCTATCATAACACATTGTTTACACTGAACAGACGATTACATTTAACAAGCTCTTATTAATATTTGTTTGGTGCAGTGCAACTTTAGAGACCAGGATGGGATTTTATGTTACTTTAGAGACCAACGTTAGAGGCGTAGGGTATTTTCGAAATAAGATTAAACATAAATTAGGATTAGATGGGATGTTAACCACAAACCATAAGAATGTTCATGTAAAATTTCAGTACAATCGGCCCAGTACGTTTTACGTGATTGAGTGATGCGCGCGCGAACACACAGACAGACACCATTAGATTTTTATATAATAGTATAGTATATTTTTATATATATTATAATAGTATTGACAGTTTGGTGTGATGGTTACTCCGCAGGAACTTCACTTGGTATCTATGATGGTATGAGGGGTATTTGGAGTTCAAATCCGATATCGTGACATGTCATATCTTTCATATTATGCACATCTTCTCATTATAGAAGTTACATGGTAATCAGAAGACAGCAATAATCACGCCTATTCAGAAAAGAGTCCTCGAAGGCTATTTTTATACCGATAACTCTGTTATTGGCATAGGTCCAAAGATATTCACAAAGTTTATGTGCAGTTTATGCATAGCCGATAGTATATCTAACTCCCAGACAGCCGCTTAAGAGGTCGTTCAACTGCTACAATCTTGTGGATGTAGCAGTACCTGGTCCTCCGACTAGAGGAACTAGGTCAGTTTGATAGTATGCACATTTACTTTAAAAAGGTATTTGGTATCTCACTTTTCAGAAACTTCTAAATCATGAATTCTCTTATCTTCATTCATTGTATAAGGTCCCGTTTTATAAGAAAGAACATTATTAAGGACTTGACAGGTCCTTCTTGAAATTCTGTCATCGTCTGGCTCTCCGTCTGTGCGATACGTTTTAATATCGAGGCACGAAACTTGATAGATAGGTCCTCTTAGTCTAAGTAAGAACTGTATTGATGTTAGGGTTTTCGGGTAGCAAAGTTATAGTAATAATTCGGGAAAGTTACAGTCAATTCGGCAATGACTCTGCTAACAATCTGTCAGGTCCTTCAATACCTTTTTGTATCGGTTTATTACATAATCGGTAATTCAGGAGTACCCAACGCTCCAATTTGAGACTACTGTCACTTTTTTGTGAATTGCGATCTGCAATTTATCAGATTGACTTACATTATTAACTTTGACAATTTTTGAAGTTTAACATTTACCCCTGAATGTGGCCAACTTTTCAGTTTGTATTATCTCAATGATTGTCTTGTTTTAATGGCATGTATATATGAGTAGAGAGAGTACTTTTAGTTTTGGGTAGTTTAACTGTGTATTGCTGTTGAACAGTCTCCCAGAATTTCTTATCAGATTCATGGAGACCCAATTCTCATTCTCTCAGATATAAGAAAGGAGTCACACAACCTGAATTCAGTACAGAGATGAAGTAATAACTGAAAATGAAAATTTAACTTGGAAATCTGATTTGAGGTATGAAAATGAAGTAGAAAGTACTCGTATGCAGCGGCACTTCACACCGACAGCAAGAGGTGGTGGGGACCGTTAGAGACTCGCGAAATGTAGTCCAGTGCCGTGCAGACCTGTTTGTTCCCCTCTCCGACTACAGAGAGCGCGGTTGCGGCTGGGGCGGCCTACCAGTCAGTCCGTGTGTATGTGTGCTGGAGTCTACGCGTCCCGTCAGGTCCTGTCACTCCGCCCGCCGCTGCCGCTGTCCCTACCCGGCCCAGGTAAGCAAGTGGGAGAAGCACCAGGAAGCCCTCGGGCACGTGACGTCACCCCTTCATTTGTCCCGTATTTCCATATATGTTATAGGAACACCCGATCTGCTCTCTCTCTGACCCGACCGTAGCCGGGCACTTCTTAATACGTGCACACACACACACATGTCTGAGAATATGTAAAATAGAACAGTACGAAACAAAAATACATATTTCCGAAAAAATAAAATCCTGAGTTCGATATTTTAAAATTTTGATACTTTACAAATTACTCTCTTACACATAGTCACACCTAATCGATATGACTTTTATATTGGGTCCTATTTGAAAGTACGGAAACTACAGACCCATATCACTCTTGCCAAACAATTAAAAAACTGTTAAAATTAGTTGAAAAACATAACACTCCAAAAAAGCTTTTGCAATTTTTTCAACAAGACACCTTGATATTTCCAAGTATGACATCATGAGCTATTATTCAAACTCGTCGACCTTGTTTAGTCTAAGAAAACCGGCAGACATAGCAGACAAATGATACGTGTACTGGTTGAGTTTGAAACGCCTCCTGTAAAAAATGGTTGTAGAATGTAATAATATACACACATTGCGCTTAATAAAATTTTGTGAGGTCGATATATTGATTTGAATGTGTATGCGTTCTTGTTTATTTACTTTTACAAATGTAATAACTATGTAATCCTGAAGTGTTGTCATTTTTTCACTTTTATTTAAAAACTGGAACACACTAATATTTTAATTGTAGCCTACAAATTATTAAAGATAACATTATATTTTAATGCATAAATTTATATTACTTATAAAATTTACTTAATTATTACAAATCTGGAATTGAGAGAACTGCGAGCAGCTTCAAGATGATGTACTCGTATAAATGATTTTTCAAAAGAAAACACTGTTGCATTCAGTAAATTCCAGTTGATGTTTCCTCTTATTTATTTTGAAAATAGTTACTTGGGTCAGAATAATCATTAATTCCATATGTGGATGGGGGTTTAAACCTTCCAGTTATCACTGGCTGTCTGTTATGTATTTTTCACATCAAATTTACTCATGTTTCCCTTGGTTTCTTATGGAGATAAGCTATCGATTAAATACTTAGGCATTTAATGTTTGCATTATGTTGGCATTGTGTTTGTAATGCTGTATTAATTATTGTTTTACTTTTAAGTTGTATATTACAAGAAGCTATTATTTATATTACGTTATCACTGAAAGGAAAAGGTGACGCTGAAGTGTCAGACTAAGGACAGCGAGCCGTTCAATATTTTTGTCTGAAATGTCATTTTAGTTTTAGTTTAACAAATATGGTAAAAGAAAGCGTTTATAACACTTGTTTTTTTTATTTCGCATTACAATAATTTGTGCACACTACTCCACTACAATTATGTACACAAAGAAATTAAATCATCCTCATTTTAATGAATAACTTTTGTAAAGAGGCCTTTTTTAGTAAGAATAAAAACTCCAATTGAGAATAAAAGCAAATACATTTTTTTGTAATATAGAACATTAGGTTTTTGTACCTGAGGAACACTAAGGCACGATATAAGATAAATAAAAAACTTTAGCACATACTACTTGTGAGTTAGTCAAGCACCTGTTTTTTTTATTTCTCTTTTTACAATTGATACGAAATTGGTTGGTTTTGAAAATTTTTTATTGTTTATTAAAATGTTATAGTTTACAGTAGAAATCCAAATGATAAGGTAAACTTCAATTGGCCATCTTAACACCTAAAAAGATTATTATTTAATTTTCGTTTGAAGAGTAGCCTATGTATTTCCAGTTTCTTTCAGCAACCGAAGCTACAGACAATTCGTTATGAAAAGTAACTAAAAGAATCGTGCAGCATAAAAATTTAAAACAGCAGAATTAAGCAGCATCTCCTTATTTATTTATTATTTACTGTTTTATTTTAAATACTGATGGAAACTGGGCGAAAAATAACATTAAAAAATCGGAGAAATATGCTATTTTTCAAACGTTTTTTTTAACTAAATGGCGCCTTGGTAGACAACGAAGAGGAAAACTTAGACGAGTATTTTAGATTCTCCACAATCCGATTTCCCGTAACAAAAATGTAAACAGTCTGAAGTTCGTCGCTCTGTTATAACTCACAATCTAAATCTTCATAAGTCTCCTGGCTGCCTCTGTTAACGAAGGAAACTGAAAGTAGGTAATTACAAAAATCGATTTTTCCTTAAACTTTATTTAACATCATACTGAGACTGAAACACATATCCGTCCGATTTAAAACAGCCCAGCTAATTATAGTAACAAAACCAGGAAAGCTGAGAGGTGAGAAAGCCTAGCTCTGACCTCATACAGACCAATTATAAGCCTCTTACCTATAATTTCAAAAGTATTTGAAACACCTCTTCTGAGAAGACTACAACCATTAATCGATGGTGATTATGTAGTACCTGCTCATCAATTTCATATTAGACGGAAACATATGTGGAAGTGCTTAAAAACCATTAGTGTTCGGCTACCTTTTTAGATGCCAGTTAAGGGTTTGATAAGGTATTGCATACTGGTCTACTGTACAAAATTTTAGCATTTTTGTCTCATTATATTTTCCAATATTAAAATCACATCTTTAAAAACCGATTTTCAAAATAAAATATCAAGATATTCTTACTGAGCTGCATTCAATAGAATCCGGAGTTCCTCGAGGAAGTGTACTTGGTCCTTTTTTAAACTTACTGTATACCGCTGAGCTCCCAGAAAATGAATATACTCAAATGGCAACTTTCTTAGATGATAGTTTTGTCAGTACATAAAAGCCGTGCTAGAGTAGTATGTACAGTACATGAAAATCGTGCTAGAGTAGTATGTACAGTACATAAAATTCTAAATAATTACTTAGAACATCGATTAGATGTTTTATTTTCTTATACTAATGTTTATTGGTTTATAATATATTGAGAATCAAAATTAACGAGGATAAATCTGTTTACATAACGTTAACATTAAATTAAAATTCTAGTCCTTCAGTTACATCAAACGTTCATTTAACTCAAGTAACTAGAGTAAATTTACTTGATATACATAGAAAATTTGACACATCAATGCCTATGGGTTTATATACGGAAGGTTTACATGAACATCACACATTTAGACGAAGAGACAGCAGCTAAACTTAAAACAGATCGAATGAATTGGATACTTGGATTTAAATCCAAATTTAGTATGAAAAATAAGTTACTATTACATAAATCTATCCTAAAACCTGTATTGACATATGGTGCGCAGTTATGGGACACAGCAAGCATTTCAGATTTGGAGGTAATACAACGGTACCAATAAAAATTGCAAAAGCGCCTTGGTATGTTTCTAATAAAACACCAAGATTTTGAATCCCAACAATTAAAGAAGAAATTAAATTCAGTTTAAATTATCTTTCAATATAACATCAATAAGCTCACCCAATGGATAACCTTGCCGTAAAGTCTACTTGATAATTCTAAATATGTTTACAGACTAACAGAACTGATAACCTGGTTTTACGTTTTAGGCTCTTGAATTAATTAATTATGTTAGTGTTAACAATGGTTAACAGCTGTCTCAGTTTTAATTGCTAATGGTTTTCTGTATGTAATATTATTAACTTATTAGTCTTAAATAGAACTGATTGTAAATAAATAACTATGATGAAAAATGTAAAAATGAAAAACTAAATTTGATATTGTATTTTTACTTGTTTAGATTGTAAATATTATTTATGTTCTAATGATGTTTGTATAATATGAAAAGTAATAATTACCTGCAGTTAAAATAAGAAGCTTTTGTTTGCGTTTTGCCCTTGATTCGGAGTGTATTTCCTTGTAATGATAGAAAACAACTACCTAAGGCAATGTTGTACCAGTTTTAAATACTGTATTTCAATTTTATGAAAAATATTCAAGCCAGAAAAACTGTTAAGGAACTAAAATAAATTTTTGATCAGTAAAACATCACTAATATTATAAACAATATTCCAACACTCAAATTAAAATATACATAAATTTTCGCCTTCAGGAATGGCGCAAAAAAACAAAATTAATTGCGACCATACGAATCTTTTCAACTGTCATTGATGTCCTTAAGTTCACTCAGAGTTCCCGGCAATGTCCTGTTTAGAGCAAAACTGCGGATGATTCTACTTTTCTAAAATAATGGAATCCATCAACTAGGTACAATTGTTCTAACAAAGGTATGAGTGCGCCGTACCAAGTGTCGCGTAACAGGCTTCGCTGAGGTGGCTTCAGATCTATAGCTCATTTCACTCTCGTGATGTTGACACAAAATAATAAAGTCAAGAAATGTTACATCCCACTGACAGATACAGATAAATTGTGTTAGCCTACTGTGTTAAGGTTCAATTACGCTCGGCCAAATTCCATGGTTGAACATGCACCATCATACAACTCATACTTGTCTATGCAGAAATGAAGAGTCATGCAAAATCCAAAGTCTACATACAGATGACATATTTCTCGAGATATCTTGTCGCATGATACATTATAATATGACATTTGTATCATGTCACGGCCCCTAGTCAGGGCGCATTTTGACTTACAGAATAAAACTGCCTCCAAGATATAGAGACATGGCAGAGTCAACAGCTGCAATTTTTTGAAAGCTGGTCTGCACGACTCTCTGAAGTTCATGTTGGCGATTGTTCTGATCGCTTTCTTTTGAAGCCTGAAAACTCTCAAAATTTGATTGTTTGAAAAACAATCAAATTTTGTCCATTAAGTCAGGTTTGACTAAAATAAATTCTGCCACCTACTTCTAACATTGACATTTTTTACTATAATATTTTTAAACATTTTTACGAATAAAAAGGTCACAAATGTACTTATTTTGTTTGCAAATTGATTTATTCTGCTATTTTCTCTTTACCATTATGATTACACCTAAGACCAACGTACAAATATTCGCTAGCGCTCAGCCAAATCCCATGCATTGACATGCACCTTAGTCGAACTCAGCGTTGCCTATGTAGAAATAAAGCTTCACGCAAACTTTTCAATCCATAGGCCAATTCGTTTTCGAGATATCTTGCGAGTAAACAGACACGTAGAAATGATATTCCAGACTTTCGAGTGATAGATAGTCAATAATGTGATTATATTTTTATAAGTTCATATTTCAACTAATTCAATTGTCACCAAGAGTACGTTCGTTAATAGAAATAACGTTGAACGTATGCTTCAATGTAAAATCAATGTGCTAAATATGGCACAACGTAGCATCAAATTATTCGTATTTATTTTGGCCGTTTTACTTGATTCTATTACCATAAATAAAACTAAACTAAAGCATATTCTTGGATGACTCACTGTATACATTTAGAAACTGCACCATCTAGAAATGTTATACGATACGAATATTTATGAGTATAATTATAAACAGGTGTCTAGTAATGAGGATTTTTGTTTCAAGTAGGTAGAAATTATATGTATACATATTTATGTGTGATTCGATATTATGGCATACCTACGTGCACACTTTTATTTCCGCTATTTTGTCCTACAATTCTCAACGTTTTTTATAACCGTCATCTTGAAATTATACAAAATAGAAAACATGTGTAAGAGCATACATTTTTGTAGGTGAACTTGGAATTCTAAAATACCTTCACTGTTTTGGTCTACGATGTCCAAAAACTGAAAAACAACAATTTCTCTACTAGGCTTAAAACCACAAGGTGTAATTTTCCCGTCAATATCCCATCATGAAAGGTGTTCAAAACTGCTTAGTATTTTTTAACGTGTCATAGTGGGTTTATCTTTGGAAATAGGCAGAAAAAATTGTATAACATTTTATTTTTTGAGACTGGTTAACGAATCAATTCAAGCCGTGTGCAAAACACTACGTGTGTCAGATTTAACGCAAATCCGATAGAAAGTATGTTATCGTGTTCAATCTTATGTTCGCTATATTTATGCATACTGAAAATACAGAAAAATCGTGAAACCCTACGAGATACACAAAATGTAAAAACAAAGATTGGAATCGGTGGCCTGAGAATTCTAACACTTTTTAAATTTTTTAATTATGATGCATCCATCTCGTGAATAACTTTGTATTTCATAAGTTTATGTGTATATACATTTTCGGTTTTTGGTTGATTTGATTACTGAGAGCCACGATCTGAGAAATTTAAAGTACATTTCTTAAAATTCCGTTTTCCTGAAGATATTACTACAAAGAAATCTACTTAAAGTAGTACTGGAGCAGTCACATAATTCTATACTAGAAGAGATACTACAGTGACGGTGATGTAGCTATATACGTAAAAGTGTACATTGATGACGAACTAAGTTATACTGTCTGAAACTACCGTCGTAAAGTTTACGATGCTAGACATTCTTAATAAAACATGGCCCGTCAAACTCCAACACCCATTGCCGTACCGTTTTACAAATGGGGACCTATTCCACTTGTACAGATCCATGTATAGGGCAACTTTGTTACATTAGTTCTACAACTGTTCCTATCACAGCTATTAGAGAATCATCAGACCGCGACAATGGCTTATTGTTGCTTAGGTGCCTTAATTTGACCATTGATGCAAATATGTCAACACATTATTTTCTGAACAGTAGCAGCATTACCAGATCTTTGCATCTTTTTGCTTCTTGTAAACATTTATCTCGAACAGAAGAAGCACCATTGTGGACTTCCCTGTTCGTACTACGATAGTCAGCATTATATTATGTCAATAAGAGTATTCTAAGAGCTTTCTGGTTATAGTTGTAGGATTATATAAAATATTCCCAAAGTCACATAAAAAAACATTTGTATAAAGGAATTTTAGTTATATTATGAACCGAAACGTCAATTTGCCAGGTCCGATTGATCTAAGTTTAACTTAACTCATAAGTGTTCGTTGTTAATAATTCTAAATTGAAACATTGAAAAATATATACTACCTACCAAATATAGGCCAACTCAATTATTTGTAAATTTAAATTTTATTTGTGGGTATAAAATGAGGTTTGAAGAAATTTGTATAAAATATTAGGACATATCCTCGTATAAGTGTTTGATGTAAGAGTGCATTATAACAGTTAGCTCTATAAAAATACATACAAAAACATACGTATAAAATGGACATAGTAGTGGAAATGAATCGAGTTGGGAACGGAAATTTTCAGAATATATCACCCATTGTCAGTAACAAACTTTTAACAAAGAATGTTACCCATTGGATCATTTAGAAAAAAATTTGATAGTAGAATATTTTGAAGACTTTTTATAATAGATGTCACCCCTCACTTTAAAGTTTGAGGTATTTCAAAATCCCTCTTCCCTTGAATGTGGAAGAGGGAACAACACAAAAAAGTCCCCTTCCACAATTTGGGAGGATAGAAGGATAATTTTTAAACGCACCAAAAGAATTTTAAGGTGATGTTATTACATAACCTCAAAAATGATTTTAACGTAAGTAAATTCATGGTGTAAGTTTCTGAAATACGTCATCGTCCAAATATACTTCTGTACACGCACTCAAGATTTCAGAATTTTATTACAACTTTATATGCGTTACAGCAGTGTTGATAATATAAGTCTGAGCGCCAGTTTTGGACAGTAGTTCAATGGTTATACCAACTAGGAAATTTCACCAATAAGTTCGGCTTTAACTTTTGTAATGTTACGTGTGAATGTCCCGCTCTATTTCTTTCTTTAGTTTGTTGGGTCAGATTAGTATATAAACGTCCTTATACAAGTTCTCACCCTGTCCACTAACACTTAAAATCACCTTTAGGTGAACGAAGCGAACGATTAGCAAGCTTTCCCAATAGCCTAAACATTTACCTGATTTGCAATCTACTAAAATAGTCAATTGGCATGTTTCAATATAGAAAAACAATCAAATACAATTTACAAAATTTAAGTTAAAAACACGTTTATAATTTAGTTTTTTGTATTCTATGTTTGTGTGAAACATTAAGAATTTAGAAGCACTTGTAACATTTAGGATGTCTCTTCAATTTAAATTATGTACAGGATGGCCACAGACTTTTCTATCAAACGAGGTTATACCTATTATTTGTGTACGACGGTCGGGTCTAAAAGGTTCAAGCTATGATAAATATAATGTGTGAAAAAATTATCGTTTCATATTTTTAACTGTTTTGATACCCTCCTACTTCAACCTCCTCGAAAACCAGTGGTCGGTGATAGATTTCTTTCTCATGACAAGTTCTGTTGCCAAAACTAGGTCTGTTGCATATAGTGCAAATTGGTCCTAAGTTCCTATACTATAGCAGACCTAGCGATGATGCTACGTTGTTGGTGTAATATAATTATTATGTACAATCAATTTATTAATATACTTATAACTGTATTTAGCAATTATAATACTACATAAACAATAGCACGTACTACATTATTCTGTTCCTCTAAAGTTTCATAACTACAACTACTAGTGGTCAGTAGTAGATCAGTAAGAAACTTCGGCTGACAACACTAGCGCCTATGCCAATTGTTCTTACTTGTATTCTGTAAATAAATAAGCTTTATTCATACAAAGTTTAACAATTTTGGTGTAATACCCCTATTGAAATTGGCGTCAAACATGTTGGGTGGTTTTTGGTTGCAATAATTTCTTTTTATGCTAAAGTCACTGACCCTTAAGAAAACTTCCCTGAAGACAGAAAGATAGAAACAGATGTTATCACTCCTAGAGACAGTATGGTTATTTATGGAATTTCGAAACCAGACACAAATAAAATCCAGTTAAGACAAAAATGTGATCTTTTACTGTTAGTACAAATTAAATTGTTTTAGATTCAAGGAGTGACATATCTTAGCGATTTATGACTTTTTATGAATAAAAACAAATTATTTCCCCCAGTCATTTGGCATGACATACTATAAAAAATCATTACCTAGTTATTCTTTGGGCCTGATCATAAGATCACCCCCGATTACCCTAAATTTTTATAGAACTACAATTTCTTGTGGAGTGATATCTTTTAAAATACTTTTTCCTATCTTCAGAGACCGTACGCTATATTCAAAGCCCGTAGCAAAAAATCCATTTGTTAAAAATTAAAAAAATATTATTCCAATTGAAAACTAATTGCGTCTCCTTACAACAGCAAAATAGTCGGAAATACTTTAAACCAGCAGTCTTCGTAGAGGTCTGACACTGTCATGTACACTATAACAAAATATCTGTAGTAAGTTATGCACGTTTGATTATTTGTAACTGATTACGATAAAATTGCTCATTGTGTGTAAAAGGTGACACATCAGTAGAGCCTCGATAATAAGCTATTCTCTAATAACCTATTACGGAGTAACGCCGCGTCTGTATGCCTGTTACTGGAGGTTGTAAATCATGTTCCACGCTTGACACTCAGGAGACTGTCGGGGGCTGTCTGCAGGTGTGAGTATGAGCCTCGGTCAGGCCAATTCGACATTTTATGGCCCGGCAATAAAGGCACGCGTTCGAATCTCGTTTTAAATGCTCACAATTCCGCACGGCTCGGAATTAGTATAGCTGTAAATAATTCTCTTCGCGCCGTCCCGTCGACCATTCTACATTTATATTCTTTTGTGTCGGGTTTCCTCGGCGCGCGAGTTTTATAATACTGTACGCTCCCCCATCGGCTTTTTGTGCGCTTATATTCTCCGGTCAGTTTCTTTTCTCGTCGATTAATTTCTTTACAGTGCCATAAAACACGAGACTAATCTATTCCGGTCGTGCCTGTCGGGTGACAAAAACGCAGTGAAATTTCACGGCTTTCAGGGAATATATTATAGTTGTGGCTTGTAAACCTTGTATTTTCTCGAGCACGTCTTTCTGGGCTTCCGATGTGGGTTTCGCAACGTCGGGTGGTATTTCCATGTTTAGCAGATACAATAGGACATTACCTCATTTAAATTATCTGGACGATTATATATTTTATGCACACTACTGCATCGGGACCAGATTTTATGCAGTGCACATAAGGTGTTTTGATATTTCCAGAAATATGTTTTCTAACGACAGTATTTACAACGTATTTGAGCCGAGCACGTTTATCTTCGCCAGAAGCGAGTAGAGCACGTCTGGCACAAGTCGCGCCAGGGCGGGCACTTGCAGGCTGATGTACGCCACAAGAGGGAAGTAGGAAGAAATAAAACGCTAAAATTGGATCGGGGAGAGAAACTGGTGCACATTTTATGGCTGGAGAGGGCAGAGCACTTGAACAGTAAATATAGAAAGCCGAGCGTGTCTGGGGCTTACCGAGCCTGGATCAACAGTAGTAAACAATCGCGTAAATCTTCCCAGTCTCAGATGCTGAGATATCTTCTTCGACTGGCCATCCCGTAATGGAATTTATTCCTTTCTGGATTCTAAAGCAATACTAAACAAAAAAAAAATAGCAACTTATTTTTATAGAATAAAATATTGACACTTATGCGATTAAACTTGTTGTTGATGGGTTTTAGTGTGTAGTTTAAGTTCAACTTTTATGGCGTTGCTATACTTATATACTATATTATATAGGCCACACGCATTTTGTAGTCCTGAAATAAAATATTCTAGAGGAAATTAACGTCTGGCCAGGTTAATGAGTCTTCATCCTGATTTCCCCCCTACCCCTCCTAAAAAACTGCATTTTACAATTAGAGGTAAATTTTTTCATGATATCTGTTGTACCAATTTATACTAGAGCGTTATTTTGTTTAAATATATTTGATGACCGGCCATATTGATGTATCCTCACTCCTATTTACTGATCGATCGGTTATGTTATTTTAATGTGAAATGCAAATATGTCAGTTTACGTTTTTAAGTATATTCTTCTCCAAACGTACGGTAAACTGGTGGTATTTTATGTCAGTTCTTAAAACATCTGCTTACACTGATATTGGTAGGTACTGAAAAAATTAGGAAAAGATCCATTTCACAATTTTTGTTGCTGTAAAATAATGCAAAGGTTTTTAGCTGTTTCATAGTTTTAAGTGTTGAATATATTTAATAAACTATCAGGTGGCCATTTTAATAAGAATGTGTAACCAGTAAAATTAGATTCCTTTATGAAGCGTGTCAAGTAGATTAATTAAAATTTCTTAATGGAATAGAAGTGAAATAAAACTACGAGGCATGACTAACTTAAAGGTGATCTCCACATTTAATTCTTGGCGTCAACCTTTTGATAACCATTGTGTAGTTACATGTTTTACCATACACTTCGTATGGTTTCGTCCAATCTATCTCCACTGCAATCAGGATTACGAATTTGCCAAAACCTGGGTCTCCATCCCTGACATATCATGTTTACGGCACCAACGGTTTTGTGTAAAGCATTTTTTGGAATGATAATCACATTGCACAAATCAAGTACTGTTACGAATTCAGGAATCCTCTAAGTGGCTTATGTGTGACATATCCGTGTTATCTGTAGACTCTAATGTATCCCTTATGTATCCCGTAAAGGAAGACAACTTTACACATTTACACATTTTATGTACTGTTGAAAAATGATTTGGTTATTTCAACGTAGGAGGGTGGGGGGAGGGATAAGGACACATGTATCTCTTCTTAGCGTAGGATATTTCTCTGTGTATAATATAAGTAACATATTTCTCAATACAAAGAAATCAAGTGGAAAGCAAGGTTAATATTTGTTTAAATATTTGTTTCTTATAATTATAAACATATATAGCAAAATAAAAAGAAACTTTAACCACCTTTTTATTTTAGGCAGACAAAATACAAGGAACGTTTCTTTAGCCAGAAACGTTTGTATAACGTCCTTGGGTTTATTTAACAGAAGAACAACAATAGATAACCTATATAAATCGTATTTTGAAATGCCACACACATTCTCGTAAGTGAAAATATTTCGTTGTAGTACCGCCTTATAAACTTTATCTTAAAAATTGAGTTAGTAATTATTAATACTCAAAAGCTCAAAATTGTAAGAATAATGTGACATAAAACATAATCAGTTAATTGTTTGGAAATCCTTATCTTGATGACGGTTACAATAAGACTTTTACAAAATTCCAACATGGTTTTGAGGGCTTTGGCTCGTAATATTGAACTGTACGTGTGTTTTATTCATCTCCTCTGCCACGGGAACTATATCACTGTTCCAGCACACACGTATTTAAAGACGTAATACACTCTTTCATTAAAAGGCGGTTTTGGAGAATATGAACAGAAAACTCATTTTCATTGTAATTCAGTTTATACTTACTGCATTGAAAATATCTTTCCTTGCCTAGAACATAAAATATTTTACATTATAACATATTAAACAGGCTTTAATTTCATACGTATAAAGTGTCTCTAAACTTGCTCATTTTATACCAGTATAAAAATAATGGAAACAGTTGTTTTATGCAAGTACCATACTGCAACTCTATGTCAGATATAAGTTACAAATTTTTAGCTTGTTAACAGATAATTATATATTTAACAATTAATTGGAATTGAAATACTTAAATTTAAGTAGCGAAGTAAATCTTTTTGGATTTAAAAAATGTTTATATTTATAACGTACTTTAACTTAACCCAGTGTTAAAACCAGAGCCTTAGATGCGGGACCAGCAGCTGACCTGTGTGCCTTTTAAACGATGAAGAAAACGTTATAATAGTGCTTCCAAAATAAATATTACTTGAAACCTCATAAATTACGTTATAGTCTTATCTTAGATAAGTTTATATTTACGTGGAAAGTGCATTTTGTGTCTTTATGATTTCCAGTACTCTGAATTCCCTTCGTTAGTGCAAGACAATTTACAAGGGCATATTTTACAAGTCGTTCATGTAAAACGTATTTTCCGGAAATAGGACGCGATTAACTTTACTGTTCCCAGCGTACTAGAACGATAATATACTCTGTGAGAAAACTATTACAGTAAAACATTGAGTTGAAGTAAATACATTCGGCTGTGTCTCTAAAGATGCAAATAGACTAAAGAAGAGGTCAAGTCCATGTCCTCAACAAGACGACAGATACTGATTTATCCATCCTGTCAGTTTACATATGTGAGCTTGGAATCTTAATCTTAGGTATTTACTCTGTAGTGTAAATGTAGTGACCATAATGTTTGAAACAGTGCATAATTGGTAGGTTTAGTAACCAAACAAAGTTTCAGGAGACCGAACAGAGAAAAGAAAAGGGATAGGAATAAAACATGAATTGTTAAAAACTAATTTGCCTTCACAGACGAAGGTGGATAAAAAGCATACTTGAAGGAAACCAATCGCCACTAACAGCAGTACAGTAACAATGTAACTCGTTTCGATTGCCCAGAAGGTTTTTTCCGGGTACAGTAATTCCGGGTTTTAGCGATTCTAGCTAGACGTTCTCGGAATTACTGGAACTGACGTAATTTCACAAAGGGTGTGCGACCTTCCTGGGAAATAAAAGTTCTAAGGTCCATTTACCGAGGTTCCAAGAGGGGACACTCTGAGTTGTGGCAGTGAGAGTGTCGGCAGAGACACCAGATCCACTACTGAAGGTCAGATGATATCTGGTGTCTGGTAGAGTCGAGCAGGACCACACAATCGGTGACGGTACGGCTCTGGTTCTGGTTCTGGTTCTCCTGGTCTCACAACCTGAGACAGTAAGTATCAACGAATGTGGGGCTGTAGTTAGTTGAAAATCCAACATACGATCATGCAAAAGAACATTAATAGTTTCACTTAAAAACCTTTTCAGAATGGAAAGGTTCAACTTATAGAGATATTAATGTACAGTACTTTGAATACTTGTTAATAATTTGGCAGTTTACGACTTTAATCCAATTTGTCCAAACCACAATGGTGCATTCCGATTTTACCTGACATAATTGATTACTAGTAAAACACTTCTAGTAGAATTTACAACTCAGTCTGGAGTTAAGAAGGACCACTTCCAGGAAACTGTGTGGGAGGAAAGTCCTGCAAACCCATACAGTGTCGTTATACGAGTTTGACTTTCCACTGCTTCCTTATTCATGCGCCGATCATTACGAAATCCATACACTCCTTGACAAAGGTTTCGAAAAAATACCCCTATTTTGCTATTTGCAAAGTTGCGTTTCACAAGGGAGGCTATGCGCAACTTGAAAAATACGCCACCCACCGATAAATTATTTATTAATACATACTAGTTACATGTTGTAATAATTTAAAACAATTATTCACAATTTATTGATATACATTTTTATAAATGAAAGATGAAATCAGATCTAGTAAGAAACAGGAAGAAAATCATTGTGAATATAAGGCCAGTTCGACCAAAACAGCATTTCTACATGGGAGACTTTAACGCCCGGTCGTTTTAGTGTGCAGTAAAAGCCAATCTAAAACAATAAAAATTGCTTTGAAGTGTAACCTTGCGGAGGAAATTGCATATATACAGGCCTGTAGGCCATATCAATAAAAAAAATAAACTTTTTTGTTTTCTGTCAATTTTTAACTTCTAGTTCAAATGAGTTTCGTTACCAAACTGCAGACTACATTAAAAATAATATGCAGTTTTATATGAATTATTACATGTTAGCGCTAGGAAAATGAATAGATTTGGATTTTATTTTGCCTACAGTTTACATACATTTAGTGTATAGCAAAGTGTAATAACAATAGTATTTTATCGTTTTCAGAGAGTGTTAAAATATATTAAATTTACAATAAAGAAACTTTGAAACGGAAAGTTAAACATTTTTGTATTTAGAGATTTTACAAAGGAATCCGCCATACTCACTCAGATTCTTTGGTATAGTTTATTAAATCTCTGGTTTATTCGTATCCAGCATTAGCTAAGATTTAAACCTCTCCTAATCCCAAGAGAGTCTTGTTGATTACAACTGTACTTGTTAAGACTTTACATTACTTATCAGAGAGAGCAACATCAGACAGCTGAAGCTTTAGAGCAACATTTCTTATCGCTTCCAGATCCAGGCCTACTGGAGGAGGAAGGCGTTTCACCCTGACCCGGACAGAACATTGACATCCACTGCCAGCTCGAATCCATTTTTAATTCCAGTCGTATCGTTCAATCTGCGAGCTCCTGCGATCTGTATAATTTCCTCCACAATCGTTTTGCTAAGAATTATTAAATATGCAAGGGTATAATTTGTCGGCGCCGGTGGACAGGAGAGCGGGGGGCGGGCCGGGGGCGGCTACGTGCGGATGGCCGCACATCTGCTACACGCTACAGCCGCTGGCAGTCGCAGCCGCAGCCGCAGCTACACGCAACCTGTTCTTTCATATCTCGAGTACTCCACTTCTTAGCTGAACAAGAGAAAACTCGAGCTGGTAAAGTTTCCATTTATTCGAGTTCTGAAGATCCAGTAAAGATTCAGACAGACCGTTGACCTTCTTCAAGATTTCTTTTCATAAATCGTATCTGTTATCTCAACATGGACTTTTACCCCTAATTGGTGGTAAAAAGAAGTACTTAAAATATTAGAAACGAAAGACGAATTAATACAAGGTATAAATACGTCACACCATGTGTCCGCGTGCCTTGCTGAGATTGTCTGCAAAATTTGAAATCTATGCTCATTTTATTCTAGGGGTGGGTGTCCTGCGAACAGAAAAGAGATGTTTCATCCCCCTGGCAGACAAAAGAGAAATTGTGATACTCCTTTGAGTCATAGGCTTCAATGACGATCAGCAAATTCCAAAGTTGGAATTAAACAATCATATAACTCATTTTTGCATTTGTAGAAATGAAGTTTACGTAAAATTTAAAAAGATAAAATATTAATAAATCGTGTCTGTAAACATCATTTAGAGAACAAATGTTCTTACAGGGATATCTTGCCACGTAATATATTTACATTTTTGTACTTCAAGTTAGGTTTCATAGCATTTTTTGAATTATAACAGTTTCGGTGAGATATGAAGGATGTAAAGTTTCTCTGTTCAATCTTCAAGATGTTGTTTGGTATTCTTTAAAGCATCCGTGCAGTTTTCAGTGAGAAAATTCCTTCGAGAATTATTGTCGAACAGAAAAAAAACTATTTCATTGGTTGCCATGTCTATAATGTGTAGAGCCAGTATTATTAAATTACACTATCCTGGCATCCTGGACCCACGTACGCCAGTGGTGTATCCATTACTTCAGTTTGGGAGCCCTAAACCCATCAACAAATTTTTCACGTGGTGGGGGAGAAGGCTTTGTTAATGTCATGTATTAAAGATACAGGGTGTTTGGAAAAACTGGACCAAAACTTAGTAATTGAAATTGGTAAAAGGATTGGCTTACCCAGAAACAGTACTCAAACGGCTTCTTCTGCAGTCACATCGCCCCGCCGTCTACTCAATAAAGTTCATAAAGCTGCATGTATCTCTGCCCATATGTATTATATTGCTACAGATAACTTAAACTACCAAACATTATGAGTAGTTTACTTTTCTTATGAATGTTATATGAGTAGTGATCGGGAACACCTCCGAATCGGGTCACAGCCCTAACGACAATCACTGAACAAGGCATATCAAGCAGGAAGGCAATAGTAATAATACCAGATTTAATAGGGCAGACTTCGGTATGAGGTGCCCTAAATAATCAATTTCATCTATCGGCAGTTAGATTATAGTTCGGTAACGGTTACATACAAATAATCGGTTTTATAAATCGAAAGCTATTATATTGACCAATAACTGTAATATATTGATGATTCATAGATGATTCTATCAAACACAAAATAACGGAACTAAATACAACACCAAAATGCTGCTGTAATGTTTTTGTGCCTTTAGCCCATTTTCATCATAGTAGTACTAAATGGTTCACATCTTGAATTTTGCAGCACCAATCAAACTTGCTCCTAATTTAAACATTTCCGTCATCATATCATATTTAGATAAATTTGTAAAATCAATTATCATAATAATCCCTGTATGGTACTTTAATAATTTCTAACGAACAATATTTATTTACTAAAAAAAACGCCAGTTTATTATTTAAAATTCGTTTTAAGAAATAAATATCGATACTCTCTCTACTCATTGTATTTTAAGGTTCGATAATCTAACCAAATATCGCTAGATGAAATTGATTATTTAGAGGCACCCATACAGATCTTTGTTATATACGTTAATCAAACAACTAAATTCATTCCGTTGTCCTCAAATCGATTGTGTTGCCAACCTTAGTTTGAAAAAATAACCAATGCCAATGTATCAGCCTTAAATCAATACACGTTTTATAGTCGGGGTATTAAAACTAATCGTTATAAATAAAATCACATTATTGTCAACAAATTTTTTTCTTTAAATTTTACGAAATTTAAGAAATTTTAAGATAGGACCCTCACGCCCGAGTACAGCCGCTGTCAAACACCGAGATAGAACCGCTCTGCTGACGTGAGCAGAAAAATGCGAACGTGACTTATTCTAGGTTATGGTGTTCACGGATACTTTCCATTGTTGAACTGTCGCGTGTGAAATGAGTTGAAACATTTCTCTCCGCAAGAGCGCTGATTCTAAAGATTGGGTCCAAACCTGTTCCGAACAAATTAGTTTTTCTTACACCACGAAGTATAAGTAGATGTTCTAGTGTTAAAACAACATGTGTTCGTCAGTTACATACGGTACATCACATTTTGTTTGTTATTTATAATTAAAGAACTTTAATTTTTGTTTTAGGTAGTGACGCAAAAATACTCAAAGGTCCCATAGAAAAAATTTTAAAAATGTGAAATGTTTTTTTAATAGTAACACAAGAGAATGGAATTTGAACCCACTCTTGGACAATTTAACTTTTTCCAGACTATATTTATGTATTATAATTATACTCGTATTTTTGTTAACGCTCCATTAATACATTACATTATAATCCTTGCTTTAATTTGTTCCTTTTATACATAAATCTCCTTTTTTAAATCTCATTTTATTATCTGGAGAACATGACTTGGGCCACGAATTTTGCTGTTTGACTTGAAACATAAATGTTAGAGTAGTCTGTCTAAGAACTTACGTTTTTTTCATTGGTGAGTTAACCACGTACCGGTACGTATTTTAATTTGAAACACTTTCTTGTTCACACAAGTTATATTCAAATGTGTTCTACATAATCATATAGTATGTTATAGTCATTGCTGAAACTAGTTTGTTTGTTATAAACCCTATACATTTCAAGTAGGCTCTACATATTTCAATAATTTGCGTTTGCATTTAAATCCTCTTTGATTTCATTGTCACATCAAACTCAAAATTGGGCTTTCGTACTATTTGATTTTGAACTATCTTAGACACAATATAGCAATAAACTATTCTAACTTGCTTCTAATATAAAAATCGTTTTTGAGTTATTTGCACGTAGCCTGTATTTGAGGTGTTCTGGAGGATCTTGCACATATTAGGATGTCGAAAACGTTTTTGAGTTATTTGCACGTAGCCTGTATTTGAGGTGTTCTGGAGGATCTTGCACATATTAGGATGTCGAAAACGTTTTTTGTTATTTGCACGTAGCCTATATTTGAGGTGTTCTGGAGGATCTTGCACATATTAGGATGTCTAAAACGTTTTTGAGTTATTTGCACGTAGCCTGTATTTGAGGTGTTCTGGAGGATCTTGCACATATTAGGATGTCGAAAACGTTTTTGAGTTATTTGCACGTAGCCTGTATTTGAGGTGTTCTGGAGGATCTTGCACATATTAGGATGTCGAAAACGTTTTTGAGTTATTTGCACGTAGCCTATATTTGAGGTGTTCTGGAGGATCTTGCACATATTAGGATGTCGAAAACGTTTTTGAGTTATTTGCACGTAGCCTATATTTGAGGTGTTCTGGAGGATCTTGCACATATTAGGATGTCTAAAACGTTTGAATACTCGTAATAGAATGAAATGAATCAGAAACATTTGATCCTACAAATGTAATGCTGAGTTTGTCCAACGTAACTCACAGTAATTACTTGATCTAGATAATTGTATTATAGATGTAGTAAATATAAAATTAACTACAAAAGGAAATTATAATTGTACCGATTTCCAATGTAAAGGTGTTTCTTACAATTACATTATTATTAAGTGTCTAAATTTTAGAATTTGCGTATAAGAAAAATCACATATAGTGAGAATTATAATATCCCACGATGTTTATTTAATATTACATTTTTTTACGATTAAATGGTGTAAAAATCAAAATTATTAGAACAAAATTCAATTTTTTATGTACTGTAATTGCGTGAAAACATATATAGGTATACGACAGCCAGAGAGAATATTCCAGCTTACAACGTGTGTTTATGAAGTTACTTTGTTGAGAACATTCATTTCTGTGGTAGTTATGGTCATCTGCCTGATAATAGCATTTAAATAACATATTTTTTTATTAAAACCATTTTCGAAAGACTATAAATCTTATGTATAATGTTAACATGCAGAAAGTGGGATATTGCGATAGATCAAGGTGAACAATAAGTATAAAAAGTTTCCCAGGTTCAGGTAGGATTTGAATCCTCGTTAACAAGACTGAAAGTCATAAGTGTAAGCCCCCTTCCCTGCCAACTCAGTTTTATAAAAATTGGTTTAATTTTTAACAATACGCGTTGGTTGGACGGTCATAGCGACATGATTCCAAGGCCAACTTCGTTGTAATATTTGAATTAATTATCCATTTATATAATTGGCTTCTTAAATTTGTTGAAACAAAAATAAATATGTACGCAAATCCTGTATACAGATTTCTACTTTTCTTCTATTCGTTCATGCTATTTTGGAAAGATTCCACTGGCGTTACGCATAAGATAAAAATTATATACATGGGAAATATTTCAACCTGATTCTAAGATTGAACTAATTTCCGTCACTTTTAAATGTTTTACATTTCTGAATAATCAGCTTTTATTTTATCTTATAGGTATTAAAACACAATTATGACAGTCTTATGTTATCGTGAAAGTAGGCCTCATTCAATATTTACCGAGTTTATATTTATTCATTATTGATATATTTATTTACTTTTTTAATATTAAGGCATTAGTAAAAAACACTTAAATTTTAAATTGTTTAGTATTACAGTATTGACTTTCGTAGCAAAACTTAGTTAATGCTGTAGTATCAATAAAATACTTAATATTTAAGTAAGATGTGTTAATAAATGAAATTTGAGAAACATTATGCTTTATTATAATAAAGGAATTTACAAAATATATTATTATACACTCTGATAACTGCTGTAAAAGTAATTTGTAGGTCGCAACAAAATATCATGTTATAAAATATAAATGAATCTAATTGTTTTGATGCTGTTTGGAATTAGATAACGAATAACACAAGTAGCAGGCGATAGTTTGATAACGGCTCATAAGGTACAATATTCGCAGCTCTAGTCTAGGAGTCAGTAGTCTACAGTCCTACTAATGGCGCCAGTAACAGTGACGCAGGAGGCGGATCTAATTAATAACCCAGGACATTAATAGCTCTTATCTAATTAAAATCGACAGGACGGACTCGATCATTTGGTGTTGCGAATTGGTAGACTATCTGTACGTTGCATCCATGTAGTGCAGGTGTTGCAGCTCAGGTCTACGAGTATATGCAGTTCTAGATCGCATGATTACACTCCACTGGGTATTCTATTTCCAGGGTTGAGCAGAATATAAATAAAATTGACAAACTTTGGCACAAACGTTTCCACAGGTATTACCTTTTGCCCTATCTACACTACCAATGACTTCTAAGTAGAGATAATATACGTCTTCATGATTAAAAATCTATATTTATTCTCAGTTAAAATAAACAACGAGGAGATTCTCCAGAGATATGATGCACCATCAAGATCAATATACGGTATTTGCCATAGCTTTAAAAACTGCATTTTTATCAAAAATTCCAGAGAAAATACATATAATGCAAGTAATTACGAGACGACATCACTAATGAATAAAGTAAACCTTGGAAACCGAGTTGAAGAACGTCTTACGCAGACTCTACGTCAAGTTAACTGGCCATAATGTAAATGCATATCTATGGTGGAAGGTTTGTTCCAACCAAGAAGCAATAGGGCATATTATTGAACACAATTCTCTCTGGAACTATTCACAACGCGATCTGACAGCGGACCTCAGAAGTACCACTGACAGTACGCAGCGCATCAGTCGCGAATTCTGTAGAAAGGTCCTAATGATTAACCCCAGTGAGACATCTAGGTTTGTGTTGTCTTTGTACCAGAATAACCAAACAAACTTTGAGCAGATAACCATTTCCATGAAGTTGCAACTATCACTGAGGTGCCAAGCTCCGACGCAACGATCTTCAGTGATAATGCAGATCGGCTTTCACACCCCGTTCCAGCAGCGTACCGTTCCTCGGACCTATAGTTTGTCCTCTATTTGGCCTTTGCGATGCGGTGACATGTGAGCAGGTTCTAGCCGCCAAGAAACCTCTTTCGTCTGCACATGGATTTGATGGCATTGTCTCTAAGTATTAGATTGCGGTTGCAGCGGAAAAAATAGATGTTGTATGTAGGTCTTTGATTTAACATCGTTCTTAGTTAGGGGTGCCGCGTGGGTTTCGAGAGTACATGAACTTAGGAATTCGATGGTCTTTGAAGTGGCAAGCGAAAGGCAGCGAATTTGTCTGATGGGTCATTGGGTACGGTATATGGTATAATTTTATTTTGTCTCGTTGAAGATATAGTGAGGACCTTATTCCAAGACCTTGGCTTCGAGGTTTCGGAGCCAATGGGACACGATCTTCTCTTGTTTAATAAGTTGAATTGGGACTTTAGGTAACTATGGATCGGATGGAGCGAACAAATCGTGATGGAGTGACGTCCTTTGTGGGCGAGCATTGCCTGTTTCCTCAGCAACCAATGGTATCATACTCTTCAGGCGGAGTGTGAAAACTATTGTCTGGGTCCGGGTAGACTATGAAGACATCAACACCAAAAGCGCTGTAAAGCATCTTCCTATGGAACTCACACACCAAGCTTAAGATTTGAGGGCAGATTTCTGACGCGGCAGATAAGGCGGCGGAAATTACTGCCTCTTCAAGGTGTCCGATGAAAAATATTGCCGGACCTGTGGTGAGAAAGCGGCGGCCGTTCATGTCTACTTCACACTCCGTGCTCTTGTACTGGTGTGAGATATGGGCGGATGTGCTGCGGCAAGACAGGCACAAGATGTCGACAGTACAGAAGAGGAGGGGTGCTCGCACCATAGCTTGTGCTTACCTGATAGTATCTGGACCAGTTTTACTAGAACTTGTGGGAGCTGTTCGCATCCATTTCCCTGCATCCAAGAGAATGCGGGTTTAGCCTACGAGGAAAGTGTTCAGATCACTACAGATCCACTTACAATTCATCAGTTTCAACTGAAATTGTTACACTACGATTTTTGGACATTCGGAAACGCCCACGATAGATTTTCCGACGATCCAGTGAGACTTATAAAGGTCATCCTCGAATAGACACGATTCATTTATATTGAAAACAAAATGAATTTCCGTTTGAATGGTTCAATTCACTTTAATATTTGTAAATTAATGAAATTTTAAAACACACTTTTCTTCATTTGGACTGAAAATACACGGGAAAATATTAGGTTTTACCCACATACAGTTCAGTATACTTTGGGTATCCTGTATAATTTTGTCAGTCTACTATCTAAGATATACTTAGGGTCAATAAACGACTGGTTGAAGAAACGGAATAATCTACCTATACGTGTATGTGCTTATTGCGAGTTTCGGACCATTCAGTTATTAGCGTGGCTGCGTTATTGATAATTATTCCTCCTATAATTTTAATGCATATTGTGACTTCCGAACTATGTAAGTCAGATAGTACAATCGATTGGGCTCGAACCAACTTTTGGAGTCTATAATACGCACACAGATGTTTTGAAACGAGGAAAAAACGCATGTTCATTCGAAAACACTCGTAACACACAATTTCCTAGCCCAGCCTAACAATTAAAGTTCCTAATGATACCAATCCATCTCGCTGTCGAAAATCCGCTCCATAATCATGAGTCGCAATCTGGAACGAAGTTAGCTGATTAATTTACGAAAAATGTAGCAACATTACCGGCCAGTTATGAACGCCGCGGGAAGTATGAACGCCTGGTGTGGCCGCGCGGCCGGCTCAGCTGATGGCGGTGGCGAGGCGCTGGCCTTGGTGGACAAGTCGCTGTTTACAAATAAATGTTCCGCGGAAGGTCACTATGCAGCTTTCCTCCGCAAGCCTCTTGCGAAAACCGTCTCAGCGCGGACTTACCACGTCTTGCGCTGCCGACTAGACTGTTACACCATGGCGGCTTTCGCAATTACTCATTGCTCACGTCATGTACAAACATGTACAAAATATTTCATTCATTTTTTATGCTTCTTCTCATCAGATTTATGCGATGGATTTGATTTGCGAGCAGGCTTGTCAGATTTATGACTCCTAAGTTGTAGTGAGTCACGGACGTTTTGCCTTCCTTGATCGTGAATCACATGTCACAATTTAAAGGGAATAGCGTTTGTTTTCTCAGACGTTTGGAGAAAACAAGAACTTTTATATGAACTGTTTTCGAAATTTTAAGACCTTGGTTTGATAAAATTATGGGAAATAAAGGGGGTATAGCGATAATTTTGTTTTAAATAATACATCATGACAAAAATTAAATAATAATTCTTTAAAGTCTGGTTGAATCTATAAAATATAAGGCATGAACAAAACAAAATCCTTTATAAACACAGATATACAGTCTTAATATATTGTCTCTCTGTTTTTATTTTAATTAGTCCTTCTGACTCAGTCGGAAGAAGTAGGTAGATTTTGTAAAAACTGAAATATTAGAATTTATTCTCTTAGGATTTACATGTACTCAGTTAGTATTTCAACTGTTTGAAGATACCAAAACATTGTATAGCAAAAAGTTAATGTCTATAAGCATACACAATTTTATTTTTTCTCGAAGAATCACATTAAGAATTATCTTAGAGAAATTGTTAGGTTTACCTAGGCTAATAAATATTATAACTTGTACAATTAATAATTGAGAGAAACACTGGGTGTATTATACACCAGTTTGCTCATAACAATAAACAGTATAGTATAAAAATGTAATTAAATTTAATAATGGTAGATGTTTGATGATCAGATACCCAAACTTTGTTTTTCCAAAACTAGCTGTACAGAGAACACCCAAATTATTTTATTTAAAAATCTAAAAAGGACTATACTAAATAGGTTGGTTGTGCTTTATAAGTAAGTATGTAGTTATTTACACTTTTTTACAAATAAAATACCAATTAAAAAACAAGACTATATACAAGTTTGTGAACATGCAAGTGTATCTATTCAGAGTAACCTTCAGGATTAGCTATATTCCATCCCACTTGTTTATCCAATGATCCATTATCAGTCAATAACACGACTAGAACCTTATATTATCTCCAATATATACTAGAAGCTTTTTTACAAAAAAAAAAAAAAAAATTAGAACTGCTTGGTTGAGGCATGGGTCCTAGGATTTAATTAATTATAGTTCACTTGTAATGCTTATCAGTCTCCTCTGAACAAATGCCACTCTGTCAGTTATAAACTAAACTAACACATTTTTCCTTTTTTTTTCTTTAGCCAACAATTTGGCAGCCTGGATTTTATACTGAGGCTTCGAAGTTCACTTGTTCTGTTAATTTTGGAAAGTAAGGATTTGATACTTCTTCCTTCTCTGCTAGAAGGCTATCACGAAATGTCCTAACCCGGAAAGAAAAAGCCACGGATGGATGAACCCAAGATTGGATAAACATTCATGTATTTAATGTAATGTGTAATTTTCTGGGTACTGTTTTCTTGCATAAGTACATAAGTATATCCAGAACAATGAATGAAAATGAATGAAAAGATGGTCCAATGAACACATAGGAAACAAAATAGAATTAACAAAACAGTCAATCAGCTGCCTGATATATATATAAGTGAATACAACAGCAGAAAGAATGGAATCTGCTAATTGTAATATTATAACTCTTAACACAAGAGCCCTTTTGGCTTGGTTGTTGTTATGGGCAGCCACACATTCCCAAAGACTAGCGATTCGAAAGTCACTATTTTAATACATTTTACCAAAATTCTAACTGAATTATTGACACTTACTTAGGATGCCAGTGAGGTTCCAAAAATTGTAATGATTAGAAGAGGATTTCTGTTGCACATAATGTGTTGTTTATAGACTGTATGTTAAAAATTCTGTGAACTTGTAAATTTTTACAGTTTTATATTTAATCATAATCTTATTTTATTACTTTATATATAATTTTTCTCTTGTTTCTTTATCACACCAAAATCTTATTAATGTTTCAGGAGCTGAACGGGCCAATCTGCCATGGGTCAGTCTACAGCAGTGACCACCGTACTCTGTCTGACCCAGCTCTTCGGGCTGATGGCTATAGAGAGGGAGCACAAGGTCAGTTTTATCAGAGTATGGTGCTAAATTGTACATTAGATATTGAGCTCTATGTGACCCGGCTCCAGGTTTTGATGGGTATCCATCCACACAGAAATATGATCTAGTTGAAATTGTTGTGCTTAGTTTTATTCTGATATTGTTGTTATTATACAAACAGGATGAGTTTAAGTGTGTGTAATTGTACAATATGAAAGGAGTGGCAAAACCAAAGGATGGAGTGTGATGAGCAGAAGATTTAAAACAGGAACAATGGAACCGAGAATCATGTATGGTTGCAAGAAGGTGAATGGCAATTCGAAGTTATTGAGCTTGTGGAGAAGTGTCATACCATGAGGTAATGAAGATTATTGCTGAAACATCCCACCTGATGAGAGAATAAGAAGGCCAGAAACCTTAGAAGGGTAGATACGAGAATAGTATTAAAGGATGGAACAGACATGGGAGAAAGAAAGAGCTAACATGGGAGACTTGCACTCTCATACATCACAGTTTGTAAACAGGCTAGAAATTTATGGAAAGTTTAGAGAACTTAATACGGTTGATGATGAACACTATTGGAAAGTCCAACATGTCCTGATGGAATGTGAAGTGTATGAGAAACAGAGAAAAAAATTGTGAAAATGTTTTACAACACGTAAAAATATAGTGCTAGAAAAAGAATACCTCCTTGCAAGCAGATTTCAATGAGTTTTGAAACTATTTAAAATATGTAAAAAAATATGGAGATAAGAAGAAGGAAGAGATGTAACAGCAAAGATAAAGATAGTTTAGGAAGGAAACACAGATGTAGGGATTAGGTTGACACCTGTTTAAGGGGTTTGTACCTACGTACACAGACCCAGAATATAACCCGATTAATAAATAAGTCTAAATAGACATTTCACAAGGAGGCAGGAGATTCAGACAGTACTGTCCTTTCAGCAAAGAAAAACGTCCAACTATTTGATCAAACACAAACCGGAATTCAATTTAGGGATATACCAATTTGATTTTTTGATGCATATGGGGACCAATCTCCTCATGCTACATATGTGTCAATTCAACAGTTTTGAAAGATGGAAAGTAGCTTAATCATTAAAACAAATTTTGTTTAAGAAATCAACATCATTGATGATCTAAAATGTCAATTTCACAATTTATTTTGCATTTTGGCTTACTATTAAAGTTTATTCCATGAAGATGCCTCACCTCACAAGGATATCATTTCAAATTTGTGTGCAAAATTGTAATAAATTATAAAATGTGGCATTTTTATTTTCCTGAGTGTATGGCATTCCAGATTTGCTTGGATTCTGGAGAAATGCTACACACACATGACCTATATGTTTTCTAAACTTGGTCGGGATTGGCCAGTTTTCATTTGTGTAGCATAAAAAACTCCCATTTTTCATGAATTTTCTGTGGCACTGTCTTATAATGGGCTTCAAAACAGGACCTCTGTTATATTAGTTCTAAATTTTTAAAATTTTATTTAAGATGTCTTTTCAAGAGAAAAGACATCTTAAATCAAAACAATCAATCAATCAAACTGCATAAAACTCAATTTTAGCAAATAATATGATGAAGAGGAGAAATAAATAGCTACAAAAATAAAAATATAAACAAAGAAACTTTACAACAAATTGGATTTGTTAATAAATCAAAGCTCATTAAAATATAAATATTAGTTTTATTTTTAATAGATGTATAACATTGTAAAGTAATTTGTGAACACCTTGTACTATAAGAATTTTGTTGGTTGCCATTCATTTTGGTTATTGGGCAACTGGTGAATAACAAGGTCTCAATCACCCACTCCACTCATAAATCTATTTATATTCGTCTTGAAAAAATGTACTCGGGTATGTCAGCATATCAATTTGATATTCATTAATCAATAACCTCATGATCAATTTTATAATAAAATGTCCATTACAACAGCTGAAGTTCGAAACATTTAAGTTACAGATTATATCTCTAGTGAAATCAATAAATTGAGTTTAAAAAGTTGTAATTTTTAATTATGCAACAGTGTTTAAGATTTGTGACTGAAAACTGTTTCAGGTACACAACATAGTTCTGTATCCTCACAAACACTCGTGGTGCAAGACGACTCCTATAAAGCAAGTGGTGGCGTATCCTGGTTGTGACTGAAACTGTTAAACTGTTTCAGGTACACAACATAGTTCTGTATCCTCACAAACACTCGTGGTGCAAGACGACTCCTATAAAGCAAGTGGTGGCGTACCCTGGTTGTGACTCTATAGAAGTGGAGAACAATGTGTGCGTGGGTGGCTGCTTCAGCTACAGTATTCCTCGCACCATACCTAGCTCCCCTGGGGAGGTGGTGCCTTATTGTGACTCATGTCAACCCTTCACTCACACTTGGAAACAGGTTAGTGTACTCATCAATGTAGTTAAAGTACTTAAACTATATGATTGACATAATTTAGAGTTAATTAGATATCTTTATCTCAAACAAGTGAAGAGAAAATCAATGCAATGTTGTCATTAGTTTCAGAGGAAACACTGTATATCAGACTGTAGTAAAAATTGCATTCTCAAATGGCTTCATTTTGCAGTTAAAATCGTGACATATAAAAAACACCATTTTTAGCCAATTCACACAGAAGTATTCTTTAGTGCTAGATTGTGCAATGAAAATTTTGTCTTTAAAAAAATTATTATGCTGTATTAGATTTAATTGTAATATAGTAAAAAAAACTTGTACTAAATAGAAAATATGAAGTTTTATATAAACATGACGATTGATTCTGAGTACTAATATTGGAGTACGTTTGATCCTCCAAGTAATTCATTAACTCTTTCCGTGACAGTATATAGTAAGTGTGTAACTATACTGAGAGTAGTAACCATCACAGTGATGTATTAAAAGAAATGCCTCATATATTAGTAATAGTTTAAATATTACTAGTCTCAATAATGTTTCAATTTGTGTTTTTAATGCCAACAGGTAGTTCTGAACTGCAGCTCTGGTGATTACAAGGGTGAGCTACTATCAAAGATGGTGCAAATAATAGAGGACTGTACATGTACAAAGTGCAGCGAGCAGTCAGCGAGTCTGTTCACTGAGGAGAGCTCTCTCGAAGATATTCAGCAGCCAGAGAAACCTCAGCTGATGGACATCATGGACACAACGCCACATAGATACGGCAACTACACTGTCCTCTCCAATGCTACACATGCCAATGATACAATGATCAACCAGAGGTAACAATCCTTCTCTAACAATATTACAATGAGTTATGATATATGAGGAATGTGAAGCGTCCAATTGGAAGAAGATGATACACCAAATAGATTGGACTGTGTGAAACAGCTACCAATTTGTAGTGCTTTCTCCATTGGATTTCCTAAATTGGGGAGCCGGTTACTTAGTGATCAAAAGCATCGTATATCGAATCTGAGTTACAGATAGCACATGTCTAAATCCTGTCTTTGACCATTACACTTTTTATCAGTACTGACGTTGACCTTCCACTATACCGACTCTATTACTTGTTCTATTTGATAAGATTCTTGCACAGACCAGTCTTGCACAGATCCATGAGGTCGTGCACGATAAGGCTAAAAAGTAGATTAACCTCTCCTTAAAAAAACAAAATAAAAACAGACAGAGAAATCCAAAAAGGAATTTCTCATAAGCTAGGAATTGATCAAGGGCACTAATTTTGTTCAGGATTTAAATGAGAGTGTAATTAAAGGATTAAACTGCCAATCCAACATTTTTTAATCTGGCATGTTCTATAATCCAACAATATCTCAGCAGCAATATTTGTCATGTGTGAGAGAGTGAGTGTGCATTATACTGAAGACAGATTGGTGGGGATAGGTTCATTTTTTCCTGTCAAATTTGTTGTTGCTTTTCAGAGTAGTACTTACATAGTATACAGATCTTTCTGTTGTGTACATTTTGTTTCCATTTCAGTTATGCTAGTCTATTGATTTTGTAACTTGTTGTGTGTTTAGAATGTATCCTCAGTCGACTGATAAAGGTGAATTAACTTTAAATGTAACTGAAAAGTGGGTGATTATTCAGAGACATATAAGGGGGACAATCAGCGGCAATTTTAAGTAGCATTTACAGGATTGCACGGCTATTTAAAATATTATATTTTGGAAAATAAAGATAAAACTAACGGAAATAGATGCAACCTTAACTGGAAAAAGGAAAAGTCTTAAACAAGAGTTTAAGTATAGTTACTATTACAATTAGTTTACTGTTTTTACCAAGTTGTAGTTTCAACCAAGAGGTTATTTAGCAACTATATAATACCTACAGTAATCTATAATTATCTATAGTACGACAGGTCTGACACTGATTAAATCAAGAGTGCCAAGAGTCTACTGTATCAGCGTCAACTAACGAGATCAAATTAATCTTTTTTTTAAGAAGAGCCGATCCCCTTTCAAGCCTTATTCTGCCCATCCTCATGTGCACTACAGGTCCTGCGCAAGGATTATATGAAACAGAATAAGGGGAAGAGTCGATAAAATATAAGGTCATTGTGCTGATAAAAAGTGCTATGGACTCAGACAGGATATGTACCTGTACTATCTCTTAGACCGCTTGACCATCAGCACTCCATCAATTAAATTGAACTTCAATATTTCTTGTTTCTTTTAACAATATGGCCTAGAAGTTTTAATTAACTGTTAATAAATAAATTTGTTGCTAACATAAAAAAATTAATGAACTAATTCAAATTCACAATTAAATTGAAATTTAAGGTCCTGTATATATTCATCCACATCATAAAACACATTACTGGTTAAAAATGATTTTAATTAAGATTTAAACAATAGAACATTTTGTTCATTCTTAATGTTTTCTGGAATAATATTGAAAATACATTCTCCAGAATAAGAGGAAAGATTTTCATATAGGTTCAGTCTATGCTGATGTGGTATAAAATGTCCATTAAATCTAGTATTATGTGAATGTACATCCCTGGCTGTTCTCAGCCTGCATTTATAACAAGAAAACAGAATCGTATTTAAAATTTACAAAGAAGACAGAGTCACAAAAATTTTTAAGTCATCTCTGCATGATTTAATACTTCTAAGATTGGAAGTGATCCTTTATCCTCAAAGTCTTTTTTTGTAAAACAATCTTTTTAATTCTCTTGCTGCACATTCATCCCATCTCTATACCATATGATAAGTATGGGAAAATCGTTCCATTATATGCATGCAATTAATACAATTTTTGGAGGACAGATCTTTGATAACATATATGTTATAAGACACCTTGGAACATAAGTGATTAATATGTTCTTTTCAGGTCAGTTGCTTATCCAGGAGTATTCCCAAGAATTTAATATCATTGACTTCATTTATAATTTCATCATTTAACATTACTGTTGATTCTATGTCATCAGTAGGACAACTACTAATTTACTGTGTATTCATTTACTGAATTTGACAGTTGATTCACAATTATTTATATATATATATATATATATATATATATATATATATATATATACATATATTTAAAATAACAAAGGACCCAGTATCAATACCTGGAGGACCCCATACTTTATATCAAAATATTTAGAACAACTCTGAGATATCTGTTTTTGTTTTCTATTTTTTGAGATAAGATTCAAGCCATCCATGTGGCATTCCTCTTATTCCAAAATCAAATAATTTTTGTGATAGCATTTTGTGATCCATACAGTCAAAGGTTTTTCAAAAGTTCAGAAATACCCCAAATGTAGGATTATTATTTTATAAGCCATCAACAATAGCACCTACAAGTTTTACTATTGTGCTAGTAATAGAGATACCTTGATGAAATCCAAATTGGTTTTTTAAAAGTATGTCTTCTTTATTAGGATAGTTGTTTCATCTTCCAAAAAAAAAAAAAACTTTTCAACAAATTTGTTAAATGCAGGTAATATTGAAACAGGTCTATAGTTTGTTGTAACATTTGGGTCTCCTCTTTTATATACAGATACAATTCTAGCATACTTAAACAAATTTGGAATAATTCCTGTTTAAAATGAAGAATTAGTTAATTTTTACAAAGGATTAACATTAAATAAACACTGAAAATGTTGAGATTTGGGTAGAAGCCAATTTGTTTGGAGTGATGGGTGATAACATCATGGATGATCTAGGGCAAATTATAAATGTTAGAATCTTTCTTACATGAGTTCTCATCGACAACATTAGAAAAGAAATCGTTAAAAGCATTTCCAATGTCAGTGAAGTTTGTAACCACTTTTATATTTATTGATTCAATGTTTAGATTTTTTTCACCCGTTTATTTTTTGAAGATTAATAATATTCCATGACGTCTTCAATATACGACACAAAATATTTTATTAACACCGTACTGGATGGACCAATCAGTCAGATATAAGTGTTCAAGTGTTACTACCTTGCTATCTTCCTTTCACGCATAATCATTCTCCTATTAATTTATAAGCTTTAGTCTCTTTTTAACATAAAAATTTTCTGTTAGAACTTTGGCAAGGTCATTGCCATACCTTGTGCCTTAGGACTTTTTTAGCACCTGAAGAAAAGGATAAGTTCCAATCCTTCTTTTCTTTAACCATCCATAGTCAATAATACATTTTAAATAAAGAATTTTAAAACTAGAAATATAACTGTGATTTTGATTTCCAGGACAATGGTTCTACTAGGAGAGCTGAGTGACAAGGAAGAAGAGGAGGTGGAGGAGGATCAAGTAGCATTAAAGGAAATTCTTCATCAAGTAGAGGGAGAAGATCATAAAATCAATGGTGTCATCCTAAAAGACTTTGTTAGGAGAGTAAGTATTAAAAGCTGCTGAATTTACTGTTCTGTAGATCTGATGATTTACAACAGTTTTTCATAATAACTAAGTGTGGAGCTACAGTTGGATACGTCATCCACTTAAATAACAATGTCATAAAAGAACAAATTCTCTGTTTTCTAAGGAAGATCTGTAAATCACAAAAGCAGAGCAGTTAACATGTAGTTTTGAAAATTTTCCCTATAGGACAACATTTTTAGTCAAGTTTTCTGAATCAAACTAAAACTGGGTAAGCAAGATTCCAAAAGAGTTCGTTCCTGGCTAATCCAGTTGATCTGGAAACAGCAAACTCTGAGCTAAACAGCATGGATGTCCAAAAGTTATCTCTTCCATACTGTCTTGTTATAATGTGCATGATACTAGGAAAGGGATATGCTCAATGAATCAATTGCTTACTGACAGCTAAATGTGGAATGTTAGTCAAAGTGTGTGCGACTTCCTTGGTATCAAAAGAGGAGTCGAATAGATTAGGGGGTTCCAAAATATATAGACAGGGCAGAGTTTAACAATTTAAAAGTTAAAATTATGGTTTAGACTACTCTATAAAAGCTTTTTGCAGTTTTGCAAAAAGTGCAAAAACTCAGGTCACTTTTCCATGAGTATTCTTCACATAGAACAAACCAGGATGGCCTAAATAGGACAGCGGTTGGCCAAATTCTTTAAAACATAAATGCCTGAGAAGTTTTGATTAAGGTGCATTTAGAAGGAATTTGTTCTTGGCCTACCATTACAGTCTTAACAATTTCAAATTCAGATGATCTCAAATCAAATTTCATGAAGATAGGTTATTTTATGGTGAGTGGAGCTTTTGAGCTCTGTAAGTGTCAATTTTCCCATTTTGTTTTAATAAGAAAGAGAATGTGATCAAATTTTGTTTATGTCATCTACGTAGTAAATGAAATTTCCATGTCGTGTGGACTATACAACTTTTTTATACATAATATGTAAAATGACGCTGAGTATTGTTCTCTGGGCAGCCTCGTAATTTATTCTGTCCGCATTGAACTTAGTTTCTCCAGTTTGAATCATGTATTTACGATAAGATTTAAACCACGAGAGTTGCACTCCTCTGACACTGTAAATTTTATAAGAAAAGTGCTAAGGTTAACACAGTAAAAGGTTAGGATGGGTTGAAAACACTCCAATTTTTTTTACTTTGACTCTTTAGACCCTCTAAAACCATATTAATCAGTCTCATTGTTATTATATCATGTTTATATTTCGTAAGCCCCTTGTACATACAAATTGGTTTTTAATACAGTAGAACCCCTCATATCCGGCCACCACGGGACCGAGCCCCTGGCCGGATAACGATTCGGCCGGATAAACCAACCTACAGTACACAGCACTTGACGAAACAAAACAATTGTACTGTACTGTACTAACCGCACTGGAAATAATCAACGAAGTGTTTAAAGGATAAACCTATTAGCTCAACTGAGGACAACACAGGAAAATGTAAACAAATAGATACACCAAAATAACGCAAGAGTCGTGGGAGACTAGTGCGTGCAACTGCGCGTCTGCAAGCCGTGGTAAATAAATTTCGATATTGGCTTCCGGGAAGTGGCCGGATAAACCGAGGTGCGGTAAAACCGAGGCCGGATATGAGGGGTTCTACTGTAGTGGTTTATGGTTTTTAAGTAAACTTAATATATTTTAGTCCAAAAATCTGTTTTAAAGTCTTGCTGGGTCTACAAGTATAGATACAGATTTGCAATTTTTTTATTGACAATGCAAGTCGGCATATCATTATTATACCCTTACTTTGTCCAGGTTGAAGAAAAAGGACATATGAACATAAATGTGGAGCGTCTACAACAAGTTTTGGAAAAGCTAGAGCGTGCAGAACACAAGTTCAAAAATGGCCATAGACATCAACACATGATGGTGGGACCTCATCACTCACTGGTAAAATACTGACTTTCATACTTAGTACAATAATATAGCTATAGATATAGTGAATAAAGAAATCATTGACACAATGTACACCTGTATTTGGAATATAAACTGACAGTCTACCAATCACATATTTACACAGGTGTTACCTAAGGATGGCCAGCAGACACCGGAGATGTACCTGAAGCCAACTCTGGATGTTCCGTCACACTTGTTGAAACCTGCCCACGAGGGCTCAGAACTGAGTTACCACAACAACCTGCTACAAGCTGACGAGTCCGAGGACTTGGATACTGACAGCGAATAGTTTCGAACGCAACAATCAAACAAGACCTCTGGTAGATTTTACCAAGGGTTGCTCAAAACAAAGCTTTAACTTAATTATTATTAATAGTTGATTTTTAAATTGGCTTTAAAAAAACAATGTAAAAGAATAAATTTGGTGATTTACACAATATTTTTGATTACTGCATGTTTAATAACAGAGTTACTGAGAATTAAATGGATACTTTTATCAAGACTACTTTTATTAATGGTAATAATTTCAGTAATTTGAATGAATAGCACATTATTCATCATTATACAGTAATTAAAATACAATTAACTTAGTAAAATTTTTAATAAAAACTTTTTTATAATCAAGAGCATTGTGTAGCTTATTTTTAATTTATCTTCTCACACTAATACTGAAAATATTACTGCATAAAACTATTTAACACAAAAATGTATTGTTACAAAAATAAGTAATTCTAACCATAGTTTTAAATCTTGTAGATTTGAGATGTGTCGCTTTTACTTGCTAGTAGGATGTACTAATATTTTACCATAACCAAGAATATGATGAACACATAGTTTCAGTGTTATTTAATTCAGTACTTATAATAATAGTTAAGTAACCAGTCACAGTATGAAATACTGAGACTTTCAAGTGATAAATGTAATGGTAAAACTAAGCTTTAATCTAGATTATAGTTTTGTACATAATAGTTAACATAAAAGACACATATTTAATATAGTCTAATTAGTATTTAAAAATAAACAGAAGTGTGAACTTTTGGTCAATACAGAAAAATCTTATAAATAAGCTTTACCAACGTTATAAAGAACAGTATTGATAACGATTATAAACTGAACAAATTCAATTTCAGTTATGTTTTAAAGGAGAACTATTATTATGTTTGGTTGGTCATAGGTATAAATTATCCACCTTACTTTGAATGTCGTGTTTTCCAAAGCTAGCTAGTCAAATACAGGAAGTTTAGTTTTCTGTTATTTGTAATATATAATATTATGGAATCAAAGCTTTAAGGAGTAATATTTAAGTATAGTGTATTATGTTGAATGTCAGCTGAAATAAACACAAATTTTTATCTTGTTAATTGTGGTTATACTTTTATCCTGATTTATCCAAAAATGTTGAATTATAACTGGATAACAAAAATTATACTTTGTTCCAAAAGCTGCGGTAATTCAGGAAAATATATAATTTTTATAATAAAATTGATTAAAAATGTTATAGAATTAGTATTCAAGGGTGATAAAGATATTATCTCCCCACCTTTTAGTCAAAGTCCCCCCCTCCGTAGTTACTCCCTTTGTATATTTGTATCTACTCCCAATAGTAAACAATATATGTAAACTCCTATAAACCAAATGCCTTGACTTCTAATAATTCCTACCCAATGTGTTAAATACTATAATGCACATTAGACTGTATGTTCGAATGAAAGCTAAGATATGGCTTAACATTATGAGGTTTCTCTGATACAGCAGTTGTCTACACAAAAGGAATATTGAGAACCCAAGACAATAGCTACTTGATGGCTGAAGAGGGAATTCTTTAATTCAGTCAGGACAGATTCTTACTCTACCAAGCCTAATAAATAATGTACCACACAACTGTTTCTGCACGTAACAATTAAAACATGTTTTCATGATTAAATCGTGTTCAGTTTTCTCAAACAAATATATAGTAAAAATCAAACTTTCACTTTTGAATCATTCTCTAACTCACTTTGGACTCATCTTATTTTCTAATCACATTAAAAACATTAAGATCTTTTTAGGAAAACCATTATGAATTCAAGACCTCCAGCAGGTCAAGTTTGTTGTTAAGTTAATACTATGTCTAAAAAGATGTATCACATTTTAAATATTTTTCAGATGATTTGTACAAAAAACATGTAAATCTGTCCCATTGTATTAAATATTGTTGAATTATATTGTATGGTAGGAATCAGTATTATGAACGATAGTGGTGATCTAAGTTACATGTCTAAATTTGCGAATCATTCATTTATATATTAGATAAAAATAAATAGTGTATGTATCACAGAAAAAATGTTTCTTTCATCCTTAGCTCCATCTTGTGTGATAAAAAACTTCCCTCTCAGGGCGAAAAAACTATCACTTTCTTTCTTACTTTCTTTCTGATATATACATAAATAAATACCCTATTAATTTCCTTTGTACTTCATAATTACATATTCAACTGATATATACATATTTAGTACATTTACTAGTAGAAAACTATTTACTGAGAACTATTTTGAGACAGTGAAGCACCATTTCTATATAATCAGTACAAATAAAATATGCAACAAACTGAAAATTAATATTTTATTTTCTCTCAGCGTGATTACATAATTTTCTTACTTCTTCTTGAACTGAATCAGTTACCATTTAAAAAATAACAAAACTAGTTTACTACAGATATGGGGTACTTAAGTACCTGAGGTAGATATTAAAAAAGTTGTTCATATTATCATGTTCTGATCAAATAGTAGAAGTGCTAATATTCAGTTTTCTTTACAACTAACGAGATGATTCAATGAGACGCATTTCTTCAAAACAATGCTGAACCCCTCTCCAGGAGGACATGAGAGAGACAATCTTTCAAACAGCTGTGTAGTGGGGTTCATTTGACACTTGAAGTACTTTAGACAGCTGTTGTTATCTGGGGCTATTAACTCTCGTGTACACTGTACTTCACATACTTGGCTCGTAACATTGAAGAATTCGTTCTCTCCACAAGTGTTGATCAAATGTGGCTGTCCGTTGACGCAATAGGCGAAAAACGATCCACCACTCGAGTAAACTACCTTAGTAGCATTCAAGTTGGAGCAATCAAAAGGCTCGGCGATCCAGGAGAACTTACTGCATCCCTGAGATGGTGCATAATATTTGTATCCCTCTTTGCACGAGTATCCGTAAGCTTTTAAATCGGAACAAATGAAATACCGAGATGGATTGGACGGATGTGGGAAATGTCCATCTTGCATGCAACGAAAAGTTCTGTCAGGAGACGCACATTTTACTGCTACGGCCACAGAGTTGACACAGGTGCCTGAGTAATTGTCACAGTAAGGGCGCTCTGCGGGGCACGAACCAGAAGTGAACTCTACGAATCCACGGCTTGTTGGGATGCACAAGCGGTAAGTAGTACAGTTGATGCAAGAGTACGGTCGGTGGCAGATCATTCTCGGATTGAGAGTTGTTGGGATGGTAGTCACAGGCTGTTTGGCAGTCACAGGCTGTCTGGCAATTACAGGCTGTTTGGTAGTCACTTCCACAGTACTTGCGTAACTCTCTGTTGGGATATTTAGGTTAGTTTGAGGACCCCACACGTTTGAACTTGGTGTGGTAAGCCAAACATTTTCTTCAGGCCTTTGATTGTAAAAGTTTTGCTTAATTCTGCTTACTCTTGTACCCTCCAACCTGACCAAAGACACCTAAAACACAGCAAAGATTTATATTACTGGTAAACAAAAATGTAAACAATATTTTGTTTAGTTTAAAAAATATTAAATTCCACTTTGTAAGGGAATAACAGATCTGTTTTAATGTGCAGGTTCTTGCGAATTTGTTTTAAAAAATGCTGCGAATTTAAAAATGAATTTGTTCTTTTTGAAAATGCTGCATAAATAGTTAAATTTATAAGATTATAAATTCACCACCCTCTTTTGACTAAATAAAAAAATTACTACACTTAATAATTTATGTAAAAAGTTAGATTTATAAGACAATAAAATTAGTTTGTCACACTAACTGTACTTAAGTATATGCCTGGACCAACAATATTGCGTTGTTGTAGATTCTAGTTTATCATAAATTAATTGTGAAAACATTACTTGATTAATCTCCTAACATGACAATGTTCAAATGTAGAATTTCAACCCGTATTATTTCAATATAACTCATTGAAGTGGAAACCCCAAGCTGGTTGTGCCATAATAGTAGATCAGATTCAAATTTAGAACTATTTGTTGTCAAAATGGAAGTCTCATGTTTGGTGTGTTAAATATTGCAAAAATAATTAAAATAATTTCCAAATCAATATACTTCTATAGAAGTTCTAAGTTCTTGTTGCAAAATATTATAGTTTAATTTTAATTGTAATAATGAACATCAATTTTTAGTAGTCTAATTCAGTTTATAACTGTTACTGTTTATACTATATTTATCATTTTGAATCATTACTCATCTAATCTTTCACACCATTACAATTCATATTTTGTTGTTTAAATTTCTTAGGAAGATACACAAGAATGAGAAATTATAGAGATTATTAAAATGTATGTATATTAGTTGTTTATTTTTCTAAAAATCTTGAAAAAAGTGTTTAAAGGCTAAATATTGAAAAGTAACATACCAGTTATGTGTTGACACTGATTCACTATTTTATTCCTGTTTCATATACAACTTATGTAAATCTTCAAACAAGACAAGATGGTGGCCATTTGGCCAACACTAACTTAAACACTGGCTTTACACAGGTGTTTTCAAACCAGTAACTACACGTTTATTAAGTGTAATAACAATTTTTAAGCCACTAAAAGTACATATAGCACCAAGGACATGACCCTAAATTCTGCTTCAACACAAATATGTCACGTAATTATTTAAGAACCGGCTGGAGTGAAATATCTTGAGTTTTTCTCTGTAAGTACAATATTAAACCTCATGCAATATTATGCCCTTATTTTTAGTTCTAGAATTATGGGAGATGTCTCATTTTAAACCCATTCCACGCAGTAGAAGGATATATTAGAATGGGAGACGTTGACCAAAACGCAAAATGCAGTTATATCCGATATTTTAGATTATGTCTCTTGGAGAGTTATTTAGTTCATAAAAGGCCTGTGAAATGCCCGAAGCACACTCCATGCTTATTGCGGTTGCCAAGAAAGTATAAACGACCTTTATTCTGCAGCAAGAGGAGGAGAACGCTGGCTTTGTCTAACTGCCACCACCAACTGAATTATCATGTCCACACTAGACACTCCTAAAGATATTCGTTACAATGATTGAGTATTTAGACTGTTCAATATGATTGAGTTCTTGATTATTAGAGAGTTCACTATTGATTGAATTGATTTCATGAGTTGAAAGAAATGAAGGGCCTAACAACTCTGTAAAATCTAAAGATGCATGATCATTTTTTTTTATCCATTCTAAGCTTATTTGGAGATCAAGATTGCTACCAAGCAAGTATTATGTGTAACTGGTTCAACACTAATTCTAAAACTCATAAGGAATTCAAATTTATCAGCTACTCCACAACATTAAAAAAATGTTTAAAATCAACTAGTTCATAACTTGTTGACGGATTGAAGTATTAAATTGAGATCAATTGCTCCTTTAAATACCAACAAATTTATTATATATATATATATATATATATATATATATATATATATATATATATATATATATATATATATGTATATATTAGTTTGGTTATACTTACCAGAAACAAGATCCAAGGAAACCAAAACATAGCAGAAGGCTCACTGTAAGCTTGACTGAACACTGGAACACTGGACTGACTATCACCTAACTGGTAGTTCTATATCACGGTTAGTCCCTTTTAAAGAACGCTTGAGTAAGTGGGCAGTACACATAGGGTGTTACAACAATACTGTTACAGAAAGTCTCTGCTGATAACAGCAACAGTGCCTTGTGTAAAATGCTGATTAATCTCACATTACTCACACCCTGTGTCACCTTGCTGATAACTGCTTGCTGTTGTAACCCTTAAAATACTTATTCTATCATACATTCATGTACTGATGGAAAATTGTTTTCATTTCAGCCATTCATCAGCATTAGAATTTGTGGTAAAAATATTTTATGAACATGTAAATGGCCACAATACACTGCTGGCTACTTTAATTCAATGGTTAGTGTCAGATTGATCACTGAGGCTCACAAGTTGAGTTCTGAAGTTGAATCAGAATTTTCCTCATTTAACAGGACCTAATTTGATAATGCTGATGGGTCAAATGAGGTAATAGTTAATAAAATATACACAGAGCTTCTGTACACAGAGCTTCTGAAGAGTTTTGGAACAGTTTAATTACTTTTTAATGGTTCAACTTAAAGATTAAAAATTAAACATTGTAAATCAACGTAGGATCTGAGACTATCGGTAAATCTCATTTGCTCTTCAGACCATGAGGAGTCAATGGAAAATCTATTGATATGATTCAAAACGTTCCCTAACTATAAACTGGGCCTAGCGATCTACCGGTACCTGTTCTACTCAACATGATAGCCGCACAACATCTGCTCTCCGCTTGCCTATCGTTGGCAGGAATATGCCTACTAGAACCTGTCTGAGTATTCCAGATAGTAGGAGGCTCCCATTGTAAAAACTACAACTAATTGATCTGCCCAGCTGGCTATCGAGTTCGCAGCAACTTTTATCTTTAGAACTCCTTTACCTCACACCAGGTGCTGCTGACTGATCGGAGATCTTCGACCATTGTTGCAATATACGTTAGTTTGCCTCTAGTATAGAAAGTTGACCTTTTCGTAGCGTGTTGTTAGAAACTCAATATTATTATATTTGAATCAGGAGCTAAATAGTAACTGTGTATAGTAACTAGGAGTTTTCAGTAACTGAATTTGTTTAGTGTTATATTATACTGTATGTGCTCCCTGGGGTTTGCAATGGCAGGGCCAAATACAATTTCGGATAACTAATTACAGGGCCTTTTGTTTGCCAGTGATTTAGAACTGAGTGATGTGAGTGTGAACTTTAATACTTTGACAATTATTGTAAGTAGTGTAAATGAAAATGACATGAACATTAATTTAGTGAAATGGAACTTTTAGGATAATAGAACATTTTTGTTGTCTCCAATCAGATAATCATTAACGTCACATTTCTGAGGAATTTGTTGTCTGAAATTGTTGTGCTGTACCTGGCATTACCTTATGATGTCTACAGGTAAAAAATGTTGGCATGCCTACACAGTTTCAAAATTTCTTTTAGCAGTGAATGTGTTAACAAACAGTTGCATACATATACTCAGGCCCTCCATTTGTGAGGCTGAACCTTTCAGATAAAGATTGTAGATAACTTTTGTTTAACTACCATCAGAACTGGTTAAATTATAGTTTAAACCAAATCGTGATCAAACTATGCTATAAATGTCAGCTGCCATTAGTCCAAACTTGAATCTTACGAATCTTTGTTAACTAAGTACAATCAATGGCCCTAGCAGGACTCTGATTATTTTTTATTCTAAAATGATAATTTTAAAATATTGAATCTAATGATATAATAATTGAGTATTATAAGAATTTTATGAATTAATTTTTTGTTATACAGCAATGACAGAATGTATATGATCTAGTCTAAGTGTAAATAAAAAGATTTAAAAGCAAAACTTAGAGCTGTCTGTAATGAAACAACCTCAAGTTTTCTCCATAAGAACAACGTTACACCTCAAAAAGTGTTAAGACATTATTTAGTTGTAAAATAATTATGGTTAATTTTTCTTGTAATGTATATACTTTTTTGATATTCAAATTTTTTAACAGTTGGAGAATTGTTCCTGAAATAACAATAAAAGTACCAACAAATCTAAAATAGTGCTTGGATGCATATTAATTATATTTTTAAAATAAGACATCAAACATAATTTTATGACAAAAAATAAGATCGTTAAAGTTTGTGAAGTTTAACAATGGTTTTATGAGGCCAAAATCAGATGGCTGCCAGTATTGCTGGCTTTTAATTATTTCTGTTTTGGTTAATTTGAAATGTATAGTATCATTTTATTTTTAAATCATCAAATTCACAATCCATACAGTTTCTTAACTTCAAATACATGTTTACTATAAATATAAGAACTTAAAGGGAAAAATATTAAACCAATTCAATTTTTCATTGCAAGGTATATTCATACAAAATTATGATAAATATAAAATGTCAACAATAAAATAAACATATAGTATTTTTACACATTCACGAATTAAAAATACATTTTGATACATTCAAATTCAATTACTGCATTACAGAGTTGAGTATTACAGTCATAAGATCATAAAGAACTTTACAACAGAGAACAATAAAAGCAGGCATACACAATAACTTAGCCAACACAGAGTGAATCACAGATCTGACCTTCAGGCTTCATATCGTGACCTTGTCTACAACATTCCAACCAAGTGATTTCTCAGGTTTTGGAAGGGTCATTGTTGTTAATGACATTTATGTTGTTGAGTAAAGAATTTAATATTTTAAAAAAATAATTTGAAAAATGAATGTTTATAGCCCAAACCTACTAGAAGCTTCAGTTTTATCTAGTCTGAAAATATTATTGAATGAACTTAACTACAAAACTCACATAACTTGGATCATACATATTTTAAATGTGTTTAATCAAAATAAGGCTACAGGGGATTGTACAAACTTTGAAACAAATTTTGCAAAACTTTTCTAGTTAATTAGATTATGCATTATGTGTAACTCATTATGTGTAATTATGCATTTTAGATTGTCATCAAAATGGAGTCTACTATTTTACTGAACAAGTTTTAGACACGAAAATAGAGATATGAGAAAATGTTTATGTAGGTTGAGAACAAGGATTAAAAACACAATTTATGATATATTAAAATAAAACATGGTTATTTGGAGCCAAATTGAACAAGATGAGCAAAACAGAGTAAGAACTATGAATGAAGATACTGAAAGTAAATCAGATTGATCTGAAACTAATTAAACATTAAACATGGACACAATAACATTTGTTTTTAAATATTTTTAATGACATAGTTATAATATTCTTTACTCATTACAAATTAAAGCCTCACTGACTTCTCACCGATACTCAAGAGATGAAGGTGGATGTTTATTTGAATGGCAGAAGCCACTCAATAGATATTTGATCGGTTAATAATTTTACTTAGTAAAAAAAGACCTATTCTCTTATTTTCAGAAGATAGTAAAATTTCTTGGCGCTTTCTTGATAAATCTTGAATATAGGTACCTTGTATATTAGGCAATAAAAGGTTTAGATCTTGTATATTTTGAGGCCATTAGACAAACTTCTTCTTAGAAACATTTAAATAGTGCATGAATATTAAGATACACCTTTGAATGACTAAAATCTATATTTGAAGCATTACTTTTATACAGGGTGATTCAAAACTAAACGGCAATCTCTCGGGAGCTTATTCTATAGCTAAAAACAAGTAAAAAAGTTCATATAACCATATGCCCGGAAACGCTTCGTTAGCGAGTTACGCCTAGCGAAAGATTTCGCCCGGATTTCAGAACCCTTGGTGAAGTCAGGCCGTATAAAAATGGTAAAGGTAGTTACAAAGATACAAATACGATTGTTTTTTATGTTTTTATATCTGACAAATTTATTAAAATTCGTCCCAGAGCTGTAAATGCAATACTTTTAGAGATATCTTACGTAAAACACAAGAATTGGTGCAAAGAAATAACACATTTTTGTGTTTAACGTAAGATTACTTCCATAAATGTTAAATAAAGGTCATTTTTTTCTTAAACAGATTTGTAGAACATTTAATTCTGAAAAGATTCATGTGAATTACTTAGGAAAAAAATTAATAATAGGTATTGAAATTTAGCTTTATTTAAAAATAAAACAGACGCACAAAAATGCATATTCTTATCTGCATAAAATATTAACTAATGTTTAGGTTGTGAGTAACAGCTGATCATTTATTCAACACTTTTTATCGTCATATTTTCTTTGCAAAGGTTGGCAATATCAGCTGATCAACAATTAAGTTCATGAAGTAATATTTGAATAACCTTTATGGAGGTTTTTGTATTGTGGCGTGTGAAGATTGTATTTTATGAGATCCTGTGATTATTTGGAAATATTTTATACAAGTGTATAAAATATTTTATTAAATATTTATTTTTAAAATATTTTATTAAATATTTTTATAAAAGTGTATGTAATTATCTTAGTAAATAATGGCAGATAATGTAAATGGTATGTATTCGTTTGAAGAGTATACGGACATGATACTGATTTACGGCAAAGTTAACAAGAATGGTTTAGCTGCAGATCAGGAATATCGTGATACTTTTCCACATCGAAGAACACCTGATCGCAAAACATTTGAAGCTGTGGAGAGACGACTTAGAGAAACTGGTAGCTTTAAACCGAAGTGAATAGATACTGGTCGTCAACGTAGCGCAAGGAACTATAATAATGAACAAGCAATAATAAATGCTGTAGAATTATCACCAACCACAAGCACCAGACGATTATCACGTCAGTTAAATATTTGCCAGTCAAGCGTATGGCGGACACTTCATGAAGCACAGTTGTACCCATTCCATATAACACGTGTTCAAGACTTATTACCGCAAGATCTTAATAAACGGAAGATGTTCTGCCGCTGGTTAAGAAGAAATTGTTTACGACATCAGTATTTTCTTCGGCGTATTCTCGTTACTGATGAATCCTGTTTTACTAGAAATGGAATTGTAAATTTTCGTAATACCCATACTTGGGCGTACGACAACCCACATGAAACTGCGACGAGGCATTTTCAACATACATTTTCAGTCAATGTATGGCTTGGTGTTCTGGGTGATAATTTGATTGGTCCATTTTTCCTCCCTAATCGACTTAATGGAGTAGCATACTTAAATTTTTTAAGAACAAACCTGCCTACCCTCTTGGAAGATATTCCTGTTCAAAACAGAATAAATGCATGGTTTATGCACGACGGAGCACCTCCACATTTTTCTAATGATGTGAAAAACTATTTAAATGATACATACGGTAGACAATGGATTGGTCGAAATGGACCAGTAAAATGGCCACCACGTTCTCCTGACCTCACGCCAGCAGACTTTTTCTTATGGGGTTGGATGAAGTCAATTGTTTATTCAAAACGGATTAACACCATAGAGGAGTTACATAATCGCATTACAGAGGCGGCAGAAACTATCAAGAATGCTCCAAACGTTATGAAAGAGTGGATTCGTCGTGCGAAAACGTGCATTGCTAACAACGGAGGACACTTTGAGCAACTATTATAGGTGATTATTACAGTTTTATAAAGGTAAATACATTTTATGTTAATGTTCAGTCTAGAATAAATGATCAGCTGTTACTCACAACCTAAACATTAGTTAATATTTTATGCAGATAAGAATATGCATTTTTGTGCGTCTGTTTTATTTTTAAATAAAGCTAAATTTCAATACCTATTATTAATTTTTTTCCTAAGTAATTCACATGAATCTTTTCAGAATTAAATGTTCTACAAATCTGTTTAAGAAAAAAATGACCTTTATTTAACATTTATGGAAGTAATCTTACGTTAAACACAAAAATGTGTTATTTCTTTGCACCAATTCTTGTGTTTTACGTAAGATATCTCTAAAAGTATTGCATTTACAGCTCTGGGACGAATTTTAATAAATTTGTCAGATATAAAAACATAAAAAACAATCGTATTTGTATCTTTGTAACTACCTTTACCATTTTTATACGGCCTGACTTCACCAAGGGTTCTGAAATCCGGGCGAAATCTTTCGCTAGGCGTAACTCGCTAACGAAGCGTTTCCGGGCATATGGTTATATGAACTTTTTTACTTGTTTTTAGCTATAGAATAAGCTCCCGAGAGATTGCCGTTTAGTTTTGAATCACCCTGTATATTACATTAATTCTTCAGGTACATCAAAATCCCTATTAATACTCCGTGACACACATAAACTGTTAACTTTACAAACAAAAGTCATGGAAACCACTTAAACAACATACCCACAAACAAAACTATTACAATATAACATGCTCAGATAGGGGAACTTCGCTATATGACATTTGACCATCCATTTACTGACTCAAAACTTTGAGATGAAGATCAACTGAAACTGTAAAGTTATGTAAGGGAGGAGTAGAAGAGAGATGTCTTAGAGACATGCCCTTTAATAATTACACAGGAGGTATTTTGGTACAATACAAAAAATACATTAAAAGTGTGGAATCCTGCCTCGCGTGTCAGGCAGTATTAACTTTAATTGTGCATGTCTTATTAAAATATAACACATAAACAATGGAATGCAATACATGTTAGTGAAGTATACTACAATAGTGATCAAGGTAAATCAATATTTATTTGGTACACTTCAAAAAGCATATAATAATTTAACTATAGCGCTTTTATTAGTAACTAATGAGACACTCATGTATATATCTCTACAATGTAATTTACAATATTACTTATTCTGGCCGAATGTACCGAGATGTTTCAAAATATAATCAAGTTTTTACATAATAATTAATAAATGTAATATATGTGGATGTACAATCATTAACAATGATCATTAATTACTTTAACGCTCAAACCTTTTACAGAACATTATTTTCAGCAAATTTAAAATTTTGTAAAACTGTTATATACCATTGGAAATTTAATACAACACAGTTTTAACTGTACAGTTTTAACTATATACTTACTTACGGATCAGTCAGTTTCATAAGATTTGTGCAATATTTTTTCTGAATTGTTAACAGTATTATATTAGAAATAAAATATGCACTATTGTACATAATTTTATTTATAACATCATATATCATTTACATGTTATTGTAAACATTATTAATCAAGTATTTTATAAATGTGAAAAACAGATTGAATGTCGTGTTTTACTTCATGTTTCCAATATTACTAAATAAACACTACATTATATAGAAAAATTACAGTATAGTCAGATGTATTAAAATTTTGTATTGAAACAATTGTATAAATGTCAGAACATTATTTATTTTATGAAAAAGTTAAAATAAATAAGTAAACTGATGACAGAAAATACACACACAAGTCTGTTTTTGTGTTTCTTTTTTTATACAGAAAATGTAAGTAAACAGAAGATTTACTGCTGTTTGAGCAGTTCTATTTTGTTGCCATAGCTGTTACTCAGTAAAACTCGTTGCTGAAAGAAGAGATAAATACACAGTGTACACTAGTATCGAGTATAAGGTATTCAGTGAAGTATGGACACAGTTACATCTGTCTATTTATAGTAATTTCAAACTGCCAATGTATCTCAGCAATAAAATATTGTATTAGTGTGGTCACTACCAATGCAACATACATCAATAAACTACAAGAGGGTTAAGAGAACTTCTATAAATTTAAAAAAGTAATGTTTTACTACTTTTTTATCAGGCTTGTGAATATTTTATATAAGGATATTTTAAACACCTTATTGTATGTAATAGGTTAATATAAATTCCAAAGTACGCAAATGAATTAAAATTTCATACTGATTACAACAATTATATTACTTTTAATTCAAGGTATAGTAATAATATATTAAATCAAATTAAATTTTATAACTTGAAGATTTGTTTGTGCTTAACTTTGAACTATCTTACTATATGAATATATTATAAACCAAAACAAAATAGCTGTAGATGAAAATTTAGTGTCTTTGTCCAATCACAAAATAGAGAAAAATGTCAACTAGTCAAAGTTATTTGCAATAAACATGTTTTTGTAAAATTATATAATGTAAAACACTAAAAGATGTATTACAAAGTTATTAGAATCACTAGAATAATATTTCTTTGATTTTGAAATAATTTATTGAATTGAATATTGTTTTAACGTTTCTATTAAACAGGATACTGCATGTGGACAGTTTCATTGTCAACTAAATGTCTGTTAAACATTAAAACTTGTGAAATTTGAGAGAAATACATATATTTAGTATTACAAACACATTTCATCACGTTAGCAATTAATTTGCATTACTAAAATATTATACAAATTGTCAGATACTTTGTCCAGTTAATACCTGAAAAGTTGAGATTCCAAATCCTATAAAACACAGGAGTTGGTAGCACTAAAACAACTTAATGTAAAATACTAAGTCACAACATTTCATAAACAGAATTAATGAACAACGGAATGAATATAATGTAATAAAATATATCACAGATCAAATACAAACATACAACATGAAAACACCCTACAACACTGATAATGTTTACATCCTCTGATAAATTTCTAAAACCAAACCTGATCCTGAAAGGAGTTCAGCAGGTCACATTCATTTTATTGTAAGCTTGTAGAGTACACAAAGAAGTATTTTTAGAATATAATAAAGGTTTCTAACATTCCTCATCACATGAAACAATGCTAATATTTGAGTAAATATTTACTTTCAGCTCTCTTAATTGGAGTTAGGGTTGTTTCAGATGTTTTTATTTGTAAATATAATATTATTTTTTCACACATATAATGTACTCTTTCATATAATGTTCCATATGAAGGGAGGCTTTTATTAATATTTTTTCCTACGTACCTCTGTTTCAAAATTCCCTGCTGCACCCTGTTCCCTTTACTACTTGAAAATTCTTTGGATAGAGTAAAACGGACGAGAATGATCATGATAGACTGGAGAGAAATATGATTACTAAAACATTATATATAGACTGTAAAGCAAGAGTGAGATTAGGAAATAAAATTACAGAGAGAACTGAAATTAGTGTTTCCATTTGTTTAATATTTATTTATTGATGCAGGATTTTGGATCTTTTTGTTTGTGTACTTTTTATCATTAATGTTGACGTACGTTATCAAATCTCCTCCTTATTCTGTTGGCTAACATCCTCGCACAGGCCAATGGCTGAAGAAAACGGACAGAATGATGCTGAAAAGGGGATTAGCCCTCCTTTTTTTATAATAAAATAAAGGAATCGAGAAGAGATATCATGGGTGAAAGAAGAGATGAATGTACTAGATTTTCAGGTAATATAGCATTCATAACGAATTATGAAGGTCACTGGAATGCAACAAGATTTTGACAGAGTAACTGAAAAATAGAGGATGAAGGCAAAATACAAGTTAAACCAAGAGCAAGATAATAGCGAGGAAAGGAAATGAATAGAGAAGCATAATCAATAGATAATTAGTTGATAATTTTAGATGTTAGGTATGAAAATAAAGAAGTATGAACTATTCAAAAGAAATGAAAGCAATAAAATTTAATGGAAAAGTAAAATTGAGCTGGAAGGGGTGAACTGATGGTAAATGTATTAAGTAACTGCTTAAATGATGAATTACAAGCTATTTTTTTTGCATTGAAGACTCTTGAAGCAATTGGAACATTTTTAAATATTACTACGTAAATGTTAATAAAAACCAAAGGTTTCATCATCAGGTTTCATTTATTTATATATTTATTTATTCATTGGGGTCACCTGATGATGAAACCTTTGGTTTCAAAAGGCCTTGTCCAAAAAATAAACTATTTGGGAAAGTATTGTTTGTTTAACATTTAGAACTATTTTCTGTAGTTTATGCAGCTGAAGCATAAGACTTCTAGAAAAGAAGATGAAAAGATAAAATAATCAATGAAGGTATATATTTGGAATGCAAAGCATAAGGTAAAAGGGAATAAGAAATAAAGAGCTACTGAAGAGTGGATGGAAGAGAGGAATGAAGTTAAAAACTCAATGTATTAAGAGAAACAAGGAAGAGAAAAACAATCGATATGGGACATAATACTGTATTTGTTAAAAACGGTAATAGGGAGAGAATAATAGAGGAAGAAATGGAAGGTACCAGGGATTGGACAGTATTCAAACTGTTAGAGGGATATAGAGAATGTCACAAATTGGTACAGGACAAAAGACATACATACATACCCCACACACAACATTTCTTATTTAATTACAATGAAATATAATCTTCTCACAACAACAAGTTAATATAATTTTTACATCTCCACTTCAAAACCAATATAAATACTCCTAATTTTTGCTAATTTCTTCACAAATGGAATTTTAAATTTGCAGAATTTAATAGTTTATTAATTTTACCAAGAGAAACAACAAGTATGCAGAAAATGGTAAATGTGAAAAATATATAACTGATTTTATTATTTTCCCTCTCTCAAAACATTAATCTTAATATGTTATTGCTTTGCCTAAGTAGAAACCGATAGATAAAAATTGTAGTTTTTTAAGTTAAATATTGATTTTTGTTTGAGCACTCTAAAGTTTGTGTAAAAAGATCTGTTATTTACTTGGTCTCACTGGATCTAGACTGACACATAAGTAACAGTTAAATAATAGGTTATACAAAAGACTTTATGAAGTTCAATTTCAAATACTTTATATATGGTTGGATGAATGGATTTTAATTTGTAATAATGATTCCTGACAAAGTCCAAAATAAAGATAACCAGTATAAAATTTCACAAATTTCATAATATCTAAGTGATGTTAGTAAAATATTTTAAAAAATATATATATATATATATGTAGAGGTGAAGTTAATAAAACTTAAGCTCTACTGGTTTGTCTTAGATTGTGCTCAAATGGTGTGAATAAATAAACACTAGATCTAAGTAATAACATCTAGCAGAATTAAAGACATATCCGGCAAAACTGAAAAAATTGCCATTCATAGCACTTGCTAGGCCTAGAAACAATTTACGTGTCATGTTGTGACTTAAATGCCAAAATTGTTATGGCCTATGATAGTGAGGAGACGAAGGACCTCTCCATACCTTACTTCAATGAAAAGTTGTTTACAGCAAACGCAGATGAATAACATAAATTGGAAAGAGATCAAATACAAGTTTGATATTATAAGACAAATGCCTTAAGATATTACATAATCCAATTTCAAAGATTTATTAATTTACTAAATGTTCTAGTTGTACTTGTATGAATAAATGGAACCTATATTCTATAAAAAATATATCCTTTATATTAAATTTTGTAAGCACAACAAATATATATAATTATGTTGTATATGTAGGCCTTGTAATAATTCATTCTAGACTGAAAACCAAGATCGTATAAAAAATGTAAGAAAGTCTCAAAATGTTTTCTTGGAGAGAAAGTTCTCCAGCATGTGTCAGTTCCATTCAAAAGATCTGTGGCTTAAAAATCAACAATTTCATACTCAAATTTAAACTATTTCTTACACTTAAGTATCTATTGTTGCCACACTGTCTTTTTTGGTTGAACTTGCATAAACTCCCCAATGGCTGAAGTCAAATAAACTACTAACTGCTAACATACCCAGGAGCTGACTTAACGAAAACCTAATAGTTACTAGTTTAAGAACTAAGACATTTATTCACTTAGTTTTGTAAGTAACTAGTAGTTTTCAAAAACTCCTAACCATTGGCAAATGGTAGTACTTAAAACCAAACAGTATCTTAAAAAAATGTTTTAGACATAGCAGGGTGCTGGGTTTTATTCACTTCTCCAAATATGTAATATTAAAAAAACACAAAATGATAATGTTGAAAATAATTAAAAATAGTCTTAATTCAGTCAGTAGTGGATTATTTTTTTACTATACGTTTCTTTGATAATTGCTGTTCAAGTTTTTATTGTTTGTCATATAACCATCGTTACCAATTCCATAATAGACTCACACAAAAATGTTATATCAAATATTTATTGATATGTTGGTAGTTCAGTACAAATAAATATACTTTTAAATATATAAAAACACACAATGTCTTAACAATTATTAACAACCATTAAATCTATAAAAGGCAAGTAAATACCACATAAAATGATATCAATGTTTATAAAAATTACAACTGCTATAAAATGTGTAAAGTAGGCATCTCTAGGTGTTTAGGAGGGGCCATCATGATGAGTGATGGCGGGAGCGGAAGAGGAGCAGGAGGAGGGGGAGGCAGAGGCTGGATGGCGGGGGGTAGAGAGTGGTGTTGCTGGTGGCGGTCCAAGTTGTACTTGTATATAAACGTCTTCGGACACACATTACATGCAAACGGTTGTTCACTGGAATGTGATCTCAAGTGAGCTACAAGGGTATGTTTGTGAGCAAATGCTTTTGAACACTGCGTGCACTGGAACATTTTCACATTCGCATGAGACCTTTTGTGCACTTTTAAAGCATCTTTCATCCAAAATGCTTTATTACAAATATCACAGACGAATCTCCGTTCACTAGTGTGTTTCATGTAGTGTCTCTTGAGGGCAAAAACATTGTAGTAGGACTGGGAGCATTGGTCACACATGTATTGAGGGTTCTCTCCACTGTGTGCCTTCATATGGCACTCATATGATGACTTCTTCATGAACGACTTACCGCATTCGTTACATCTATAACACAACAGTTATGTTAGATACTTTCATAACATTAATGTTTAATAAAATAAATAATTCATTTATATAATGGTATTTTATTACGTTTCACAGTTGAAATGTAATAGAAATGTGTGATATGTACATATATAAGTCATCACTGAAATGTGCATACAGTTTATCACATTATTTGTAACATTATATCTATCTAAATACAACTTCGCTCACGAAAATCAGCCACAGTAAACTTTAGAGGCAACAATTTGTAACTGTTTATTAATCAGTTGCCAAGACAACAATAAATATGCAATAATGTTAACAGCTGATTTAGTTCATCAGAAACACACTGATTTAATGTAACAAACAAACAGAACTCATACCAAAAATTTAAAAAAAAAAAAAAAAAAAAAAAAAAAAAAAAAAAAATTAAAACAAATAAATGTTGATGTAAAAATGATTTAAAACATCGGATATTTTACCGAAGCTGCAATCGGACTTCAGGCGCAATCATAGTACATGTACAGCCCTGACAAATCTTTTCAGTGATATGATTGACGCCAAAGACAGGGGTAAATATAACTCCATTGTTATGTTGGATTATTCTAAGGCCTTTGATTCAATGGACCATGAGATGCTTTTAGCGAAGATGAGCTATTATGGCTTTGACTTGAGCGTAGTCAATTGGATAAGGTCATACTTAGACTCCAGGCTGCAGGTGACGCGTTTAGGGAGTGAAACATCAACCCTGCTTGTGAAGTATCGAGGCATTCCTCAAGGTAGTTGCCTAGGGCCTATTCTGTTCAATATGTACACAGCCAATATGCCAAGCTGTGTGCAAAATTGCACAGTTCATTTGTATGCTGACGACTCGCAGCTGCACTTGTCTTATGAGCCATCGCAGATGGTGTCAGCCATTGATATGATCAATGTCGACCTTGAAAAAATATTGGGGTGGTCAATGGCGAATGGGCTGAAACTAAACATAGGCAAGTGCACTGTGTTGCATACGGCGCCACACAACATTGTGCAGTCCCTCAGTGAAAGAGGAGTGATGGTGAGGCTCGATGGCCAGAGTTTGGCTGTATTTGATAGGGCGAGAACTCTTGGCGTTGTGCTAGACAGTGGCCTCACGTTCTCTGACCATGTCACGCATGCCTGTCAACGAGCACTCAGTAGACTGAGGGGACTCTACAGATTTAGAGATATTTTACCTGAGTCTGCGAAGCTACGTATCATGCAGTCACTAGTCCTGTCCGTTTTCGCCTACTGTTTCCCAGCCTACGGGAATAGCATTTCTGGAGAAGACATGCATCGCATTCAAAAGTTGCAAAACTCTGCTATCCGTTTCATTTTTAATTTGAAACGATTTGAGCATGTCTCTCCTTACAGAGATGCCGCTGGGATGATGTCGGTAGAGACCGTCTGCAGGGTCATGACGTGTTGCATGGTCCACAAGGCTCTTGTTAATCAGGAGCCTCAGTACCTTAGTGAGAAGCTTTCATTTCGGGATGAGGTCTCTCAGCGCAGAACCCGCCATGGGAATCTTCTTCACTTTCCCAAAGTTAGGCTGGAGTTGGGAAGGAGGAGCTTCTCTTATTTCGGCCCGAAATTGTACAACGACCTCCCACCAAACGTGAAACAATGTTCAATAGCTACATTTAAGAATAAGATGAGGCAGAATTTGCTTAACGTATAGATTTTATTTATTTATTTCTATTTAATTTTCATGTATATGTTGTATTTGACGATAGTTGTTCTGAAAAGCAGTTGTTCTGTATGTAACTGAGAAACGCTTGATGAAAATAAAGACAACATTATTATTATTATTATTATTAAGTGAAAGAGCCTTTTCAAATTTAATCAGCTGTTCTTTGTAAACATATATAATGCGACAAAAGAAGTATATGTTTATATCATTTAATTACTATTTTAAATTTCTTTACAATTATAGTTTGAAAGCATTAAGCTTAAGAGAAACAGCAAATTTTGTTTCAACTGTTTCTGCAATCACTGTTAAACATAGACTTTACTATCCAGATAATACAATTCAAATTTGACGTAAAAATTCACCTTTAACTGCAATATTTATCTAATATAAACCATGTCCGTGCTTGATCAGAAGAGCAATGCAGATATCAAAATTACTATCTTACGTTGGCTAAAAATATAAAGAATGTTATAAAACCAACCTTAGTTGTTTTTTTTTTTGACAGAAGTATGGTTCTCAAAACTCCGTGTGTACATATTCTCTCAATCGAGACAACAAAGCAAGCTCAATCATAGCATCGGAGATATAACTAATTTGATCCAGAAGTGATACACGCACAAAGCCTAAAATAAAAACCATACGCAATTTCGCTTAACATCTGAAGCTCATAATCATTAGACTGTAATAATATGTACCTAAAATATGCCTATTTTTGTTTCAAAATTACATTGAGCGCCATCATTTATTACATTGTATGTGCGCTAATGAATTCCGACTTTTTGACTCCTGTCCACGATGGTCTAATATAGTTCAATTGTATACAAAAATCATGGAATATTGGAGAGAAATTCCAGTTATTTCACAGGTGCATATTGAGACTGTTTTAAAATTTAAATCTTAAATAGATCATGAGCTTGGAGTATCTTTCAGTGACTATCATTTATCTCAGAAGGGTAATAACGACGTTCAAAAGAAATATGCCTCCTATGTCCCAATTTTTCTGTAGGAAATCGTGTGCGAAGCCGTGGGTATTTGGTTGTAATTGGTATTTTATTGAAAATGAAGAGTTTTCGTTATAAAATACTACGAATTTATTGACGAACTAGCTGTTACCCACAGCCAATCGCGCATAATTGCTTGCTAAGTAATATAAGGACTTCGGTTCTTAAGATTTGCGTGCGAAGCCGTGGGTAACAGCTAGTATATACAGGGTGTATATTATGTCTGGAAACACCCAAATATATCCTTTAATAATTTAAATATAAATTTGAAACCTCTTACAATCGTGATAGAGATTGGGCATCTACTTTTTGGAACAATGTTTTGTTATGTCACACCAACGGGGGACGTCCTGCCGAGGGTATCGTGAATATTCTTAATGGAAGCCTATACCTTGTGATACATAATTTTAAAGGTAATAGCTTACTGAATTGAATGCCACAAACCGCATCTCAAAGGAATTATTCTATCAGAAAATAGAGCATTTTTAGTATTGAAAATTTACTGATGTTCAACAATGTAATTTTAACATGGTTCTTGCCACAAAATGTGTTACACTAATTTTTTAGCATTTTTTAAATGTTCAATTAAAATAAAATAAACAATTTATTTTTAAGCTGGTTTCATTAGTACAAATTTACCAGTTTTTATTACAATGAATAAAACTTATGAGTCACTTTCTCTGATTACTTATGAATCTGTACTTGGTGTTTTCCAGTCAGCAGGAAGGTTTAAAGAGACAAAGGTCACTAGCCTATGAGAAACATTATTGTGTTATTAATCATCTGGTCTACAGGTTTCAGTTTGTTGAGCATGGAGCTTTCACTAGACAGGTCTAAGCTTGGGAATTACAAATGGACAAAGGTCATATCATTCCTGTCGAGTTAATCAGTGTCTCTGAAGCATTGCTGTCAACAAGTTATCTAATTACAGTAGTTCAGTTTTTATTTGGCATTTTAATGGAATTGTCTGAAAGAGAACGAATTACTCTGTTGATGATGCGAGGATATGGCGATCGTCAAAGATCTTATCGGGAAGTTTGTAATTTGTTTAATGACACTTTCCCAGAAAGGAATCCCATAAGTGTTTCAACAATATCAAAAACTATTGAGCGTTTTGAAATGACAGGGAGTGTACGTAATCGGCCAAAGTCGGGTAGGATACAATCTGCAACAGATGAAGAACATGCACTAGATGTTTTGCAAACATTTATTGAAGACCCACATACATCGCTCAGAAAAGCTGCACAGCAACATGATATGCACCCTATGTCTGTGAGTAAGATTTTGAAAATTAATAAATACAAACCATTTAAAGTTCATTTAGTCCAACAGTTAAGTGAGGATGATTACGACAGAAGAGTTGAGTTTTGTGAACTTGTGATGCGCAAATGTGATGACAATAGAGATTTTCTGACCAACATACTATTTTCTGATGAGGCAACTTTTTTCCTAAATGGCAATGTTAACAGGCACAATTGCCGTTACTGGGCTAGTGAAAACCCACATTGGATTACTGAGTCCCATTCACAGCAACCACAAAAACTGAACGTATGGTGTGGAATTTTAGGTAACAAAATTGTTGGACCCTTTTTCATCAATGGAAATTTAAATGCCGAACTTTACTACAATATGCTCCAAAATGAAATAATCCCAGCTATTCAAATTGCATCAGGAGAATACTTTGATAATGTATGGTTTCAGCAGGATGGTGCTCCACCCCATTATGGGAGACAGGTAAGAGAGTATTTGGATTTAAGGTTTCCTCATAAATGGATTGGCCGAAGAGGAGAAATCGAATGGCCTCCAAGATCTCCGGATTTGTCACCAATCGATTATTTCCTATGGGGTCATTTAAAATCCAATGTTTATAGAAGAAAGCCTCATAATTTGGAAGACCTAAGAAACAGGATTATAGAGGAGATTGCTTTGATAACTGAAGAAATGTTAGGCAACTCTGTCGAATCATTTTACAAAAGATTGGCTCATTGTCAAACCGTAGAAGGAACACAGTTCGAACAATTGCTTTGACACCAAATGCAGGTAAAACGTTTGTTGTAAGACTTTTCTAACAGCATACATTATTTTTTATTTGTAATAAGAAATCAATAACATAAGTATTTCCATAATTGTACTGTAATAAAAACTGGCAAATTTGTGCTAATAGAACCAGCTTAAAATGAAATTTTTGTTTTATTTAATTGAACATTTAAAAAAATGCTAAAAAATTAGTGTAACACATTTTGTGGCAAGAACCATGTTAAAATTACATTGTTGAACATCAGTAAATTTTCAATACTAAAAATGCTCTATTTTCTGATAGAATAATTCCCTTGAGATGCGGTTTGTGGCATTCAATTCAGTAAGCTATTACCTTTAAAATTATGTATCACAAGGTATAGGCTTCCATTAAGAATATTCACGATACCCTCGGCAGGACGTCCCCCGTTGGTGTGACATAACAAAACATTGTTCCAAAAAGTAGATGCCCAATCTCTATCACGATTGAAAGAGGTTTCAAATTTATATTTAAATTATTAAAGGATATATTTGGGTGTTTCCAGACATAATATACACCCTGTATATAAAACACATAACAATAGGCTACCATCTGAATAATAGTACGTATCATGTTACAGTATACAAACCTTAAAAGAAGTTTTAGTCGCTCTAGTTCATTTAATATATTAAGTCGTCTATTAATAAGTATTTTTTTTAAAATTTGTTTTTAATTGTTGCTTAGTTGTTATTAATTGCTTGATTTCTAAGGGAAGGAATGTAAGACATTTAGCATCTAAGTAATGGGTTCTTTTTGAATGTTTTATAAATAGTGCGAAGGTGGAGCAATTTAATTTCTAAATCTTGTAATATAACTGTGGTTTGATACTAACATTTTGATTCTATTTTCATAAATTTTAATATAGGTTACACATTAAAGTGTGTGTCATAATTCCAGGGTGTAACAAATATGGACTTACTGAATCTTACCATTTTAAATTTCACATTGCTCTTTTTTTGTACGATTATACAATTTAAAAGTTTTGTAATACTAAAGGATCCATATATTTTTATGCTATATGCTATTATTGAATTTATAATTATGCAAAATCTAAAGTCTTTAGCAAGACTAAATTACAAAAACTGGCCATTCTTCTTCAAGAACAGCTCTGGAGAGTTTTATGAATTACTGAATCCACATGAAATTCCATGTTAAGCTTTTGTCATTTGTTTACCTCAGGAATTTCATTTCCTTGATAAATCACATCAATAACTAAAGTAATTGGTCATAAAAAAATTGTAAATATTTTTGAATTATTTATACAGCTGAGAAAGTAATGAGGTTTGTTTAACCCTCTCCCGCTCGCAAGGCATGAATTGGTACGGCCACCACATAGCCACTGCAGCTTAAACGGCACAGATCGGCACACACTGCTTTACCCACTAGAGCCGATAAGTGCTGCTCTCGAGTAGCAATATTTTGTATTACTACGGGTTGTTTGCTATCAGGAGACCATTCACTTTACTTTTACAGTAGATTTATTTCATTATTTTGCTATTTATATTAGTTGTGCGGAAACAATGGCGGGTTGTAGTCGTACACTTCGTGACAGTGAAATCGATATCGTTATTAGTAGTGATTGCGACGATTCAAATGAATGTAGTGATGTAACAGAGCCTTGTGAAGTGGTTGGTGGCATTGATGATGTAGTTCGGAGTGATCACAGTGGCAGTGACGGCGAGCTAGACAATGACCTTCACCAAGTAACTGCGCAACAAACTCCGTGCCACCGGTGCCCAGCTGTCCATGTGCCCTCTCCTTGGTCTTGTACAGTCAACTTCATTGAACCAATATATAGTAAAATAATTAATATATATAATTATAGTTAATTACAATGACAGAACGTGTGTAAGTTGAGGCGCAGCGTATTTTTACCAAGTGCGACAGGCAGAGCGAATTAATTGAGGTTAGAAGCACCGTGAGCGCCTGGAAACAATGCGAGCGGGAGAGGGTTAAGATGCATAGATTGATAAATTAAATAAAGCCAATTAAGAAATTATTTATTGATGTCAGTGTTTCAGATGTTGCTAATTCCAGTTACATTGCCCTACAAAATCCTATTGGAAATAAATAAAATCATAAATTAACTAACGTCATGATCACTCACTTGAAAGGTTTGTCTGATTCGTGGGACTTCATGTGGTTCTTAAGGGTGCCCTTAAGCGGGTAGCCCTTGCCACAGACGGTACACAGCCAGGGCCGAGCGTCTGAGTGATGGTGGCAGCGACGGCGCAACTCTCCCTTGCTGGTCGCATCGCTTGGACACAACTCACAACTGAACATATCATCCGCACTGTGGCCCTTCATGTGCAGTGTGTATGTGCTCTTGTACACAAACGTCTTGTCACATATTTTACATGCATACGGCTTGTTGCCAGTGTGCAAAGTGTAGTGCAACTCCAAACTGGAAGCACATTTGAAGGAACGTCCACACTGGTTACAGTTGAAGCTGCCTTCTCCACTGAAAGAGATTTTGTTTGAAATAGCCAAAATACAAGTGAATTTTACTATATCCATACATATATTGTACTTAATAATTTACAGCTGAATTCAATAGTTGGCACATAAATCAGCATTAATAATATGATTAAATTGTAATGCTCTCTCTTCTGTAATTTTAGAAAACCAAATAAGTACAATATGAGGTGAAAAAATCTTAGAAGTCATAACTGCTGTAACTTTATTTATCATTATATATTTGTTGGTTAAATAGTCTAGACTCTGAGTCTCTATCATTAATTATTTAAATTTACCCATGAATGTTTCACAAATATATAAATTTACCATTAATAACATTAATATGCATAATGTTATAATACTACTTTCAGTTCAAATAAACAACCTGCCCTTAAAATAATTTATAAGCAGATGTGGATAATTTGTTCACATGGATTGGAATAGCACAAAATTGTGTGCTTTAATACGAAAGATTGATTTTTTCAACCCTAAATATTAGAGAGTCTATTAAATGATATTTTTCACTGAATTTGCTTACCTGTGAACAACTCTTATATGCCGTGTGAGAATCTTTCTTTCTGGAAACGTTTTGTTACATTTCTCACAAAAAAATGGGGCTTCCTCATGAGTCTTCATATGAAAATATAAATTTGCTTTAGTTTTGTATAAATTTCCACACTCGTTACATTTGAATTTTCGGATATTTACGTGTGCTCTGGAGTGTGTAGCTAGGTGACTCTTAAGCCTGAATTTTTTATTGCAGACGGTGCAATCGTAAGACTCGGGTTTTACCATTTTTTCATGCTTGTTATCTTTTTTTGCCATACTTTTATTTGATTTTGAGACTAATTTATCAGCTTCTAATGGGAAATCATTTTGATAATCTGGTTTATTTTCTTTAGTAGATAAATTTTCTTTGTTGTATTGTGTGTTCTCTTTTCCTCCATGTACTTTATCCATGTCACAATTATCTTGTTCAACTCTTTTAATTGATGGAGATAACAATGAATCATTATCTGAGGCACTTGACAGAGATTTTACTAACTTCTTATTTTCAACCACTTTCTTTTTTCTCTTTTTTTGTTTGAATTTTGCTTTGTTTCTCGTTTTTCTATTTATTACTTTGTGTTTCCTATTTTTATTATTTGGTGGAAAAGGAGAGAGTGATCTGTCATGACCTGTTTCACTGCTGAAACAAAACAATTATACATTTTAAAAAGTAGCAAAACTACGCATCACAATTTTAGGTAACAGTGATTATTTTCATAAACTTGGGTAAAGGTGAATGATAGTGTTCTGAAATAGATAAAGAACAAAAATTTAAATCATTGATGCAATCCAACAAAAAATAAGCCAGACGTGAAGTAACAATAACAAACCAGTTTTAGGTGTTCAATATGTAATATTTCAACTAGATGTCATAAAGAGGAAAAGCAACTAAATTATGTCAATGTGATTGGACAAAATAAGAGAATTTTTTTATTTTTTAGAAAACAGATTGAGTTTTGTCCAAGAATAGCAACTTCATCAATTAAATCAAATAATACAAAAAAATAAATAATAATGTAACTTGGACAAATCACATTGACAATTTATGCCTAAAGCTAAATTCATCTCTATATGCCTTACAATGAACCCATGCAACTAGCAACCTTGAATCCAGTAAAATAGCCTATTTGAAATTCATCTTAGGTATGGAATAGCAGCATGGGGAAGTACAATAAAACTCAATCTTTCAAAAGTCCTTAAAACAAAACAAAAAATCAATATGTTTAATGGGCAACCTAGGGCCTAGAGAAAGTTGTAGAGTTATGTTTAAAGAATTGAAAATACTTACGGTAACATCCCTTTACATAATAGAAACAATATTGTATTGCCTAACAAGAGACCTTCCTCGAAATGGTGACTTCCATGAGCATAATACAAGACATGGTCAAGACTTCCCACTACCTCTTCACAGAACAGCCTTATTTGAGAAAAAATCCTACTTACGCTGGGAAGAAACTCTTTAATGCTCTGCCAGAAATCAAGAATAATCAAGATAATCTCAAGAAAATGAAGACAGTAATGAAGAACTGGCTACTGCAGAGAACCATCTATACAATAGAGGAATTCTACTCTTGGAGGCAACTCAATCACTCGACCAATACCACCAATACTTTTTATAATAAGACTTAACTAATAACTATATACATCTTATTTTCATTGACGCTACTTGTAATCTTAAAGATTATTAATAAAGAATCTCTGATTGAGGTACTTGTGATTGGAAATAGACATCAGCAGTCTTCTTTATTTCGTGCAACAACTGCAGCTTGAACAATACTCTTGGCCAGCACACAGTCCCTATTCCTGCCCAGCACCGGTAGCTCTTGACCTTGGTCAATGGCTCCTCTCTCTCCGCCCCCCAACTCTAGATTATATAACATAAGGCCTACACAGCATTGGATTATATCAGTCCTACAGATCCTCAAATGTCCGAACCATCTGAGTTTGGTGGGGTTTAAGCTGAGATCATGGTCATCTCAGTTCCCCTTAGCTGTATCGAGACAGCCGTAGACTCAAGGGTCTAATGGCCCAAATGTCCGTGAATGAAGAGAGGTGTGTGTCCCCTCCAGTATGTCCATTTCCATGTCCATGGAGTGTGGAGTTGTGGCCTATTCTATAGATGTGGTAGGCTGGTAGGGAAAAACTGTATTGAAGTTGAAGATAGGTTTCCTGAATGAGGATAACGTTCATATCATGATCAGTGGTGAAATGGTGTACCTTGTCTCTCCCTTACCCAAGGCCTTATGAGTCCCAAGAAACCACTTTCAGCCGCCTACTTGCCATGGATGAGAAAGTTCTGATGAGAAGTGAGGATTGTGCCTATACGAGACACAAAAAATCGCTTGTTACAAGGCATGTTTACTTCCGTACCACACAACAACCGCCCCCTTCACTGTGTAAACCTAACAATAAATATTTCTTTCTGGTTTGAGTTATAAAAAAATCAGATTGATCAATACAAACTCAAAGAGGTCTACATCAAATTTTGTTTAAAATCTGTTTTTTACAAAAACACAATGATTGGTAATTTGTCCAGCTATCTTTTCTGATACAATAAGTGTGATATTATCCAAGTAGTATTTTTCACAAATACTACCACAGGTGATATATTGTCCAGTGGCCCCCTAAAGCTTAATCAATTCTCTTGGCCATAAAGAACACAGTTACAAATGAACATATTGTATTGTAACTAGACTTGTTTGGCAACCTATCGTGGCACCAACACACCCATCCCTTATACTGACAGGGTTTGAGCCTTGTATGACAGATTGACAAGTTTAGTGAATATATTAAATTTACACAACACGAAAAGACTCCAATCTGGTATGGTCCAGGTTAAAAGGACCAAATTGAACAGTGTATGAACCATTTAAAAGCACTTTTGATTTTTAAAACAATGTTAACGTGATAATTATTGTGTTACCTGGAATGACTGGGAGAAGGAACTTCTTCCTCAGGGCAAAGGTCAAAGTTGTTCTCCAATTGACTTTTACCTAAGTTTTTGTTATTATCAATCTCAGATGAACTAGATTTGGAGGATTTACTCTCTCGTTTAAAATTTCTAAGAGCTCTTGTAATGGCTTTTCTATTGGCTAATTCATCTTCTTTTTCATTACAGAAGGATTTTTCTACTGGCTCCTTGACGGGTGTAATAGGCAAATTTGTTGATACTTCTGTGGGCCTTACAGTGCTACTGCTGGTAAAATCTTTATTTACAAATAGTAGCAGAGTTGGCTGTAATTTAACTTCCACCACTTCTTGAGGAACTGTTATTGAATTAATTTCCACCTAAAAATAACACAAATTACAATTCTCAACTCATAAATATAATTGTTTACAATAATCACAGCATTTATTTCTGAAATATTCTTTGAAGATAGAAGCTTCATAACTTTTATCTTCTGAACAACAATTCTTATTACTACGTAAAACATGAAATGTTATGGAATATATAATTTAATTCAGAATAAAGTACAGTACCGGTACATTATAGATCAAATAAAACTTTGGTTTAAATTTACATTTGTGTATGTATAGTGCTTTGAAGTTGAAACTTTTATTTTCTGCAGCTCATAGAAATCACTTATCATCTTAAATTTAAGAAACCAAAATATATACTAAAAATCTGGGTTGTTATGTTAAACAATAAAATGTCAATATATAATACAGAACGAAAACAATGTAAAACTATACAGACCAGAATCCAGCTGACTCAAACAACAACAGCTGTCAATATTGCATAGCGTATCATGCAGGTGAGTAAATTAGAAAAAAGTGTGGAATCTGCCGATTACATCAATATAACTTTCATTACGATTTAATGAAGATTGTTCAAAAGATGACGTAATTAGTAGATGTTTCATGAGTCACAAATTATAACTAACTGCTGGTTGACGGCAGGAAAAACGCATCGTAATTTACGACTTTGGCAGTTCCAGAGTTAAATATTTTTACACAAACTAAGGTTAAGAAAAATTGTTAACTTGAATCTAAAGTACCAGAGGTTCATCCTCAGGTTCTTCAAGTTCTTCTTCACTTTGGGAATGTGATGAGAGAGTAAAGGGAACTTCTTCGACAGATGATGTTATACTCGTGGTAGAATCACAGGTCTCATTTTCAGATTCTGGTTCAGATTTCACCTCCATATCCATTTCCAACCCGACTGCTATCGCTGCACTGTTGTATTGTTCTCGTTCATATAAAGAATTCATTGTACTTTTTGAATCTTCAACCTAGGACAAATTATAATAGTATAGTGTGGTAGACTTAATATAAATTTAAATTTATCAGCAATGTCATTGACTAAATAATAATTATCCAGCAGAGCCTCGCTGATACGGATTAATGCTGGATTTCTTACCATCTTACCAACACGTTGACTGCCATGACCACCGGTGGCTCTCACTATGTTCTATACGTGACGCCATGAGAGCCACCGGTGGCTCTCACTGGTTTTACATCTGAGGCCAATGGCATTTGAGCCAGGAACGTCATAACTGAACTATTATTGGTTATACATCCCATATGATCAAATACGGTCTCCTGAGTATTATAATCAACAAGATTCGGTCCTAGGCCAATTGTATTAAAAGTTGTAGCTGAGGACCACCTGTGGCTCTCATGGCCTGGGCAAATCTTTTTCTGCTTCCATCTGAGTGGTTTTTTTTAACTTAACCAGCTGTTTTAGTTTGGTTATGTAATTTCCCGCCAATTCTCGTCATCCTGTTGTTTTTTTTTTATTGTGTGGACCACCGGTGGCTCTCATGGCACAGCCAAGTCTCTATATCTAGTTTCCAGCTAATTCGTGTTCTATTCGTTTTGTCTAGATCATAATCTTGAGTTTTAGTGCTGTTACAAAAATGAGTGCGGGTCGATTGAGACATGATGACGAGGATTTAGGGGATTTTGTGAACAGAATATTAGAGGAACCTGCGAGTACAGGTACAGAGCCAGTGGGTGTTGAAGAGGAGGATAATAGTGAATTTGACGACAATGGTAGTGAATCAAGTGAATTGTTTGGGAGGTCATGATTCAGATATTGGACCCCTGAATATCTTCCTTCAGAGGATAGTAGTGAAGACAGTGATAATGATATGAATACCTTGGACCAAAGGCAGCTCGTCCACAACCAACTTATTCAGCAGCAGCCCAACCACACACCCACAGCCTGACAATGGAATCCAACAGGTAAACCAAAACATTGAACCAAATTACTTAGCCTTGACCTGGGGAAATACTAACCAAAACAACTTATCATCATTCGAGTTCAATGCATTACCTCTTATCTCACAAGAAATAAAGGGACAAAATTGAGGGTGCTTTCCCCATTTGAAGTCTACAACCAAGTCTTTGTTGACAACTCTTTTTTTACAGAAATTGCACTGCAAACAAAACCTATATGCACAGCAGACAATTGAATCTGGTGTACCTTCTGATAAGTCTCGGCTCAAATCCTGGCTTCCCAACAGACGAAAAGGAAATTAAGCAATTTTTTTGGTCTCATAATATGGATGGGGTTAGTTCAAATGCCAAGTTTAAATTTGTATTGGAGCACAAAAAAACATATACAAAAATGAAATGTGCAAAGTAATGCCTAGAAACAGATTTGAACTGTTACTTAGAATGCTTCATTTCAGCGATAATACAAATGCAGATGAAACAAACAAACTATACAAAATACAAAATATACTTGACTCCCTGAATGAAAAATTTAAATCTGCTCTGACTCCTCAGCAGCAACTCTGTATTGACGAGAGTTTTGATTCCCTTTCGTGGCAGGGTGGGATTTTAGACAATACATCCCTAACAAGGCCAGCCGCTATGGCATTAAGATCTTTAAGCTATGCACTGAAAAGGGTTTACACCTGGAATTTTAAGGTGTACACAGGTAAATCCGAAGGAAGGAGAGTTGGTCTTGCTCAGGCCATTGTGATGCAGTTGATTTCCCCGTTACTTGATGCTGGTCGAACACTGTATGTTGACAATTGGTACAGCAGCATAGCTCTAGCCCATACCTTGAAAGAGCGTTCCACTCATTTAGTTGGAACACTTCGTAAAAAACAGAAGAGGAATCCCAGCATGCATTGCAAATGCAAAGCTAAACAAAGGTGATGTTGTGGGGAAACAAAGCAATAGCAATGTCGTCGTGATAAAATGGAAAGATAAGAGAGAAGTAATGATGATAACGACACAGCATACTGATGAATGTATTGAGATTCCCTCAAAGGCGAGGAATCAAAATAAAACCAAGATGTGTGGTTGACTACAACAAGGCCAAATCTTTCATAGATTTGTCTGATCAAATGGCTTCATATTCTAGACCTCTGCGACGCTGGCGTAAAATGGTATAAGAAAGTACTGTTTGAACTACTTCTAAACACAGCAGTGGTGAACTCACTTCTTCTGTACAACATTGTGAATGAAAAAGAAAATGCAAATCACCCAGTTCAGACCAGGAAATCGCAGATTCTCTTATTGAAACCAAAGAGGGAGAGGAAGATGAACCTCAAGCTGCAAGAACTCCCAAACATAAGCTTATCGAAATCCAGGGTCCTAAACGCTCAGTACGTCGGAGATGCGGCAACTGCTACAAAACTCTCTCAAAGTCTTATGGTCGTGAACATGCCCAGAAACAGTGCAAGAGAGTAACCACAAAATGTGTCATGTGCAATGTATTTATTTGTTTGAACTGTTTCAATGGAACCCATAAAAAGCCCATTCATGTAATATTAGTGTGTAATCTAAAGTTTCTGAATACAAACATGATGTACTTATTACATTCAATTATTTTTAATTATAAATCTAATTTTTCAAGGCTATAGAGAGTTTTTATAATTTTTAACTTTTACTCATGTTATAAAACAAGTTCTTGTACAACTGGGTTTTACTTAGTCTATTCCTATAGTGTAAACCACAATAAACAAACCCAATTTTTCAGCCTATTTATTTTGAGTTTGTAAAAACAGTATCCAATAACCATATGACCTTTTTTTATCTTCATTTAATAAGCTATCAGTTAGTATAAATATAATTGCTGGAATGTGTTTACAGATACTGTGAAAAAAGTTTAAAAAATGTATAACCTGAGAGCCACCGGTGGTCCTCACGGCGTAGTTCAGTACACCTGTTGAGAGCCACCGGTGGTCCTCATGGCGCACAGAGGAAGTTCATAAAATTAGTCCTTGGCCTACAGATACAGCAAAAATATATTCCTTGGTGGCAGTCAACGTGTTAAACAAACAAAAACCTGCAACAATCAAAAGTGTAGGAGTAGCACATTCACTCTCATCAAATGTTTTAGCAACTATATTTAATATTTTCTTAATACCAGTAGTCTATGAATTATTACTGAAATTAAGATCAACAGATCAATATTATTAGATATAATTTCTGTTTTTGAGGTGTATATGAATATAATAAAGTTTTTATCATATGTTTATTAGACAATTTATGTTTATTTATTTAGGCTAAGTAGGATATAGAAAGATATTAGCTTTTTATTTAATATTCTTTGCGTCAACAATTTTAGTTGCCCGCTATTTTTAAAATATGTTTGGTATCTTTAATCTCTTAGATGACTACAAAACACGTACGAGCATCCATGCATCTCACCTTCATGATAATTAATGTTAAAAACTGCCCAATGAAAAAGATTTTTACTATTTCATAAATCATACTGTTTTGTCACTTAAACATAGTTTTATTTATAAAATAGTCCTTTCGGCCAAGTCGGAAGAAGTAAGTAAATTTTGTGACAGTTGTAATATTAATTTATTCTTATGGGATTTACATGTATTCAATATCTTGAAAACAGTTGAAGATACTAAAAAAGTTTATAAAGTTATAAGCATTCAAGAACATTTTAGTTTTTCCTCTAGGTCTATAAATAATGGAGTTGTGATATTTTAAAAGTTTAAACGGCCGCCGTCATAATTGAAAGAAATGGCTCATCAAACAGGCCAACGAACTTAGTAAAAGTATTTAAACTATCAATTTTTGTACCAAATTAGAACATTTCTCAGCATTTCTATACGTAGTTCTTGGTGACAGTAAAGTTCTTGTGGTATTTAAATGTAAGCAATGTCTCAAAAACCGTTCAAGATACAACAAATTTGATTGTTACAAAATGTTTTGTACGTCTTATAAGCATTCTAGAACAAGTTTAGTTTATTCTCTAGGTTAATAAATAATAAGAGTTGTGAGGTTTTTAAGCTTAAACAGCCATCCTATTTAAACAAAATGGCGTAAGAAGCTAGTCTATGAACTGAGTCATTTATAAGATAAATTGTTGTAGAAAGTTTCATTTTATTTGGGTTTTTCACAAGCACACACACACATATATATATGTATGTATGTATGTGTGTGTATACATATATATATATATATATGTGCATGTATACACACACACATGACGGGTGTTCAATAAAGACTGACAGCACAGCAGAGTACATGTAAACAAACAAAATACAATAATTCGTTTTTTTCATGTTGGTATGAAACATTAAAGTATTAGCAACAACCAAATCAGCTGTTAATATTATTGCATATTTATTGTTGTCATGCCAACCGATTAATAAACAGTTGCAAATCTTTACCTCTAAAGTTTACTATGCCTGATTTTCGTGAGCAAAGATTTGCGATAAAGTTTTGTGTAAAACTGAGGAAAAGTACTACGAATACTTACAGCGACTTGGAAAAAGCTTTTGGTATTGATGCAATGAGTGAAAGAACCTGTTTTAGGTGGTATAAACACTTTAAACATGGATGGGAATTATGTGAGTTGGAATGTGAGCCTGGTGCCCCTGTTTCTGCCCTTACCGAAGAAACAATCAACACTAGGGGTGTTATGATTCACATTGACCCACATTTGACTATTAGACAGCTTGCTATAATGCTCGATATATCAATTGGCAGTGCCCATACACTCATGCATGATCATTTGAATATGTCACATGTCTGTGCTCTTGGGATACCACATCTGTTAACACCAGTTCAGAAACAAAATCACGTTGAAATTTGCCAATTTTGGTTACAGTGCGTGCGTCAAGAAGGTGATGCATCGTGGAAAAATATTATTACTGCTGATGACAGTTGGATTTACTAAGGTCTGCTGCAAAGGCAGTGGTGATTACGTTATTTGATTATCGTGGTATGGTGTACACCCATACTGTACCACAGGGTCAGACAATTAATGGGGAGTACTACATTTTAGTATTGTTGCCATGTTGCCCATGTTGCCAATACTGTGCTTCCGTTTCTAGCCAAAAAAGGAATCGAAACTGTGCCACATCAACCATACAGCCCTGACTTGACTCCAAATGACTTTTTTCTGTATCCTCAGGCCAAAAAGGAGCTCAAAGGCCGGCGTTTTCCAACTGCTATACAATATCTAGTGATTTCTATACATTGGAATTTCCTCTTTTCATTATTACCAAGAACATTTTTACTTATTCATTCAAAGTTTTGTATTTGTAATTAATGTGTAACAGATCGCTTCTCCTTCCTGAATACGAGAGGTCACGTGCAGGGTGACCAGATGCAAATTCATTAAAGGAGGACTTATGGGGATGAAAAAGGAGGACATTAAAGCAAAAAGGATGACAATATCAAGTATTTTTATAAACTTTGTGAAAAACATTTATACATACACTATTAAAAATCCACAAACTATAAATTGATACTGTATTTGAGCATATTATAATGCAAATAAAAACTTTCAAATTGGATTTCTTTTTACATATAAATAAAAAAATTAAATATTATTAAAGTGTATATTGATGGACAAAAATATTATCTATTATTTTTTATGCGGCATAAGATTGAGATTGTTGGAATTTTTCTCTTTAAAAGTTATAACATTCAAGATTCAAGACCTTTACTAGCCATTAAATAACATTCTCAGTTACAATAGACTTCATCATTAAAAACATTTGACATAAAAACTAATTTGTACGCCCAATTTAGTTACATCAAACAGATGTATTTTATAACAGATCAAACATGTTGCACTTCATGTACTCGTCAACAGAGTAAAAAGCTTTTGTCTTAAGCCAAGTTGAAATCCTTAATTTAAACTTATTAATTGGTAGTTCTCTTTTAGCTAATGGTAGTTTGTTGAATAATCTAGTTTGTTGGGAATTCTAACTATTATAGGTCAGAGTTAGTCTTACTTGAGAAGCTAAAAGATTATATTGAAACCTAGCGTTGTAATCATGTACTAACTCATGAGAGATAAAGGTGTTGATAATTTAATGGACATGGATGAAACATTAACATGAAAATCATTAATAAGGACTAAAAACAAAAAAGGACCAAGTACAGAACCTTGGGGAACATTGCTACCATCTTCTGATAATGTGACGAAACATTGTTTACAGTAACCATTTGCATTCTATTTGTTAGGTACCTTTGAATCAACTTGAACATGAGAGAAGGTAGAAGTTACATTCGGGTATGAGAATAAGCAGAATGGTATTACAGTCGCCTTCCTCCAGGCTGGTGTCTGCCCTCTCACTAAGTAGGTTGACGACTTCTCGGGTTATAGGTCTGATTACGGGACATGGTCACCTGAAGAAGCATTTTCACAGAGTCAGCATCCTTCGGGAGGATTCACTCTGTAGAATGTGTGATGGGCAGGATGAAACAGCTAAACACTTGCTTTTTGATTGCCCTGCAATAGCAAGGGAGCAGTATGCCATCTTTGGTAGTTTGAACAAGGGTGGTGAATTTCCCAAGGAGGACCTGATATGTTGTTTTTAGCAGTTTGTGGAACTGCTGAAATCATAGACTGGTAGGCCTCATGGTATGCTTCTGGAGTGTGCAAAAGGCCCTTGAGGCTTAAGTGCAAGGCAAGAGGATGGCCCATAGAAAAAGAACTGTGTTTTAGAACATACTCCTTTAAACTATCTGCAAATAAAACTGTATCAATAAAAACATATTGTGTGTACTGTACAACTTACGGTAAAATTTATATTATAAGAGAGGTCCTGCATAAGCTAATTGCCGCATGAACTTTTTTAAGCATGTAAATAGAAAATTTATTTGGGCTGCAGCAAAGAAAAACGACCACCACCACAATCGAATCAGGGAACCAAATTATTGATTAGATATACCTAAACTATTGAATACTAAAACATTCAAGTTTAGTTATTCACAATGAATCATTGTCAGCTGTTTTTAATGTATTAAATAACAATATTGTTCAAAATTAATTCACAGTAAAATTGTATTTTAATTGATTAATGGCTGTAAGTAAAGTGGTGATGAACATGTGATGTCTGTGTTTCAAGCTTTCCGACACGTTTATCCTTAAAAAATAATAAAAAGTAACTAAATGTTACAGTGCTTTGTTTGTTACAATTAATAAAAACACATAGCCTAGGTAGTTTTTAATTTATTATTAAGTATTAGTTTTTTAGATATAAAAACAGCTGATCTATACTATAGTTAGAAAAACCTATAACGTAATTTGCTGTCATTTTGGTTTCAGTATTTAGATAGTCATAAATATTAATGATTCAATTCTGGTGATGTCCATTTATTATACTGCAGCCTTTGTTTGTACTCCAAGAGAAAATGTATCTGATGAAAGAAATAACATTAAAAAGATAACTTGAATTTATTATAAATGAGTATAAATTTAAATGTTAGTACCAGGGAATATTGCCAATTTGAGTGCAGGAAACTACAAAATTTTAATTATTTTGGAAACAAAATGAGTAAAAGACTAAAATATGTCATTGCCTTGTGAAGGGATATATGAGAAAAGATAAAACAAGTTCCCAAGCTGCTGATATTGTTGATCATAAATATACTACATAGTATCGAAAATTGTGTCAAAATGCTGTGAGTGCAACCTATCACATTTTTTGTTTTGTTTTGTGTGTGCGACATGTTAATTTTTGTTCACATGCAAATGTAGCAATTTCTAGGGATGTTCCAATATCCAGAATTTTCCGATATCGATAACGTTAACAAACTTTACGTACCAGTAAGATTAAACGCCGGGGCGGCAAATCACGAATTTGACGTTACCAACGTATTCTGCTCACCCTCCTGAACAAAAAATATATATAGTACTAGGGGGTGCAAATGACAAATAACATGATTTTAGGGGGTATATTGATAAGTGGTTAAGTTCCTAATGTTTTAATGTTCAGTTTGTGTGCTGTGTCTGGATAATCTGTTTACTTGAATATTATCTGCGGCCGGGACTGATAGCAGCCTGATAACGTACCTGTTATCTGAGTTCTCCGGGGCATGGGTCAGTTCTACACAAGATATCGTGTTCAGTAGGTCGGATTGAGTGAGCGCGTTTACAATGATGAATCAACCATCCACTAGTTCAACCAACCCTAGTGAATTGTGTGTGTCGGAGTGTTTCGTAGGGCACGTAAAGAGTTTACGTTTTAACCGAAACGAAATTATCTCTTTTTTAATTGAACATGGAATTTTTAAAAATGAGTGTATGTGTTCGTCGTGCGGTCGAGTGGTGTTTTTAAACCGGGAGAATTTGTCGTTTCGTTGTGATAGACCACTTTTTTGTTGCTGCTGTTTAGCTATATCCGCCAACACACTAATGGTAAGTGTTCTCTGTTAATATCCATCTATATATTTGAGTTTTTCATGATTTATTTAGTTTTTTAACTTTACATAATTGCCTTTGCATTACATTTCAATTTATATTTTTGATCAGCCCCTCTAGAATTTTATATTTTACTGATAGGTACTATCTCGAGGGATGTTTTTCTTTTATTGACATCAGCGCGGGGCAGCACCTTTGGTGCTGCCCCGCGCTGATGGCCGGAGGCACCCGTAATTAATTTTTTTCTCGAAATTAAGAAAAACATTATTAATTTTGATCAAAATTCTGCTCATTTCTGTATTATTTTTCATTTACGTTTGCAAAGATGGCGGCGCAACCGATGATGTCATCACAAGGTTCAATCATTGGCCACAAAAGGTCACGTGACGCTAGACGTGGATGTAGAACATGGAGATATTACTGAAAAGTTATTTAATTTTTCATTTTCTAGAACTTCGTTATTTCTCATTTCCACCCCATCAAACCTCATACTTTTTTGTTCTATATGACGATTCCAATAAGTTTATAACGCAAAACTCGTATTTTTCCGCCCCGGCTGTTAATATAATAATTACCAAACTTTAATATTGATATAGAGATATTATTGCAAAAATATATCAATATCAGCAATATTAATATTTTTACTAACAAAGATATAGACACAAATATAAAGTGAACATGGTCACTGTCTTAAGCTGGCAATCCTAATCTACGGATAACTAGAAATATAACACGCCCAATATTTAGTAATTAAGGCTAATATTATATTGTTTCTTAGAGCTATGCTGAATGATTCAATCCAAGACCTACACAGTATTATTTCGATAGTGAGTGTGATCTTCCTTTGTAAAACACAAAGCTCTACATCTATTATCACAAATTAAACCCTATATTTACTCATAGCTGGTTCAAACTTGTATCCACCTAAATAAATAAAATTAAGATTTTAATTACTAGTATATTAGTGTTGGTATAAACTATCAAAGATTCAAATAAACGTATACTTATCGGCTGTTTTATATAAATAAGCCTAATTTATAACACTTGGAAAAAATTATTAAACTTCTATACCATTATTGTCAGAGTTACACACCGTAATTGAAATTCTTGATCAAGTATAATCATTTATTGTTGCCAAATTCCCTCGAAATTATAAAACTACTTTGCTATTGCTAACCTCCGTTGCCACCATGACATAAATATAAATAAACATAAACAAAAACAAAGCACAACATAGAGCATCAAACACTACTAATGAATGTTACTTTCAACTCACTCATGTAGTTATAGAGTACAGGATCTATAAATCCAAAGTTCTCAGTCTGCTGGGATTTTTTGTGTAGGGGTTTAACAAAAATAAAATAGGCTTAATTCATTATTTTTATGCATACTTGCATGCATAAGAGGGATTAGATTCTTGCTAAGACAAATATATCTGAAATAGCCACCATGGTTAAAAAAACATTAATTACTTCATTATCACTTTATCTTACTTCAGTTAATTCAATTATATCTCTATAAATTCAATACTTTATATTATTTCATGTCCTTTAGTGACATCTTTTAAAACTAAGCTTATTAATTTTTATGCTTTATTCCCTTTTTGCTCATAATTATATTGATACTTTTCAGACCATGTTTTTCCTAATTTATTATTTAATAATGTTTCTTCTCTTGATTTTCTTGATAATCTTTTGTTCTTTACCATTTTCATATAAATATTATTAGTCTTTAAATCTCTTGACATGTGAGTTATTGAACATCTTTGTACAGTATATTATGAAAAGTGAAGTCATATAAACTTTGCCAAATATTTGCAGAGAAAAACATAATAAGATTCAGATATACAACAAAAACATTACATCTATCTCGCCAATGACATTCTATATAAAAAATATAAGAAGAAAAAATAAGGCATGAAAGTGAAATATTTGGTTCTCCGGGGAATCTATTCTACTAAACACTGCTATAATAATGTGATTTGTTTCTTATTAATGGCGATTTTTTTCTAGAAATTACGTAATATAACTAACTATACACCATCAGATAATTTTGTAACTATACATAATTTATCTCATTTTATGATTATATTTCCCTTTTTTATAATGTGTAGTTTCATTTGATTGTTCAATATTATTCTATAATATCAGACTACTCGCTTCAATATCTTGTGATCTACGGTAATAACAACTACCTCAATACTGCAGTATTGCAGTACCCTGAAGAAGTATTGGAGAAGCTTAGAAACCTTGATGAAAAAAAGGGCTGGGGCCCTGATGGGATTCCACCAGGTGTACTTAAGTACAGCAGAAGCATCTTGGCCATTCCAGTTTGCCACATATTTAATACTTCACTTGCGATGGGAATTTTTCCTGAGGCGTTCAAAGCAGCCTACGTGGTCCCCATTCATAAATCAGGACCTACTGACATCGCCTCAAATTACAGGCCCGTTTCTATCCTCTCAGCTTTATCCAAAGTTTTTGAGGATCTATTTCTTGATCGAATAAGATTTAGGATTGCTCAGTTAACCTGTCCTCAGCAACACGGTTTCTCACCAGGAAGGTCGACTTTATCAAACTTAATGTTACTTCAGACTCAGGTGCAGAGTGCATTTGCTAACGGCAAACAGCTAGATACAATATATTTAGACTTTTCCAAGGCCTTTGACACTGTTGACCATTCCTTATTACTCAAAAAAATCTCTGCACTTGGTTTCGATAACATTTCAATTCGTTGGCTGTCGAGTTACCTTTCTGAGCGCAGGCTTACAGTGAAGTTTGCTGGCTCAATATCCTCTGAGTTTATCTCATTTTCCGGTGTTCCCCAGAGCTCTATCATTGGACCTTATCTCTTCGCACTCTTCATAAACGATCTTCCTCTGAATATCAACAGTGACTGCCTAATGTTTGCGGACGATGTCAAGTTATACTCACAAATTACTCATGTTGCGGACTGTAAAACACTTCAAGATAGTCTTCATGGCGTATATGAATGGTGCTTAATAAACAAAATGTCACTAAACGCCAAGAAATGTCAAGCCATTTCATTTTACCGTTGCACTTCGCCTATAATATACAATTGTTTGTTACAAGGAGAAACCATCGCTAGAGTAAATGAAGTGAGAGATTTAGGAATTACTCTGACACAGAATTTTAGCCCTGAGGCTCACGTTCATAATATCTGCTCGAAGGCAAACAGAATGCTTGGCTTTATCTCCCGTTTTTCTAAACATGTAACAGATATGGTAGCCCCGAGGACTATATACTGTGCCCTGGTACGCCAGATTCTGGAATATGGATCGACTGTTTGGAATCCACACCAAAAATACCTTTGTGGCGATCTTGGACGAGTCCAGCGTCGTTTCATCCGTTTGGTGGGTGTCAGAAATGGATACCAATACCAACAAGTACCAATTGATGATATGTACTCCAAACTTGAACTAGAACATCTTGAGACTCGCAGGACTGTAGCCGACTTTTTTTTTTTTTTTTTTTTTTTTTTTTTTTTTTTGGGGGGATATTGGGGTGGATTCGTAGATCCTCACACGTCAACCTGAGCTTATTGTGTGCCCCTTTGATGTTAGAGGGGTAAGCCTATCGTTGTGCCCTTAATTAGGCTAAGAAGCTTTTTCCCCGATAACTAGCATCTGGTTCGTCGCGCCTGGTTGTTTATCACCGAAAAGAGCCCTTCTCCTTGCTCCCAGTCTCTCACAGTCCAGTATTATGTGTTTTGCAGTCTCTTCAGACTTATTGCAGAGTCTACACTCCGAGTCCTCATTTCGTAAACCTAGAGTGTTTAGGTGTTTCCTGAAGTGGCCGTGTCCAGTGATCAAGGCAATCACTTGCTTAACCCGATCCCTGCCCAAGCCCCATCAGCCATCTGGTGAAGCCGGAGCTAGAATCGGCAAGCAGTCTTTTGCCGAGTGCTTGTCCTTGGTGACTCTGCCACCGCAAGCGGTGTGTCTTCCTGGACCATTTGTTTATACTTTGGTAAGCGGCTGACTTGCTTATACCACAACTCGGTTCTGGAACGGTGTATGGCATGCTTTGCTCCGCTTTTGGCAAGCCTGTCGGCGCATTCGTTGCCACCTATGCCTGTGTGGCCCGGTACCCAACCAAGACGCACACAGTTGCGTGATCCAAGCTTGCAGAGAGTTGTTAAAGCACTCCCACACAAGCCTGGATCCAATGCTGTTGGAGTCAAGAGCTTTAAGAGCTGCCTGACTGTCTGACATTATACAGATGTTCATTCCCTGGTACCTCTGGTGAGGCCTAGGTTGGCACAGGCTAGGATACCATAGATTTCGGCTTGAAATATGGAGCAGTTCCGACCCAAACTGCCGCAAAGGGCAGTTCTAGGGGATTTGACTAAACACTCCATATCCAGTTCTACCCTTAATAAGCGAGCCATCCGTGTACCAGACAAAGCTCTTTCTTATTGTTGGGATGTTATCTTGCGATTTCCACTCATCTCTGGAGTAGAAGTCAACAGAGAATGGCTTATTGAATACGAACTCCGTTCTCATTATGTCGGAGACCATTTCGAGAATAGCGCTTGGGTTTACAGCTTCAGTGATGGCGCCATGGCTCGTGTTAGACGCGCCATTCCTCCACAAGCCAGCAACCATCAACCGATAAGCTGACTTACGCGCTTCAGCTTTTATATGGACATCAAGAGGTAGAAGTCCTAAAAGCCACTCGAGGGTCGCTGAGGGACTGCTCCTGAATGCTCCGGTTACAAAGATTGTGCCAAGCCTTTGTAAGCTTTCAAGCTTGGCTTTGGCAGTTACCTGATTCACCTTTGTCCACCAGACTAATGAACCATAAGTGAGTTTAGGCCTTACAACTGCTTTGTAGAGCAATAGTGCTATATGGGGTTTTACGCCCCATGAGATTCCTGCAAGTCTCCTGGACGTCATGAGCGCCCACTTAGCTTTGTGCAGGATATTATTAAGATGATCATTCCACGTAAGCTTATGGTCTAGAGTCAGTCCTAAATATTTGACTGTCTTTGACCACTCAAGCTGAGTGGATGCGAGTTTCAGCCTAGAAAGAGACTCTAGGTTCTTTTTCCTAGTGAATGGTACAACTACTGTCTTAGAGGGATTTACTTTTCAGTCCCTCTCCCTGACACAGTTGTGTACATGTTGAAGGTTGGTATTCATGATATCAACAACAAACATTTGTATATTTTCCTGTACCATAAGGACTTATGTCGTCTGCATATCCTTGGACATAGATTCCATTGTTAGTAAGGTCCTCAAGTAGACCATCTAACTACTAGATTCCACAGTAGAGGTGACAGGATGCCTCCTTGAGGACATCCCCTTGTGGGTGCGATCACAAGCGATTCTTCATTGAGATCGGCCCTGATCCGTCTGGAGCACAGCATGGCCCTAAGCCACCGGCACAGGGCTGGCTCGAGGCCACGTCGCTGTGCTCCACACTTACCATTGCAGTGAATTTGGCATTGTCAAAAGCTCCTTCAATGTCTATGAAGGTGCACAATGCCAATTCCTTGGCGGACAGGCTATCCTCAATCCTACTGACTAGTTGGTGCAGTGCTGATTCACAGGATTTGCCTTGCTGGTATGCATGTTGGTTGCGATGAAGGGGAGTGTCTGAGAGAACTCCCTTTCTCAGGTGCCTCTCCACCAGTCTTTCTAATGTTTTCAGTAGAAACGAAGATAAACTGATGGGACGAAAAGATTTAGGGACAGAGTAGTCCGCTCTCCCTTTTTAGGGATGAAGACCACCCTGTTGAGACGCCAGGACTTGTGGTATGTACCCATAAGCTAGGCTCGCCCTGAATAGTTCACATAGAAGGGTAAGGAGATTCTCCGGCCCTTGTTGAAGCAGGGCCGGAAAGATTCCATACCCCTCCTGCAGATTTGAAAAGGGGCAAAAACTTAGAAATTGCCCATTTGGCTTTAGAGAGAGTGACAATCCTTCTGGCAATGGCCCAGCTACCACGATAAGCTCTTGGCCGTGAGCCTGCTCATGGTTACCAGGACGTTCCAGTGTCGTCATTCTCAAAGATACAATCAGGGAAGTGAGTCTCAAGGAGAAGTTTGAGGCTATCACTAGACCGGAGGTGTGTTGACCTCCCTGGGACCTTAAAAGATCCCAATGTGACCGGTTGGACTTGAGGCTAGTAAACGTTGCAGTCTAGCTGCCGCGCTTAACTCATTTACCTTCTGTGTAAACTGCCTCCAGGAACTTTGTTTTGCTTTTTTAATTGCTAGGCTGTATTCTGTTAGAGCTCTATGATAGGACTCCCAGATACGGCTACTTTTGCATTGATTGTACAGCTTCCTGACATTAGCCCTTTTGCGAGCGAGGTCCGCAGTCCACCACTTAGTATTGGTTCGACTCTTCCCCCGTTGCAATGGGCAATTGTCATGGAAGCTATTGATTATAGCATTCTGCAGGTCAGAAGCTATCTGATCTATGTCTGTGAAGCATCGCACCTTCGCCTACCGATCCCAACTGTGACTGAGGTCAGACTTATATCCCAACCAGTCAGTCCTCCTGGGATTGCGATAGAGGACCTCTGCAGCCTCATCTTGCAAGTTAAAGCGGATATACCTGTGATCCGATAATGAGGCCTCTTCGCTTACGTGCCACTTATCAACCATTCCAAGTATACCTTGTGTGCAGATTGTTATGTCAATAACTTCTTGTCTAATTCGTTGTTGCGAACGTAGGGCGGTTACCTTTATTACATATAATTAGGTCCCTACTTAGAAGAAATTGTAAAAGTGCCTCACCTCTGGGGTTAGTGTTGGTGCTGCCCCATCCAGCAGAGTGATGGGCGTTGGCGTCACAACCTAGAAGAAGTTGTTGAACGTCTGGCTTGTGCTTCTTCCACCAGGAGCTCTAGGTCTCTTGATGGAGGGAGTTCCCTGGCATCATATGGCAAGTATTACGGGAGCCTACAATTGTGCTCTGCACTATGCCTCCATTCTTCCAGGTTAGTGTGCCCACAGGGAGATCTCTGGAGCAGAATTCGTTGAGGGTTAGAAAATCCAAGCCTCTCTTCAACAGGATGCAGGTTCTGAACATTCCTTAGAGAGGTACAGTAAATTAACTTACCTTTGGTTTCATTTAGGCCCGCCACTCTCCCTTGGTGAAGCCATGGTTCTTGAATCAATGCCAGATCAAAATCCCTCCTGGAGGAAGAAACTGGCAGAAGGCTGCCGAGGCAGCCCTACTGTGCTGGAGGTTGATTTGTAGAACTCGTGGCATTGTCCTTGACTGTCGAGGAGACAATTGAGGACCTGCCAGAGTCCTAAGTTGGCTCTACAGTTGGAAGGCCTTCACAGCCTTGTAGCAGACCTCGTCCAGGAAGCAGACGAATCCGTAACCTTTCGGATCTGGCTTGGATGGAAGGATTTTTCCACTCGTTTACATTTAGGTTGGGGTTCTGCTTATTGAAACATTTCAAGTACCTTTTCAGGTGTCTTCTTCAGAAGCTTCGGGTGAGCTTCTGAAAAACACCCTAGTGGGACCTCAAGATGTCTTACGCAGACCCACTCTCAGAGAGATGTCATCTCCCAGAGGTTTTATTCTTTGAATAACTTCTTCCAGCCAAACGTTTGGTGTGCTCGTTGATGCAGGAAGCAATTAAAACACCTTTCTCTAGGTAGGTGCCCGCAAACGATGGAACGGAACCATCCTCCAGGGGTTGGATTTCTTCCATAATTGCGTCCTCGATGGCTTCTCCTTGCTCTGCACTAAGCTTCGCTTCCGGGTAGCCTTCGAGGGCTATGGCCATTTTGATCGCAGCGACCTCTCTGTAGGTAGCCTTGGGTGTGCTACCAGAGGCTTCGGGCTTTTGGGTTTCCCTCCTAGCCTTCTTTGCGGGTCCCTCAGCGGAGGGCGGGGTGACCAAGGTGCCTGTGGGGCGTTTGGCCGACCCCTCCCCGCCTTGGTAACGCAGTTGGGCCGGAGAGTTGAGACTTCCTGCCGTTCTGGGTTCTTTTTCTTCTTCTTTTCCCCCCCTCCTCCACTTGGAAGGGTCAAAAGCTTCACCCTTTTCGAGAAGTTTAGCCTTTAGTGCTTCTCTTCTTTGAGCAGTGGTGAGATTGGGCCTCTTCATTCTGAGGTTGCCGAGTTGCTCTGTGGCATCATCCAGCGTACCTGTAGACATGGGAGTGCTTGGGCTGTTGAGGAGCTGATCTTCTATATCTTGAAGGGATTTTGCTTCCTCAGCGCTTGTACTGCCTTCCTCAGATAAAGCCTTGCCATGTATGGGAGCTTCAGTGTGCAATGGAACCTCCTGTGTTCCTAAGGCACTTTGTTGAGGAGAAGGTAGGGATGTTGGCATAACAACTCTTGAGTTGTGTTGCCAGGTGGTGGTGGTATGTGCGAGGTAGCTTCAGGAGCTACCTCAGCAGGAAAGAGGGTAGGTTAGAAACAGCTTCAGGAACTGTTTCAAGGGTTGGTTGGTTTTGGTTTTTGTTTCTGTTTCTGTTTCTTTTCATATTGTTCCCACGAGAAGCTAGGGAATGGAAGGTCGACCCAGACAGAGCCCCGCATGCCTGGGTAAGCTGCTTTTAAACTGGAGGGTCGCCGGTGTCCAGAGTCCGCATAGTAAAGACTGGTTTGCCACCAGCCATTCAGCCCTGGCTACGCTGTTCCACCGTGGCTTGGCCCCTAGTGGGAGAAATGAAAGGGAAACTAAATCGAAGAGTTGAGGAACTTTACCTCAGATAGAAGAGAGTGAAGAAGAGAGATAGGCTGACACATAGAAAAGTGTGCCAGCCCATAGGCCTCCAGAACAAGAAGAGAAGGGATCTGGAGCATTAGCTAGGGTACCTCGGGGTCGCCAATACCCGTACGGCCTCGAAAGTAAGACCGCCCCTGAGGTCGTAGCGACTTAGTGGTTCTCCATAAGTTGGTGAACGGTGAGATGGTTTGCCCAGACGTCCTTCAACTCCTCAATTTCAAGACACCATCCAGCACTCGTTCCAATAACCTCTTCATGAGGCAACACTATGGGACTATGCAGCAAACAGCACGGTGGCACGCCTGCAGAGGGCCGGCAACAACCTGCCTATAACTGTCGACCTGTTCCATGATGGCGTGAGAACATTGAAGTGGAAAGTGAAAGGTGCAGTGCTACCAACGTAAATGCCTCCACTTAATGTCTATCATAATATTATACCATCAGTTTTTGTTTGTCTTTCGCTGCTAACTTATGCCACACATATTTGTTCATATTCTCTGTTTATTGTATGCCATAGTTTATCTTATCACTATTGTTATTTTTACTGTTTACTTTTTTTAAACATTGTTATGAATATCCCTGTTATATTATTTTATAGTTTATTATGTTATTTCTGTTATTATGTTATTTCTATTGTTATAGTTTATTTATTGTTGCGTTCTTTCATTATGGAATTGTTACAGTTTTAAAACATTTATATACGTATTTATTCTAGCATATATCATGCCTTGCAATAGAGTATTATGTAATATTTTTTCAGTCTTTCACATGTTTTGTTGTGGAGTTTTTTGTTTAGGTTAAGTTATAATAATTTAGTATATTGATCTTGAATGTAAAAATGGAGAGTATGTCCGTTGGAAATAAATAAATAAGTATATGAGAATGTAAATCTATTGAGAACATAAGTACCTAGGTATCGCACATAGGTAGAGCACATAGTAGGCTTATAAAATAAACTTTATTTTTTAATTTATTTTTATATTACAGCATACTCTTACTTCATTTCTAAAAATATGTATCGTAATATTTGTTCAATTAATTAATATATACAACACAAACATATTTGCAACACCATCACTATACATTTTCATGGGCCACGTTAATAACATGTTAGCAAACCTAACCATTGCTGAGACAGAGTCACTGATTGCGGCCAGTTGATCTGACCGCTGACCTATCCTGGTCTTTCCATACTATCCTCCGCCCACCAAGCTGTCAAGGCTGGCCCTATTACCCGTATACAGCTTTTGTGACTATCATCTTTCCCTCATAATTGATTAATTGCATTAATCACGCTTAACTTAACAAAATTTGTTTTGATATACACTCATCCTTTACCACATCTATATTTTATTAAATTTTTGTAGTAATATGCATCAACTCGGGCCTAAGCGCAGGCCATTCTGCGTATGTGTGCCCATTTCCTCAGAACACGTCTTTTCTCTACAAACAGAAAAAACATTGCAATTTATTAATGTTTCAGTTTTAATTAATATTTTTCAGTATAACAATTTTGACAGTAAATGTACTCGAAATTTAAACGTCTATACAAGTATATCATACAAGTTCCTAAACTTGTGTACCAGTGTAAAATCTTTAAGTTTTCTTTTTTGTTTGCAGTTGTTTATAAATATTAGAAATAAAGTTGATACTTCACTCATTAATTAATTTATTTATTATAATATACTCTTTAAATAGTAATATTATATTTACAGAAGGATAATTACTGTTTAAATATACATTTTATAAAATGTTAAATATATACATTTTATTACACGTAAGAGAAAATGGACCTGTTTTACAGGTGACAGTGGAGACATGTTTTTTCCCTAGTCTGTGGTTGGTGGAGTGGTGTATGTATATTGTGCTTTTTTAGGTATCCTTCCTTTGTAGTGGGTTATGCCGACGATGAGAACAGTCTAAATTAACCTTAAAAATGTTTAGAAAAACACTGTGTTGAATGTTAAAACATAATTTATTTAAAATGTATCGGTTGTGTAAATTTTCCCGTTTTTTAAAAACTTTCCAGGCCTCAAGTATTAAACATTCAAAGTTGCACGAAAGTGTGCTCTATGTGTGGTATTGACAATAACATACCAATTCATAACCCCAAAACTGGTAAGGCATTGTTTGTAAGGTATTAGAATAGGCTAGTTGTTTGCATTTATATTCTAACCTATACCTTTAAATAAGTATAATTTAAATATGTTTACATACATCCACCTATATTGGATGTAAAATATTATATAGAGGCAGATTAGGATATCTGAAGACAATAATATGCACAATATATATAGGCATAATAATCAATATTTAATATACCAAATAGGCGTACAGAACTGTTAATTGGTAATAATGTATATCAATTTAATGTAATTTAAGATTAATTTATAACAAATAAGACAGGACGATATTAATTAAAGCAGAAAATAGAACATTTTTGCAGTATTTTAAAAGCTTACTCCTGGGTAGACCTAGCAATTTGCTCTCACTTTATTAATTGGTTTGAAATATCATTTCTCAACAAACATACTTTTCTCCTCTGTAACAGGTATTTTAGTACCATTTCATTGTTTTAAAGGTTGGGAAATCATCGTTAATAATTTTTTAAAGGTATTTCATTTACTTTACAAAATTAGCCTAATTGTCAATCTACAAATCATTTTATGTTTACAGTTTAAAATTGTATTTACAGAGTTTGGTAAATATTAAGATCAGCGATTACAGCTCCAATCGCCGTAATTTTTTTCATACTAACACAGGTTAACGTAATTTCACCGAAAAAAATAGTCTCGGTAATTCTAAGCAATATATGGGTCAACCCCGATTTTTCTCATATTACAATATAATGTTCCAATAGTCAATTAGAAAAGGAAATGACTAGAATTTCTTGCCGGAAAGCAGTTATAGGGAGCAGGCAACTCATATTACAATATAATGTTCCAATAGTCAATTAGAAAAGGAAATGACTAGAATTTCTTGCCGGAAAGCAGTTATAGGGAGCAGGCAACCGCCAAACGGTCATATATTGCTTAGAGTTACCTATTAGTGATCAGGGGCACTGACGTGATCTGGGCTTCAAATTTGGAACTACTCGAGTTAATTTTTTTTTCTAAAAGAGCAAGCAGCGCGAAGCGCTGCGCAGCGGGCAGGCATCGTGCGTGATCCTTTTTTTTATTAAAAATTTCTGATAAATTGTTATTACATATTACAATATAATGTAGGTAATGTATGTAAAACAATTTTAAACACATAATTACATGCTGGAAAGCAAAGTAAACCAATATAATCCGCCCAGTACAAAATCTCCGTAAAAATCTGGTAAAGGAATCTGTGTCATTCCTTTGGCCTGAATCAATTCAGTATAGACGAAGATCACGCACGATGCTTGCCCGCTGCGCAGCGCTTCGCGCTGCTTGCTCTTTTAGAAAAAAAATTAACTCGAGTACTTCCAAATTTGAAGCCCAGATCACGTCAGTGCCCCTGATCACTAATAGGTAATTCTCGCGGTTGCCTGCTCCCAATAATAACTGCTTTCCAGCAAGAAATTCTAGTCATTTCCTTTTCTAATTGACTATTGGAACATTATATTGTAATATGAGTTGCCTGCTCCCTATAACTGCTTTCCAGCAAGAAATTCTAGTCATTTCCTTTTCTAATTGACTATTGGAACATTATATTGTAATATGAGTTGCCTGCTCCCTATAACTGCTTTCCGGCAAGAAATTCTAGTCATTTCCTTTTCTAATTGACTATTGGAACATTATATTGTAATATGAGAAAAATCGAGGTTGACCCATATATTGCTTAGAATTACCATAGTCTCGATTATCACTAACATATAAAAACCAGTTTTTCGGCAGTACAATGTTGGCAATACAAAACACATAAATAACAAGATTTTCGACTATCAAACTAAAATCAATGGCCGACCATGGTCGTCTTGATGAGTTGACAGTAGTCACGTGACAAACAGGAAAGTTTCCGATTGGCGGGGCGGATCACGTGACCTATAGGACGGCTTCGATTGACCGCCAGACGTAAACAAACAAACCCACACGGAGAAGGAATAATTAGTGAAGTTATTGACATGGCGTGCGATGGTTCTTGTCACACGCTAAAAATACCCTAGCTTGCCTATTCAAAACTCAGATCACGCGATGCTTGCCTGCTGCGCAGCGCTTTAAGCTGCTTGCTCTTTTAGAAAAAAAATTAACTCGAGCTTCCAAAGTCCAAGCCCAGATCACGCCATGAATGCTTACACACAAAAAACTGAGACAGAACTAACACAGGTTTCATTACAGGCAAAAGATAAGCGGTGCGTGCTTATCACTGATAAGATAAGACGAGTTTATACTAGATCTAGTACCTGGACTACTGCCCTACAAACTAAAAACACCAAAAAAGTGAATAAATGCACTGTCAGTCAGGTTTTTTTTTTATTTTATTTTTTTCAAATTTTTATTTGGGGGGGAGTAAACGGCTACGGTGATAATCGGGACTATTTTTTTCGGTGAAATTACGATAACCTGTGTTAGTATGCAAAAAATTACGGCAATCGGAGCGGTAGTCGCTGATCTTAAGATTTACCCAGAGTTTATACGGATTATCTTCCAAGTCTTTTGTTGTGATTTAAAATTAAACCACATTTGATTGTAATATTAAATAAAAAAAAGATAAAAGAGATATTACAATTTGGAAAGACCAGAGCTTTTTTTTAATCTCGTAAAAGGCACTAGTAGTTGAACAGGCTAAAAGTGATGCCTTCGGCCACGCTACGCACTCTAGCCTCCTCTCACTACGCCCACCATACTTCATAGCCAGTTCCAACTGGGCCTACTCACTGAAGAGAGAGAAAAGTAAAAATGGCAGACAGCAGACTATAAAACCTAACTTATGCACTTACAAATTTACTCGGTTCGCTAAAAAAAAACAATCTAGGGGTTGGCACATTAATAACTAAATATAAATTTTACATTTATAATTAAACTGTCAGTGGCTGGAACAAAAATAAAACTGATAATATTACCTCTGCATTAAGGTTTCTATTAGTAAAAAAGGGCCAAAGAAACTGATCCCTCACAATTTCAAGCCAAACGTTTAATTTTTCAGGGTGCTGGGTATATTTCTTTCTTATCCAATGAGGGTTAACATCAACCCAATAACGAGCATTGTATCTTAATGTTACCGTTTAGCATGAAAGTTGTTTCATCTGAGAAAACAATGTTGTTTAATCTAATTGTATTATTAATGTCTCACATCATTATTTCACAAAATTCAACTCGACAATCAAAATCGTCCTTACGAAGTTCCTGAACTAAACGAATTTTGTACGCATTATTACCACTGTTATGTAAAACTTTACAAACTGATGTTTGAGATGTACCTAATATTTGAGAAACATTTCTTGTTGAGGCATGAAGATCTTCTACAAGTACTACAGTGATCCTCATGTGATCAGATTTTAAAACGTCAAGTGACAATGCTTCGTTTTGTAGCTGATTTTAGTTCTCCAGGTTTGGGGCGGTCTTTAACACTGCCTGTTTCCTGGAAACATTCCAAGGATTGTTTTTTAAACTCCTGATTTAGATTCAGGGTTTCGAATGGGATAAGTGTTTTTAAATACAGTCTTTAATTCATCATAAGATCTCACACGGTCTCTGCAGCCTCGAACATCATCAGGATTTTGATACGCTCTGGTTCACTAAACACTCCATGTAATGTAAAGTATCACAAAAACACATCTTGACTTTGTTAATTCCAACCAGAAGCTGAACATGATACTGGCTGGACTTCCTCAAAACTAATAGGATAAAGGTCAGAGAATAATTAAAAAAATTAATTTTTACTATAGACAAACACAAATAAAGAAAATATTTAAAAAATTTAAAGTGTTTATAGGTAAGGGACTTTCCTATATTAGCCTATTCTTATATGGTCTAACTTATCATTTAAAGCTGATGACTAATATTGAGGTAAACATTTTCAGGCTCAAAAAAAGAAATCACACTACAGAAGAGACAGCAGTCAACAAATCCAGATGTAATTTTTATTAATGAACTTGCAAGGAGAAAACGTTTTCGCAAAAACAAAAAATTTTTTACAGAACTTTTGGAAGGTAAGTAAAGATAAAATCTGTCAAATTTTTACAGTAAGTACAGTAAAATAAATTTTTTGAACTGTATTCTGAAACAGTTCCAAAAATACTTTAAAGCGGAGAATTCTAGCCTAGCTTGTCACACAGTGTTAATCTATTACAAATCAACTAACAGTATGTTACAACAATTTGCTTTCTATATCTGGAAATAAACTGATTTCTTAAATTTTTTAAGACTTAATGTATTAAAATCAATCAGATTTTAATCTTAAATTATTCTTATTTATTCAAAGAACAAACTGCAACAATTGTAGGTATAGCACTTGATGGAAACGTAAATTGAATTAGACATATAGGAAAGGTTACAAATATTTTTTATCAAACTTTTAAGAAAATGTCATTATATTGCAGTTATAAATTAAATAAATATATCATAAAAATAACTAGTTTATTTTACTGATATTTCTTAACTTTTAACCTGTTGACGAGAGTGTTCATGTCATGTGACGTTGTTGTATAATAGTAATAATAGTTTCATCAAAACTAACCTCAAATGAGTATAAAAAACACTATCTATAAGTTTATTTTACAATTTTAAGCATATTTATTTCTTCTTAGAAATTTTGTTTGCGTTTGAAATTCTTTAAAACAAAGAAAATGTATTGCAATATTCCACATGAAGATAATATGTAGTATCTGAGGGGCCTTCGCTGTTTGCATACATATGTGGCAACGTCTGTAGTTTCCTTTTATGGCTTGAACTGTCAAATAGTGGGTGGGAGAAATGGCGGCCGGAGAGTTGAAGGGGTCCTTGGCTCCACACATGGGCCGTGAGACAGTAACGGTTGCTTCATTTTCATATATATATATATTCCAAAAATATATTCTCAACTAAAACATAGTGTAAATTTATTATTGTAAAGGTGTTTTTGTTAAGTTCCAAAAAAACGAATTTTTTATAATAATTTTATTACTGAATTGGTTTTAAGATTTGATTTTACGTATGTATTCTCTCTTTTTTAGTTTTCAATGATACCTCCAAGGAAACAAAAGCATCAGTTAGAAATTTAAAACCGAATGATGTGTTTCGAATTTCTGAAAACCCTGATGTTGGATTGGATCATGTGCATAAAGTTAAGAAAACACCAAAGACACAAAAGGTGAAAAAAGATAAAACCAACACAATTGACCTAAATTCTATAAACACATTTAAAATAATTGAAGATAAACTTGACAGTAGTCACGCCAAGACAAAGAGTAATTCCAATTTAAGTAAATCCAATGCTGGCACAAAAGAAATCTCAGACATTTTAAATAAGCATCATGAAGATACAGCAGACTTTTGTGATTCAAAGTTTGAATCTGACTTCATAAAAACAAATTTGTCAGAGGATAATGTCAAAATTCCTGCAGAAATGCGTGAACTAATTCCACTACAAGAAAGAATAGAATGTGATACACTCCTTCCACCTGCAACTTCACCGTTTCAAGTAGATATTGAGGATGTATATGACCTTCAGCATGAGGAGAGTGAGAGTATCTCAAACCTTCCTATCAGCGAAACTTTACCAAATGCTCCATCAGAGCCACTGGAAGAGAGAAAGAGGTAAGCTGTAATAGAACAACTTATAACTGCTTTAAAAGCAAATATAACCCTTTGTAGTTTTCTCATAGTGTACAGGTCTAAATATGTTGTATACCCAGCTTCAGACTGAGCTGTATAACCACTTTTACTTCAATTATGTGGATCTGATGATGTTTTCATTGAAAACAAAAGGCTTCATAGAAATAAAATTGGAGTGTTTGTTTTTAACAAAATCCAATAAAAAAGGAGTTTCTACAATTTAGTTATAGTCTTTTCACTACTTCTAATCACATTTGTAATACAAGAAATAAACTTCAGCTAAAAACTGAGATTCATACTTAATATTTTCAAAAAAATCAGTCTTTTACTTATGTAAATTCTTTAACATTTTGCCTCATAGTATTAAGTCAGTACCAGATGTGGTTGTTTTCAGAAAACTTTAACGTTAACTGATCAGAAAGGTTTATTATAGTGTGCGAGAGGCTCTTGAAGACAAACAATCCAATTCCTAACATTTAGTAATGTTCACTTATTGTATAAATAACTATCAGCATGGATTCCGGAATGTAAGATCGGTTGTGAGCGCCGCTGTTTCTTTTATTGAATCTGTTATTGAGTCCGTTGACAAAGGAAAAAATACAGCTGGTATATTTATGGACCTTTCCAAAGCGTTCGACAGTGTAAAACATAGTAAATTATTAGAAAAACTTCATGTCATTGGAATATCTAAAAGGGCTCTTAATTGGTTTTCTTCTTATTTGACAAATAGATCTCAATTTGTGGAAATTACCCATTTGACAAATCATAACAGAATTATCAAATCATCATCAGCTCATCAGCCAATTAAGTTTGGGGTGCCCCAAGGTTCAATCTTAGGGCCTCTGCTTTTTTTGTGTTATCTTAGGGGTATAGAAGATACCTTAACCTATAGGCAAAATTCAAAACTATGTCTTTATGCTGATGAATCTAATTTGATCATGTCATCTAATTCTCCAGAAGAAACAGAAATCTTTACATTTGTGGAATTGAATAATATTGGAAACTATTTTCACAATCACAACTTATTGTTAAATTCACAGAAAACAAAATTTATAAATTTTAAAACAGCACAGAACAGAATCACAACAGAACCAATAATAACTTATAACTCATTTAACATTGAAAAGGAAAATCAAATTAACTTTTTAGGTTTAACAGTTGATGAGAATTTAAATTGGGATGAACATGTACAGAAAATTTTAATTAAAATTAATTCAGGAATCTTTGCATTATCAAAAATGTCTTTATTGTAATTTGGAAACCTTAAAAAGTATATATTTTGCCCATGTTCACTCCCACCTTTTATTCGGTATAGCATTATATAGATCAACATAAAAATTAAATATGGATAACATTTTGAAGCAACAAAAAAGGGCCATTAGAATTATGCTTAAGCTGAAACGTGATGATTCAGCCAGAGAACATTTTAAAAAATTAAAAATTGTTACAGTTTTTCGTCAATATATATTTGAAACAATTCTTATTGCCAAAAAACAAGAACTAGAGGCAAAATCAATACCATTATCCCACTCTTATAATTTTAGGAGGAGAAATGAGATAGTTCAGCCTCACAGGTTAAAATTTTTCGAGAAAAAGCCCTCATATGCAGGTAACACATTTTAAAAAATGTTAAATATCCTGAAAATATTAAAAAAGTGAATGATTGGTCAAAATTTAAGAAAATGCTCAAAGAATAATATATAATGAATTTAGCAGTTTATTCATTAGATGAGTTTTCCACCTCCCATAGTTAGCTGTAGTTACACAACATTTCTGTATGTAGTATGTATTATTTTTTGTTTTAGGTTTATATTTTATTTTGACACTATTCACTGTACCACCAATGTACATGATTCATGAAAAAGACGTTTGACTATTGACTATTGACTATCTAATGCAAACTTTCAATGTATTTTATGTGTGAATAAACGAATTTGAATAGAATCAGCATGGCTTCACCTGAGGGCATGAATTTACACGGAAAAATACCATGGCGGTCCCAGAAAACAGTAAAAATCAATTTGCATGTTGAATGAGTTTGATTGTACTTTAGTGACCTTGATGATGAATTTGTATGATGCCATTCTATAGATTGTTGTTTCATTTTACATTTGAATTGAGATATCGAAGTTTTGTCACCAATCACTATATCATCAAACATTTTACTACTACTAATAACATAGTTTTCAAGAAAACTTTGCTGCCCTGTGTTTTGTTTATCAGTTAAAAGGTGTGGGGTCCATCATACACAAATCTTTGTATAGCTTAAACAATTAGTAATGTTTCAAGGATAAGTGAATGTGAAATCATTAGAAATTGCTTTCTAAGTTTGAACATCTAATATGAAATGTCAGTTAACTTCAACATGATTGTCAATTTGTGATACTCTTCACAAAAGTGGCTTTCATCATAAATGTTAGTCCTAGATATTGTTTATAAAACAAATAACTGATTGAATTTCATAGTCTGTAAAACTGTTGTGTAACACATTGTTCACAAATGTCAAGAAAACCAAAATAGACAAAAATAAAACAATGAAACTTGGTGGAATTTGTATGGAAGCGCTGGCTGTATGTGATGTTGGAACTGAAGCCTATCAAGTTTTTGCAAAGAAACAGCCATCACTTCCTGGACAACCCTCGTATTTACTATACCCAATGCCAGTAAAAGTTAGTCATTTATTTTAAAGACAAATTTCAAATATATAAACCTTTATACATTTGTAACATTTTGAAAGCATGATATATATATATATATATATATATATATATATATATATATATATATGACATTTTTGAATGACTTTATCTACTGACTAAAGCCTAAATATTTTAACATTGTATTGGTCAGTGCAGTTGTCTGTTTGTTACCTTCACTATTTTACGCAAGATATCAATGTCTGCCTATCTTAGTGATGAAAGATATCTTTCTACAGTGTATATTCATAAATCCTACAGGAAAAATAGAAATCCATCAACACAATTTTTCTCACATTTATAATCACAACGAATATATTTAATAAATATTCTATATAAACGTAGTAATCTAAAATTTAAAAAAAGCGTACATGTTAGTCTATCTATGACCATTTTCACAACTCAATAGTCAGGGCTACTTGGAGTTTAGTTTTGTAACTCCAACTAATGTGTACTGGATAAGTTAAACATTTGGATCTGTTTGAATTGTTAGTTATGGACTTTTTAGTGAACTATATGAATAATTTACTTGGGCATTTACCTCCTACTATTTTAATAAAAATTAATTTAAATTATATGTGTAAGTTAACTACAAAATTAATTTTCTGTTATACTTCATTATTTTTGTGTGCCAATATTTATTTTTGTATTTAGAAAAATAGTTATGTATTCATTTTCACATATTGGAGCACTTTATTTGATATTTTTGTAGTATCTCAGTGATTTATATTTTTAAACTTTTCCAGGAAAGTAGTGTGGAAAAGGAAGACAAAAGACAGCATTGCAAAGGAAAAAATGTCTGAGCTGGAGAAACAATCTAAAGAAAAATCATTCAACACAACTCTATATTCGTATATTACACTTTGTGTAAGTAGTGATTTGAAATAATGAAATGGTTTGATGTTGTATTTATAACTTCAGTAACTTTTTGTTTGCTTCTAAAAATATAGAACCACCTTTGAACTATTATAGCTCTGTAGTTTCCCTCATGTTATTAGATTTTATAGTTTGTTAATATTGTCCATTAATTCTAACAGTATAATAGGTGTTACAGTAGGGGTTTGAGTTGCAGGCTGCGTTGAAACTAGTTTATAATTATTTTTAACACGTATATTTATTGTCAGTTGTTTAAAATACCATTAAATGTTTCTCTAAAAGTATGCAAATCTTATTTTTAAGTGTAAAAATATTATTGCACATTTTAACAATTTCTTTAAAGATTTAAAGAATTTTAAATCAAATTTGATTGCAAGTATGTGATATTTTTGTATTTCTGCAAAATGTAGCCATGTAGAGTCTTACCTGAATTAGTAGCTCATTAAGAATTCAATTTTAATAAAACTATTGTGACTACTTATTTTTTATTAAATTTAAATTTTGTACAGACAAATTTTACTGTTTAAAGGGTTTAGTTTCTTATGTTGGATAACTTAGCTTGGTTTCTGTACATTATTGTTACGCAATACATTGTTAATAAGGTTTCCATATTTTTACTTACTTACTGCCGTGGCTCTTGGTACCCAAGGTGGTACTTTGCCTAGCCAACACACTGCCTCCAGATCTCTCTATCCATTGCCTCTTCTTCCCTTCTTCCCAGTTTTCTTATGTCTCTTCTGATCTGGTCTCGCCATCTCAACTTGGGCCTTCCTGGTGGTCTTCTGCCCTCCGGATTGTTTACAAAGACGTTCTTGACTAAGGAGTTGTCCTCCTTCCTTAGTAAATGGCCAGCCCATCTCATTCTCCTACTTCTCACCTCCTACTTCCATATTTTTAGGATACTAAATTAGAGTGAAAACTTTATACTGATTTAAATATTGTAGAAAATATTTACTTGCAAAATCTGATGAAAATGTAACAGCAAATTACTTTAAAACATAATTTTTTTTAATATTGTATAAATAAGTAAAACAGTATTTAGCGGAATTTGAATCCAACACTTTACATCATCCATTTCTTGATACAAGGAGTTTTTGTCATACCTAATATGCTCAAGTTTTGTTCAGGTGAGCTGTAATTTCCTCCAACGAGGTCTAGCCACTCTACATTATTATACATACAGAAGCAAGAGGTCAGAAAAAAATCCAAAGATTACTGACATCAGGATTTATGAAGTCTTGATGCGTGGATTTGCAGCTCATGTGAGTATTGGACACAATTATGGGTAATTTTTAGTGGTTTAAGTATGTAGTATAAAAAAAACTCATATAGACATAGACAAAAACACTTGTAACCATCCTATTTAACTGATCCTTTTACCTACTCTGTACAGCTAGGTGTACTTTCGGTGTGGTATGCCAAATTTCCAGCATTCCTCATGAGTTTGGAGAGGCAGTACTTGGTAGTTTCCTCATTTTTACAACTTCAATTTTATTATATCAGTGACTGTTAGCGTTGATGTGAGAACATTGCAAAGCCACAGCACTGTGTATCATATACAATATTATTTTGTGGTGTCAGTTTCCAAGTGGTGCCTTTGATTGTACTATGTTCAGATTATTATGTAGATCTGTTTGTTTAATGTCAATTGTAATAGTTACACTGCTTTGTAGTTAAATTTAACCAATTTTATAAAAACATGTTCATTTTTAATGGTTGAATTCATGTCCTATCATTGTTACTTCTCAGACCAAAAGAAATTTCACTCACTAGGTTTAATAGCTTTCAATATATGTTCAAATTTAATGCTTTTAATTATAATCAGATTTCACACCATTTTCTAAAACATGTGCTTCTTGAGTATAGGATAAACGCACATGTATTAATTACCGCTGCTAAGACGAAGAAAGGCAGAAGGCTGAGGTCTTTACTAGACCAATATGTTTAAATGGGATGAAAATATTACATCTGTTTCTTACTTTATCAGATGTTTGTGGTTCACGTCAATTTCCGCTTACCGATCTTGGCGCGAAATATTTGAATTTGACCAATGTTGATCTGTTACAATTATTTTTGTGCTTTATCAAGTATTCAGTATTTTAAGTTAAGTTTTAGAACTTGAAATAATGGTTGATTCTATTTATATACATGTCTTTATATTTAAAAACAAACAAGTAACAGTATTGTTTAGTTTTTAGTTTATGTGAATTCCGCAAATGTCTTTTTATTTATTGATATTTTGCATGATTCCTGCAACCTTTTAGTGCTTTCAGGAACTTTATATTCAGAAAGCAGTAATGCATGTATGCAATGTTCTGACATGTCCCCCATGTATTCACAAAATAAATTAAAAGGGAGTTAGTTTTTTTCTAGTTAATATTTTGTAATAGCTTTGTAATTTATTGTAATTTCAGGGTAACCATAATAAAGTGAATGAACTTTGGAGGATGGTATCATCATCGGGACTCAAACTTTCATTGGAAATATTTGCCTATCGGCTGGAGTGTGCTGGCCGGTCAACCAATGATAGACAAGAAATTTCTGATATCATCAAATCACTCAATGACACGGTATTGTAACAAATGTTAGCTAATAATTAGAAATTTGTTTACTACAATGTTCACTTGCACGTACAAATCTTAGACTCCTGTTATAAATTTTAAATATTTACTTCTTCCAAAGGAAGTAGGAGTACTATTAAAGCCTCCTCTTTTTCTGTTTTTTTCTTTTAAAAGTATTGGGTAACAAAAGTGTCGTAAAATTTTTAATTTGTCAAGACAGACCTGTTCTCTGGTGTCAGGCCTTGATGTTGTGTGATAAGGTAATCACACCATTCTGTATTGTAAATTGCCACTGAATATAAATTACAAAACAATTAATGTAGGCTACATTCAATAGAACAAAAATTAATATTGTTATCATTTAAATATTGTTGTCTCTATATTCTTTTACAATAAAGGGCACAATGGTTATGAAAACATAATATTATCTTAAAAAATCATTTAGGTTTAAAAGTTTTAGGTTTTGTTTCTCTGTACAAAAATGAATTATGTTCTCATTAGATTTGTTCTGCTACGTGAATTTGAAACGGCTCTTGGCAAATTATCTACAAATGACAATTTCATTTCATTTAAAAAATCAAGATAAAATAGAATAAATATGAAAAGGAACATATATGGTTATTATGGGTTTTAATAATTTAGAAACGTAATAAATTAAGTTAAAAATTTAAAATATATTGTATGTAAAAAGTTCTAAAAACACAATTTAAATGGATGCTTTAAAAATCTATTATTTTATAATAAAATCTCTGGATATACTTTTGTATCAATTTTGTTGTTTAAAACAGAAATTTAATCATGCTTCTATATGAAATTGCATATTTTTTTGGATACAATAGTTTTGTAATCAGTTGATTATACAAAATTACAAGGATTTTAAGTATTGTATTAGTTACAAAAAGTTATTATTGTGTAAAACAGTTTTATGTATAATAGTAATAATTATAAATAAAAAACCCCTTTTATGTTAGAGCAAAAAAGTAGATTATAAAATAAAACTAAGTTACAATGAAGGAAAAAAACTGCGGTGCATGTTTTATAATAGCTCTTCAATTTCAAGTGTTGCCAAAATTAGTACTTGCCTTGTACACAGATACAACATACGTTAAATCAAGGCAGAGCTCTTTATCTCTTATCAATAAAAGAAATGCATGATATGTTACATTGTTTTCTCTCAGCTAATGCCATAAAAACATTGTACTAAAATTTATTTATAAATTACAAAGCTATAATTATTACGTATAAATGTTAACTGAATATAATGACAAAGTTATTTGTTCACAATTATGTCATACAGAAGTTAAAATGAGATAAATAACTTGTATTATTATTTGATGAACGTAATATTTTGGTGTTGATTCTGAAGAGGTACGGTCTGAGAAATGATAAATTGTAAAAGCATGAAAATGAAAACTTAGTTTGTCATCATTTTATTTTAGTGGTATATAGTGTAATCAAAGTTTTCAATTTTGTACAACATCAAATCATTTTTAACACAATTTGAAATCTAGAAATATTTCAATCTTGCTGTGGAAAGTCACCTTCAATTAACACATCACATGTTAAATCCACAACTTAGATTATAGTCAGGACACTGGCTGCATAAGCATATAAACTAAGTATACAATCTGTTCAGTTCTGTTTTAACTTTAAAAAAAAAAACACTCTTTACTCTTCTCTCTTAACTGAACATCTATACAGCTGCAACAAATAGAATTTGTCTCTTGCCACCTCCAAAGTGTTATCACCTGCCAGTTTTCATTGGTTACCACTGCTGGCCTAAAGTATGTTGAGACATAAAATACATTATTGTGCATGTTGTTTTGTGTTTAAGTTGCTTATCTTTATATATATATTTCTTGTGTTCATGTGTATGTGACTGAACTCCTCCTAAACGACTGGACCGATTTTGATGAAATTTTGTGTGTGTTTTCAATGGAATTCGAGAATGGTTTAGATTCACAATTTGGTCCACTAGAAAATGTTTTTTTAATTATTTTTTCGTTTGTAAGTAGTTGTTGATTTTGGAGTGTTTTACATTGGATCCGGCAGACTGCACTACAACATGTAATACAAAGTGAACTGATACTAACAGCTGTTAATAATTTCAGCTGAAGTTCATCAAACAGGCAGAAACATTTGTTTACATTTAAAATTTAGAAAATTATTATTTTAACCCTTTGAGTGCCACAGCGTCGCTAATTTTGACGGTACGAAAAGTGCATAAAGTGCCAGCGTCGCCAAATTTGACGTTTCGTATTTCGATAATATTTTATATAGTACAAGATTATTTTGGCCAAATAATCAGACGGCTGTATTCAATAGGTTCCAAACTATCAATAAATACGAGTTTTATGTTGTTTCTCTACTATTGTATCTGTGAAACTTATGTTGTTTGGGTACTTATCAAGAAGCCACTATTTTTGGACGAGTTTTCCTTATTGGGGACAAAATAAATTACAGTATTAAAAACAACTGACTTTATTTAACCTATTTTGGAATTTACAAGTTATTACGACAATCAATTAAATCAAAAACTATAAGAACAACATTTCATTATTCGAAAATGTCAGGCCATTCGTGTGTCTATTTGGAGAGGATTTGGAGATAGAAAGTATGACTCATCGAGTATTTTTCGATTCATTATGGAAGAAGGAACGTATAATGAAGTTTATTTTGATCTCTGATAAGGAAAACTCGTCCAAAAATAGTGGGCTGTGATAAGTACCTGTACGATGATTCTGTCTTCCAGTCACGCGACGTAGCGGACGAGTACCGTGTTGCGTAACGGCCTTTCTTGTTGTTTATGTGCCGATAACCAAGGATTTGAGTAAATACAAAATAAAATAGTAACTTATACAGTATTTTACTGTATTTCTTTACAAAAGTAATGTATGATTTGAGTTGTGCTCAAGCGAAAAACGTGAATTTTCAGTGTAAATATTATTAGGGTTATTATTTAGTAAATGTAAACTTTTATGTAAATATGTTAGCAAGTATTTGTTTCTAAATTTACTAATCATATTTATTTGTGTTGTATTAATGTTTTATTAGATTTATTGGGAAAACTACATCATTACTAAGTAATTTCTAAACTCTGACAAATGAAGTACAGTTTATAAAATGTCGGTACCGGGCAGCATTTTGTTAATACATATAATGCCATGTTTTTAAAATTCTAGAATAAGATATTACCCATGGGTTTTATTTAGAATCATATGGCCTTTATCATGGTGTAAAAAAAATTATGGTTGCCTGTAAAGTCGGTTTTACGGGCGAAGATTTTACGTGACAACGTCTTTTTCTCGGTAGAATATTTATTGATATGAATACACTACAACACTACAATTGATTATTATTATTATTATTGATATGAATATTAAATTGCACAATAGGAACAAGGCATTGAATGAAAATAAGAATTGCACAAATTTTAACTATAGAAATATATTTTGTTTACTAAAACATTGTACATAATTTGAAATTAATTAAAATTTGTTATTGTAAATGGTAAAGTTGAATAAAACATTTACTAAAATTGGAATTTGAAATTCTTGCTAAACACAGTTAAATTCTAACTCCGCGCGTGGTGATTGGTCGGTTTAGTTCGTTTGTTTGGTCGCACTGTTATGACAGGTTAGAGGTTATAATTTGTTATTTTAAATGTTTGACTAGCAATACGCGCTGTTTCTTCTCAATCGACTGAATTACGATTGATTGCAGAGTGATTTAAACTAATAATTTACTTAACACTATCAACATTTGTCAATAGTATGACATAACCTATAAACTCAGTTTCTCAACTTTTGTGTCAATCTAACAATTAATCAATCAATCATAGTTTACGATAATGAAATATCAGTGTACAATTATTTACCTTTATTGTTGTAGTTGTTGTAAATGACGAATCTAAGCACTCCACATTTTCACGAATAAACATAGTTATCTGCTTTATCCCGTGCGGCGGACCCACAGTTATCTGCTTTATCCCGTGCGGATCCCGTGCGGCGGACCCACTGGACGGGCATCGTAACGTTACCGGGCGTTACACTTTTTCATGAGTGACTCCGAGCCGCAACCTAATTTAAGACGTTGTCACGTCAAAAAAAAATCTTAAAAATAACGTATACACACAAATTAGGTTGAAACTTAACTTTTTATACAAAAGTAAAAAACTTTTTTTATAAATACTGACATTTTTATATTTTTATAAATCAAATTTTATTTGTAACGATATGTATCATATTCTGCATTTAATAAGAAAAAAAACAACAACAAAATGATGGAAATCTGTTTGGTAGTTATTTTACAACAGCTTTTTTCCCAAAAGCTTACAAATATGCGAAAAACAGCGTGGCACTTTATGCATATGCCTTCGGAAAATACCCGTGGCACTCAAAGGGTTAAAGTGCTTGATCAGTAGTGTAATGCAGATTGCATAGAAGAAGTTATTACCTAATTTTAAATTTAGATTGCGCCAATGATCAATAAACTATCTAATGCAATGAAAAAACTATTAAATGCTGTTATAAAAACCACCTCATTGTACAAAGCCATGAATGTTTGCACATAAGGTAATCGAATTTGGTTAGATCGAAGGTAAATGAAAAGAGCCGAAAGAAGACGCTTTATGATCGAAATTGGTTTTCGTTGATACATTTCTTTATCGGAGCACAAAGCAAACTCCACAATAATACTGGAAATATTTTAGACAGAAAATCAATTTTAAAAGGCAGAATTTGATTGTTTATAACTTAATTAGTTTATCGAGATTCATCTATATAAATGAATTGTACTAAATAACTTATCAACACCTAGCAAAAACCACGAAAGATAGAGGCAGGAAATATGGTACACACCTTCATAATGCGCCCAAGAGGCTCACGAAGAAACAAATATCAATTATCTCAGGAGTGTTTAGAATGTGATAGAAAAAGAATACGTAAATATAGTGTACTGTTTTTCAACAGGAAATTGCGTGCGAAGTTGCAGGCAACTGCTTGTTATTTATAAATACAGTACTGTAAAAAACCTCCTTTCAAAACTTGTAATTTATAAAATGTGAAGTACTTTTAAAAAACCGGTATTTATTACATTCAATAATAAAATATAACAACACAGCACAAAAGGACAAATTTAGTAGAATAGTACCTTGCACAGTGTGTAACACAAGTGACCACTAACTTCTACAATCGCATTGATATTGAATAGGAGTGGAAGACACACTTTGGACGACAAAGCTAACTTTGGAAATAGGAAAGCACCAAATACACTTTCATTACATAATCACGCCGATTCTTTCCTAACTTTCTTTTTCTACTGTAATATATATATTATGTTTATATTTGTACTTGTGTGTGACAGTAAAATATATACAATACATAATTTATTACATAGATCAATATTTATAAACAATTGATGTTTCTTTCATTACAGTCAGATAAAGATAAAAAAATTAAATAAAAAATGTATTTGTTATAGAAACGAATTTAGGGCTTCAAAGTCCTCTCTACCAGTTAACCCCAATATTTACACCATAAAGTAATAATTCACATAGTATACCAGAAGTGATGAAGTAGATACTTGGAGGTTAATATTAGTATTATATAACATATTTAAGAACAAATTTGAATTTGCTAAAATATCTTATCTGTACAGAGTAATTGGTCACCAGTTCAAGGGTTGAACTAGCTAATAAAATAATTGGTAACCCTTTACATAGTATGTATCCAATATATATATATATATATATATATATATATATATATATCCTGACTGTTTACACTCATTACATATTGCTAAGTGTAATTGAAACTCGAAAATAATTTTAAGTTTTATATTATTATATTGGCTTGCATGATTGATGTACTATTTGTATATGCATATTTCTGGTTTTAATGTTTTGTATGTATAAATGGTATCATTTTATGTATTCAATTTGTGTTTCCCTAGGGCTACAATTTAAATGACATTTTTGTGAAATGTTCATTTCTCGGAGATCAAAGAGATATTATATTAAAAGCAATTCAAGTGAAACACCCAAATTTTGAACCCAGTGTGCCTCTGCCTTCAATATGCTATTCCTGTTCTCTGCTGCAAGAACTAAATAAAAAACAGGTATATTAATGAATATTGTATTTTTAATAGTTAGTAAATGTATACATTGAAGAAGTGACTTTTTAGACCTATTACATGTAAACTAAATATATGACTTATGGTTACATCATTCGTAATGATTCTATCAAGGGCTCCAGAAGTTTCATGTGTTGTATTGCACTTTATATTCAAATAGTAGTATCCAAACATTTTTATTTAAATTTTAATATTTAAATATTAAACATTTTGATTTTAAACTGATGATGAAGTATTTGAATGCAGAAGTGTTTTAATGTTTCAAGGCATCAGAGATCTGAAGATGGGATAATGAGTCCCAAAACTCCACTAATCAAATATTACTTTAAGAAGTGTGACGATAACATATTGTAACCTTATTTCTGTCTAACTACTTCTGGAGACAAAAAAACAATGAAACGTGTGTACTGTCATTATAAGTGTCATTTTAATCACTGCGTTTGACATCATACAACAAATTGTGATTCAGAGCTAGAGTAACCTCCTTAACACATGTTACAGAATATAAATGCAGTGTTCATCCTATATAGATGTTACTTTATTGAAAATAAATATAGGATCCTAGAGTGAAAGATATATGGGTAATTATAGTAACAAATTGATTACAAATTTAACTGTTATGTTTTGTGTCACTCAACAGGAAGAACATGTGGGAATCAAATCACCAGCTGAAGGAGTCATTAGCAAAGAAGAAATACAAGAACTAGCGAAGGAGCAATTAAACAGTGAATTTTCATTCCGTTTGAAAGTCAAATCGATTGAGAAGAAGGTTGAATCAGAGGGCAATCTAGAAGCAAACGTAAGTAATATAATTGATTAATGAATAGAACTAGACAACTTATCCTTGATGTGGGAAGTTGTAGAACTTAGCTGTGTAGCATTCAGTGGCTAGCGGCAGAGTCCTGCTCCGACCAAAGTGTGGTGAGTCTTTGGGGTCGTGACCAATCGGTGAAAGAAACTGAGTAAAGTTTACGTGGACCGCACGTGGTGCCCTGAGTTCACAAGCGGCCACCCTGGTGTTCCTGAGTTGAACCTGCCTGTCACCACATCCCTCCAGAGGTGGGCAGTGCCTTACTCTCAACAATGGATGAATGGATTATAGCTATTTTTGGCTTGCAGCTATAACATCGCAATAAAACAATCTTTCCTGATTTCAAAATTTGTTCAATTTGTATGGTATAAAATTAGATAAATAATGGATTTTGTGTTTTAACTTAGTTTTGACTGGTTTATACTTAAGATGACTTTTAGTACAATATTTAAAGAAAGCTAAGTTAGTAATATGTCCATAGTATAGTTCTATGTTAAAACTATACTATAGTTTAGTGTTTTGGACAGGAACTTTGCGCAAAATATTTTACAGACCATGTGATGAGACAAGAATAGTATAATGTTTTTATAAATTTTAATATGCAATTTAATAATATTTTCGGTCTTTTTAATCCCATTGTAAATACAGGTATCACTTTCTTTCTGTTTTACAAATCTCTTTTGAAACGCTGGTGGCCATCCTTTTTTTTAACAAATAGAACACGATTTTAACACCTTCACTGCAGCATGAGTAAAGTACGGACTATAGGACAGCTGGAATAGTAATAACGTGCATCTGCCGCAGTCAATGTCTTAAAGAGAAATAATTACAGTCCATAGTATTGAGACATTGGTACTTGTCTCTCCCAGCTGACTATCAAGTTGTGTAGTACTCAGAATCTTGACTTCTCTCACAAGATTTCATTCATATTCTTTGGTAAAAATCACTGTAACTTAAAAAAAGTAGGTTCAAAGTATGAATAACATATAGATTTGATGTTATCTAAAAGTCACTGAAGTGGATTGTTTAATATTAAATTTATTTATTTTATAAGTAAACTAATAGAATGTGATAATGCATATTCCATATTTTTCGCACTGTCCATTGTATAGATTTTAGTAAAATGTAGCCAACAAAAGATTTTTCCAGCTATACACATTATGCAACAATACAGGTTTTAAAAATTATCTTTTGCAACAATTTGTTTTAAAACACAGGTAATATTTGTATTATTTTGTACACAGTAGAGTATATTATGAAAGTAATAATTCTCAGGCATCACAGTATCTCGTAATAAACTTTATTAACATTTATTTAGAGTAACTGTTTTTCACAACACTTAGAGGTCCTATTTGGATCACTTGTTTAAATATCATTATTGACAAGGGATGTTAAAAAATGAAAATAAAGATTGTTAAGACCAGCTGTCACTAGTTTTAGTGTCTGTTTTGTAAATGTGCATTCTTTAAAAATACATCTGATTAAAGATATAATACATCAAGTTTGAGAAGGCCTCCAAGCAAATAACACTAACCAGAAAAATAAATACATAACCAGCAAGAATCATATGGAGTTAATGGAAAAAAAATCAAAAATTGTGTATACAATATACAACATTTCCATTTTGGTAACATTTTCCAGTGCTCCATTTTAGTTAACTCCTGTCTGTTTATTTTAACCATAAGAAATATGTATCATTTAAAAGATTAATCTCAGATTTATGTTTCAGCGTGAAAAACTGAATTTTATGAGGAGTGCTTGGATGAACGATTTGAAGAAGGGTTTTGATCGAGATGTAACACTTTTAGAAAAGATGAAAACATCAAAATCAATTAGTTTGTTGCCTTACATGAAGGTACTTGACCCTCAGAGCTATATTGAAATCATGATGTGGGTAAGTAACTAATAGCTTAGAGTGATAGAACTGTTTTATCTAGGTGCTGCTCGATTCATGGTACTATTCCGGTTATGAAACAAAAGTTCCTATATCGAACATCATTCGCCAAGTTGAAAGTTTATCTGCTAGATCATAGAGATGTTGATCCTGTCTTATGATGGTTTATACTGATCTATGTGTATTATGTTGCAAAACAAGCTAACAGCTTCTGCTTTATCAATAAGTTGCTTCAATACAATACAACGGTGAATTGTATTGAATATATATATTCTTCGAGTTTAAAAGAACATAACTAATACTATTCAGGAATAAAATTTAAATTTACAATAATAGGGTATTCATTCATGAGATTCAATGATTATGTGCTAACCAAAAGCCAAATGGCAGACAGAAAATAATTTTTATAAAATAAAAAGGTACTGGTGCAGTTATGTTTTACAAGAAGAATTTAGTAAAAATTGTTTCTGGGATGGTTAATAATAAATCTATAATAACACTAAATTCATAAAAAAATGAAATGCAAAGAATTGAAAAAGTATAATATTTTGATATGAGAGTTAAATCAATTTAGTTTGTATAAGTTAAAATCTAAAATTTATAGATCGAAACAGGACTAAGAAGAATAATATAAAACTAGTCATGTTTTATTTTTGTAAGGAGAAAACTTCTTGCTTCTTCCCTCTTGAAGTGGAGTGAAAGAAATATGTCATAATAATCAGTCAAGGTATTAAAATTTATGTTTATGGCCGTAAGATGAAAGTATAGACAAGTTTTACTGTCTAAGGGCAAAGTGGTTTATAATCTATAACATAACATGTAATATTACACTCCGAGATGAAGTTGTAGCAAGTTAGTACTGTGTTATATATGTTTTCTTCATGAATAGACTTGTTTCTTATACAAAACATTATCTCAGGTATCCTAAACTATGAGGATTGTTTTGTAAATACATTGTTCTCCAAATATCCGTAAAAGTCATGGTTTTGGACACAATTTTACAGCTCCTCATCACTCAAGGTTTTATAATATCTTGAGGTTGAGTGGAAGAGAAGGCTAAAATAGCCCTAACTCCACCTCGAAGTCATTTTTCATTTTAATCAAACCATTTTTGATGGAACATTTTGTTTGAGTATTGTCATACGTGTAAGCCATGTTGAGGAGGTCCTCTGTCCTGCTAAAACCAGATTATATGGAAGTATGTATGTTTTGTACTTGGTAAAAATGCTGGGTATAAAAATATATTCTTACTCAATTTGTAAAAATGCCTATTGATACGCTATGCCATTGTGATACGATTTGTTGTATGTTGCTTTTATTTTAAAATTATTTTATAATTTATAAGAACATATTTTTAACTACTGTAGTATCGCCTTATTGTTATTTCCAGGAGGTACAGCGTTTGGCAGAAGGATCTGAAACGTTCAGTCCTACCACCAGTCAGTTGTATAGATATCTTGGAAATCAAGTGAGAAACAGGTAATGTTTCCTTGGACCATCATTCATTGTTAATTGGCCATTCATACATTTTTCTCTTTGTGGAATTATTGTACATACACGTACACTATTGCCAATAACCTCCTGGTTCAGATATGCCATTTCATTTTGAGTTATTTGTAACTTTTCTGTTATTGTAATATTGCATGTTTCTGTTTTCTTTCTTTTCAATATATTGTTTAGATGATTATGTAAATTTCTGTGAAAGCTGGTGCAATTACTGATTAAGAAAGAAACCTTCTTTTAATTTAACAAATAATATTAGTTGCAAAAATAAACATTATTATTTCTTGTATGATTCTAATTTTAGAAAATACAATAAAATGGGTGAATGTTTATAATATACAATATTTTTAGACATTTAATTTAATTTCATTATTGTTAGTCATTTACCATTAAACATTAAATTGCATTTTCAAATTAAATTTTCTTTTTTGTGTACAATTTTCTTTATTGAACAGACTTATTCAGGTTAAAAAAAAATTGAATCATATTGAGTATTTCATTTTTAGATAAAACATAAATTTTGTTACATTTTGTAAATTTTTCAAATAAAAATCTGTAATGGATTTTTATAAACATAATCCTGAAGCGGCTGAGTGTTAACATTATTAACCAATTGGCAGTTAGTAGTACACGGCATGAGAGAGCCGGTTGCCATATAGCCTTAGACATCAATCTCTGGGTTGGGACTAAGAGATGGTGCATGTTCCAGTCCTGACCATGCTGTTGATAGGTTTTATAAGTACAGTCAATTTTGTACTGTACACCTCAATCCTTTTTTTCTGTTTAGTAAGACCCTGACACAGATTAGTGGCTTTTAAAAATGTTCAGTAAAAAGCTAAAAAGCTCACTTGTCTATTATATTTTTACTTCATGCTTTGAATTTTTTTAAGTACTCAGAAAGACTTTAGATGTGTTATTGCTATTATTATTTATATTAGTGTTAAATGCATTATTTAGAAATCAGTTAATAAAAAAAAATTACATAAAATCACTTAGGTATTAAACCTAGTTAATTACTTGATGATAACGAGTAGGGCAGTCTTAACATATATACTATTCACTGCTTTTTTGATTGTCATTCAGAATTTTTGGAACCCATTGAACTTGTTTTTCTGTATTGTAGGTTTTTTAGTAACAATTATGTTTAGATAAGAACTTGGAATTTTATGAAATTCTGTATAAAGGTCATTTATTATAAATATTTGTTTTTATTGAACCACATGATTAACACTCAACAAAGCTTATAGTAGTCACAGCAGGCTTCTTGCCCACCTTCATCATGGACATCAATATATTCCTCATTAGATTTCACTCATGACTCTTGTACACCACAATCACTCATTTAAGTTGTCAATCAATACTTGAATCATTCTTCAGTAGATTTCATTAGTGCTGCAATCTTCTGCCTGGCAGAAAAAATATCAGATTTCACAACTCATAGTAGGCAGGAGTATCAATCATAGTGGCTGTTAGTAATTATTCATTGCTTGACCATGACTGACGTATTAGAGCTGTTGAAGACAGATAGTGTAAGGGGCAGGGCTTAGCAATCACCTTGATAGATACGAGGGGTATCCAAAAAGTAAGTTTCCCTGTTCTGTAAAAAGACGCGTACGTAACACAGCGTGCAGCTGTGGGCGGGGATATGTAGCGCGGTTCGGTTGGCAACAGGTGCGCCGGTCACTGGCCCATTGTCACGCTTCTCAGTCAGTTGCTGCCCAAACATCATGGAGACTCCACTGCATTCTGCCGCCAGTTGCGAAGTCCGTAGTGTTATTCGTTTCTTGACCGCCAAAAACGAAACTGCCGTTGAAATTCATCGTCAGTTGTGTCAAGTGTATGGTGAACATGTTATGTCCGTTCAGATGGTCCGTCGTTGGTGTGCAATGTTTTTGGAAGGAAGAGAAAATGTTCATGACGATGAGCGTAGTGGCCGACCGGCCAATTCTCGGCAACCTGACGTCATTAATGCTGTACGAGCAGTTATTGACAATGATAAGCGAGTGACTCTCGATGAAATTATGGATAAACTGCCGTCAAGTGTTGAAGTTAGCCGGTCATCTGTGCACAATATCATGACAGAAGATCTTCAGCTTGCAAAAGTGTGTGCAAGATGGGTGCCTCGCTTATTGAGCAATGCCCATAAACAACAACGAATGGCTGCTGCCCAGTCTTTCTTGCGATTGTTTGACGATGAAGATGAAAACCTTTTCAGTAGAATAGTCACTGGTGATGAAACATGGATTCACCACTCAACTCCAGAGACCAAACGCCAGAGTATGGTGTGGCAAAAAAAAGGAGAGGCAGCTCCTCAAAAAGCCAAAGTTTTTGAGTCGGCAGGAAAGGTAATGGCTACAGTTTTTTGGGACTGCCGTGGAGTGTTATTGATTGACTATCTTCCTCGTGGCGAAACCATAAATGCAGAAAGGTATTGTGAAGTTCTCACCAGACTTCGGCGGGCAATACAGAATAAACGGCGCGGACTTTTGTCGCGCACGGTTCTGCTTATTCAAGATAACGCCCGACCACACGCTGCTCGTGCAACAATGGAACTTTTGAGGAAATTTAAGTGGGATGTTTTTGGTCATCCTCCATACTCACCAGATCTTGCGCCTAGCGATTTTCATCTGTTTCTGGAGCTGAAAAGACACCTTGGCGGTCGGCGATTTGCCAACAGCGATGACCTTCAAAATGAGGTGGATACTTGGCTTAAAAATTTGGCGGGTGAATTTTGTGATGCTGGAATAAAAAAAACTACTTCCTAGATACCAAGAGTGCTTAGAAAGGGATGGTAACTATGTAGAAAAATAAGGTATGATGTAAAAAGTTGAATAAATGTGTTTCAGTTATTTTTTGAGTCTTTTTAACTTTTTCATAATTAATGGAAACTTACTTTTTGGATACCCCTCATATGTTTTGTAGGCATAATAGTGTTCTAATTTCACATAGTTTTGATTCAGATCCAATTTTTAACCATACATGTAACCCTACCATAAAGTTACTGAAAATGTTTCAAGATCTAAACAGAAACAAAAATATACGTAATGAAAGACACATGTAATCTATTTATTGGTGTTACATGAGATAATGTTAATGCAAGCGTAATAAATACTGTATATTTGGTTCCAGAGATTGAAAACAATATTACAAAAATCAATCCTTATAATTTATTTAGAAATGAATCATTTATATGTAATAAATTACCACAGTTGGAGGATTAAAATTTATACTGCAGACGTATGGAAGACAATTTGTAAATTATTGTTAATTTATACAAACTTTACTAGATTTATTTTATTAGACACTTTATTTTTTACTGTAATTTCCAGGTATGTTATTAAATATAAAAAGGAGAATGGAATTGTGGACAAGACCAAGATGTTGTATGATAAATATTGTGAATGGTACTTAAATCCTGCAATAAACGGGTCTAGAAGCTGTAATGGCCGCCAGGAGTGGCAACAGTTGCTGTACGACCACCAGAACGGTCCATCTATCGTAAGTTAATGCCATTTTATATACAAAATTTTGTTACAGGTAATTAGTTTTTCCAGTTGTTTGCCAACTAAACATAATTCAGACAAAAGTAACACATGTATTCTCATGTTTTATTCAATTATAATTTATTTGTTTATTATTATTTGAAATTATCTATCGTATTGTAAATTATCTATTGTAAGGAACCGGAGGAAATTTTGGAAATCAACACTAATACTCCAATAAAAAACCAAACCTGTAAATATTAACCCCCCTACAGTAAAAGAAGTGGAAACTGTACTTAAAGAATTGAAGAACTACAAAGCAGGTGGTGAAGACCAAATGTTTGCAGAGGTGTGGAAGTATGCTGGAGTATCTAGTCATACCTCTCTTCATATGATACTACAGAAAAATTTGGATTACTGAGAAATTTCCCGATCAATGGACTATAGCTATAATTCACCCTTTGCACAAGAAAGGTGACAGATGTAATCCGGATAACTATAGAGGTATATCACTCCTCGATTGTACTGTACTTATAAGATTTTTTCAAAGATTCTCTACAACAGGATTAAGGACCAACTAGATCAAGAACTTGGAGAATACCAAGGAGGATTCAGGCCTTGGAGAAGTTGTACAGAGCAAATAATTACACTAAAGTTAATTATGGCATATTATAGAAAACAAAATAAACAACTCTCGATAACATTTGTTGATTTCAAGAAAGCCTATGATTCCATTCATAGAATATCACTATTAAAAATACTGAGACATTTTGGACTTCACCCCAAATTAATTAAATTAATAGAACTAACATTAACTAATACAAAGTCTAAAATAAAGTTTAGAGGAGAACTTTCAGAACCATTTCAGATAAAGACTGGCTTAAGACAAGGTGATGGATTATCACAGCTTCTTTTTAACTGTGCATTAGAGTACGTCATGAGGGAATGGGAAAGAAATAACCAAAAAAACATAAAGATTGGATATCAAAGGGACAACATTAATCTGAACTGTCTGGGGTTTGCTGATGACTTAGCTCTTTTGGCCAATGACATTCAGGAAACAAAACAGCAAATTAAATCTTTACAAGATATAGCTCAGAAAATTGGTTTAAAGATATCGTTCGAAAAAACAGAAGTTTTATTAACGCAGCCTCCACTTGCAAATAAAATAAGGTTGGACAACCACAATATAAAAATTGTGCAGAAATTTAAATACTTAGGAGAAGTAATCACTTATAACCTGAATGAAAAACCATCTTGGCAAAGTAAAATAGACAAACTAACTAAGATTAAACATGCTACTAAGAATACGTATAATAAAAAATGTCTTTCAATAAATACAAAATTAAGACACTACAAAACAGTTGCTCTGCCACAAATTACATACGCAAGTGAAACAATATTTAAAACAACAAATACTATTGCAATAGATAAGGTTCTTAAGATGGAGAGAAGAATAGTCAGAACTTGCTTAAACAAAAACTATCAAGTAGACGGAGTTTGGAGACTAGCTTCCAATGAAACAGTCTACAAAAATATAGAACCCATTACAAGTATAATTAAAAAGAAACGATTATCATTCCTGGGGCATTTGTTAAGAACACCTGAAAATAGAATTAGCAGGAAAATAGTAGAAAAACTGTGGTATAGTAAAAGTGACATTAAATGGATCACAGAATTAAAAGAAGATATGAGAGAGTTACAAATTACAGTAGAGGATTTAAAACACAAGACAAACACATTGAAGATATTGAATGACAAATACTCTACACTACAGCTGAAAAGAAACAAACAACGAATAGGAAGAGTGGTTCCGGAGGAGGAAAGGAAATTACGCTCGGAAAGGATGAAGAAATATTGGGTGGATAAAAGAAGAAAGACTAGAAAATATAAAGTGACTAAAGTGGTCCAATGTAGGCCATAAAATTATAAATAAATTTGAAATTATCTATCACGATCATGGCATAGGTGCCGAAACACGTGTTATTGAATAATAAATATGTTTAAAGGGTGTTATGTTTCATGTTTTATTCAAAGTAGATATTATAGTAGCCCTACAAATGAATATTTTACTATCAATATCAGACTCTTTATCTTTTAAATATATGTTTATATTTGTCTTTTAAATATATATATATATATATATATATATATATATATATTTATAAAATCCCTTTATGTGTAATGCTTTGATAAACACCCTCCCAGATACAAAAAAGGTTGTTCTTCATGAAGGTAAAATTATAAGTTCAAATGGTTTTCATATTAATTATGTACAGGGGATATATGATGATGTTTTATGTAAGGGTATGTTTAGAATTCCACTTACAAAGTTTAATTTATAGGTTGGGGATGAAGACTATTGGTCTTCCTCTGTGCTTTTGGGAATCGGGAAGTTTCTCTACAACATCATTGTCGGAGATGTGAAGGTGGATGTGAATATTCTTAACAAAACAAGCAAGCAGTAAGTATCAGAGTATATGTTTGTTAGAAATTTCAATTTAGATTTCTTTTGCATAGTACTGAAATCCATGTTTGTATAATTATTTATTAGGAATTTTAAATAATGATTTGAAGTTTACCCACAGGCATATGCTGCCAGCGTTTTACCGTGTTTACCGACAACAAGGAGTGAAGAGTGTGGAAGAGATCAAACCTCATCCAAAGATATCAAAACTGTTCCGAGCCGCATCTGAGGAACACATACTGTTTGACATCACACTGGTGCCCATGCTTTCACCCCCACTACCCTGGACATCCTGCCAGACAGGAGGATACTTGATGGCTAAGACAGACATCATCAGGTACTTTCTTCTCACATCATTTACCAACTTTGTAAATGAGTAGTTTATAATCAGACAATAACATGTAGTTAATGTGTCAAAAAAGCTTAATGTTTTTTTTTTTTTTTAATGTAGTGTAGTTAATGCACCAAGAATTCTTTAAAGACAGTTGCAAGATTAACCCCTTCCACGCCATCCCAGTTTTAATAAGCACCTGCCAAATGAGCCAAGGTAATTTTGAAGTACATTGCTAAGGTTTACATCATTTAGCCTAACTTTTTTTAACACATTTGAATAATTCCTTCATTGTTGTTTTGTTCTATAAATGTATATGATAAATATTTAAACATTATTAGAATAAATAAATATGTATACAACATTTTTTCTTTCATAAAGCAGTATATAAATATTATAAAAAATGCTATTGTTATGAAAATATGTGTTCAAGTAAAGTGCATTTTGCGATCATTAATTCTATGATTAATATATATTTTATTGTATGTAGTTTTAATGCTAGCATTTAGTATTTTTAAATGTATTTGGTGATATTCATGCATATTTTTTATTGGAATAAAGTATTATTGAATTAATAATGGTATTTACCGAATTATGGCTGATGGTGACAGGTTGCCAAAATTAGAAACAAACATAAATTTTGATTTATATTTATTTATGATATATAACTTAAGTTTAAAGAAAACTGGGTGAAAATTACTCAATTTTTATCATTGGCCAATGGAGTGTTAACCCGTTAATGTTTTGCGATGGTATATTGTTGTGCGTTTGTTTGTTCCTAAAACTGTTTCACAATGATATTTTGTTGTGTGTCTTTTTTTCTAAAAATTGTTCTATAACATTACTTTTTCATTGAACTAGCATATCTATCTACCAATGGTTAATAAAGAGTTAAATTCCTTCCACAATAAAAAATAAGCTTTTGTAATTTCCTTTATGTTTTCGTATATAGTATTGAGTATAAAAGCATTGCGTGATTTGGATGGGGCTTGGTCAGTTGATATGGCAGTGAAGTGACTTAATAGTTTATCCAAAATACTTGAAATTTTCTGGATCTGTTTATAATTATATTTACTTTTTAGATATTTAACCATGAATATGAAAATAAATAATTAATACATTTTTTGTAACTACAAACTAAAAAAATTTAATAAACATATAATAAATGTATACTTTTTTATACATTTGAACATTTTTTCTCTCTGAAAGACATTTCTAATAGTTGCAGAACAAAATCAATTTCAAGCAAATCTCATGATGTATAAAAAACGTTAAAAATTTTAAGTGAAACACTACAAAAAAGTCAATTTGAATTGAACAGTTTTGTGTATAACACATGTTAAAACCATGAACAGTTTTGGGTAAAGTCTCATGTAAGGTAGTTCAAAAGTTTTTATTAACTTACTATTTTGTCTGTTTAGTACAAATATTTTATCAATCTTAAAATAAGTTTACAAAGACCTAGAGTCTGGAAATTTGGAAAAAAATCCCAGAACTGAATAACAGTATGACAACATGTAGTTTCCTACATACTAAAACTCATAGTTACTAGTGTTTGCATTTTTCTAGGACAGGTGTCTTAAAACAGGAAATACCTTTTGCTGTCTGAAAATCAATAGAGTTTGTCACTAGATAATACAATTTTTTATTTATTTGCATTGTTTTGCAGACACAAAATCTCTGCATATACTTATACACAACTGTACAAGGAATGTAACTGTTATTATAAATTCATTCATTTTAAAATCTATAATTGTGCCCTTGAAATGCATTTATATATTTAAAATTAACTATTAAGAAGTGTAATTGTCTGAGCATTTAGCAGAGTCTCTTCCACCAGTTGATGGTGAAGGTAGATTTATGACTTTGTGTATCTCTTGTATACACACAATGCCTTTCGAATTTGGTTAAACTGGAAGGTTGAAACTTTGTTTGGATCTACACCAACTACTTGTATAATAGAATTGAAAATGGAAAACATCAGTCTATTGGGAGTCGCTCTCTACTTTCAGGATATTGTCCACTGTAGAGTGAACGCTGTAAAGACTCCTACGCTAACCCGAAGTCTGATGTGCGTTTACTTTTGTTTCAAGTGACTGTTTTCAACTTACAACTTATATTACTCATTTTCATCAGCAGTCTTCGATAAAATGGAACTCTGTCAGCTCAGGTGGAATAAAATTGAAACAATTTCTCAAATGATAAAAATTTGCATGTTCCAGACTGCCAGACCATGCTCTGCAGCAGAGACAGAGACTGAGGGAGGCACCAACGGATCAGCTGTACCCTCCCTTGGACTCCCTCAACCAACTGGGCTCCATCCCTTGGAGAGTCAACAAACCTGTGAGTTACTTTACTGTGGTCAAATTACAATCTAATTACTACAGTAGTATTTTTGGTAAATATTATATAATTTATGTACAGTATTATTACTTAAATAATATTAATTAATTACACGATTTATATTTAAAATGTAATAAGTTATTATTCAAAATTTATTTACTTTAACCTTTCTAGCGTTATTGACGCGGATCCGCGGAGGGCCACTACAAGCTCAAAACGTTATTGCCGTGGATCCGCGTTTTTGCATTCTTTATTTTATTACTGCTATGTTAGTTGAATATTTTGCCGCTAGATGGCTCTAATAGTCATGCGACATACAGACGGGTTGCCCTACCTCGAATTCTATTACAATAGGAGTGGTAGTGGCTTCTAATTGGCCAAACACTGTCTAGCGGGCGTGGCCCCCGCGCCTTTCACAAAGTCATTGACGGGAGCTCCCGTCAAAGCATCTAGGCCTGTATTTCGGTTATCGCTAATTTTCTGTTGTGTCCTATTCTTTTTAAAGTAAATTATTAATATTATATACAGCAGTGTCCAGTATTTATTTAGTGTTTTTTTTTTACCATTATTCGTGTGAATGGCGAATCCAGACGATTCGGAATTTGAAGTTTGGTAATTCTGAGCAATTACTTGGTCAACCCCAAAATTTTTCATATTTTACTACTGTAATAAGGATGTTCTCAGAAAGCAAGAAACATAATTTTATTTAAGCCCCGCAAGGCCGTCCTACAGATTGCCGAGCGATAACAAGGTTCAAAGTCCAAGCGATAACAGTGGCTTGCGGGAGACGCGCGGAATGCCAGTTGTGACAGCCCGCCACCAAATAGACACTCTTTGTCTACTTTTTTTATTTTTCTAATTTTATTAGTTTGTAATACAGTATATGTTTATCTGTAAAACTGTGTTTCATTCCCCTACTTACTGAATAAATGATAATACAATTAGTGACAGCTACATATACTGCTATTCTACGATATTCTCGAAAGTTAAAAATTAGCCTAGGAAATCCAAAAAGGGCTAAACAAATTTTATTTACCGTTAAATAACTCTATTTTGACATACAGAAACAAAAATAAATTTAACTTTACACATTGGGAAATAAAAAAAATTGTAACTTAATCAAAGATCAGGTCCAGTTTTTCATGACGCTTAAAGGGTTAATTTGTACTAATTTTGAATGATCTTTTTTTTGGATATGTATCATAATGGATGAGATATTTTTCACAGATTTAGTGTTTTGAAACAAGAACAATAAAGTTTGTTATTGACCGTAAAAGGTTGGAAATGATAACAGGATTTCGGACACATGCCATCGTTGTATGTTACAAAAGGTATAACGCAACGTTTCAAAAATTGGAATTTATCCTCTTTGTCAGGTGGGGGAGGTATTAATTAGTACATACCAAAAAAAAAGAACAGAAAGAAGGGAAAGAAAAGGGTTCAAACATACCCAAAAAGCTGCTTGAAGTCCAGTTTAGGCGTTGTCACTGTACAAAATGCAAGTCCCGAGCACAAGTACGAGAATTACACCAGTACAGGAAAAAGTTTCATTGTTTCAGATGACACTACACGGTGCCGAAGAAAGAGCCGACATCGATTTTTATGTTACTATCCCACTTTCGCCTATTCATAATTATTCTATTATGGATATTATTTTAACATTGCTAATAAATTCTTAACAATAAAAATGTTATAAATTTGCACATAACCTATCCAATATTGGTTTGCTTTGTCATTCTAGCACAGAATATTTATAGTAGGTAGCTCATAGAAGAGCAAGAGGGACAAGCTAGAACATAACATGGAGTAATTCTCTACATGAGTATAATTTGAAGAAACAAACAAGCGCAGTGAGTTTCTGACCATAGCAAATGGAATTACAAAGCAATGCACCAGACACAAGATGCAATTTTTTAGGATTGAGAAAGTATGGAGGGAGTAGAGAGCCTGTTTTGCGCTGATGAGAGATACAACACTGATTTAGATTTTTAAAAGTTGATACTATTCTGAGACTGAACCAAGAAAATAGGATAATATAGCGAACAGAGATTAGAGAGCAAGAACTTGCACTATTCTGTATTAGGTTTACAGTTATTTATACTTTCCGAGAATGAAAAATAAAGATTCAAACATGGGCAACTGTTTAATTTAGGGATTTAATTTATGTGTAAATATTTTAGATGTGATTGTTTGAATTTCTATGCTCCTGTCCCGTACAAGTTACTATCTATAATTGTGTTGAGATTTTGCATAAACACTGAAACATATGTTTCTCTAATATGCCTCCTTCCATTTAAAAATTATCATAGGACTTCTTCATATTACATCATAAGTGCTCTCACCAAAAAATGTCAAACATACCCTAACTTCAGGATTCCTCACCTTGGCCTAAGAAAGTTCAAGTGCTTCTGAACTTCTTTGAGCTATCCCATAAAAATCATTCAATATTGCATGGAAATTCAAATTGGAATATATTTTAACCCTGGAACTGGCGGTCATATTTCTCTCAGTGGCGGAGTGTTTTTAGTACTTCATACATTGCCTTTTATTTATTTTATTATTACATGTTTACTATAAAGTACCTATGTCATATTATATATTTTTTTTATTCAGCATTGTTCAAGGAACATTTTTCACATAATATAATTAAAACAATAAAATATCCTTTCTCTACCTCTTCATAAAAAAAGATTTTTTTAGAATAAAGAAAAGTTAGTTCAAAGTTTTTGATTTGTAAAATTGTTGTTGTTAGTGATATGCAAAATCCAAAATATAAAAAAGAAAGATCATTTAATTCTGAGTAAAAATAAAACAACACATAGTTTATAAGGTATTTATTTTTACATGTGGTAAACGATACAAAAATCATAAACTGACATTCGAAAGTGCTACTTACCAACAAAAGTAAGAACTTCAAAGCTCACTTGGATTTGTACAATCTTGTAACTATTAGTTCATATTAATTTTCTATTTTTTTATTTTTTATTATATATTTTTTAAATTATGTTCTGATTGAATGTCTAAATCGGAATCATCATCGTTGCTTATTTCATGTACAACTAGTTCTCGAATGTCAGTTGAACGATCGTGGAAATTATGATCCATTACGTAAACACGCACAAAAAAACTTACTATTATTGTGTCATATACACAACCATCATTACGAATCATAACGAACCCAAACAAACAATAAACCAGACAGAACACCATGGAGTTGACGAAATAACAATAGCCGAATGAACCAGTTGACTCATCGCTGCGCGCGCAACTAGCACGGTACGTGGGAGAATGTAAACAAACAGTTCAGAGATTATAAAACGTATGGACGTGTAACAAAACGATAAAATTATTTATTAGTGTATTATTTACATAAATTGAACCTTCCTCTTTCGATTGGTATCAATACCGATACTCTTTGATCGTGTTTTAAGTACGTAATATTGAGAAATAAAAGACGTATTAAAACGCCTGATATCGGGCGCTGCCATCTAGGATGCGACTAAAACGCCCGATATCGGGCATTTGCCAGTTCCAGGGTTAAAGGCCTTCACTATCTCATGAGTGCTATAGCATTTAGAAAAGTTATGCATATGACTTAGGAAATTGTGTAAGAAGCCACAGGTAACTGCTAATTTTTATACATTATATAGTGGGTTTTCATTTAACAGGTGCTGGATACAGTGATAGAAGTGTTCAACAATGGAGGATCAGCCAAGTTGGAAATTCCTGAGCCCTCACATGCGTGTCAGGTTGCACAACCTGTGAATGCTTCAATGACCAAGCAGGAACGCTACCAGGCATACCGTCAGCGCATGTTGTTGCGCAGACAAAAGGCTGAGATGTACAGTCTGTGGTGTGATGCTCTGTACAAGCTCTCACTGGCCAACCATGTGAGAACCAAAATCTTATTTTTTTACCCTTGAAATAAGAATTCCATGTATTGATTTTTTTACTTCAGTTAAACCAAATTAATAATTTAAACAAGAGTTTTGAGAAACATTCTGTTTATTTCAACTATGTCAAGAAGAAAAGATTTAATTGCCCAGTTTGGTGAAGGGAAGGCTGTTTTTTCTCTAAACTCTCTAGTTCAGATCTGAGTTTTTGCTTTCTTTACTTAATAAATTTAATAATTATACTAGGTTGCACTTTGTAGCTGTATTACTTGCAAAAACCTAGATTTTATGTATCATGAAATAAGTAACAGGTTTGCTACATTCAACTGTCTTGATCCAGACAAGAGGGACCAATGTGAATTGAGATGATTTGTTAGCCCATTAGAACATTACACTGTTATAAGGCTCATCAAGATATAAAAACACGAAGTACTAAGTAATAATAAAAAAATACTAACTAGAATACTAGTAACATACAGCTAAAACTAGAAAATTATGATATTCCATATTTTAATTATTTTCTGGTGAATTCAGACAAAAATCATCAAAAGTATAAATTTAAGTTATTTAAGCACATATTCTTTAATAGTTTTTTTTGAAAGACTAATGTAGGAATTTCCTTCCAAGCTGAAGTTTGTATGTTGACAAAATGCTAAATATTGTAAGAAAAAGGTGTTTTAAAATGGGTTATTCTGTGTGTAGGCATACTTAGAGAATGAATATAATGTGTTACATAGTTAAGATGGAAGATAAAGGGATTTATTGTATTCTTTTGTAAGTTTGAATTAAAACTTCCATTATGTAAATATATCTTACATTATAATGGCCACTACATGATTGATTAGATTTTAAATGTGCTAGAATTCGGATTGCTCTTTTTGAATGTTGAAAACCTAAAAAAAAATTGTTCATAAATGTTGAACTAAACCAATTGAGAGCAACTCCTCTGATAGCGTAATATTCCGATTGATTTAACAAAATTTCATAGTGTACACTGTCAAAAACCTTCCAGAGGTCATAGAATAAACCACAGGTTGTCTGTAATTATTTATTGTAATATGTAATTATTGAGTCATCAGGCCTAATGATTAAGATTTTGGGTCTTTGTACACAACTAATAGTTAGTTGGAGACTAGTCTAATTCTACCAGCTTTCTGAGATGCAGTCTCTTGTAAAGCTCAAAATAAGTCTTATAGAACTATTTTATGTGACAAGTAATTTTGAACATCATTTCTTTGTCTGTTTACAGTTCAGAGACAGGGTGTTTTGGTTACCACATAACATGGACTTCCGAGGGCGAGTGTACCCATGCCCTCCTCACCTGAACCATCTGGGTGCTGACATGTCTCGCTCATTGCTCTGCTTTGCTCAAGGCCAACCGCTAGGTTCCACAGGCCTTGACTGGCTGAAGGTTTGCTTACAACTAATCAAAATGTAGCATCTCATATCTGTAGTATTGTATATGTTTGGAGTAACTTTCCTCCCCTAATTTCGGATAAAGAATTAGATTTTAAACAGTTTATTTAACAAAAAAAATTCCAGCCTTTGAAGAGGAGAAACTATACAATACTGCATATACTAATAATGTAATTTATTACATTTTTATCAATGATAAAAACCTAATTTAATTTTTAATATTGATTCACAAAAAACACTCACTCCACAAGGACTCAGATCTAGATCTTTTATTTGCCAGATGAGAATTCTACCATTACATTACAGAACCAGCTCTGCATTACTTTTTCTGAACAAGTTTTTATTGAAATTTACATTACTATCCAGTTGTACATCTTTAGATGGCTAATATCCACTGAGGTTCCAAAATTGTGAAAATGTATCGGAAAAACAACCCTGTTTTAGACAATAAATGCATTGAAAATAATAATTAGACTGGATAGTAGCATGTATTTTATTGACTGGACTGACAAAATAAAAGCAGAATACACAATTTTAATAAATAACACATTTATATCTCTATCTATGAACATTATTAACTTTTCAATATCTTTGTTATAGACAAAGAAATACTTGCTACATCCCCCAGGACTGTTATTAACAGACAAAATAACAGAATAAGCTCTAATTTATATATAATTCCGTTATGGAGTTGGAATTGTCAAAGTAATAGGTTAATATTTTTGGGCTGCATAGCTTAGTAAGTTATGTTCGATCAGTTTTCAAGGTTATTTGCTATCTGTGTCAACCTACATGTATTCTGTTCTACATCTAAAAGAAAACCTTGATACAATTTTATCTTACAAAAAGTAAAATTGAATCTATAAGAAAATACAATATAGACACAACACAAAAATTACAATATTTGTTATAACACTAATTTATATATAACATTTGATTTCCAGTCCATCTTAGTTGATAGAAGAAATGTATAACATGAAGTGCAAATTAAAGTTCTGCAAGTATTGTTATTATTACAGTTACAATGTCTGAATATTATATGTAGGTATTTTGTTTGAAAACTGTAACTAATAAATTAGATACTGACATGTCAACTTTAAAAGTATAGATTTTTTATTCTTTTATACAGTAAGTTAAATTCTCATTTATATATCTAAACAGGTGACCATGATATTGAATAAGTGAATATGTTGGATAATACAAAAATTTAATCAATATTACGATAAATCTGTGAAACAATATAGTATTTGTTGAAAAATAATTTAGTTTTCAACCATGAATTCATTTTCAAGAATACAGTATTTTTTTATTATTCTTATTCATAAATCTGTATTCGCATATTCATTAGGAACAGATGAGTCAGCTTAAGCTAAGTGTTTTTGCCTATTCGTGAGTTAATACAATGTTAATATGCCATATCCATACAATTATTTTAAAGTATCAAAGTTTAAAATTCATAGTGGCTATGTACAAACTCCTCCAGACTGTAGTATGGTCGGTTCAGCAGCCATTGGTAGATGGTCTTCCTTAAGTGGTGGTGGGAGTGATGAACTATTTGTATGTTGAATATCAACATAAATATCACATGATGAAGTATGTATCGTATTATAATAGACTAAAAATTGTATATAATGTTTTAACCTTATTTATGTCCTTTTATTTCATAATGTTGATGTTTATATTTTTAAATGGAAAGAACAAACAAACTGTAAAATGTTTCAGATTCATCTTGTTAATCTTCTTGGGACAAAGAAACGAGAATCAGTAAAGGCTCGGCTTGAGTATGCTGAAACTTTAATGTCAGATATTTTAGATTCTGCTGAGAAACCACTAACAGTAAGTACTATTTGTGCGTTGAATTGAGTTGAAAAAATCTTTATTCATCAAACAACATTATGTCCAAGGTGTTCTTTTATTAAATGTCCGTTTAAAAAAAAAACTATAGGACATACAAAGATATGTATTATAGATAACATAACATGTTTATCTTATTACTTAAGTCCTCAATTAAAACTTTTATATAATTTTAAGTTGTATTTTTTAATCTAAATACATATGTTTTACATTATCATATACTGCAAAACTCATTAACGGTGTACAATGGATGTTCTCACTCAGATAAAGCTGAACAGAGTTATCCCTCTCTTAGTAATAAACTCATATGTGGAATCAGGTTTTATTATACCTACTTATTTATAGCTATAAGGTGAATTGTAATGGATCAATTGTGAATACCAGCATATTCTGAAAAACTTAAGTATCATCTGTTTGAAAATCCAAATTAATCAATAAAACAACCTATGGATACGAATATACAAGGCATTTTTTTAAACAAATTATATCAAGACGGCTTTAAAAAATTTTCTTAAAAATGTATTATTGTCATTAGAGGAAAACATCTTAAAATGCTTTTTCACATGATGGGCAACATTGTCAAGGCAATGTCTCACATAGTAAATGGATGATACCTGCGGAAAACACCACCAAAATCTGCTGCCAATAAAGATAACCAATGACTACAAAACTAATTCTTAGTGTTAACCGTCTATGGATTGTTTTATGTCAAGAAACAAGAATTTGTGGTGTGTGGATAACATTGGCATGAAGTAAGATGACACCACAACATAATATTTACATAGTATTATAATATATTTTATTACTGTTTCTCCTTGAAAAAGTTAAATCAGCAAAATTACTTTTTTACCCAAACATGACTTGTTAATACAGATTGCTGATGTTTTCCTTGTTATGCACACCTCTTATCTACACTCTCACTAAAACTCACTTATGATGTGAATGAAGCACTAACTGTAGAAGACATTAACACGTGGAAAATCACATCTGTGGCAGTTTTCCCACTTTTGGGAATTTCATAAAACTCGTTTAATTAAAATGTTAGCAGCTTGAGAGCTTGTCTTATCCCTTCCCATATATATTTTCAAGTAACCTTTCTTAGTGTTTTGCCGACTTTATTTTTAAATTTTTTATTTATATGCTTAAAAAAAGTACATTCAGCATTAAGTTCAAGCTCAATCTCCTGTGTACCTGTAGTGTAAAAATTTTCATCAGATTGTACTGTACTTGTCTACTTTTGTTATTGGCAGACTTTAATATAGAGATTATCTAAATTAATATGTCCTGAGATATATTAAAAGAAACAAATGATATGATTTTTTGAAGAAGATTTTCCAATGAAGGAAAATTACAAATAATAAAAGAGAATTATGAACAAACTGCATCTACACAATCTCTTGCAATCAGAAAGTAGGATCGTAGATCTCTGACGTGTTAATCATTCTTCCTGAAAATACGAAAGATCTGCTATATAGTAACTTGAAAACATTAATTAATTATGAAGTGAAACGTCAAATTATGTTTTTTTGTTGGTACCAGTAGCTCAATACATCCACATTGTGAAGATTTTCCTCAAATATTTGTGCTTCTCCATCTTTACTAGGCTCACTATCTAAGGAAATGTTTTGTTAGTTCTTGGATTAGCTATCATAATTAACATCTAAGTTCACTGTTCACACCACGTCGAAACACTGCTCACACAATGAAATTCTTGAATTATTTTGACCTCACTGTGTGAACCGGAAAACTGGGATGTGTATTATGCTTTTGCCCATAGGTATTTGGTTTCCTAGTAGAGATCAATGTGAGATAGTAGTTGAAAATTTTCATAAGTTTGAACTAGTCTGCAATGTTGGAAAGTTTGAAAGTTTTACAGATAAAAGTGTAATAGTTTATTGTTTACGTGACAGGGCAGGAAGTGGTGGATGGAGTCGGAGACCCCATGGCAAACGTTAGCCTGCTGTAAGGAAATCTACGCAGCCCTGCAGCACAGCGAAGGCCCAGAACACTATGTCAGCCATTTCCCTGTACACCAGGATGGCAGCTGTAATGGTCTGCAGCACTACGCAGCTCTGGGCCGCGATCACGCTGGAGCTGCTAGTGTCAACCTGCTACCTCAAGACCTGCCACAGGACGTCTATAGCTGTGTCGCTGCTCTGGTACATCATTCATTTATATCGCAGTCTTATGTTAAAAGTCTTCTGTATTGTATACACAATCTGAAATATTATATACAATTAGACTACCACTGAAAGTCAATATTGCTAGAGACTAATACCTAGGATAGTGTTGTGTGTTCAGAAACTACACACAGTTTAGGTAAATTATTTTCCTTGGCTTTTGAATGTAATTAATAACTTTCATAGTACTACTGGGTGTGTGCGTATGTGTAATTAGACAACAAGCTTGAGTCAATAGTTATAAAGTAATGAATTGAGAATTATTCATATATTTGTATTAACTCAATCATAAAATTAATCATAACTCAATAATTTCATAAAACTAAAATCAATTGTAGTATTTAACTATAATATCTTTTTTGTACACCACCACATTTTATGTTATCACTATAAATGAAGCATAATCACCATAATTATATTATTTTAATTCACTCACTAGCTAAAAGTACTGGTGCATTGCAACTAGAAATCTATGCCAATAGCTTTAGTTGCATAGTTCTGTATTTTCTTTGCCAGCATCTAGACAGTAAGACGAACTTGTTCCATAAAATCTCTTACTCTGGTTTTTAATATGTCATTAGAATTATCCAAAAATTTACTCGGTTAGACTGTGATTATTTTTTAAACCATTTCTTAGTGAGCATCTTGGATGTAAGACAAATTTGTGTACCAAATTTGATGTAAATGCGTTGTGTGGTTTTCGTCATATCGTGATGAGTCAGTCAGTGGATTTTTGCTTATATATATTACAGTTTTGTTTGTCTTTTTCATGTTGTATTCATCCATGTTCTTCATTTGTTTGAGTGTTAGTGTTTCCTCTAACACCGGTTCAATTATTTAATAGCCATGTTTTGAGTGATCAAGTAACAGTTTACTGGACGTATCACTGATAATTATTAATCATTATTATCAACCTTTTTTGTTATAACTTCTGAATATCAAAAACCATAAGTACTATAGTGTGAATAACGTGTACGAATCTACACACTCTTAGTATTGTTTATAGCAATTTGTGTGTTAAGAAAAAAAAATATTATGAAAATAAAAGTATATTTTTAGTTTTACATATGTTATTCTATTAACCCATTGTGGATCAATTTGTCTAGCCATATGTGTCCCAGCAGGTGCAAATTAATTTATATGTCGGCTGGAGAAAAGTAAAGCCGCACTGCATTGATGATTATTATTATTAATATTTATAGTATTATTAACAGCACATAATAAAATACGCAACTAATACCGTAAAATTTGGAACTAGTTGTTGCTGTAAAATCAGCTGAGGAAAACAATAGATCAGTAGCTCTATGTAGCAGAGAGAATTTTAACCGATTCTTTAACTTCTACATATAACTGTGATCTATGGAATATTTACAAACTTGTTTGAGAATACTAAGGACTGTTGTTAACATCATTCAGTAGACTAGTAATTGCGCGCTTATATTGTCTGCAAGACATTATTAGAACTATTTGGAGTAAAATAAAAAACAGATTTTTTTTGCGACTTGGGCATATATCCATGCCGCTGAGTCTAGCTACTGATATTTCATCAGTGATCCGCAATTGGTTAATAGTAGGATATCATAAGCACACCAGCAATGGGTGGTACATAATATAGATGCAAAATAAGTATTTGTTTTTGTATTAACTGTGGTGGTGTTCAGGTGGAGAGAGAAAGAGCTAAAGACTCTGCTGCGGGAGTAAAGGTTGCTCAAGAGCTGGATGGCTTTGTCCGCCGGAAAGTAATCAAACAGACTGTGATGACTACTGTGTATGGAGTCACCAGATTTGGAGCCCGTTTACAAATAGCCAAGCAACTCAAAGGTAAATAAAGTGTTCTACTAACAAATGGTCTTCTCTTCTTGCAGCAAACTCTTCCTAAATTAAATGCAGTATAATTAATTACTTGTAATTGCTAACTTGTATCTACTAGTTATTGAATATGATTGAATAAATAGAAGTCTAAAGTTGATCTCATAAGGTTTATAAAACTGATAGCTTTGTCTATCCCTTTCTTATCACTTTGATCATAGTGCAATGTGCAGTGCACCAGGAATGATAAAACAATTAATTCAGGGGTCCAGATAAAAATACAATCTTTCAGTACTTTTATTAATTTGACTTGATAGCAAAATTTTCTTGCTACATCCTTTACAAAGTAGTTTTATAAAAACCATAACATTTAAAAACTAATAAATAAATAAAATATTGAAAAGTTGAAAGAAGTGCATTATGACATGTTTTTACTGTATTAATAAAATAAAAAACACTACTATTTTGTAATAATACTATAATCATAATAAAACTGGATTTTCTATTTCCTTTATTTAATATGCTTCTATTCAGTTCTTCTCCAAGTTTTGCTACCATTTTTATGTTACAACATTGCTCTTTTATCCTTGTTGGAAATGGTAGGTGAATATCTAACATACTTTACACAAAGTGTTATATAAATCCTCTCACTGCACAGGTTCTCATAAAACTAACCCTGTTGATTAAACAAATTGGGAACAAGATGGTATTTATTGATGCCATCTTTTACAAAAAACATTTTCTATTGTACAGCCATCATATGTCTTAATTAATCACAATTTCCTATAGAATGAATATGTTTAAAACTGTTTTTTTAAATTAATTAAAAATATAATTTATTAATATTTTACAGATATTGATTCGTTTCCGAAAGAATATGTGTGGCCAGCATCAACCTACTTAGTGTTAAAGACATTTGAAAGTCTTAGAGAAATGTTCAACTCCACTAAAGAAATTCAGGTACAGTGATAAATTTTAGTAACAATATGGTTGCAACTGAAATTTTTAAAATAATCTCTTAGAAGAAAATGAATTAAGTTTAATGTGAAGAATGCAGAAGAAGTATTAAAGAGAAGTGATGCAGTAGTAGTAATGAAGTAATTTGAAATAAAGGACTTAAAATATTAAAATTGTCCTCTTTGCCATATTTATACATCAGCATAAATTATTATTTTTGTTTAAAATAACTTAGTTCTGCATGCTATATCTTAGCTGGTGTATTCTTCTACTAACAACTACTTTCAAGTAGCATGTTCTAGATAAAGTAAAGTAAAGAATGTCTTATTCCAGGTGAAGTTAATGGCTAAGAAGCCCTCTCAGATACCTACTTAACCTAGTTAGTGTGCTGATATATTGTTGCTTGGTACCAACTTATTTGAGTGGTGTTTGATTTTGTAGCAAATTTTATATAGAGATTCTAAAATAATTCATCCTGTGCAGGATCTAAGGTAGCTGTTACTGACCCCTAGGTCAAATAATTCGGCCTGGTCTCTCTCTCAAAATAATTACAAAAAGTTCTCTTAGTTAAATTAGTTTTAGACTCAACACCTTTTTGAGATTAGAGATGAATTTTTGACTTGGACTGTAAAACATAGCAATTTTAAGATCAGACAAAATTCTTTCTGTGACATTTATACAAAATTGAATATGTTTACAGAGTCTCAATTTCATATGTTTATTGGCAGTAAATCTCTCTATTTAAATGATTTAAGTTTATCCTGTATTTTTGTATTAAAAATTAAAAGCTGAACATTTAGTACTAACATTTTATTTTCCAACTTGTTTTAATATAATTTATGAATTTTTGGTAAATGGGTTTAATTTTACCCATTTTTAAACCCTGATCTATGACAATGTCTTAACATCCTTCAAAACAATTGTAATAATTTAAACTTTCACAGAATTGTAATGTCTCAATTTGCTCACTTAAAAAACAATAAACTTTAGCAACAACTTGTTAAAAATATATAACATATTATAAAGAAGATAAATTAAAAGGTAAATAAATAACAATAAATAGATAAATATAAAAAAGTAAATAAATAACAGAAGATATAAATATTAAAAATTCTTAATTAGAATACTATCATATTATTTGCAGACTGGTAGATGAGATATTTGATAATTGCTTGAACATAGTATGTATGATGTTTGGCAGGACTGGTTCACTGAGTGCGCGCGGCTGGTGTCGCAGATCTGTGGACAGAACATGGAGTACGTGACACCTTTGGGACTTCCAGTTGTACAACACTACAGCAGACAGCTCAAGCGACCAGATCTGAATAACAAACAGCTGGGTCATCTCCAGGACTACTTTCCCATCGACATGTTCGAGTTAGTTTCTTACTCATTTTATATCAAGTCCATTCATTTTGATTCCTGTGTTAGCCATCAATTCCTTTTAATGATTGTTCTTGTGTTATTTTCATTATATAGCACAATATTCATAATTTAAACTAACTCTGAAACTGGTAAAGACCCAATATTTGGTATTTATAGTGCATACGTAGTGACAGCATATCTTTAAAACATATCCAACTAAGTATATAAATTTAGCGTTATTGTGTCTTAAAGCGTAAAATGTGTTGCCTAATAGTATAAATATCGATACTAATAGAAAGAAGAATGTTAAATCCATGATGATTTACATTATTTGATTGGGCTACTTTATCAGATATGCATGTTGTGTTGTTACCACTTCACTCACTTTTGTGATTTCCTGTGCATTTTGTTTATCTCTGTGTGTGAATGTTCAGATGTCTTGTTGAGTTAATGAAATAGTAGTCATATGAAGTAGATTAGTCCGGTCAATTTAGACATTGACCCTTGCAAAAATTCCCAGAAAGCTGAAAATTTGCATAGATGTTAGGGACACCATTGTTATGGAATTTTGAAAAGTCCCCATCGATCCCATGTCTGCAAATTTGTTTATTTAAGGTCATATTTCACAAAAATAGGTTTTTTAAATTTTTCAGTGAAACCGTTAATTTTATGAGAAAATATGTCACACACAAAAATTTTAGATCATGCAATTATCTACAAAAAAGCTCCTTATGCTTTTTTATCATAACACTAAACATTTTTGAGAAAAACAATTACAAACTTTTTCTTACGCTGTATTGTCTATAATAAGAACACGTCACCTATGAGGTAGTGTACCTAGCGCGATATTTTTAATGTGGTTTCCCCGGGTAGGCCTATTCCATAGTCTATTCCAGTAAAATTTAATGAATGTTTGGTTATTCTTCTTCTTTTTAGTCGTTGCAACTCTTGTCAGTGTGGTCCGTTTGTCGATCAGGTACAGCTCGAGTGGCAAGTCCCGTTATATTTGATTGTAAACATATTTTATTCATCATCATTGTCATTAGTTATTTCCTCTTCTTCCCCCTCCATCTTCTTCTCTCTCTAATTTTCTTCTTCTTCCTCATCTTCTTGAGTAGACGTAAATTGTACTAACAGCGATACATCAGTTGGTTCGTCGTTCATGTAAAAACCTTCTGTTGGAGATTCACATTGAACACGATTTGGCCTTGACAAGTGGTGCACGCTAGTGAATAAAATAAGCCTACTTTTTTGCGGCCCCCATCTAAGTTACACCCCTTTTTGCAGTTTCCAAAAAACAGAATTAAGGAGGTTTTTCTGGTTCAGGTGGAAGAAGCGTGTGGGGTATGCTTCCAACCCCATTGTTCTGGGTCTAGTTGATTACCAAGCCAAACACCTGAACCTATTAATATACACGATAAAACTGTTGGTGAGCGGAAGCCGCGGTTGGAGGAAGGCCTGGCTAATTGCACACGTTTTTGTTACGTATTTGTTTTGCAAAAGATAAGTAACGTAATTTGTCTATGGAAGTAAAATTTTGGAGCTCCATATACAGACAGAAGAAAGCGAGTTTCTGGTGAAGAGTTGATATCTTTGAAAACTTGTGCACAAGTAATAAAATTTTTTCTTTTCAAACAATTAAAAAATTGTAGTTTTACCCCTTTGAAACATTGCTGATGTTGTATCACAGCCATCATAGCATGTACAAACTGTATATGATTGAACCGATTGATTATCTTCACGAATAATTGCTGCCGCAGTTGATAAGCCCTTCAATTGCTCTTCTTTGCCTTTAGGTTTTTTGCACTCCAAGCTTGATTGATAATATCATGATAATTAACAAGAAAACATACAATGTTAATTGTCCTAATTTCTGAGTAATAATGACTCTATTGCCATAATAATTTAAACTTCAATCGTAATTTAATTTTTCTGTTATCAGCACTTACGTTTTTACATATATCTTCTAATTCTTCTAAGGTAAACTGGCAGTCATCACTACTTTCAATATATGAAAAATATTTCCCCCATGGTGAGATGCAATGCTTCATCTTGAGGACAGGCCGACTTAGCCTCCAGTGGTCGGTTTTAAAAATGATACAAAGCAATCATTATGGCACTTAGCTTCAGCAGCAACTAAATCATGTTCAAACCCGATGCGAGCAACAATAGTTTTTGCGGTGTCATCAGAACGAGACTGAGCTGCTTTCATAACTGAGTCTTTAAATGTGAATGAGTTTATAACGTTACAATTTTTTACGACGAGATTTCTGTGCTTGTTTTTTTATGTATTCCTCACTCAACTTGTCGCACGAAAAATAAGCAACAATTTTTAAAGAAAAAATATGACTCACTTGCATGTGCTCTAGTACAAGGAGGACTTTTTGAGGGGTACTACCTGATTCCTCTTCATGTTGCCGTTTTGCTGTTGCAATTGTACTCTTTCTATTGTATTGTTTGTGACACTGCACATGATTTGCCGTTGAATTTACATTCTTCATGTAATCAGTAAATTGATTCCTCCCTTGAATACTCACGTTAAGTAACGTGAATGCCGCGATCAACAATAACACATTCACTTGAAGATAGAAGTTTAGTGCAAATAAAACACTATTGCGACATATATTTTCAACAAAAAGTTAATACAGCACAAACTTTAGCAGAGAATATTTGAAATAACTAATGTGTTTTTCACTACGAAGGAATTTTAAAGACTAACGGTGATTTAGGTGCGACCTCAGAAAAATCAGGTAGATGGAACGGCCACTCGAACAATTGGAATGACAGGCAAATGTTCAAAGGGCACATGGTCCTTTAAAATTAGGGACTCCTCCGTTTTTTTAATTTCATATTCTCAGAATTATCGGTCAATATGAATAGTATTAGTCACGCAGACTTATAGTTTTACTTATATTACACGCCCAATGGTAATCATAGGCAGCTTAGTCCATGCTTATTATGGAGAATACAGCGTAAGAAAGTTAGTAATTGTTTTTTTCTCAAAAAATGGTTAGTGTTATGAAAAAAATTATAAGGAGCATTTTTTGTAGATAATGGCCTGATCTATAAGTTTTGTTTGCCATATATTTTTTTTCATAAAACTAACTGTTTCGCTGAAAAGTTTCAAAAAACCTATTTTTGTGAAATTTTACCTTGAATAAAAACATTTTGCAGACATGGGATCGATGGGGACTTTTCACAATTTCATAACAATGGTGTCCCTAACATCTATGCAAATTTTCAGCTTTCTGGGAATTAATGCAAAGTTACCCCTATTTTTTTGGCTAAATTGACTGGACTAAGATATCAAAATCAAGTTTGAATAGTGAATGAAATTTTTAATGTAATCAGAGCACATGTGTAAATATTTAAAAAAAAATACTTTAGATTTATTTAACAAAATTTTATATTAATTAACACTTTTTTTATTTATTGTCATATAAAGAAAAGTATTCCTTAGATCAATCTGATTAAAATAACATGTAATTGTGTGCTGTTTTATGTAATAAAAATGTAAAGTAACAATAATATAAACAATATATGTTAAACAATATTAAACAACGTTACCACTGAAAGAGAAACTTTACTGCCGTTACAGTGTTAATAAAAATGAAGTTCACAGTTCAGATTTCAAAAAGTACTTGATATGAATGAATACTGCATGAACTATGAATAACTGTAGGTGATCCAATAGACAACCCCTGGCCTCTACATACCAGCAAATTCAAGGTGCTAATTACCTCTCTTGAAACACTAACTATAATTGTGTATTAATAATACACAGTCTATAGTTGCAGACGTTTTTTACTGACTTAAGTGCCTGCAAAATAAGGTGTTACCACTACATTACACAGCTGCACCATGTACCATGTATAAAAAATAATATTTTATTAAAGTCGGAATGAAAATCATTTAAATCAAACTTTAATTTATCAATATTTTATTTTCTAACTTATTACTATTTTTTTCAGACGACCAAATGTTATGAAACAGAAGAATGCATTTCCACCCAACTTCATCCACTCGTTAGACTCCAGTCACATGATGTTGACGTCAATTTTCAGTGAACAGAGAGGTCTGACGTTTGTATCTGTCCATGACTGTTACTGGACTCATGCAAACACAGTGCACATCATGAACCAGGTAACTTTATATTACTTCAACAACCTTTGTCATTCACTTTGCTTTCTAATTATCATCCTTTCATATGTTTGACAATTTCAAAAAAGGATATATATATATATATATATATATATAAAATCCTGAGGGTACTGTACCTTGTTCCAATCATCATCAGTGAACTGAATGCCTTTGGCCCATTCCAATCTGTTCTTAGCCATTGCCGGTGTTATTTTTTGTTTTTTGTAGGCCTGCATGATCGAAGACCTTGTCCATTCAAGGTTCTTCTGATGGTCCTGGGCGAAACATTTGTGCCATAATCTTTTAACTGGTCACTAAGAACCTTGCTGGCCATTTTTCTATTGACTAGTGTCATGTTTTTCAACTTTCTGGCCATCCTTGGACTTAACGCTTTCTTCCGGCCACATTTTCCGATACGGCTGGATTTATAAATACCATTGATATCAAGTGTTTTCTTGATCCTACTAACTGACTTCTGTGAAATATTTAGTCTGTGTGCTATTTTAGTTTGTGTGTAATGTTGTTCTTCCAAAAGAACCTTGGCCACAGCACATTTCCTTGATGAAAGGTCCTCTTTTTACCCATTTCCTGATAATTTTATAAATAGCCAATAAGGAAGTAAATAGGTGGTTTCATACACTCACAAATGACCTTAAACTTACTTTAATAATAACAGAACACACTAATAAAAAGATCTACTGAACCTAAAACATGTTAACCACATGAAAAATTAACTGTAACCTGATTTTGGTTATGGAGCTGGTAGATTTGTAAAAGCAGATGATAAACAAAACAGGCAGTGTTGCCACCTGCCAACAGAAAATTACCAAATTTTCTGCTAATACTATTCTAAAGTAACACACGAATGAGGGTATATACTTTAACATATACCAACATGAAATTAAAAATGTTTTCAGTAAAAATTGAGAAGAAAAAACAAAAAAATGTGCTTTAGTCTAATAATTTGGCCAGCACTGTAAGCTTAATGGACTTTGTGAATCACCTATTGTGCTTAGTATGTTTTCAAAATTTCATAGGTTTTGTATGGAAACAACAGGAATTTCAGAGTAATCAAATACAGGGAAGTGTGCTTTTCAGGTGTGCTATGGATATTTGTGCAATGTTTTAGCAGTAAAAAAACACTTTATTCTTTCAGATATGCAGAGAACAGTTTGTTGCACTTCATTCTCAACCTATTCTAGAAGATCTCTCGAAGTTCATGGTACAAAAATACAGTTCCAAAGAAAGGTAGGAAAAATGTTACGTATTCAGTATCTTTTATTACTAAAACTTAGTAGTATTTCAAAGGTTAATCTAGTGATAATATACTCACTCTGTATGCATATATGTATTGTGCATGCCACAGCACAGGACAGCAGTAAATTATGTATATTTACAAGTAATGGCTTCCGGGCTATAGTAATCCTTCCCTCTTGCCATTACTTCCATTAACAGTTTTGTTTTTGTCTGCACTTGCAGATATTTGTCTAAAGTGGGTTGTTGAGGCTGTTTCAGCTTGAGGTAAATTAGTTATGGAATTCTATCTTCTTTCAAACACACTGCTTCATTCCTCTGCCAGTTTGTGTTGTTTTACTGTATTTTCTAAGTTTCTGTTTATTTCAATTTAGGTTTACTTGTACCTACCTTTGTATTAGTCTTGATTTAATTAATTAATTTAACAATTTTTTGTTAGTTTGTAGAAATTACTGTAACAAAAACTTTACATTTGAGGTTTTTTATTATATCTGACCACCCAACATTAGTTTCTGCAATGAAATTTGCAATTTGCATTGAGGTTTGCATTTATAAATACTGTTTGTTTGATTGCAAAGCTTTTTCTTTGTAAGTTTTGTGGTATTTTCCTACAAAATAACTGTGTATACATGTAAATAATTTCCTCACATTTTTATATTTCCTTTATACCCGTTTTTATTGCATTCAATTTTTTCAGGTAGTCAATGAATGTATAATTTCAAAGTAGACTACATAGTATGAATTTATAAATTTTTGCTGTTTTTGTAGCTTTTCTCAATGAACCTCTAGGTTCTCTTTAAAAACCAAATGCAAAGTTAAAATTGCATATACATCTTTTGTCATTGTAACACAAGGCATTACTCACCCATAAACAAATCAATATACATAAAAGCTTACATGATAAACAGTTTGTATAACTCTAGGTCAGGGCCACACTGAGCCACCGGCAGTTACATTGGCAGGCTAAAAGAGTGAGAGCATAGCTACATTGATTTCACAGTAGGGAAGGGCCACCGACAGTTACATTGGCAGGCTACAAGAGTGAGAGCATAGCTACACTGATTTCACAGTAGGGAAGGGCCACCGACAGTTACATTGGCAGGCTACAAGAGTGAGAGCATAGCTACACTGATTTCACATTAGGGAAGGGCCACCGACAGTTACATTGGCAGGCTACAAGAGTAAGAGCATAGCTACACTGATTTCACATTAGGGAAAGGCCACCGACAGTTACATTGGCAGGCTACAAGAGTAAGAGCATAGCTACACTGATTTCACAGTAGGGAAAGGCCACCGACAGTTACATTGGCAGGCTACAAGAGTAAGAGCATAGCTACACTGATTTCACATTAGGGAAGGGCCACCGACAGTTACATTGGCAGGCTACAAGAGTAAGAGCATAGCTACACTGATTTCACATTAGGGAAGGGCCACCGACAGTTGCAGTGCAGACTACAAGAGCGAGATAATTGCTTCACGGACTTCATAGAAAGGAATGGCCCAGACTATCCAGATTACTGACTATTTGTTTGCAGAATACTTGAGCTTATAGTAATCAACATTTTCACAAAGCAGTCATTATAATAGGTGATCTTATTTCAGATGTAAATTAGTAAAAATGTTTTGATTGCTCTATTATTTTTTAATAATAATTCCAATATTGAGTCAAGAATCAGTTTGTATAAAGTCCTGTCTTTGTTGCAGTAGACTGGTGGACCAGAACAGCGTGATGGGACAAGCCAGGCAGAGATTACACTCTGTTTTGACTCAGGTGCCTCCCAAGGGATCATTTGTTCTAGAGAACGTTTTAGATTCAATTTACTTTTTCAGTTGAATAAGTGAGAGTCATAGTGTAGCTGGCCGATTCGAATACAACTGTGATCATTTGTTCTAAATGAGCAGTGTACAAGAGAATCTATCATTTAATGATCAAAACTAAAAATATTTAATGGAAATGGAAATTGTGCACTCCTAAAAAAAGTTCAAAAGCACATTTTTAGCAATTTGTATTGAGCTTTGACAGAGCAGAAAAAGTGTAACATAAACGTTATGACTTACACGAGTCAATGATATGAATAGTAAATCTACAAAAAGTAAGATTATTCTCTGTTGATTTATTTACTTAATTTTTGACATTATTTAACACTATTGTAAATTAGTTCATTTCATCTTGCCATGTGTGCCTTGACTACCTTTTGATCACTTTGTCAATGAGTTTTGGCACCTCTGCACATTAATCTTGGTCTCTACTGTATTTCTATGTATTACATCAAAGATTTCAAATATGAATGTTGTTTCAAATTGAATAAAAATCAAAAATCATTCAGGTTTGACTGTCATTCCAGTAACAAAATAAGACAAAGTTCACTTTTAATCGTTAATTTAAAATAATTATGTAATTGTTAATTATGTTACCAAATAACATAAATTCGGTTTGCTGTGAGTATTTGTACGAGTCTGATTATGTTAGCATACTTATTAGTCACTAGTAGTTTGTAAATAGGAAATAAACAGTATTGTGTTAGCCACAGTGTTTTATTTTTTCCTTATGAAAATGTGTACTCAAAACCAAGTGCATATTACATAATACATGTATTCAAGTATTTACACTCAGTTGTAGAATACTTTTCAGATTGCAAACAGGCTCATTTGTAAAAACTAATTTTCAGTTATTCATACTTGCAGTCTGTATTTTCTCTCCTTACATTCAATGAAGCTCCTACTCCCCCACCTCACCAATCCTTTACTAGTAATAGCAGAAATATTCCAATACTGCAAATCAATCCTATAGCAAGAAAAGCCATCCCAACTGACAGTTAGTTGTAGCATTGAAAATAAAAGACCGGCTGAAACACAGTTGCCTCATTCTGTGCAGGACAACTCTGAAGTCCTAATTACTAACTTGTTCAATGGAGACAAGATGTCTGGAACATTAGATTTGGAATACGCAAACTTGGAAAGTGGAGATGTCAGCAATAAAAATAGTTTTGTTGAGGTTACCTACATAAAGTTTAACACTGCTAACTTAACATAGTAGAACTAATAATAGATCAAATAGAAAGCATGTATTTTTAACAGGTAGGGTGTCTGTAAATAATGGCAGACTGATTGTTGTGGAGAAGTACAGACACATTTTTGCTTCATGATTTGGTGATAATTTATAATTTAAAGACCTTAAAACTGTACCTTAATGATGATGTCAGTGGTAGTTATGAAATAACTAAGGTGAAACATAGGTTTCCAGGCTATAGCTCTTTAAAAAAATGGAGTTCCCCTGCCATTCTGGAACAACGTCTTTCATCCTGATGTCTGGCCTGTGGGCATCTATGTGACACAATTTTGATATTTCCTTAAGAGTGCTCCTGGAGTGTTGGAACCCAGGAAACAAGTACGTAAGCCTATTATCATTAGCATAAATATTTAGACCAAAAAATATTATAAATGCTTCAGAATATAATGAGCCTTGTGAAATTTTCCTATATTAAGCCCATGTTAACATCTTGATTGTAGCTGTATATTTAGTGATCGTGACTAGTGGCACAAGAGTACGTTGCTGTAAGGCATCAGTCACAGTCTTGAAACCTATTCGACTGAATTACAGTAAATTTTTATAAGTGTCTCCACCAACTTCAATGCATTTTCCTGCTCGTTTAAGGATGGCTCTGGTTGCTTTACGTATAATTCAACAAGGCTTTTCTTTAACTGCATTAAAAGCTTCATCAATACGTCTAAGTAGTGCCTCTTGGGAATTAACTTTGACCTCGTAAACTATCTACTTTATCCTTCCCCATAAGCAAAAATCCAACGGAGTATGATCTGGTGACCTGGTTGGCTATAGTACATAAGATCTCCACAACCGACCATTTGTTGATTTGAGTAGGTGGAAACAATATTTGAAAAATGTAGCAATGCGCCATCACATTGGAAGTACAGCTGGCGTCGATTTGAAAGAGGAACATCTTCAATTAATATTGGTAATTTTTCTTGAAGAAACTATAAGTACATTTGACCTGTTAAGCGCTCTTTGAAAATAAACGGTCCAATCAGCTGATCATCAATACCACACCTTACGTTAATGCTAAAAATGCTGTTGAAAGTTAAGTTCAATTGTAGCCTGAGGGTTCACTTTTGCCCATGAATGTTGGTTTCATAAATTGTTGATACCAGCACGATTGAACTGTGTGTGACTCATCGGTAAATAAAATATACTTCAAAAGTCGACAATAAGTGTTTAACTAAATGAAGTACTCCAAGCAATGGACATTACCTCCTGGATGTAAATGTTGTATTTTTTGTTTATGGTAGGGATGGAGCCAGTTATTATTGAGTGTTCTCCATACTGGAACTTTGCACTAGGAAGTGATCCTGTTTGCCATAACGTAAGAAAGCACTACCCGTAATATTGTTCTAGCATTTGGAATTCTATGGTAAGGGTGTCTGTATTCTTCAACAGCAGCTGTAGCACTGCCTTCACATACACCATATCAGCGTATTCTTTACATGTAAATAAGTGTGGCATTAATACACCAATAATTCAATAGTTACTACAGACAAAACAATACTTACTCGGACTGAAACTCAATTACTACGAATAGAACAATATGTACATGGACTGAAACTTGGTTGTTGGCTCTAAAATCATTTCAATTCTACAATTCAAATCATATCATTGAACAGCTGCTTATTGTATTGCCAACTTGTGAAATAAGAATTTCTCACGAAACATCATTCTGTGTTTTTAAATCAACCTGTACAATATGTGAGTAGCACCTGAATGCACTGCTAAAATCAATCTACTCTGTTAAATAATTTTTCATTTAAGAATTGAAATTTACAATTTCTTTGTAAGAATTGTTTAGAGTTTAATGGGTAATTAACAAAATTATTGTCAGTAATATGTAAAAAGTGTGATGTACTGTTATGAATAAAAATTAATTTAATCAAACATCTATTCGCTATTCTGCGCAACCAAATAAATGGATCGGTCGTAGAGGTTCTATATACTGGCCACCCAGGTCACCAGAAAATATGCCGTTGGATTTTTGCATATGGGGATGGATAAAGCAGAAAGTTTATGAGGTCAAAGTTAATTTCCGTAAGGAGCAACTTAGACATATTGATGAAGCTTTTACGCAGTTAAAGGAAAGCCCTATTGAATTATATGGAAAGCAACCACACCCATCCTTAAATGGGCTGAAAAATGCATTGAATTCGGCGGAGACACTTTTGAAAATTTACTGTGATTTGGTTAACACTGGTTTTCTCATGAACTACTTAACTTAGAGTTCTGGGACCTGGTTTTTTTTTCAATTTATCTACTCCAAAACCATAATAAATATTGTATTCCTCCTTTAATCTACCTTACCAGAATTTCAGGAAGATCTCATGTACATGATGAGTTGAAATCCTGGTGAAATCTTTCACTAGCAGTAACTCGCTATCAAAGCATTTCCAGACCTATGTTTATATAAAGTTTTTTCTTTACTTTCACATGTAGAATGAGCTCCCACAGTTTCTGCATATCTTCATGAATCACCCTGTATAATATTGATATTTGTGAACCATAACTATTTGAAGCTGTGATGATGCCTTTTGTACTGTAGATTTGTTAATGGTAGCTGCACTTTTACTCACTGCACTGACTTGTCCTGTTGATCGGTTTGTATATAAGTTATAGACAGACTATAGACAATATTCTTTATTTGTACATTCTTAGAGAATTACATTAGCGTCAATACAAAATAATAAGATTTTCATAATGGTTTATGTAGTCCATTGAGTTCTCCAGCTCAGAAATTCTTCAATGGTGTAGAAGGGATGACTCAGCAGCCATCTTTTTAGTTCCTTCTTAAAGTTCAGGCTTCCTTCTTGAGATTTGATGTTATCAGGCAGCATGTTGAATAACTTTGCTCCCATGTAGGAAGGTTTTTCTTCAAACAATGCTAGCCTGTAAGCTGGCAAATTGAAGTTTGCAGCGTGACGAGTGTTGTGACTGTGGAGATTACTACCTCTTGTCAAGTTTTTGTCTATTGCATACATTATTACTAGAAGAATGTAGAGTGCTACTACGGTAAGGATACCATATTCGACAAAAGCTGTTCGACAGCTCTCTCTTGGTTGCATTCCAGCCAAAATTCGCAGGCACCTCTTTTGTAAAACAAGAGGTCTTTGTAAATTCCGTAAACTAGAATTTCCCCATAAACAAAGACCATATCGGAGATGGGAGTCGAACACTGCATAATATGCAACAGTTGCTGTTTTCTTGTCACTAATTTCTTTTATTCTTTTCACCACATACAGTCCAGTACTTAGATTTTTACATAGGTTATCTCAACTTCTCAATTTTTTTAGCAGCAATGTTATCGTAATTTTAAGATTGTTATAGTGGGAGATCTAAATATTGATCTTGACAGGTGTAGTTCTCTGACAGCTAAATTTGTCGTCACCTTGAAGTCTTATAACTGTTTTATCTTCAGTTATCTGCCTCCTAGAATAGACTCATGTTCGGATCATTTTGTTTCAAACCTACACCCCTCAATGTATGGTTGTGAAATATTACAGCCTCATATATCTGACTATTTCGGTTTGCTTTAAAAATTTAAACTAGTTTATACAGTGTCCAGTTACTCTTCCTCATCTCCCAATAAGTCTGTACAGTTGGATTATAGTTATAGAATATTGAGTGATATTAGTATTACGAGATTAAAACATAGTTTAAGTAATACTGGCTGGACTAAAGCAATTGCTGGTAGTAATCTTGAGGTAGCTTTTAACAATTTTATGGAAATTTTCTCTCACAACTTCAATGACTTTTGTCCTTTAAAAACTTATAAACTAGGGGAAAATCTTTGCAATAAGGTCTTAAAGCCTAAATGTTGGTACACACCTTTATTATACAAAATTAAGCTATTACTTAACGTAGGCTACGAAAAATGTAAACTTAATCCTGATCATATAAAAATTAGGGAGCTATATCAGGACCAGATGAGTATAACAAAAGAGAATGCCAAGGTTGCATAACCTTTGCAAGGGAGCTAGGAGAGTAATTACAATCAGGACTTGCATCTAAAAAATGCTTTCAAGCGCAACCTGTCATCTCTGCTAATGTTTTAACAATTATTTTGTTAATATTTATAATTATGTAAAAAATTATAATGCTATTGTTAGTTTAGATACAGCTAGTGCTAATTATATGATCGAGTCATCTGGCATAAATAATCCAAAGACCCTTTTAAATGACATACTGTAAACCCTACTGATAATCTTAAGACAGCTATTAGGCTAAGTAATTCTAAAGCCGGTGATGTCTTTGGACTCTCAAATTTTATAATTAAAAAAAATCATTTGTGAAATTTTGTATCCATTAATTCTTCTTGTAAAGTGGATGTTCAGTGTTGGACTCTTTCCGTAGTATCTAGAGGTAACAGTCACCATTACCTTATTTACAGAGAAGGGGATAAGAATAATGTAAATAACTACCTGTTGCTCAGGTACCTGTTCTATCTAAGCTAACTGAAAGTATTATTGAGTGTCAGATTGAGTAATTGATTCTGTCTCACAATTAATATTATAGGAACAACTATCAAGGCTACTGGCAACTATCTACCTACTATCAAGGCTACTGAGAGTATTGTATCCTGCATTATTTAATGTTTTGAAAATAAATAAGAAGTTACCACTTTCTTATTGCACTTAAGCAAGGCTTTTGATACTGTTGCTCCCACCAAGAACTGGTAAAACAAATTATGGATTCGCGTTATTACAAAGTGATTTTGTGGGATGACAATAAAAATTCTTGATTCTTTGAAAAAGATGACTAGTAATTTCAAGTAATTACAGTACACAGTTAAATAATATAAGATCACACTTACTTTTTGAATAGACCTTGTTTTAATGTTTATTGTACATATGTATTAAAAACTGTTGTTTAAGTACATGTGCAAAAGACCCAAATTGATCTGTCAGTTAATTAAGCTTCATTTGCCAGTTGGAAAGTAAAAATAAAAACATACAAGTGAGGAAAACAGGTTGGTATAAAAACAAAACATGATTTATATTTAATTGTTTTATGCATTTCAGTTATAAACCAGGGAACACAAATCCAGAAATAAAAATGGACACTAAAAACTAAATGTACACAAAAGTAAATATTAACTGACACAAGCAATGGTATAAAAATATTTTAACATACATTGAATCTTCAAAGAAAAACTTATATAATTCACAGCGTTTCTTAGAACGTCCCATCACACAAGACCACTTTACTTGAGCACAAAACTATCACTACATTAACCAACTGCACTTCTAATTCTAGGCCTAATTATTAACTTAATTTATGATTTACACATGTAAATCTACTTATGCTTTATGTGACTACTTTAGCATAGTCATGCAAAAATTATAATATTACTATACACAGTTAAATTTTGAGTTTCGTCTAATATTAAATTTTACAATTATTCAGTAGATCAGAAATTTAAAAGTACAAATTATAATATTCTTAGAAAACTACTTTAATAAGTATAAACTAGAGGCAAGACAAGAAAATATTTGTTTTTGAGTATGTTAATTTTCTAAAATATAGCTTGAAGTGGATACAAAATCAGTTAATCTTTTGGAGATCAACTTGCAATATTTCGTAAGTTTATATTTGTAGTGAATACTGTGTACTTCTGATATATCAGAAGTCATACAATAAACGGTTTATATTTATTCTGTAACATATTTTATTAAATATATGTAGCTATAAATAGATTATAGAAAATATCATGGCTTTGTAAATAGTATTTGAATTTGAAGTTCGTATGTTAATGTCTGTGTCTGTGCTCAGGTATCTCAGATGTAAGGACCATTATGAAATTCATATATAGACACAAACTTTTAAAATATTGAATTCTTAATAGAAAATTGTAAGTACTGTACAATATAAATATCCAGAAAATGTTATTCCCATACTAACTGCAATGTTTAATATTTAACATACACAATATCTTTGAGACAACTGGTTTCATTTAAATGTTTGTTTTTCCATTAGTTTTTAGATTTTTATTTAGTTAAAAACTGAATGTTTACAATATAATTTTCTATTAACATTTATGTTTAAAGCTCTTTTAATATGCATTCAGGCTTGTTCCAGAGGTTTTTATAAAAATTTTATTGGTAGTCATTTAGGCGTTATTACTCAGTTGTATTTTTCCAATCCATCGACAGTTGCTATTGACTTTGCTTTTGTGTAATGTTACAAAAACTGACTGCTTATTTGATCTATTCATGCAATCTTCTATCAATTCGTGCACGTCAAAGTAACCTAACTATATTCCATTAATAATGCTGAATAAGTTCTTTACAATACATTCTTGTAAGAAAAACAACAGAAGATGTATTAATTAAGAGCATTTTGTACACATCTTAACGTACTTCATTTCAGTTTTACTGCTTTTACCTGTATTGTGCGAATGCAGCAATAGAATACTTTGATGTCAACTGTTAGACAAAGCAATAAAACTGAGAATTGTTGTAATTTGCTTAGTCTATAACAAATTTTATTTGTCATAACATTAATAACAATAGTGTAAATATATCTTTAAACATACAACTAGTATATATAATTTTAAATTTTCACAAGTTTTCAAAGTGTAAAAAATACAACATATAGTTCTACAACTAATCTGAACTGCTAAGCAAACCAACAACATTGAAGAAACAAATGTTTTTTACACAAACATCTTTTAATGATTATAAATAAGAAAAATAAACTAAACTTCATCTGCAATGATCTAATGCTGCCCAATAAGAGTCTTGGGGGTGGGCCAAATGTTGTCGAAGTGGGCTGGCACTGTGAGCAATGCATCTTCAGCAGTACGGGCAACACTGCAGTTCTGTAACATAACAACCATGACCATCACTTCTACTGATTTTTAATTGTAAATCTGCATCTGCAACTATTTAATGCTGCCCAATAAGAGGGTCAAAGTGGGCTGGTACTGTGAGCAATGCATCTTCAGCAGTACGGGCAACACTGCAGTTCTGTAACATAACAACCATGACCATCACTTCTACTGATTTTTAATTGTAAATCTGCATCTGCAACTATTTAATGCTGCCCAATAAGAGGGTCAAAGTGGGCTGGTACTGTGAGCAATGCATCTTCAGCAGTACGGGCAACACTGCAGTTCTGTAAACATAACAACCATGACCATCACTTCTACTGATTTTTAATTGTAAATCTGCATCTGCAACTATTTAATGCTGCCCAATAAGAGGGTCAAAGTGGGCTGGCACTGTGAGCAATGCATCTTCAGCAGTACGGGCAAACACTGCAGTTCTGTAACATAACAACCATGACCATCACTTCTACTGATTTTTTAATTTGTAAATCTGCATCTGCAACTATTTAATGCTGCCCAATAAGAGGGTCAAAGTGGGCTGGCACTGTGAGCAATGCATATTCAGCAGTAAGGGCAACACTGCAGTTCTGTAACAATTTAATGGTGCCCAATAAGAGCCGGATGGCCCAATTTTGTCGATGTGGGTTGGAATTGTGAGCAATGTATCTTCAGCAGTAAGGGCAATACTGCAGTTTTGTAACATAACAACCATGGACTATCACTTCTACTGAATTTCAATTGTAAATCTGCATCTGTAACTATTTAATGCTGCCCAATAAGAGGGTCAAAGTGGGCTGGTACTGTGAGCAATGCATCTTCAGCAGTACGGGCAACACTGCAGTTCTGTAACATAACAACCATGACCATCACTTCTACTGATTTTTAATTGTTAAATCTGCATCTGCAACTATTTAATGCTGCCCAATAAGAGGGTCAAAGTGGGCTGGTACTGTGAGCAATGCATCTTCAGCAGTACGGGCAACACTGCAGTTCTGTAACATAACAACCATGACCATCACTTCTACTGATTTTTAATTGTAAATCTGCATCTGCAACTATTTAATGCTGCCCAATAAGAGGGTCAAAGTGGGCTGGTTACTGTGAGCAATGCATCTTCAGCAGTACGGGCAACACTGCAGTTCTGTAACATAACAACCATGACCATCCACTTTACTGATTTTTAATTGTAAAATCTGCATCTGCAACTATTTAATGCTGCCCAATAAGAGGGTCAAAGTGGGCTGGCACTGTGAGCAATGCATCTTCAGCAGTACGGGCAACACTGCAGTTCTGTAACATAACAACCATGGACCATCACTTCTACTGATTTTTTAATTGTAAATCTGCTTCTGCAACTATTTAATGCTGCCCAATAAGAGGGTCAAAGTGGGCTGGCACTGTGAGCAATGGCATATTCAGCAGTAAGGGCAACACTGCAGTTCTGTAACAATTTTAATGGTGCCCAATAAGAGCCGGATGGCCCAATTTTGTCGATTGTGGGTTGGAATTGTGAGCAATGTATCTTCAGCAGTAAGGGCAATACTGCAGTTTTGTAACATAACAACCATGACTATCACTTCTACTGAATTTCAATTGTAAATCTGCATCTGTAACTATTTAATGCTGCCCAATAAGAGGTTCAAAGTGGGCTGGGTACTGTGAGCAATTTTTTTTTTTTTTTTTTTTTTTTTAATAAGGGCATAAAACACGCAGGTTATCAATGCCCGTAGGGTTAACGGACACCTACACTTTAAAATATGGTGTCACGTTATCAGTGCAAGGAATAAATAGCGGATCTCTGTGTCAAATAACATTATTATCACATTAAAGACAATAAGAAAAAACAACAGCAGTGAACGGAGGGACTAAAACTAAATAACAAAATTAACCGAGAGGCTGTAAAGGGGCCCCGATAGTTAAAATATGTCAGATAAATAAATAACGTTAATAAATATAACAACATCTAATGCTAAAACCAGGTAGTTAGTGAGGGTAGGTTGTAAAGGGGACCCACCCTCACCAATAACAAATAACAAATAAATAGAAGGACAAAAGTGCCCGTCTCCTTACGTGACACCTACATATTAAGATAGTGGTGTCTCTCACCTCACAGAAATTTTTAGCTGTAAAGGGGTTTACCCTTGATTAAAACACAGAAATTTTCCTAACGAAATTTAAAAGATTGCACTTAGGCAGTGCTAGTTAAGAGCCTTAAAACTAAATAAACAACTCAGGGGGGAACTGTAAAAGGGCTCACCCTTACCTAAAACTAGCGGTTAAAATGTTTACTAAAACTAATCAGGTACTGTATCACTCATATTCTGGATATTAATTTAGTGCTCTCCAGAAAAAACTAAAGAGCTTTGTTAAAACATCTTCTTTGTCACCAAGCAACTCATCTAACCGGCCTGGCAAACGATGTGCTCTCCTCTGCCCGGCATAGAGGCGGCAGTCTATCAACACGTGGCTGGCGTTTAATGCCATATTACACTCCGCACACTGCGGTGGATCACCACGACTCATTAGGAAACTGTGAGAGAAGCGAGTGTGTCCGATACGGAGTCGACACAGTACAACCTCCTCTCTACGGTTAGTGCGGTAAGCAGTCGACCAAGGCTTTACTGTGTATTTAATCTGCCGAAGTTTGTTATTGGTCACTTGATCCCCACGATACATTCCACTGATGTTGTAGTCGTGACTTTACAATCGGCTTTAGATCGGACGCGATTGATCGCCTAGTACATGGAGTCAGAGAGATTGCCTCTTTGCTGCCCTATCTGCGATCTCGTTACCAGGTATTCCAGTATGTCCAGGTACCCATAGAAACGTAATTGCGATACCCCGAGACATCATCTCGCTCAAAGCGTAGCGGATCTTACGAACAAGGACATGTTTGGAGTACATGTCCTTGATAGCCAGCAGAGCCGCTTAGCGAGTCAGAGCACACTACCATCCTATTTGTTCTTGGGACATACAATATTTAACGATTTCAAGATAGCTGTTAGTTCTGCAGTGTATATTGAAGATTCAGGAATGAGGCAGAATTTTGTACTCTCTATTGGAAGTGACAAAGGCACAACCCGTTCCTGCCTCACTCTTTGAGCCATCTGTGTAGATGACATCGCAGGGTGAACAGGATGACAATATTTCTCTACAGGAGCTTGTGGACAACAGTGATGCGTCTTGCTTGTTCAACTGTAATAACGACAGTATTACATTGGGAGTTCTGACTGTCCATGGTGGTCTATCCATCTCGTGACATACCTCAACATCAATCGCTCTCATGTCCACTTCTGCGAGATGTAACAGGATTCTAATGCCAAAGGGTGCGGGGGCGGGCATTAGGCTTATTGTGGTACAAGGGGGCAAGTGATGTGTCTAGGGCAACTCAAAGGCCGGATTTTCTGGCCTTGATTTTAAACTAAAAAAATAGTTCATAGCCAATTGAACACGTCTGAAAGATAGGGATGGCTCACACTCTCAGCTAAAAGACTGACAACGGGGCTTGAACGAAAAGCCCCAGTAGCCAGTCTGACAGCAGAATGATGGATTGAGTCCAACATTTTAAGGGCTGTTGGCTTGGCAGAAGAATAAACCTGTGATCCATAATCAATACAAGGTCGAATATATGCTTTGTAAAACTGAAGCATGCATTTTCTATCTGCACCCCATTTCGTTCCGCTTAGAGCTCTCATCGCGTTAAGTCTCTTTAGACATTTCGCCTTAAGTTCTTTAATGTGCGGAACCCACGTCAGTCTGTAATCAAACCACAACCCCAGGAATTTCACACAGCGACTCGCTGGGATTATTATTCTATTTATCCTAAGAGTTGGATCAGCGACGTTCCCTCAGTCGAGAAAAAGTAATACATTTAGTCTTTAAAGGAGAGAAAGAAAACCCGGTTTGGTTGCTCCAATCTTCAGACGGTGGATGGTGAGTTGAAGGTACCTCTCTGCAGTAGCCAGCCTCCTGGCAGGGACAAACACAGCAAAGTCATCTACGAATAGAGAGCATCTGACAGGAGCTCTGACGCAGGAAGTGATGCTGTTTATGGCAGAGAGCACAAGAGAGTACAACTAAAGACACTCCCTTGAGGTATTACCGTTCTCAAGAATTTTGGTGTCGGACAAATGAGTTCCCAGTCTTACATTAAAAGAACGTTCATCCATAAAACCTTTAATAAAATATAACATATTACCGCCGACGCCCCAATTTGAAAGGGTATTTATAACTCCCCTACGCCAAGCTGTATCATACGCTTTTGTTATATCGAAAAAACACACCAACAAGTTGCCTCCGTTCAAGGAAGCATTCAGGATTGACGACTCTAGACATACTAGGTGGTCTAGAGTTGAACGGCCTTGACGGAAACCACATTGCTGTGGAGACAGGAGATTATTGTGTTCTAGGAAACCCATACCAGTCTACGATTTACCATCCGCTCCAGTATCTTACAAAGACAACTGGTAAGCGAGATAGGCCTGTAGCTAGTAGGGGAGAACTTGTCTTGGCCAGGTTTGTATAATGGTACAACGTAAGAGTTACGCCATGAACTTGGAAAGTTGCGTTCTTGAAAAATTCTATTGTAAAGGGACAAGTGGCACGCTTTAACCTCTGCAGGAAGGTTTCTCAACATGGCGTAGTGAATGTCGTCAGCACCGGGAGCTGAGTTTATAATGGAGAAATAGCGGATTCTAGTTCGTCAAGGGGAAAACAATAAATTTAAGGGATTTATATAATTATTGTCATTTATGGGCTGTGCTTCATGTTGTACTTTATTTCGCTGGAACAAAGGACTGTAGGACGTCGTCCTCGACACGTTAGGAAATGGACGATGGCAAGAGCGTTTGCCACATCTTTCGGCTCGGTTAAAATGATGTCGTTCACCCTTAAGCCAAGAATAGGAAGAGGTGGCTGTTTTCCGCAAACTGCCTTTAGTCTCCTCCACACCAGAGATAAAGGGGGTGGTACGGTTTATCGAAGAAGTAAATTCCTTCCACGAATTTCGTCGACATCTTTTAAATATGAGTCGAGCTTTAGCTCTGGCAAGACGAAATCGTGCAAGGTTTTCCTCGGTCGGGGATCTATTAAATAACCGCAAGGCTTTCCTGCGCTCCCGAAGCGATATCCTACATTCTTCTGTCCACCAAGGTACGTTTCTTCTTTTGATGATTCCTGTTGTTTTTGGAATACTTTTCCAGAGCGGCCACTTGAAATGGCAACAGTTATATTGTTAACGGCGGAGTCTATACCCACTGATGTTGATGAAACATCTGGTGCCTGTAAAAACTTGTTTTAAATTTGCCCAATCTGCCTTATCAAGCACCCATTTAGGCCTCTGAGGCACATTACCTGGATTATCTAGAACTCTAGTTATGATCGGTGCATGGTCGCTACCGTAAAGGTCAGAGGAAACTGACCCAATCGAAGCGGTAGGCAATTTGTGGTGTACACATGGTTAGGTCTAATACTGACCAGGAACCTGTTCTCGGGCAAAGATAAGTTGGCGAGCCGTCGTTCAATAAAACAAGATTCAGATCATCAAGGACCTTGGAAACCATGTTGCCCCTTGGAGAGCAAGTACTAGAGCCCCCAAAAACGATGGTGGGCGTTGAAATCGCCCACAAGTACGAAAGGATGAGGCAATTGATTAATAAGGTCCAATAGATCTTCTCTTGGAAGATATTCTGGTGGCGGGGGGATATAAACACAATAGACGTGTAATTTAAACGGTATATCTAGCTTTATGCATATTACTTGTAGAGGTGTGTTCAAAGGTACCTCCACTGTATTTCAGAGAAGGATTTGCGAGAACCATAACTCCTCCACATGCATGGTCCGTCATTATGGTTGTCATGGCGGAAGATATCCCATCCCCTGATGGAAAATTGGCATGCACGGCTAAGCTTGGTCTCCTGAATACATATGAGATTTGGTTTTATTTGTGATACTAGTAGGTTCAGGTCTTCCAGATGGCTTCGCAGTCCGTTTAATATTCCATTGTATAATCTTCATATAAATTAGGTTTTAAAAGTAATTTTGTTTTTTGTTTTTCCTTGATTTTGTTTGAAATTTACAGTAGTTTTTTCAATTTCTGAATGTGGCCTAAGGTCGTCATCAAACAAATCCTCCTCCATTAGGCTGGATTTGGAGGACTGGTATGAGGGAGGGGTTCTGTTGGCACCCTTTGACCGTTCGAACCACTTTGGAGGCAATTTTTTTATTTATCCAGAAACGAGTTTTTGGCGTACTTCCGGAGATATATTTTTCTTTCCCGTCACGCTGGAACTTCCAGCATTAGGGGGTTTTTAAAAATTGAGCAGCAACCTGGCCTTCAGTAGACTGTTGCTTGTTTAAAGTGTTCCGTCCCTTGGGTTGGGTAAGTGTAGCCGGTCTTACAGACACAGAAGGTACAAGATCTGATATATCAGTGCCTCCACTACGTGGGAAGGTCTTGGCACTAATTTGTTGTACCAAGGCAGCAACCTGTTGCGTTTAGTTCTCTAACCATGCCTTCCAGAGCTGAGCAGGAAGCACACGGTTTCGGTTGCACAGGGACAGAGGCAGCCTGAGAATAGGATACGTCCTTCTTCGGGGTTTGTCCAAGTCGTTTCCTATACTCTTTACGAGCATCGCTGAAAGACAATTTCTCGCTAGTAACTATTTTCAGCACTTCCTTTTCTTCTAAGTATACTTTACAACTGCGAGAGCTTGAAGGATGCTTGCCCTTGCAGTTGACGCACTGCTCTTCGCCGCCGGCACAGTCCTTGTCACTGTGACCACTTTTTCCACAAAGACTACACGTTTCAGGGTTATTGCACGTTTTGCTTGAGTGTCCAAAACGTTGACATCTATAGCACCTCTGAGGATTTCTAAAGTATGGACGAACTTGTAGGGAAAGATATCCTGCTCTATTTGTGGCTGGTGGGTGAGGAAGGGCAAAAGTCAAAATGTGACCTGGTGTAGGTGTCGGTTTACACCGTGTTCAACCTTCATTATTCTCACCACATCAGTCACAAGACAAATCTTTCAGTTCTTCTTTCAATTCTTCAATTGAGCAACAGAGAGCATATCGCGACAGACAGAATACAATTCCTTTGCAGAAATTTATTGTTCATGAGGATGGACAACGATTATACTTTGTCGTAAAAGGATCTCCATGGAGAGAAATTTCTGAGCCTGTGGAGCGTTCGCAGCCTCTACCAAGATGCTTCCATTACGAAGCTTCCTAACAGAAGACGGCGAGCCGCCCACTCCGACTAGAGCCTTGTTAACAAGGAAGGGGCTCACCTTTGCCAAGTTCTGAGATTCGTCTTTGTGTTTAAATACTAGAAAAAGTGGGGTGGGTAGATTTTGAATATTTATTTTCTTATCTGCAGTTTTTCTCTGTTTGTTTGTTTCCTCTTCAGATTCTGAAGAGAGGGCACGCTTCTTTTCCAGATCCATACTAGAATCTCTTTCTACAACTCTATTTTTTTTGTTCTTGAGAAGGGTTTTAAGGTAGCCATTCAATATATGAACCAGCGCATCGTGATTAAAGGTGCAGGCCGAGACATCGGGAACGGGTATATACCCTCGGGAACCTGTCAGCCAAAGCTTGGCAGGGCACTCTACCCCAGTTCCCCGGGGCCCGATGTTATCTCGTTTAACCGAGTCGGGAATTCACGCACGACTCGGGCTCGCACGTGGCAACAGAAATCTCCGACATTTCTGTCCAATAATCACTTCCTGACCAGGGACCGAAGTGGCTGGCACCAGGATTCATACTACCGTTTGCTTCGGCAGAGCAAGCTCACATCAGCTCTCTTCTGCTACACCTTCTCAGAGTGTAGCAGTTCAAGCACTCCCCACAAAACAATAGCACGATCCAGACAAAAAAAAGGGAGGAATTAGGAATAGGTAGGATTTATGGATGAGACAGGGCAAAGTGCCAGGATTGGAGATGTGTCTGGCACTAGCTCGGGGTACGAAAGGTCGCCAACCCTTTAAACGTCAGAGTAAGACGTCCCCCTACGGGCTACTGTGAGCAATGCATCTTCAGCAGTAAGGGCAACACTGCAGTTCTGTAACAATTTAATGGTGCCCCAATAAGAGCCGGATGGCCCAATTTTATCGGATGGTGGGTTGGAATTGTGAGCAATGTATCTTCAGCAGTAAGGGCAATACTGCAGTTTTGTAACATAACAACCATGACTATCACTTCTACTGAATTTCAATTGTAAATCTGCATCTGTAACAATTTAATGGTGCCCAATAAGAGCCTTGGGGATGGCCCGTGGGCTGGCACTGTGAGCAATGCATCTTCAGCGGAACGGCAACACTGCAGTTCTGTAACATAACACCTATCACCTTCACTTCTAATGACTTTCATTTTAAATCTTGCATTCCATCAAATTTGATTAAATAAAATTATTATTAATGTTTCTACTTATATAAGTAAAGACATATCAGTTCTATTGATATTGATAATAGTTTGTTTATGGTTTTTAGTGGCATTATAAAAAACTGTTTTGAATTGAGTTATTTGTTTATTTTCCGTAGTAGGGTCCAATGGTCAGAAATAATCATTAAATTATTATCACCTAACAGCTGTGTGATAATCTCATGAGCTCAATGATAAGTTAAAGCATACTTATTATTTTTGACAGTATCATATTTCACATGAAGAGTTCAAGATATTTAATTCGGTCAAGGTCATTTACCTACGAGATTAAATTTAAAAAAAGATTATTTGTTTAAAATTGACCTTTGGGTGGATATTTCTTGTGAAAAATAATTGTCCAGTTTACGCAAATAAATTAATTTAAAATAAAACCTTGAATAAATAAATTAAATAACCTTGAGGTTCTCAGCAATGTAGAGTAAGACCTTCATTTGTTGTATGACCTCACTACCGGTTTCAAGCAGCAAGTGACTATTTCTGTATTGTGTGATGTAAAAAGAAGTATTTTAAATACATGTTCTACATTCCTTTATCTTGGACTGTTCTGGTACAATTTTAGAGCACTGTTGATTCAGGTAATGGTACTTCAATCACATGTTGACAGTCAAAAATATGTCACAATTTTTTACACTACTATTAATTTATAGGATTGTACTGTGTGTGTTCAGAAAATGCATATACAATTATAAGGCTAGAGAAGTTTCAATGTTGCTGCTGAGTGAAGGAGAATTAATGGGGACATAAAATCTAATTTCAGTCCGGTTGCTCAAGTACTGAAGTAACAGTAGTTCATTATATTAAATACATCTTCTGGAACTGCCATCTAGTTCAGCAAAGTATAAAATTACTGTATGAAGGTAGTTACATGGTTAAAGCCAATAATCAGCTGGTTGTTACAAATGTTCCAAACTCAGTGAATCAGTAGAATGTGCAAGATGATTTGTCAATTTGAAGAAGAGCAAACTTATGTTCAAAGATAGTGAGAACTCAGAGAACCAATCTGTCATTACTGATGAATGTATGTAAAAACTATTGGTACCATAGATGTAATTCTGACTGTATGAAATTCATAAGAACGTATAGAGTTTTTAATTTAAAAATTTCTAAGCTTCAAAGTATGAAGAAAACTTTGATCTCAATTATTCTGAAATGTTAATTAAGTGACACAAAGCAACCTATGTTGAAAGTGGACAACTTTTTTGGAAGAAAGATCAAAGTTTTTGGACTTTAAAGTCAGATGAATTCACAGTCCTGATTTTGATCCTGGCGATAGCATTTATTCACTGATCTGAAATTGAATTTGTGTGAAGGGTCCTTTACCCATAGTGACAAAATAGAAGAGTTTGTCAATATTTGTTTGACTGATATTGCAAGAGATTCCTGAGGTGATGATATTCATAAACCTACCCTCATTTATACAAAAGTGTCGAGCTTTACAGCAAAAAAGTAGAAGATATAATTAAAATTCCATGTACCTAGTGTGTTAAAACGTAATGTGAATTCTGTAACTTTGCATGTCGGATTTGTATGTATTTTTCAAAAGAAATAAGTAAAAATCGAGTGAATTGTTGGCTATATTGGATGTTTAGTTTATTTACAACTGTAAAAAATGTTACTTGTAATTTTTTTATACAGTCTGGAAATATAATATATTTTTAATATAAAAACAATGTATCAGAAAATTTGTATTCAATTTTGCAATGGAATAAAATGTTGATTAAAAGAGACAGTGGGAGGCTGAATTAATTCTGTTCAGTACAGTAATTCTCAATTAGTTCATCAGACTGCTGTTCTAATTAACAGCAAGTCATAGTTCACTGTTTATCCACTAGATGACAGAAGAACGTTCTTTTGTTTGTTAAATAAGGTTGGATGAGGAATTTATGTCCTAAACAAGTGTAGTAATGTTAAAAAATTTTAATTTTTGTTGTTTTGTTTGTTTAAAAGGATAACATTATTGTAGATAAATAAATATCATATTTTTCAATGTATACATAATTTTTGAAAATATCTAGTATTATTTTGAAAAAAGGCACTTATAAAATTCTTTAAACTTTGCAGCTTTACTTTCTAAATATGCCTTTAAATAATGTATAGTTAATCAAAATAAATAATATGTTTACTTTTACATTATTGAATTAATAATATGCTTTTTAGAATATAGAATACCGTCAAAGACAAAATTTGATCATGTAACTGTAATTTCACATTATTGCTGAATTTAACGTAATTACTTATTTAAATGCCTTGCATTATAGCTACCATGGTTTAACTGTAGCAAAAACTGCTCTTGATTGGTTTTAAATACAATATATAATAAAGTCTGAAGTTTTATTATTTAGAGGACAAAGAGTTAAAATAGCAGATCTTGCAAAAATATTTAAACAAAGATTATAGAATTATTCACAATAAACAAAGGTTATTAATCAAAACTTCTATTATTATGTCTTATTGTTGTTACTATTGAAGCTTATTTTGACCTAGTAACTAAGAAGAATGCTTACCTTAGGCTGTTTCCTGTATGTATCGACACACTCAACGTTGAGTTTGATGAACTCAATGCTACTCTTGTAGCCCTCAGTAGTCAGTTTGATGACTGTGTGCAGAGGGACGTTCAGGTAGGGCAGCTCATCTAAATGAACAAAAATTGTATCAATATTGTGAAGAGTGCAACTTTCTAGGCTTTACTCTGATCAACACACTCAATAATACATAAACTATGAAATGTTGAGGGCTGGTGCTCCTTGCCCTGAGGTGAAAGCATTGTTCTTCCCAAGAGGCATAAGGCCCCTACCATAAACTTGGGGGTGACATCCCTGACAGACCTACTTCTATTCTTGTCTGGGTGTGAAACCTCTGTTGCTTCCCACTTAACAACTCTAGGTGACTGTTATAAATATTAGGCATATCACCTGTAATATTTAAGACTGCTCCAATTCTCCTCTCTAACAATAAAATAATGAAACAACTCATGAAACATTCTTAGTTCCAAGCCTAGCTTTATAATTACCTCACTTATGCCAAAAATTACAGTTAAAACGTTTACTTCAGACAAGTGTAAGTATTATAACACAGGGTATCTTAGTTTTAAAATAAAATAGATAGAGTAGTATTACTTTCAAATTTGCATCTTAAAAGTTTGAACAAAGTTTCTAAGAAAAAAAATGCTTGATCATGTTATTAAATTATAATTTTTAGTAAAAAAAAGCTTTCTTCAATAACATAGATTTCCGTACTAACCTAAACTCTTGTTGAGGAAGTAGCCGAGGATACAACGAAGCACAGCCTGGTGGCTGATCGTCAACAAGTTGTTTTCGTGTTCCAACTCCAAGAGCACAGGTGCCAGCCGAGCCATGATGTCTACATACGACTCTCCCCATGGATACCGGTAACGCAGCTTGTCCTGGTCCCTCCATGCAAACTCTTGTGGGAACTTGTCTTGCATCTCCTCATAGCTCAATCCCTCGCATACACCCTGAAATAAGAAACATAGTCGCTCACTGTCACAGTTAACCCAGTAATGCAGCTAGTCGTAATATCTCCATGCAAACTCTGCCAGAAACTTATGCTGTAACTCATCATAGTTCTGCTTACATCCTAGAAGCAAGAAAATAATACAAGTATCTTTCAGTGTTTTATTGTATTTCTGACTTCGGCTTTACCTTCTTTGTAAAACACATTACACACCAACAACCACTTATGGTCCTAGTGACAAAAACTACATTTTCTTAAAAAGTTTATTGACTACATATACACTATCTGCTTTACTTTTTTTTTAATTTAAATTTAAAATTATTTCAATCTAATTTTACTCTGTTTGAATATTTTGTATATTTAAAAACTTTAATTATTAATAATTAAATACTTGAAGAATTTCTTACAGCATCAAGTTCATTGAGAGCGGCTATATGCTCAGAGGGTGCTGCTATGCCAGCTGCAGTCTGCTTGGTGCGGCGTTTTTCGCTTGTCCAGACATGCAGTTCAGGGATGGCTGCATCATTAATGTAGCGAGCAAGTGTGCTAGCGTACATGCGACCTCTTGGTGACAGGTCTGTGTCCCCTCCTATACGTCCTACTACGTTGTACTCACTTTCTCCATGCTGCAACAAATATTTTATGTTATGTCTACACAGTTAAAATATGTATTCTATACTTTGTATGAATGAGGTGTTAATTTCCCAAACAAATAACCTGATATTCCTGGCTTTTTGCTACATTTTTGGCATCGCTCTACATTCTGACTAATAATTCTCAGACTCAGACCAATTATTCTTTACTATCAAACATTTTCTTTCAACGTATGAACAGTTGTAAAAGTATAGAATTTCTAAATAAATCATTTTTTGCAAGACATGTATGTAATATAATAAATAAATGTATGTAATATAAATGTGAAAAAAATAATTAACAGCAATTTGAGGTCTTTATGGTGACAAAAATATTTTAACACAATGTTAGAGTTCTTATAGAATAATATTTCTCTAGCCCATCATCCTGTGTGAACATTTACAAATTTTACAAATATATAGAAACTGTCACTAGGCTTGTAAAAATAAGTACAAATGTCTGATGGTTATATTACAAGTTTACGATTTCAAGAATCCACAATGAGAACACTTAAAATGTTACAAGGTTTCAATAAGAAATACGAAAAAGTTGATGCAGTTTGTAATAATTATTATAAAATGCAAATGATTAATAAAACGTTTATTACAAAATAACCTGGCCTGTAGTTCACATCATGATATTAACACTCTTTTGATTAACCTCTTCAAATTGTGGATTCTCTGGATGCTACCATTCTGGCATTAGGTTGTTAATTGACAACACATTATTGGTAACAACGAGCAATATTTAGCAGCAGTATACTACTCTCACTATCTCTTACACACTTCACTGCACTGCTACCTGAGGACCGGTTGTTTACCTTGGTGATAACACTGTCGCGATGTTGTCATAACAATTTCATGTGATACAGCTCAACACTGTTAGTATTTTTAATTCCTCACAAGAAATTGTGAGAAAGATTATTCTTTCCTTACAAGAACAATTCAACCTTAAGGTTAACCATATATTTTGGAGGGATGTTGAGTATTATTAACCCTTTCTGGTCAAGTCAGGGGAGGAAACCAACAATGTACATGAGCTGTGATGAAGGGCCAGATCCATTCTTGCTGTTTTAATGGACTATGATTGATATAGACTAACTTAAATTCCTTTATTGGGCATTAGTGTTGGTTTTCTGACATGAGTTGCAACCAGTAGATTGTTTCAGAACAATATATACATGGTGTCATTGTTGAATAAATATTAGAAACTGATATGTTTGTTGTCTGGTTGCTTATAGCATAAACTATCACCGCAAACATCTTATCCATTGTTATTTATGTTATGTGCACAGTAAGCAGTTTTTTATAGCCAATTAAACCCATTATTTACTCATTCTATTATTGTTTTCAATTCCTAGTTTGGTTCTTATTGACTTTATTTTTGTTATAATTTATTGTCATTCCTGAGAAATAAAATGGATGAGTATATCAACAATTTGTCACAGAACCATGAAATTACCTGTGAAACTTTGCAAACGAATCAATTTAATTTTGTTATAATTATGTTGTTTAAAGTTTTCAAAAACATTTTAGTTAAACCATTTGATTCCAATCTTGTTTATAATTTTAAAATATAAATTAAAAAATTGTAACGTTAGTTCATTTAAATGATAATAAGACAACTTATTTAAATAATCCAATATTGACATGGGTTTCACATTCTTCCCTTTATTGCTGAAATTAAAAAGAGTAAATAATTAATTTCGCTTATAAACTTGTGATTCTAGGCCAGTCTTGTTCCTTTGCATTGTTTAACCCTTGTTTGTTAAGATCCTTGGGCTGCTTGACACAATCACATGTTCCCAACATACTGGCAGACAGATACTGAGGTTCTATAACAGTTAATATAACCATAAGTCTGTTTGTTTCTATAAAATGTTCTGTAAGTAACTACAACCACTGGTGCCACTTACCCTGGAGAAGTATAGAGTCTTGGGTCCTGGTCTGTAGCTGGACACAAAAGACAAAATCATTGACTGATACGGTCCATTCAACCGATGTACTGATACGTTCTCTCCTGTAAAAAGTGTTAAAAATATCACCTATTAAATGGAACCAATATTAATGTTCTTATGAAGTATTTTCTTATTTGATTTATATTAGACTATGTGTTTGTTATATTGGATATTAGGACTATGTATTTAAGGAAGCTTTGTAGACATCATTAAATCTAAACTACCATTTACTTCTTAAGCAGTTATGCCTCCAGACAGGCTCAGCCTTGGAGGATGTTTGTTCTAAATTTATTCTGACTTTTCTAGTTTTAATACCTAGCAAATTGTTGTTAACAGGAAATATTCATATGAAAATATTGTAAATGTAAATGTTTTTGTAAATATTCGTTCAATAAATTCAATACAATTCAATTCATCCATTCTTTCTTTCTTTAATTCTTTAGAACAATTAATTTCTTTCTCAACATTTTCCTTTGATTTAACCATTCCAACTTAACCATAATGCTGGAGGTAATAGCAAAATAATTTATTTTAATGGAACAGTTTGTTTAAAATGTGATTATCTTGTGGTTAAACAGATAACCACAACACTGGTGATAAGATTGTCATTTATGTTATCTGCAGAGAAAATTCCTTTCAAAGTTACACCAACAATATTTTTTAAGTACTAACTTTACTATCAGATACTTCCATAACAATATAAGCAATGCTTGTTAAATATGATTGCATACAATGCATATATATATATATATATATATATATATATATATATAAAACATATTGACAAGAAAATGAAAAATTTAATTTTAGTATCCTGAGAAAATTAATTAAAATCCATTTAAAGTATTTACAGTGCAACTTACCACCATTGAACACTTTGATGTAAGTATATTTTGATTCTTCTTTAGGGTTTATAGTCTCGTACTGCTCCATGAAGTGCTCAATCTTGTGATGATAATCGTCCAGCGCCTTCTCCTTGGTCATGTGACGATAGTCCTTGCTGAACTGCAGGATTTCCTGATAAGAGATAGTCCAGTTTATTGACATTCTTGAAATATTAAAACAAAATTGTATGATTAAAGGTAATAATCTCATGGGATACTGCAGTCTCTTTATTAATCTATCCTGGCTTGATAGTATGGAAAGAAAAGATAAACTACTAACTCTATATATGTAGGGTTAGTACAACATATAACAAATCTTTTAAAGGTACAATTTTGATCACAAACTTTGGTTCTACCTTTACCAACAGTATATATTATATAAGAGATTTTGGCATCAATCCAGCAAGATGCAAAACCCAGACATGGTTCAGTTGTCTTTTAACAGCATTTCTGACCCAAATAAAAAGGTTTCAGGTCTTATTGTAAAGATCTACCAATAATGCTGAATGGTGATAAAGCAAATATAGATTTTTAACTACAATTATTGTGTAGACAAATATGTAACTTTAAAATTAAGTGGTTTGAAATTTATTTTACTGCTGTTGCAAACTATAAAGTATGACTTCTCTAAACAAATACTACATAATTTATATATTATACCTTTATATTTTTGTCCAGCAAGATCTCATCATCACAAATGCACTCGAGAAACAAAACCTTAAAGTTGAATTGTTTGCCAAAATAATCCTGAGTTTTTTGGCGCATTTGTGGCGTAGCATGCGTTCCATCCAGAATCTAACAACAAATAACTCAGTTATATGAATAAATACAACAAAAATTGTTTAACAGTATAAATAACAACATATAAATGCATGCCGTTTACCTCAATTTGCTTTTAGAAATGCATATTTACATACAAATTGTTTGTTTTAAGAAAACTCTAATTTCATTGTTTTTCATTTAATTAAGCATAAAATCACATTTTAGATAAAGATAACGATATACATCTTTAGTATATTTGTAATATCATATTTTTAAAAAGGTCAAATTAATTTTTTTAATTTTTAACCAAATTTGTGTTGATACACAGGGTTTAGCCACTTTTTTATCTAATAGGAATATATACATTATTCAAATCATTGTTTAAAGTGTACATATCATTTTGTTCATCATTTCCAGCCTTTCAGCCCATGGTTATCAGTATTGTGCTAATACACACAGGCAAAACAAAGAACTGTTGTACTGTTGCTTTCTCTTGTTAATCTTCTTGTGCTTTCATGCAATAAGTGTTATCTGAGGTTTGGTAAAACCAAGTTGATCTTGACCTCATCTAAAAAATGTAGAACAATTCAATTATGGTTTTGGTTGTCTGTTGACCATAAGAAAAAGGATTGAATACTTTGTCAAAGAAATAGAATTAATTATGAGCATAAATAAAAATTACTATATGATATTGTTTATCAAACAGATTAGTAGCCTACTTATTTTTACCGCCCTTATTTCTAAACATGATGAGACCAAAACAGCTAAAAATATTCGACAGTATATATCATAATTATAAAAGTAAATTTTACCTGGTTTCCATGAAATTTTCATAGTTTGTGGATTTGTTAATCTATCAGTTAAACAATTACGATTACATTAGAAAACTTTTCTGTGACCTTAATTTCATATCTGCTGTTGGAAAAATGTCCAAGTGGTGTTTTTTGAACACTGAATAAGTTTAAAATTTTCCCTCTTTCTGTTTTTTTTTTTAGAGTTTATCAAACAATATCAACAGCTGAATTTTACTTACAGCAATACTGCCTTCAGATTTCAGGAAATCTAATGCATCTTCCATGGCTTCCTTAGCGCTTTGCTGAATGATCTCATAGGCTTCTTCATTATCTGTTCTAAATATCTCATGGCTGTCATAAAGCTCGATGTGCTTGCGTCGATAAAAACTTATGCTGAATACTACAACAAAAATGAAAACCAATGATAATCACATTAAAATGCAAAATACAGTAATCATAATAGTAATGTAAATGTGATAATTTACTGTTCAAAATCAATAAGTAGTTCAAAACTAGACTTGGCCGAGCTGTTAATGAGGTTACTGGTTGGTGGATGAACAGGACTTGATTCCAGAAATGGGCAAATCGGACCACTGCCCAGGATGATAAAACATTATGAGCCGATGATGCTTGTGGATCATTAGTGTTTGGGTTCCAGGAGTGATTGAATTGGGCCTCAGAATAAGACAATATTGCTCAGAATTAAAACGTTGGCTATGCTCTGGAGAACTTGAATTGTGCAAAGTGGGCCACTGCCTACGCGACAAATGTGGCCTAATATGCTTCGTGGATTAATAGTACCAAAGCGTCAAATACGTGTAAAGTGAACTGCTTCGGAGAGAAAAAACTATGATACATTATCGCTGTTAGTTTAGTAGAGTTTGGACTCTAGGATTTGTTGGATAGGGCAGGTGTGTAGAGTGATACGCTGACCTTGAAGGTTCGACTTGAGCCACTGCCTTTAAAGACAAATTCTGGCCCATTATCTTTAATGGGTTGGAAGCACTTAAGCTCCAAAGGTAGGGGAAAAGGGGGACTTCCTAAAGGAAAAAAAACCCTACAACATACATAGTAGTTGAACCTCCAGAAGTGGGTCACAACCTAGGAGTTACAAAATTTTTGACTCATGAGGTAAAATAATATTCTGAGCTTTCATATTATAAAAAATATATGAGAAAAATAAAATTATTTAGCAATTAGTTAATTGCAACAGATAAATATTTATCTTAGGTATTCTTTGCCCACTTATATGTGAAGGTTTAAATTCTTGATAGTTCTGTACGAAATTTCTACCAATAGTTGACTTAAGCCTCCTTATACAACAAACCACGAAGAAGTATAACAGCCTCGATAAGCCAGTTACAACCATTGCTAAATTCTAATTTCCAGTGAAAGAATCAGTGTTGATAAATGCCAACATTGTTCAAATATTTAAAGTAATTTAGAATATTTTAAATAATTTTGGGAAGAAATCTCGATATTGTACTATTAGTTTTGCCTTGAAGTATTGTACTTAAATTAAATAAAAATCACTGTTTCAAAAGACCACACTTTTCATATTATTAAAGTTCTTTTTCACAGAAAGTTCAAAGCTCATAATTGTACTAAATTATAAATCACAGCCTTGTAAACTTATGTAATATGCACAATAAAATGCTAAAGTTGTTTAAAACATTTCCTTTAATTACCTTAATGGCAATAAATAACCATGGAGAAGGAAACTGACATAACTCAATCTACTATCAATGAAAGTCAATTATTAATTGCTATGTTTACCAAATCGTAATAAGTCAATTACTCACCTTTAGAATTGAGACCGTTCCAGTTGAGGTAGCGATTTAGTTTGTGTGAAAGGACAGTTTTCCCTCTAGCTGGCAGTCCGACCATGGCCACCACCAGGGGGGCAAAGTTGTCACCAGCTGCTGGGACAGAACAATTTCTTTGGTTAGCAATTAAGTTTGTGATTTATTAAAATTATATATTGCCAACAACACGAACAGAGAAAAGGGTTGAATAGAATTAGAAGAGGACAGAAATTTAGGTAAAGACTATCACCCAGAATTGGTGATTCAGAGATGTTATAGTCATACAGACAACTCTAGACTCAAGGGGAATCCCCCATGTCACTGCATCAGCATCAAAAACATGTTTGAATATACCTTCTTTTAAATTCCAGTTTTTAATTTACATATGCTAAAATCAATTGCCTATCTACAACAATATATACAAAATGGGATAGATGGAAAATTAATGTTAAGCTAATTACCATGTATTGAGATTGTTTTGCATGACAGGCTACTCCTTACTTTGGAATATATTTTTTTATTAAATTACTTTATTCTTACTTTTGGAATAAAATATTATCTCAAATTTATCTACCATTCTCTATGACTCACAAAAGTGTATGAAGTTTAACATTGTTTTTGTGGGGCTAAAATCAAGATGGCTGCTAGTACAACTGGCTCTTAAATACAGAACATTTCGAAATAAACAATATTTTAAATTTATATTAGTTAAATGCTAATGAAACTAGCCTATATTAATTTATTTTAAATTTAAATGTGAAATAAGCTTGAGATAAACCACTAAACTGCGAATGTTAACTGCCATTTCATTAGCAAACCTATTGAAATATTGTTTATTAGACATTTAATGAGTACTTGGATAACTATTTTTTATACTTATGTTGAAGCATAATAAATTAATATGTACAGTGCTTTGTTGATACGTTTAAAGCTATTTGTAAGTCAACAGGTTCAAACAAGCAATTTGAGGCCATTACATTCAATTCCCCACAGGATGTACAACATGTCAAGAGAGCTGGGAGGCCATCTTGTATTAGATGAATACAACCTTGCATATTTGTTGTTTTGATTTCTGGCAATACTCGTGATTTAAATTGGTTATACAAATCAATAATGTTTGCTTCAGGCTAATAAGATTGCATTGTGAACAATAAATACTGACACTATTAGATACATCTGCTACTCCAGTCATGATCCTAATATTGTTTCCGAAAAGCTTTTACATATCTTCTCAGATCATAACCCCATGACACCAAAACCATCATTTATTTAAAAAAAAAATATATAAATTCATAACAGATTTTTCCAAAGTGTTTGAAGTGTTAATAATTTATTAAATTTTAAGTGAAATACAGAGCGAAAACATCACAAACTTGTGATAACATATACAAACTTACATAGTAAACTAAACACTTCTGACCCAATGTTAGGAAAAAAGCTAAATTATTTGTAAGTGACTTCCATTATAAAAATTGCTCAGATAAAAGTATATTGATACAGTACACACTCTGGTCTGTGAACACAATAACTATTGTAATTTCTAAGTATAAACCTTTTGTTAGTTAAAGCAATGATACTGAATGAGGTGATTACCATTGTACTCAGTTATTTTATATCTTGACTCTACCTAATCATAGTGTGATTCTTCAGCCAGCCTCATTATAATCAGTTGGTGACCAAGTTGTCCAAAATGTGCCTCTTATTGGGAGTGCCCTATTACGAACCAAAGGTAACAGGAGTTTTATAAATGGTAAGCAGTCCAAAACTACTGTTATTCTCACACATTGTATGTATCTTAACAGTCTACCTTTGAACTGAACTAAATGTACAATATTCCAAATACTAAAAATGGAATTGGCTGGTTGAAATTCTTAAGTTTAACATAAAATACGTATTTAAAAAAATGTGTATACGTTTAAAACTAAAAAGTGCTATTAAATAATACAAACAAAAATTTTAAACTTGTTATACTAATATACTGTCGTTTTAAAATGTGTTATCCTACCCAACGCTAAGTTAAGAAAGCTATTAACACTAATTTCACCATCTTGCGATAACGCAAGAAACCCACACTAAATTACAACAAAAACAACCTATTTCCTGAGATGCGATGTGCGTGTAATGGTTATCCCAGACAATGTTTCTACAAGGCCAACGATAATGCACCAGAGCAGTGGGTAATTCAGTTTTCACAGAACCAGCAGTTTTTCTGCTCTAAATGCACCCTGAGGTAAATGTCCTTTACTACGGTTTCCAAGGCCCTCCACTTTACACGGCGATTACACGGGCAGCTGCTAGCCTTGTACCTACCAGGCTGGCCGTCCAAGGGCACAGGGCTGGCTGGCTTTGTCTTTACCTCATTTTGGTTCTGTAACCTGCAAATTATATTACGAAGCGCGGACATTACAAATCCGTGACATTCCTCCAGCAACAGTGTGTTTCAATAATATTGTAATATTCTAAACCAGAATTGCAGCATAATTTAAAGTCAAATTGGAGCAACTGCAAAATAGAGCAAAGTCAAATTGGAGTGATCAAGATTGTTTTTATAATTATAGTAATAAAAAACCCTTGCGCAATTTTAAAATATTTCACGAACAACACACTAAGAATAGAATATGATTTTAAAGTTCGTTCAATAAAACATTTTGAACATGCTTGCTGCTACATTAAACAGTTATCCTGACAACAGTTCTTTTTATTATTTTTTTAAAATTATAATTTAAGGTTAGAGAGGATTAGTATGGCTGGTTGTTCACAGGCATACTTTTGTCTTTAGTGTTTACCTTTAGAATCAATAGAAAAACGTTCTCTTGTCATTTGCTCTAAGTCATTGAGTTGTATTAATGGCAAGACGGTATTGCAGTTACTTTGCATATTTTTGCTAACATTTTCACACGTGCTGTATGAAACGAACTGGGATTTTCAGAAAGGCCCAAAAATGTCCAGGATTAAAAGACTTAAAATAAAAAGTGGACAATATTTGATATTTTTTATATTTGTAAGTCCATCTGTTTCATTATGTATAACGCACGTTTTAGTTTAAAGGGAGTTTCCGAAATGTTATACCAATGACATATAAATAGCAATCGATTAACTTTGTAGTGTACTGTCAAATATTTATCCACTTCTTATAGTATTCTATTGGGTGCATTTCTCCAACACAATAAAATTCGAACTCGACAGTAATGCATTTAAAATTATTCTAAGATTTAAATCCCTCATAAGACATTTAGATGTAGGCTATTGGCTATCATTGTATTCAAAATTATCTGAGTTGAAAACATTAAAAACAAATAGTATTATTTATAAACAATACAGCAAAACAACAATATTTATATTTTATTTGCTATTTTTTAAATTATAATAAAACGTTAGTTTCATCCCAAATGCAATACAGTTCTTCCTTAGGCCAAGAGGAACCTATGTTTCAAGTTTAAAACCTTTCTGTCACGAACTAATGCACAGATGGACAGACTTAGGCTACAGACAGATAGACGGACTCTGTCTATCTATTAACTGCCTATTAAACTTTTGACCCCAAAATCAGCTGAGTTCTTCCTTGTGCCAACAGGAACCTACGTTAAAAGTCTCTAGGACCTTTCTATGAAGAGTTATCAGACAGACGGAAGGATTTCAAGAATGCCCTGTTGGGTCCTTAATAATTAGTTTTTGGATTTATAACATAAAGATCTAGGAGTTAAACCAAGAAAAAACTGACCAAATAGCGTTAATTTTTTAATATCTCTACAGCAAATCTACCATAAAACACAATTGTTTAACAATTTTGGCGTAGGCACTTAAGTTTCTTTTATTGAAAACGAATATGTTAACTTTATAACTACAATGTCTTTGTTTAACGGACCTAAAAAAGAAATCACCATAAGTTTTAAAAGAAATTGTAATTTTTCTACGTAATTGAACATATATTGTAATAGCATAATATGTTCTATTAATATACGTTTTTCTCACACCGGAAACAGATTTTCAGTGCAATTATTTATTTCATGCTACAGTATGGTAAATAAGTCAGTGTTTTATTACAGAAGCATTACACGAAATTCAGTTTTACAAGTTATTGTGAACAAATTAAACTCTATTAAGCATCCCTCGATAAAAAATTGTCAGCAGTCGCTTATATAACTCTAGAAGAATTGAACTGAATAAAACATGTGTAACGAATTAAATATTCTAAACGAGTTTTCTGCTTTCTTGCTAATCAAAAGTTGTGCAATCTTCTGCAATTGTATGGATGTTTTGATTATACTGAACATGTAAAAACTGAACAATTCAATGTTATACTGACAAACATTACCTAGGTCAGTTTAAATTCAATCAAAGGATCTAGCCTACGTTAGTACTTCAGTGATCATACCTATTGTTTGATTATATGAAGAATAAAAACACCAGTGTCGATTCAATATTAATAGATAACATAAATGAGAGATCACTATATGGTTTCTTTATTTTTAACCGTTAACAATGTCCATAAATATCAGTTAACCAAACTGCATGACTTGTGAGATTATAGTATCAACGCGATAAGAAGTACCTTATAGTTTAAGTTGAAGTTTTCTTATCGTTATCGAAAGATAAGATTATGTATCACAAATATATTTGGATCGTACCTGGATAATAATTTGGGTTTCATTATAATCTCAACATACAGTTGTTCTCCATTAAGAAATAGTTCTCATAAATTGTTGTATAGTTTAAGTTGAAGTTTTCTTATCGTTATCGAAAGATAAGATTATGTATCACAAATATATTTGGATCGTACCTGGATAATAATTTGGTTTCATTATAATCTCAACATACAGTTGTTCTCCATTAAGAAATAGTTCTCATAAATTGTTGTATAGTTTAAGTTGAAGTTTTCTTATCGTTATCGAAAGATAAGATTATGTATCACAAAAATATTTGGCTCGTACTTGAATAATAATTTGGGATCAATTATACTCAACATACGGTTGTTCTCAATTACATAAATTGCCGTTTTCGAAAGGAAATAAATTAGTAATGCTTGGGATTACTGGTCACATACATGTAGCTAATAACTTTTGAAGACAAAAAGAAAATCAAGGCTACATGTAACTATCTGTAGTAGTAACCATTTTCACTTTCTACATGGAGTATTTTTGTAGTAACAGTCTGGTGACATTTTATAACATTTTTCATTTTTATGCGTAATATTCAAAGACAGTCCTCCACATTTCTGTTGCCATTCGATAAACTTCATGCTTACAATTAATTGTTTTCAACAAACAATTACGTAAACTACCCGCGTCCCTATTTTTGGACGCTTGCCACAAGATTTATAAAATATATTGAAGTGGCTGAATTATCTCGGTTACTAAAGTTGGTACCTGAGCAGGTACTGTATACTAACAATATATTTTAAACAAAAAAGTTTATGTTTATAGATATTTCCACGTTCTCTTTCAATTTCTCTATAATTGTGTTATGTTTCAACTGAATAAATTGGGAGAAATAAGAAATATTGTCTTCAAATCCTTCAATATCAAGACACTCAAAAATATCTAATCAAAGAAACTCTAAATAAATGGGTACCACGGATTTAATGTATCAGTTATTAAATGTAAACATTTAAATGCAGTCTTAGATAGTGAATTTGATAAGAAAATAAACCACACGATCACTTAAAACTTGTACGTTAAACATGTGGAAAACCAGGAATATTTCCCCTTTAATACTCTATGGGAAGGAATGATAACTTGTGTACAACCAGGTTGCTTGCCAGCGAAGGGTTAATTAAACATTTAATTGATTTGCCAATTATAATAGAAAATGTATAATATTTAAAAATGTATAATATTTAAAGTGTTCAAGCCTTGATTTTAAAACATAACTAGGTCAAGAGTACTAACTCGTAAGATAAGAAATATTAAAAAATGGAATTGATATTCTGAGTGATAATGGCCACAATAAATATGACAGCACTATACACAGAAACAAAATAGTTTTGTATCAACATAAACTATTTCAATTTATTTTATTTCAATCAAAACAAGTACCGAAGGGCCGAATCATTGTTTTAAAACATGAACATAATCTTAGTTATTTGTGATTGTTAAAAACAACGTTTCGCAAATTTCAAAACAAAAGTTCATTATATATTACAAACCACAATATTTTCGCCGCATTGTTTTTAGAGAGTTGCACTTTCTCTTACTGTAACGATTTCGCGCCTTGGTGTGTTTTCTGCCCACTTGCGTCACCTGTTATTTTTGAGACCTGTCCAACACGGTCTGGCTCTAGCACCGTGTCGTCTAAAGGTTGTGGGTCGCGAGTTGCCGTAAACAAATTTACAGCAGAACGGTCCAAAAATATATCACAGCGATTTCAGAACGTTTGACGTCATAAACGATCACGTTATATTCACGAGCACACCATAAATATCAAAGTACGGTAACAACAACGATAACATTATTATTAGATTGATTTGTTTAAGTGGAGGTTATCGTTGATTAATACACATAAGCAAATTAATTATATTCCTCCAGTTCAATAGTCCTGCAAACAAATTTAAATTCTAATCGATTATCGCGAAAACTTAAGATAAGCCGATATTACAAGAGATTATAATAGTCCGGTACTTACTCGTCCCCGATGTCCGCGCCGACATCGGGGGTTTGTTGTGTTCTACATTGCTGTCAGGCCAGCTGTGGCACATGACGGGTCTCTGCTCTCAGTCACCAGTTCTCACTTCCGCACTCTCTGATACTCTGAACTCTCGAGTCCGAGATTCGGCCCCACGCCACTCTTGGCCGGACCCCAACTCTCCGAATGTTGCCAAGCGCGCATCTCGACAACGTCAATCAAACGACCTGACCCCGCATAATACCTCACTGTTCGACATACTTGCATTATCACCCTCAATATAGAATAGACAGCCGGGGTGATTCATGAACATTGAAAAATAGAACTGCCGCTACTTTATTTACTTTGGCAACATTTCCCCACCACACTGACTGCCTCACTGGACTCGTGTAAATGTGTTGGCAAGCAAGCGTAGAAGAGCTCGCAGTTCAAGAACGAGTATGGGTTATTTTAGAACAAATAGAACAAGATCCTTGCGAATGTCGGCCTCGACCTGACATCAATGGGCAGCGAAGCTACGTGACATTAATAAATTATGGCATATAGACAGTGTTTGACAGATCAGTTGCTTTACAAGCGTTCATTATTCACGACAACTGTTGAAGCCCTTATTCATTTATAGCCTAAACAAGACGAACTAAATTAATAAATTTCTTTCAAAAAAGTCTGTTTACGAGAGCGGCATGATATTTCGGGAATGATTACATTATTAAAATTAACAGATTGTTTAAGTGACTACTACTTATTTTGACAGGCTATAGATATATGTTTTGCATGGAGGAAAACCTTCGTTTCATGTCATGGAATATAAAGTCACGCTTGTTCGCTCTGAAGACGTTAGGGACGGGAATATCGCGGCCATTTTTATATCAGGGAGGGCGTTTCTCCGTTCAGTGGCTATCCAGGCGTGCTAGTGAGAGGTTACTGTTGCTCCTTGTTGAGGTGACTACTTTTTTGGCGGGCCATGGATGTATGTTTTGGGCGGGGAATTAATTCCGTTCCGTCACGGAACATCACGCGTGTTTATGTTTTCCACATGCTTTTAATGTAGAATTATAGCTTTACAGAAACTTAATGAAACCGTTATATAAACATTTGATCTGAACTAACAAAAGCTGAAGTTAATGAAAAATCTGCTAGGAGAGATTAAAAGGAAAACGTCAACCACAATAACATACAGCATTATATACGATAAGAAAAACCCGCTTCTCTAGTCTAGTAGTGTTCTACAATGATTTGTTTTATAACTGTTCGATCAGTTTACTCATATTATTATTGAATGTACGAAATATCGCATCGTCTGGATCTATCCCTGCTTCTGCAGACTTTCCTTGGTTATGGACATTTTCAGGTTAGGATTAGGTTACTTAAGCTCCAATTTAAAAGCTTTAAAATGTACAAAATCAATTCATTCTTTGCTATCAGTAGACTTACAAGCAGACTCTGCTATGTTGACTTTAACACACTAACAAAATTCCAATACCAAACAACCGCTACAAAAAGACTGAAATATGTGGTAAAATACTGGTTTGAATGAACCTGCGATCTACTACTTTATGTATTAATGACAACGTAAAATTGATTAACTTACTACATAATTTAATAGCAGTAGTTAAAGCTCATCGAATTCTAAATTGAATTTCAGCACGGTTGATATTAATTCTTATTCCAGTTTACTACTAGTTTCGTCCTGACGAGATTTAAAAAAGAATTTAAAATAAATTAATTAGATCTTTTGCAGCTAATAAAACCGTCGTGAAAATTAATCCTAGAAGAAAATTAGTGTTTCTGTTGATTATAATTATAAGCTTTACTCAATTACATTGGCCCTACCCTTACATTAACTACAAAAATAAAAACATTACGCAAAAACAGATTTTTATACAAATTTTACTGAAAAACTTCAAATTATTAATTGAATTTTTAACAGATAAATTAAATTAAACAATTTCAAACGATAAAATAAAACAAGAAGTAATATAATAAGCAATGTTAAAAATATTTAAAAAAATATGTATAAAATTAATAGAAACATATACATATAACATTAATAACATATAAACAGATAACACATTTTATGTTATAGAATTTAGTATCTTATTATTTAAATATAAGAAAATAACCATTTGATAATTATTATCAAATGCACTTTTTCAAGATATATATTCACAGCCATAAGAAGTTGACACTTCTGTCGGTCATTCCTGCGACTAGCTTTCCATTGTTTATCAATATTCTACTTAAACAAAAATGTGGTTATGGACAAGAAACATGATGTAATTCTTAGTCCTCACATTCTATTTCAAAACGTACCAGAATGTAATTTATACTCTTACAACTATTCAAAACACTGTTTAAGCTTGATATTAACCCAAGTTTTAGTGGTAATGTTTATACACTACATCAAGAAATGTCAAAAAAATACAAAGCACTGCCATGCTTAACCACATTATTCAATTATACAAGTAACATCACAGAAACTCGGACATCATTTGAAGTAGGAGAAATTTATCAATTAATGTTTACTAATGCCTGGTTGGCTTTACTGTCGAAGTGTGTATCTGCATATTGACGAACATTAGTATTTCAAAACTACCGCAGACCGGTTCACAAATATATCGCAGCGACTTCAATAAGTTCGCTTTATAAATATCACGTTATATACACATTCACATCATAATTCCAGAAATACGATAACTACAACCTGTTTGTAATCATCATTGTGTACTAGATTATCATCCGTTATGCTTAATTCTTCCTTGTTTTGTTCTCATTCTCAAGGCTTTAGTTGTTTTTCAGGCTTACGAGGTCCGTGTTTAAGATTTAAGCCTCGCTGCAGAGAGCTGTGTCACAGAGGTGTTAAATTGAAACATCTCAAACGAGTTAACTTTGTTTATGTATAACTGGGCAAGAAATTACAATAAAACACTTTGTTGTAATAAAAAAAAATATGTTAGCGTTCCTATTTGACGTCTAGACGAATTGACATTCCAACACTCCTCCGTGCACTGTTGATAAATCTCCACACACTAAAAATAGTGAAACGTGAGTCGTCATACGATATTTGCATCAGCCGAGTGTTACACAAGGGCAAGTACGGCTTCGTCAAACTGACGAGGATTTCTATAAGCCGCCTGTTGAAACTAAATATTGAAGACAGAAATAACTAGTAGGTGTAGGGGTGTGAATCTTAAACTTTATTCATGTACTTTGAGCACTGAAAAGGCACAGAAATAATTACACGAGATAGGACTTTGAGTCTTGTCAGACTCAGAAGTATATCAATCCGAAACTGCATAGACTGAAAACTGAACACAGAGAAAGCTGCTCCAGATTCGATACTTCTCTCGAGATTGAATTACTAATATTATGTTCTAATTGATTTCAATCTACACAACGTCAGACTCCTTAGGTCTCTATCCCGAAGACAGAAAAAGTTTTTAGTTGAGCGTTAGCGAAGCCTAACATTCGAGGGACTAGACACATTTTATTTTCATCCATCAAACTCGAAATTTTGCATGAAGCTTCATTTCCGTATAAGTAACACCAAGGGCGTAGCTAGTGAGGGATCCAAGAGGTCCGGACCCCCCCAATTTTCATTTAACTTTTTAGTAAACGATTATTATTATTATTTAGTATCACTGACTTGCACTGCTAAAAGATTGTTCTCAACAAAGAAACGGGCCAGGAACTTTTTAAGGAACAAAATGGGGCCTTACTCTCTGTCCACTACGGAGAAATATGTTGTGTATACCCCCCCCCCCACCCCAATAAAAAAATTCTTGGCTACGTTTTTGGAAACACCATTATGGTGCATGTCAGTTCATGGGAGTTGTCTGAGCGTTAGCAAACATTTTTACATCAGTCTTATGGGTAGTTATGATGGCAAAGAGAATTGGTACAGAAACTAAATACAGTCACATTATGACGTTGTAAAGTGTGACATAGTAACACATGAAGCCTAACTATCCGCAAGATATCTCGAGAAAGATCACCTGCGGACTTTAAATTTTGCACAAAACTTACCTTATTTCATAACTTTAGGCTGTTTCCTACAGCCACCCACACGTATGTTAGTGTTCTCATTTCGTTTTTTCGGTTACCCATTTCCACTAATAAGTAGTAAAATCCGTATTATTGCCAGTATTCATAAATTTACCATTAAATCACATTTTATGACACAAAGATAACGTTTGCCCAATGTGACTTTTACACGACAATCCCTCAGCACGTACTTAAAGAAACATACGATAACATACTTTGTAATAATTGATGAACGAAAATTCACAATTCTCCAATAATTTTATTTTTGTACACGAGGCCATTATTATTTTTGTCAGTGTCCCAGGCTAGTGGACGTGTTTTAAGGATTCCCTTGCGTGTTTATGGTGAAGGGGGGGGAGGGAGGTGAAGGTAAAATGGTCTAGAGATAGTAGAAACACGAACTAGGAAGCAATTATCGGTTACGTGAAACGATGGCGACCTTGTCTACCTACCTAGAATCTTCAGTGAGCGGAAGGTTATGGTTTTAGGCGATAAATAGACAGGAAGTGTGATACATTTCACTCGATATCTTATTGCGGAAGTATCCTAACTTAACTAGACTAGACCACACCTAGCTTTAATACTGTGAGTAGTGTATGTCAAAAGTCAATGTCTATAGAATTAATTATAAATTTGTTTTTAGACCTACCATAACACGTTTAAGATTATTATCATATCACCTATTAAAATTAAGTAATTTTACACAAGAATATTATTTATTTTATAATCCGATTGTATCTATAAAATATTGAAATTAATGCACAAACATGCATTAATAAAATGCAAAAGGGTAGGTGAACCTACTTTGTTTGAAAATTAAATTCTGGTCCTTTGATCTACGTTCTTCAAGAGATGGAAGTGATATGAGACATAGGAATCTGTTCTATCCATAATTCCAAAAGAAAAATCTACGAATGTATTTATTAAGCACATTTGTGGATTTTTATGTAGATTTTATGTCCAATGGTTTTATCTAATTGAAAATCGATTTTAAGGCAACATATGTAGGAAACTGTCAATTTCACTTTTGGGATTTCCTTACCGTACCGTAGCTGTACAGCAAAGCGCTTAATAAATTAGTCCATACAGTGAAACGTTCTGTAATTTTAGCAGTATGTCAAAGCGTTTTGAAATTCTAGCCGTATAAAAATGAACTTCACAATTTTAGACACACATAAAATGGCTTTACGGTTTTAGCTATACACTAAAGCGATTTACAACTAACTCTTCATTGCTAAAAAGTGTTCAATTTGTCATTTTAAAAACATACGATGACATAGGATTTTATAAAAATCCTTGCTCCTTAAGTATGCTTTCTTTTATTTTTAACTACACACTCAAGTTCTTGATACCTAGGGATCTTTCAGCAAGAATTTCATAAACCAGAATTGTTTATCGATAAGACCTACTCGTTATGTCACCAGTCTAAACCTTCAGCATCATGATTAAAACTCCCGTGATTCAAAGACCTCACACTACTGAGTCACTGTGTAGTGTAGTCTTCGGAAAAAAACTAGTTTCTTCATTCATAGACTGCCTGTGTCAGGTCTTGCGACATTGAGAAACTGTATCTCAGACCTCATTAACAAATAGTGATCTTGGAAATATCAAGTTATCTGGATTTATCCCTATTCAAGGATCTTTTAATTGGATGGTGCAATAGTTTCCGGCTATTAGTTTTTTTTTTTTTTTTTTTTTTCATAGTCTCAGTTCTTTAAGTTGCCTTTCTGTGAAGGCAGGAAAAAATTGAAAACACTGTCATTTCGCGTGAAGATTAGTTGGAAGTGCCGATGTCCGAGCGCGGTCTCAAGAAGACGTCCGACTTGAGATCTGAGTGCCAGAATGTGCAGTTTCATATCCTGTTTGTGACCGTTGCACATTTATAAGTAACCTCGCACTATTTCGACTCTCCCGCTTATTCTGTTTGGTAAGATCCTCGCACAGGCCAATGGCCTATGAAGAGGGCAGAATAAACCTTATAAGAGGATCGATCCCTGTTTTAAAAAAATTATAGGAATTTAAAGTGCTACTTTGGGGTTATCTTGTAAATCAAGGCTACAGAGGAACGATTAAGGAAAAAGATATAACTTTTACAGTATAAATTGGATTTTATTGGCCACCATTGTGATCTTGGAAAGTATAAATCTGCCAGCAAAGTTTAAACGGAAAGCCTTTCACTGACTTTAGAAATATTGAAAAATTAGTACTATAAATTTTTTTAACTGACGCCATTTTCAAATATAGCGGTAAAAATTGTTTTTTTTTTACTGTGCAAAGCCCTGTATGTTATTCAAATAGACGATTTAAAAAAAAGGCATTTTCTCATGTTAAAGTCCATACGGAATGTCATTAATGAGCTTTAAGGAAAACATCACAAGTGCCAAGAAAAAGTCTTAAAATTACTTTTTCTGTCAAAAATAATAATAATATACACAGTATTCCATCATGAAAAACCAAGTTGATCGCCATATTGGAAAATAGCGGCAGTTTTTAAAGATTGAGGTACATATTTTTAAATACCTTTAATATCAAGGAAAGGTTCTCCTTGTTTTTTGATACAGAAATAGGAGTCAAGGGGTAACATATGTTTTATAGAACACAACATGAAATTTCCTTCAGTCATTTTTAGTTTTTTAAAAACTGTACAACTCGTAGTGTTTATAAATCGCGTTGTGGCATCTTTTAAGCTTCGCTGTACTTTTTTTCATCCTACAAGTAGGTACCCAATTAAAATAATTTTAAAGTTTATAAAATACACTATTTTAATTGCAACTTGTTAAAATATGGAAGTTGCAAATCGCTCCTACGAATGGTAACTCGAGGTATGCAAAGATATTACAAAATAAGGAAAATGGTAATGACAAAGAAATTTTAATTTTTAACATTATGAATTGGCTGAACATCAAAGGGCGTATTGTAATTTTACTATGACAACACCATGAGCTAAATGGCGTACATGGTCCGTATTTATACATGTGGCTGTCATTTTGAGAACATTTTAATTAACTAGGTTCTTTTTGCTTTGTGAAATGAACTCCCGTATGGTGAAATAGCTAGTGTCTAATTCGCAACAAGAGGCCCCAAGTTCAAATATCGTGAGACCTTCCAGGAGATGTTTAAAACTGGTAATATTCATCAGTTAAATATATATTGCGTACGATAAAAAAATGTGACGCTGTTTGTAAAAAACATCATAATTTGTTTAGTCGTTTAAGTGTTTACCGTATTAAGATTATATTAAAGTAAAACTACCTTTACTTCAATTCAATACGGGTTTCAGATATTAATATTGTCTATTTTCTGAATGTATATGAAAAGTACTTACCTGAAAAGATATAATATTACGTTTTAAATAATAATTAAAATAATTTGAGAAAGTTCCAAACGTTACAACATATTACTGAAAATGATTTAGTTGATTTCATAAGCCGTAATTAAAATCTCTTGAAAACCTTATCTACTAGATTGCACTTGAACGTATATATAGGATAATTCTGTCAGATCAGCGAGTTGATGACTGATAACGTTGCTCTTATCTGCGCGACATTAAAAAGTACTGCGTTATCTGCATGCGACGGAGTGTTTAGGTCACGTTATTTAAACACTGACAGATAACGACCAGTTTTATTTAGAGATGTCATATTACCTTGATGTCGAGTGTGTCACCTGTCGCTTTTACCCCACATTCAGTAGTTCTCAGGTTCGAATGTTGACGCCGCGCCGGCGGCTATAAGATGGGGTTTCCCTCGGTAAAACATAGAGATAGTTTATTCTACCTTGTAAGGAATAAACTTCCCAGAGGCGAGTGTTCTCACGGGCTGGATAAAAAAGACCTGTTCGTTAAACTCCGCCGGATAAAATAAAGCGAGAATCTTCATATCGAACAAAATCGCTCTGACATTGCCGTGTTGGCTGTTAACTTCCAAAGTGGATACGTAAGGTTTTACAATACCAATAAACATTCGCAGGCTAATAGATGGTGTTAAAATTTGAAGTCACATTACCTCTTCGAAGACCAGATGCAGTATACGGATGCCTGTAGTTAAGCTGTACATATTTTACCAAGTGTCCTTTACGGATAATAAAAATAAATGTTAAACTAAGTTATAAAGAAGAGTTAAATAAGAAGATAAATGGGAAAATTTATTTCGAAAACAACGCCGCAACAGATATCCGCAACCTGAAACAGTGTCGTTCTCAACGTTGAAGTTATTATTGAGACATCTAGCTTGAAAAGTAAAAAAATCATGAATTTACAGTATAATGGTGGTTTCAAATAAAGTTTTGAGTAGTGTGCACGTAGCCATCCAACATTGTGGTTAAGCGCTTTGCAATTCGTGTCCTTCAATCCTTCTCTCATGGTGAACGGATTGCTGCCAGGAAGAAAATACTGAATCTGGACGTGACAAGAATTAATATCCTCTCACTTGGTGGTACAATAGAGGTAGATCCACCTAGGCCTTCACTTACAACTGCCACTTCTAGAAACATCTTGTTTCCTAGCGATACCCTGCTTATGCGACCCAATTTAAACCCCAGGGAAACAGTAAAAAAATTATACTGGCTTCACACCACCTTGACTAGTTTCGTCCTCCCTTTCATGGGTCACTTTCTAAAATCATTCATTTCAGCTTTAATTTCCACGGTGCTCTTGGATGATTACACATTTCTTTCAAGTTCTTACATTGTATCTAACTATTCATGTTTATATTTTCTACGGCCAATATAAGATAACGACTAAATGAAGACTAGCTTTATGTAGGTGAACAACTCGTAAAGTAACTGCAGATTTGAGTGATTACTGGTCTCAAAGTTCTCATTAAGGTTATATATAGGCTATTAAGACTAATATAGAATATATATTGATCATTTGTTTTAGAAGATATAAACTAGTAAGTTCGGAAATGACAAGTAACTTTTAAATCCTCCGGATTTTTATACACGAGTCTGAGGAAAATGCATGGAAATTTAAGGAAATTGACTATACTAGTGAAGGTACAAGAATTAATTAAACTTAATTAAATTAATTTTTCGATGAATGAATAATTTCTACGTTTTAGATCGTAACAATAAAGAAACATAATTTATTGATTGCAGAAAATGTTTGAAAGAACATTAAGGCAATACAAATATTGAGTAGTACGTCATTATTTATAAAGATAATTATAACAAAGTTGAAAATGATCCTGTCTTACAGTATTGATGTTTAAAAATTAGTTACAAAAAAACTGTCAGGATCTATAATAAAATGAGCTTTTATAAAGATCCTTTAGTTGTTAAATGTTGCCTCTGTTAAATGATTTCTTTTTCAGATTTAAAAACCACACTGCCTGTACAGGCTACTAAAATATAACTTTTCATCTCTTTAACATTATTATTTTTTTTTTTTAATTGGAAATTTTATTTGGAATGTTTATTATGCCAAACGTTTTGATATAAAATGTAAATATGAAATTGTTACATATTTTTATTTAAATTGTACTTATGGTTTTGGTAATTATGAGCACGCAATTCTAATCTTGTACAAAATGATGTTCTCGTTTCCTTAGAACTTATACATTGTACACTATTTAAATTCGGTTTCTATTTCTTGAAATAAATAAATTTTCCCATATTCTTAAGTACCCATGATTATTTTCAAATGAACGTGTGTGATATTTACTCCATAAGAGATAGATGGCTTTTAGTTTCACTAATATCTTGTATCGCATATCTATGTGTTACAGTGATATATATATATATATATATATATATATATATATATATATATATATATATATATATATATATTCCTCCCGGCGGAGCAAGTACTTTTTGCGATTCAATGTTTATTGAAATTAAATATGGCTATTGCCATTTATACAATTTAATGTATATATATATATATATTTGATTTTTTTTTTTAGAAGGAGCGAAACTGGTCACCAACTTGTTTTAAGGTCAAAATTTCCTTTAGGTTTAAACATTCGTTAATTTCAAAATTTTTTACTCTTTGGTGTTTATGATGAAACATCAGCTGTGAGGTATTTTCCCCTGTTTATTATTCTATTTAAGTTCTTTTTCTTGTTTCTATTTAGTTAGTTTAATTACTTGATTTTGTAAATATTTTATACACATTTTGTTATCTGAAGAAGTATGCTGACATAAGAAAATTCATAAAAAGAGTTTACCAATATTTGGTTTTTTATTTTCACATGAAGAGAATACATATTGATATATATATATATATATATATATATATATATATACATATATTTATTTATTAACAAGTATAAAGTGAAGTAAGCTTATACTTCACATGTTAACCCTTTTGAATGTAGAAACAATGACGAGACACCGGCATGTGTTTTGTAATTGTGTAATTTGCAGCACATGGCACGATTCTGCTTTAAGTGCCGGAAGTTTTATAGTCATCCCATTAGTGAGATAAGATGTTATGGAGCTATCATCTGAATCATGGCGCTTATTTTCAGTTTTATTGAGACACTGTTTGGTCCTACCCACGCTCATTATCGTACAAATACAAAACCAAAGGGTCTCACTGGGACTCATAACGGTCCAACTTCATAGCGGTGTCCAACAAACGGAACTTTTAAACTCGATTCAAAATTACGTTCGAGTTTGTGGCAATGAAAATTAAAATACTTTTTCGCTTCAACAACTTCGTTCTTGGGCTAACATCTGTTTACTAACAATGGCCCTCCACAATGAGGCCGAAATATTTCAAGAATGTAGTTGTGTAGGCAATATTCTGGCGCGGTGTAAACAGGAAACTGCAATGTTAGCAGAAACCGATTAGTCGTGATAACGGCCGTGTACGCCTAACAACTAAAATTGAACTTAATCTACCCGAAACTCCCTTAATTATGAAAGCACTAATACAATGTTAAGAGCAAATTAAACAATCTACACAGGTCAACGTAAAAATGTTTCAAAGAGTAAAATAACCGATTTCATTCACTACTCATTCCCAAAAAATGTATATATAAGACAGGAGAGCAGTTAATTAAAAACCAGGCGATGTTTATCTAAATCCAGTTTCAAACGAGCTGGTCAGGTCTTGGTTCTACGCACTAATGTTGGAAACCGGTTCGAATTCTGTGAGTGGGGGCAAGATAAATATAACCGGGCCTCCACCCAGATTCGGCTTCAGGTTAAACTTTTTGGCTATTAAAATTGTATAAAAACCCGGTAAACAATACAGATTTCTTGTCCGAGTTGGAAGAGTTTAAAAAATAATAATTGCATTACAGTGGTATTGAACTGAGCTTAGCATTATTGTTATCGTTAATTTCAATGGATAAACTATTACATTCTACATTCATTATGTTAGAGGTCAACTATAATGTCAATGAACATGCATTTTCAGCACCGTCTAAGATATTACGCTAGGAATTTTTGGGTTGGTGTTAAACTATGAGATAGGTAACACCCTTTAAATTTTTAAAATGTTAAGATGGACCAATTAGTGAAAGAACAAGACTTAAAAGTTTTCATCGACCTCCGCAAAAAATTTCATGCGTGTTTGCTTACCCCATAATGACCAAAAAGTCATTCTACAAAAATTATTACCGGTATTTTGTTTTACAACATAAAATGGTGTACTTCGAAATGTGATTTCTTTTCCCACATCCCTCTTATTGAGTTTATGAGGAATGTTGTAGTGCACAAAGTAAACACAATGTCCACAAACCATTTAACTTCTCCCCTGGATTATAACGTGCAGAATGATTTAAAACATGAATTCTTTCTAACAGAAACATCATATAATAACTAATATGATGGCCATTGTTTTCTCTCATTTTTAGAGATCTATACAGATTTAGTGTCCTATGTAACATTTTTTTCGCCTCTAGATTTTAAGCAGAAGGCAGTTGGAAGAAATCAACTGGCAACTAGCCGAGGTCATGGTCTCTTTGTGATTATCAGAGGCAAAAAAAACACCCCCACCGAGACGAATGTAGCGCCGGCCCCCTATAATAAGGCTTCAAATGAGACGCGACCTTCACTACATAGCATTCATGAATTATATAATATCTTATTCCTGAATGAACATCTGTATAATCATTATATTTGGCGGGAACAAGTAGAGAATAAATTCAACATATTTCTGTGTAAAACCACTTGAATGAAAGACATGTATAGCCGTCTAATATTAAAGGTGTGAAGACTAAACGTCACTCAGTTAGTGTAAGCTTAACAGGCCTACTTTTCCCCGCCATCTAAATATAACTTGAAGGTGGAGCCCGAGCAGCAAATGACCTTTGTTGACATGTTGACAGTTTTCCTGAAATATCGTGACACGGAAGAGGTAAATATGTGTCCTTTTAAAATAGCAACACACTAGTCTAAAAATATACTGTTGTGCACGGCTCTATTTATATGTTAATTCTCACCTTTCCAAGAGACAAACTCGGAACTCGAGTACGTAAAAGTATAAAATAAGTCTCTATTCTCGAGAGTGACTAGGGAAGTATTACATTTATGTACCAGGGAAGTGGATATGTACTATACAGTTAAGTAGTCCATTTAAACTGGGTCATATCTATACAATTATAACGGTAGAAACGTGTGAAATTCGATAAGCACCTTATTGATATATTTTTGGAAATACTGACCTTTTTTGGCACAAGGTTTTGGGCAGGACATCTTCTCGTCAACCGACTCTTTCCTGGACATGGAATAACTCGTCGGTGCCATTTCCGCGAAAGGAAATTAAAATACAGTATAAATTATCACAAACCTTTGTAGAAAAAAACGAACGAAAACAACAAAACGAAACCCAGGTATAAATGCTAAACAATCCGAAGGAAGGAGATTTAAAAAATAAGGTTTAGAGATCACAAAACCGAACTAAAGCAACGCCAACAACAAACACAATTCTGAAAAATGATCTGAAGATGTGTGACGGATAAAAGATTGTAAGTCTGCCCTCATTCCAGCAGTAACTGTGTCGAAAAGCGTCGATGCCAGTGTTATGAGTGGCTGAACTAGAGAGAAACGACACTTCACTACACCCTCATCGTGCCCCGACTATAACTGCACACGAACGTCAAGACACTGCGATGCTACTGCTGTGCGGCTACTCAAATAGACAACGTTTCTCTGTCTCTGGCTCCGCTTATTAGCTATTCTCCAGCTGTTGGCTGACGCGGGAAATGGTGGGGGTATCGATTTCACTCCCCTCCCGCCCCTCTTACGTCGGCGCGGCCGCGATCTTTGTTATCACCGCATTCAGACAGTACAAAGAATGCGTTTGTGGATTTGTTTATCAGCACGTATTACCCAACACAAGACTTTTTGTAGTGACTGCGAAAACTCAACATGACGACTGTGCAGTTTTCTCTCACTACTTGCTCAGCTTCGTGTCTGTGATACTGAGTATTCAGAGCCAACACTCCGAGGACGGACGTAATCAATTCGCACTAGGCGGAGGGGGCTCTCTTATCTAACTGCGTCACACACCATATAAATCGAATAAGTTTAAATTACCTATGTAAGGATTTAGTTTTCAAGCGTTTTTTTTTTCGGAACAGATTTGCATATCTTCTTTGATGATCATAACCCTCAACCCCACGTTTGAATGCATACATAGGCTTATTCTCTCCTCCATGTTTCATACTCATGTTACTCAGGATGTTGCTATCATTTTGTTTTAATTTCCATTGCAGTGGTCGAAATAATACACAGGCTTTTATTCTCTCCTCCATGCTTTTATGCAAGAAGTAACCATTGTTTTATATTTATTTCCACTACTGTTGGAGCATTTCAGTGAGTAAAACTAACATCTTAAAAGTAAATTTGTTTACTAAACGTATTTATGTAACGTGTGTATGGTTTATTAGTGAATTTTGTACAACTGTACCCGGAGTTGGGATGTCATATCACCGGATTTCTTCGAAAATTACAAAAATCTGAAGCTAACAATTTATAACTCCATTAAATTAAAAAAAAATTAAAAATCTCTTTTATTTTCCAATACAAATTAATTATAAGTAAAACACAATTTCGTTGTTGAAATGGTATTAAAGAACGACCAGTATTTTTTCTTCAACTTTACTACACCATGTAGTGATTTCCTAAGATAAACCCACTCTTCTTTTACACAAAAAAGTCTAATATTATTATTACTCTTTGGTTTTGTTTCGGCGGGAAACTTTCACTTTTATTAAATGAATACGAAGATTTAAGGCGACAGCCGATGTGATACGAGTGAACTAAACTGAATCAAGAACCAAAAGAACCCCGAGATTAGTTATTTTGGTGTCAGTTCAGTAATCTGTATTGTAAAAGAGACAGGCTCGCTGAAGTTGGATATATTTCAAGCAAATAGCTCGTATCATTCTCGAGATGTCTTGCAGACAGACATACAGTCAGAATCAGACAAAATGGAATTTTACACACCCCAGGCAGACAGAAGAAAACATCTGTCAATCCACCGAGAGATTGAAGTCAATAACGCTCAGTCGAATCCCATGGAAAGACATGCACCTTCATCTAACTCATTCTTTTCTATGCAGACATGAAGTGTCGTGTCAAATACAGTCTACAGATGAAATCGTTCTCGAGATGACCTGCGGCTAGTTAGGCTACGAAAAGGCTCAGCCAAATACTCTTGGTCAACATCAAACACGACGTTGCCTAGTTATAAATCACATTGAAACACCAGAGTTTGAAAGTTCACCACAAACTAACCAATACCGTAGCATTCTAATAACGGGGTTTACGTTAAATTTTAGCTTGATTATGTCTGCTTTTAGAAATAAAAATCAAATAATTTATACCTTCCTGATTTTATGTCGATAACAACGAAAATACCATCCAAACTGCAATTTTTAAAATCTAACTCTGAAACTTGTGATTCAATTATAACCAAATGTTTATAAAAGATTGTTACAAGTGTACTGTTTTTGTGTATATTTTAAAACTATGTGAAAAAAGTTGTTGTTGTTAAATCTTCATCTTAATTTTTATTCTTTATTGGGTGGTTCGAAACATTCGACATTGGTCAACGCTATGGTTCTCTAAAATTCATTGTTTAGGGTTTGTAATGTTATAAACCATTATTAAAAGCGTTTATTTTTAACACCGATTGAACAAATTTTGTTAATTTACCGTGGTTGCGCCTGCCGGTCGAGCACGCAAACCAACATACTGCCGAGTGTGTGGCGTTGCCGTGATCGTTGTGCGGCCCATCGCATTTTGGACTAGGCCTACAGTTTGTTTTTATAAAGAAGATTCTTGATGAAGCAGGGCCCGGCGTCCTCTATCGCAAGCTAAACATCCATTTCAAACGTTACCACATTTAATATAAACCTATATTACCTAGAAAATTACGTTTTACTGTTTGAGTAGTATTCAACCGTGTATTCGAGTAAAAGGAACATATTTGATGGAATTTGATAACCAAAAATATGGAGAAAACACGGGTTTCTGTTTAAAATTTTAAACTTTCTCTGCTTTAAATTCATAATTATTCTAAACATATTAATAGTTTAAAAAATATTTTATTGTATGTCTTGAAGAACAGTATACTAAAAAGTCAAAGAGTTCTAAGTTAATAATTAAAGGCGTAATAAATTTTGTTATAAAGCCTCACGGAATCGGTTATTAGCTATAATTTTCAGATGTTAAAAATACTGTACGTACTGATCATGAACGTACTGCTAGTTTTCGCTGCATCGGCACGCAGAAAAGTATTGGAGTCTCACACTTCAATACGTACAATCAATGTTAGAGACAATATTAAACGCTTCACTATATTCAACGAATCAACCAATTTCGAAACGTACAAAATTTACGGCCAAAGATTAGTAGAAAAGTAATGAATAGGCCGACGGCTAAATTTGAATCCCGTTTTAAAAATTTGATGCCATTTACAACGTCAATTTCACTACAATATAAATTAGCACAATCTGAATTAACCTAATTTAAGGGATAAGCTGTAAGCGATATTACTAATGTGTTCAAAATTGTTATACAATCTATAATTAAAAATACAAAAATAATTTAAGTTATAAAATGCTACATTCAGTTAGACCACAAACCACATAAAAAGTAATATTTACGTAAATTCAGATTTTAAAGCAGTTTTGTAGTGCAACTAAAAATATACTGCAAAATATCATGTTCTTTATATTACATTATATAACTTCAAATAAACCCCTAATTATGCTACTTACAGATTTAATTTTCCTGCATTTAAGTTTGTTTGAGAGGTAAAGACTAGACCAGTCGCTTGATTAACCTCTTTCATACTTTCTCTTCGCTATTTTTGACTACATTTGACAGAACTCGGGTTATTACTTTGAGATCAATCAATAAAATTATTATTTCAAGTTTTATTTTTTACTCTTCCCTTACAACCTTCCAGAACAGAGTTGTTGGTAATCGATCTCTCCTTGAGATCCGCCCTCTTGCCTCCAAACATGATTCTTGTTAATCCTGATTATCGCAAAGGTCATCAAATATCCATTCCACTTTTGTAAATATCCGTTCAATGACAAGACAATCAGACCAATCAATTGATTCACTGCATCCATCTAAGGATGTCGCCCCTTCCGGTCACATTAAATTGAATCAAGCCGGGATCTTAATGTGAACCTTTAAAATCAATACTTTAGCCTAAATTTCTTTAAAGTCGTATAAAGATCAAGACCTGTTGAATAGTGTTATACTTGTTGAATATTGTTTCTATAGTAGACTATGGGGTCGAATCGGATCGAAGAAAGAACTGCAGTTTAGAATGTATAATGTTATATCAAATTTAACATATCGGATACAAATATGGCTGATGAAGGGTTTACAGATAGAAAGATGAAGTTAACAAATTTTCGCTGTTTGTCATTAGGTTTCACTGCGTTCATTCAACGCAGTAGAACTATCGCTAGATAAGTGGGCGGGCAGAAAGACTCATGCACGGCCAAGTCAGGCTTGGAAAGTAGAATAGGTGTTCAAGGGTTTTAGCTAGTTTTCACTCTTCTACCTTGCAGAAATGTACATCACTCATCTTCTTCTAAAGGAGGACGTGAAAGGTAAGATACTACGCAATTTCCGGGAACCACATGCATTCAAAGTAACTAACTTACGTCACTCGTTAATTAAAAAACTAAAGATTTTTATAAAGCTTCACAAGAACTAGAGAAAACGCAGCTTTTTGCTGAAGCTAAACAGAATATTAAACAAAAACAAAACATTATAGGAACTCCTTTTTGTTTTTTTTGGAAACGAAAATTCTTAAAACGACGGTTGGGCATGTTTTGCAGAAAGCATTTTCAGTAGCATGCGTCACGTATATATTTTATGCGAGGCAATTTGTACGCAGACTTTTTAACAATACTACATTGTTATCAGTTGGGTAAACATTCAGTTGTTTCATTAGGGACTTAACATTTTCACAATCTATTATGGAATCTTATACACATCCTAGTTTAGCTGGATTTCATAGAAATCCATATATTGCAATTCCTCTCATAACGGAATTATCTGAAGATAATTTTGCATTTCACCAATCGTGGTTCCAAGATCAACACCACCATAAACCGAATTGGAAACAGACTGTGTCTTGAAAAGGATGGAGAGAGTCATGACCAGCTGGAGAAGTAGTGTTTGTGAGAAATTTGCTTGACATCTCGAGGGCTTTTGATGCTTCGTGGTAAACCAAGATACTTAAAAAGTTAAGGGAGTGATAATGTCCTAGAAATACCTTCAAGATAAGGACTATTCAGGATAGATAAATCAGTTAAACGGGGGAGCCTTCCAGACACTGTCTCGGAGCTACTTCTAAGGAATGTTGTGTTTAATGGTGGTGTCCTGGGACTAGAGCAGAGCCGGGAAGGGGAGTTGACATATGCAGTTGATTTTCTGGAGCTGGGTTGACAGAAGAATCAGGTTGGAGGGAAGAGTTACGGAGGAGTTAGGAAGGACACGCACATCTGGTGGGATGGAAGAAACTAAAGATAGCGCGCGAAGTCAGTGTGTATGATACTGAAATGAAGGTTAAACAGAAATAGAATACTGAGAGTAAGTATAATGGAGGACAGGTTGAGAGGGGTAGAGGAAGTGAAATAGCCAAAATTAGGCCTAATTTAGATTACATGTAGCATGTTGACAGGAGCGCAACTAGGTTATTTTTCACCCAGGGCAAGAAATTACTATGATGTCCTCCAAAAAAGCCTTAAAATCAATATCACACCCATATCATCACTTTGATATAATAATTATGTCAACCTTCGTACAAATTAAAAATATGGTAAACAAGTTTTTGATATCTATTTAAAAATAATTTATTCAACAATTGATAAACGTTGTAAATTATAATACGATCCGAAAACCCTAATGTTATGATAGCCCTTCATAGAAAACAAAATTTACCATAACGTTGTAATTGAATTAAATTCGATATGCCATGTTCCATGAAATGTTATCCTTCAATTGACTAATCATTTGTGGACTCCCTAAAAAATCTGTTGATCCAGCAGTCACAACTTCACGTAAGATTTCACTATATTCATAGGGACATTTTTATCTACTAGCCTACGATCACCAAAACTACAACGCAGACCCGTTAAATTGGTAATTAATAAGAAAGGTAAACAAAGTTCAATTCAATTTGCATACCTACATAATTTCGTACGGTATCATGTTAATTTTCACATCTATAAATCTAAACTAGTTATGTGATTCGACAGAAGGCGTACAGAATAACTAACAGTTCAAATGCTTTCTACATATCTCACAGACTGCGTGGACTGAATTCAAATATTACAGTTATAGTGTACTAGCTGTTTCCCGCGGCTTCACACGCTTTACGTAAGCTTTGCCCGTGTATGAGCACTTCTGGTACAAGTGAATTATATTTCCAACGATGATGTAAAGTTCACCTTGTTGTCTCGATCAAGGAAATATGTCAAAAGTGAATGTTTATAGTCATGGTACACGTACATGTACTTTATTATAAAATGGTCTAACACTCAAGCTTTAAGTTCGACCAGAAATGTATTTTAAAAACAAATATACATCAAAATTTAGCGTCTTCAAATAGTGTTTAGCTATTTAATATGTCTCGTAATTTCAGTTTATAATGTTCAGGCGCTTTGATAAACTTTATATTTTGCAGCGCCGTCTGGTGGTGAGTTACCTCAATGGGCATATCATGTAAACTTTCTACGTGGAAATATACATATACATATAAAATTTTCATAATTATCGGTCACACAGTTTCTGAGTCTATAAACGACACACAGACAAACATTTATTTTTTGAAATTTATAGATATAAATCTTATATACAGGGTGGCGCATATGTCAGTTTCCCCATAAATTGGGTTATTGTGTTTCGATAGGTTGGTAACAATGTTAAGTTAACCAACACAGTGTAAGTTCGTTGTTGTCTGTTCCAGTGGCTGGTGTAAAGTGACGCTCTTTGCATCTGTTATTTGTTTGTGAATATTTTAAAAATGTTTACAACCCAACAGCGAATTTTCATCCTTCAGTTGTGGTGGAAGCATAATAAAAATACTGCTATAATAATTGAAGAATTTAGTGTTAAATATCCAGGTGTCGCGATACCCACTCGAATTTGAATTGAAATTTGAAAACACAGGAAGTGTTTTGGCGGTACTTTTTTCTCCAAGTGGCGGGACATTTTTACTGATTTTGTATGTTCGCAAAAGAAAATTTATATAAAATCCTGTATATTATATAAGTATGACATATCATACATCGATTTAAACTTCATAACACACAGAGTAGAATGGTAATAATATGAAACACTTACCTTGGATTGGTGTAAAAAATCAATGGGTTGAATTCCAAAAATAAAAATTCAAATTTTTTTGTTTTATATTAGGCTGAGTAAATGTTCCTAAACTTAATTTTTTAACACAAATCCAAAATAGCCATTTTGTTTAAAAATTTAATTCTGAACAAAAATATGTATCCGTTATATGTATTATTCCTAAAAACAACGCACTATTTGCTGATCGAAACTTTTATGTACACGTTTTTTACTGCATTTTAGTCAGTATCAGAGCCAACCTCATTCCTCATCATTCTTCCTGGTTTGAGAGGCCTCCAATAATGTTCCAGGTAAGGGAAACACTCCCTATGAACCCCAAAATTACAAGTTGGGCACCAGAAGTGACTTTTACCCCCTTTTTTGGTGTGTACACATACTGCACAAAGTCTGGTAAATAAGCAATCCCGTGAAGAAGACCTACACTTGGTCCAGGAGGTAGTACAGTAGGTGGATGAATCGTTTGAAAGAGTTCCATTAGTACCAGCATATCTAAATACTATATCAAATTAAAGTTTAGAATCTGGTCTTTCTAACCATACCTAATATATAGCGTTTAAGTCGCGGCATAACATCGGAAATACCGGAACAAGAGAGGCTTGCGTTAATAGACGCTAGAGCGTCTTTGCCACTCGCAAACGAGATTTAATAGACGCTGCAGCGTCTTTCACCACTCGGAGGGTGTTTTAAATGCCCCGAAGTGTGGTCGTCCACGATCAATTTGCAACAAAGAAAAACTACAGACAGTTGCTCAAGCTTTTGTACCCAGTCCCGGTAAATCGACTCGTAATGCATCTGCTAAACTAGAAATGTCAAGAAAAAGCGTGCAAAGAATGTTAAAGCAGTGAAAATTTAAGCCATACCGTGCATCTTTACTCCAAGCGCTTCACGAGGATGATTCCGATAGGCGATTGAAATTCTGTGAGACAATAATTATCCGCTCAGAGACTGATCCAAATTTCTTGCGATCAATTTTGTGGTGTGATGAGGCATGTTTCAAACTAAATGGACGCGTTAATCGGCATAACAACGTATCCAAGCAGAACTCAATATGCCTGATGTTATGGTATGGGGAGGTATTTCGAGTACTGTACTTGTTCCTTGTTTTCTTCAAGGAAATGTTAACTCAGAAAGTTACTTACTTACGGTTGTTGGAAATAGTAATAGTTCTCGAGCTCAGAAACAATCCTGTTTCCAATATTCATTCGATCGTCTAGCAACAATATGGTGCCACAACACATTTCGGGATTCACAAGTTCGAGATTTTTTAAATAACACATTTAATGAATGGATTTGTTGCCGTGGTACAATCGATTGGCCTGCGTGCTCGCCAGACCTGACTGACCCCATGTGATTTTTCACTGTGGGGTATTATAAAAGAGATTGTGTATGCTTCAAAACCGCAAAATCTTGACGAACTCAGAATCTAATTAGAAATGCTATTTGACTTGTTAATAACAATAAACCTTTATTGCTAAAAATGTGTGATTATGTTTTCAGTCGTTGTATGGAGTGTGTACAAAACCAAGGTGGATATTTCGAACAACGGCTATAACATTGTATAGTAATATGTAAGTAATTTCATATAATGAATTTATTTTCTTGTCTAGAATTGTTTTATTCAAATATTTAATTTTAATTTATAATTTTTCACTAATACAGATTTTGCGTAATAATTTGAGTATTTGTCAATAAATGTATAAGATGTGTGTACAATAACTTTTATTGTTTCATTTAAACTGTATTGTTTATATAACATCTTATTATTATAACCTCAAATCTTGTAAATTTAAAATTTATGGATCTACTCATATATTTTAAATCCAAATTATTAATTCAATCCATATTTCTATCCAATAATTTAACATATTCTTGAGTTGTCAATTATCGGTATGAATGTACTTTTGAGCTAATTTTAAAGTGATTTGATGAAGGATGTTGCTAAACGATATTTTTCTCTGGTAAACAATCCCTTATGACTAAAAATTAAATTTTTGTGGAACTCTGTTTAAATTCTACAAAAATAAATTTACTTCATATAAAGGTTAAAACGTGAAAGACAATCAGTTTATTAAATCCAAAACGTTAAATAAAATCAGGAAAATATAAATTATACAATAATGTTTCAAACTGTACAACACTGTCACTGCAATTTAGAGAGATCTAATTAAACCACAATACATCAAAATTAATGAGCTCGTTGAATCCTCGGATGGAATAAAAATGAACTGCGCTTTCTATGGTACAAAAAACAATGAGGCGACCCGCAAAACCGTTGGGTGGCAAGAAGTTCAAGTTTCACTAGTTCTCACCTCGCCCATCACCGCTCGACACGTAGTGCCTTACTAAACCTATCAGTTCACCCTCTAAATATACGAATGTCAATTTGAAATGTAAATTATATTTTAGATGGAGAAGGTTATAGAATTAAGAAAAACGTAAAACGTTACGGAATATTTTTATGTCAGAATTTGTCAAGAATACTGAATTCAAACTAATTGTGAGTTGAAAAGTGTAGTGTGTTTACTTTTTTATTTTGTTGCCAAAAAAAACTTTTAGCAGAAAATCTGTAGATAAACAAATACATTTTGATTTTTTGTTTCAAACCTTTTTTGTCGCATGTGCCGTTATCTCGGTGCAGGTCGAGGAACATCAATAGAAATCACCGGCGGCGGTCGAGTCTACTCTTCATCATAGAAGTAGCCCAGTGGCCGCCTTGCAGGACATAATTATTGCACAGTATAATGAACTTACTATTTTATCACATGCAAAACCCTTAGACATTCTAGTAACATTAAGGGTTACGTCTAAGCGATTTCTCCATTTAAATTCAACACACAAGATCAAGTTTTATTATTGTTATTGTTGATGAATATTATAGAATATACTAGCTGACCCGGCAGACGTTGTTTTGCCATATACATTCTTATTGGTATGTACACATGTGGTGTATAAGTGGAAGAAGAATGGAGCGCTGTAAACGATGACGGAGTGTAAAAATTACAAAACATTAATTCAACATCAATCAATGCGTTAAAATGGATTCTACAATATTTTTTGCTAGACAATCTTTAGCTAACACAAACAAACTGAATGATTTGCCCACTCGAGAGCATGCCACATATAGTTCCCCGCGTGAAAAGTAATACTTCTTCTACACGGATGCTTTTCTACAACCTACGGTTTAAACCTGTATGAAGACTTCTGGTTCGTGTAAATTATATTTCCGACGCTAATGTTGAATTCCCCTTCTTCCCAAGATCCAGAAAAAAATTTTAAAACTGGTTTTAAAGGTCATTGTAATTTACTTTGATATTAGTGTTTTTCCATTGCTGACTTGGCCTATTTTCTGATTTAAAATATATATATATATATATATATATATACATATATATATGTATATATATATTTTTTTTACAAAAGTGAAGTTATCAGAGCTGTGTGTGTGTGTGTGTATATATATATATATATATATATATATATATATATATATATATATATATATACACACACACACACAGCTCTGATAACTTCACCTTTGTAAAAAGACAAATAATTTAGGTTTAATAACAGTGTTTAAATGTAAAGAAAATGTCAGATTACATCGTCTCATATCTGCACTTCTAGCAGTTACCCGATCCTTTACACGCAGTTTAGTAGGCGTTGCACGTGTATGACCACTACTGGTTTGAGTGAATTTTATTTCCGACGCCAATGTTGAGTTTCTGTTTGCCTTGTTGCCAAGATCAGGAAAATACGTTAAAAGTTTATATTTAGGGCTATTCTAATTTACTTTATTATATAGTAACATTATTTTTTAGATCTAATACTTAATATTTGATTAAAATGCACGGCTAAAAGTACGCTAACAATGACACTACGCGTTTGTTTCCTTTTTAACTGAAAAACATTGTTAATATTTTAGAACATTTAGAGCTGGAATTAGTACATTACTTCAAAAACACAGTTCAGTGAATTTTCATCTAGCATAGTTCTTGCCGACTGCTTAAAAGGGAGTTTTTAGTGTCAAATTCTGACCATCTTATGTTTTGGGTATTTTGTAAAATAGATAAGTACTTACCTAATCACTGAAATATAAAACTACGTTAAAAATATTCTCACTCACTATGAATGTAAACAATTTAAAATAATAAACGATGTTTACATAGAACAGTTGAGAACATTAGAAATGTTCTTTTACTTAATATTTCAGAACTTTAGAGGTATTATGTTGCTTCTTTAAAGACCAGTGGGACGTAGCCCGGAGTGATTTTAGAAATAAGAATATGCATATATTTATCCCACGGAGCTCAAGAATCTCTATGTCAAATTTCAGCACATTCGTTTGAATGGTTTATGGTTGAATAAAAAATCAAGTTAATTTTACAGACACACAATAATTCAAGTAACGTTTAATAAATGATTAAAATTACTTAATGATGTAAATACTGCTCATATTTAAAAATTGAATGATAGAACATTTAAATTTTGTTGTAGAATAGGCTGAGGAGTCCTGTGAAAAACAACAAAAATTAAACAAGACGCAAGGTTCATGTACATTTACTTTAGGTAATTCTAAGCAATATATATGGGTCAACCTCGATTTTTCTCATATTACCCCCCCCCCACCCCCCCCCCCCCCCACCCCCCCCCCCCCCCACCCCCCCCCCCCCCCACCCCCCCCCCCCCCCACCCCCCCCCCCCCCCACCCCCCCCCCATTTAAGGTAGCTGGAGAAAAACTACAGATTATCCATAATACTTGTAATAGTCACACTGACATTATGAATAATCTGTCATTAAGGAAAAGAAGAAATTATTTGACGACTTAGACTTATGTAAATCAGAGGAAGATGAAAAAAAAGGAGACGAACAATTAAGAAAGTTTAGATTATTGGCTTAAACGTTATTATACAATAGTAATTTACAAACATCATTCTGAGTTAAATAAGAGGTTAAAAGTATATAATGAATTTCTCAACAGGTTCTCATTTTTATCAAACCCATGCAACTTAAGTGCCTTGAAAATCGCTTCAGCAGCGAACTTGTTGCACGAAACGTATGAAATTGACATTAAAATACCTTTTATGAATTCTTGTTGGTGCTAATATTATGACACAAGCTAGGTATGAGTACCAAACACCTTGGTTGCCTCACTGTGTTAGTCATCTCGGATCATTATTAAAAGAAAGGAAGATTAATAAATTAAAGGATTTTCCTGGATGTAGGCTATAGGTTCAAGGTTAATCTTCCAGCCAGGAGTCCTTCAGGCTTAGCCTACGGAGGCAGTACCCATGATAAGGAGACATTGATTTATGTACTCTGTGATTTGCTTTTCTAAATCACTACAATTCTTTCTTACTTAGTTTAACAAAATGATTAATTTAATTATAAATCTATAAATCATCTAGATCAAAGATTCAATAAACTAGCATTATTATTCTATTAAGTCTACTTATTTTCTTAAAACATTGTTGCCTAATGTATTCCTAATTACGACATTTTAGAAGCGATCAACAATTTCAGTTTTCCTAGGATACTCTTTAAATAGAGGCATGACGTACTGGTTCATTCTAAATATATTGAAATTAACGTTAGCGTGGCCCATAAATAAACGAACGATATTGATTATGCCCCCTCTCTTCATATTAGTATTGTTAAACCAAGCTTAATCTACGAATTCCCCTTGTATTGTCCTATACCATTTGATTTTGCAGCCCTTCTGTATCTCCTGGTTACATCTGTTATTAAAAGTGTTTTTTTGTTTGTCTTAAAATCTTGTTTAAAGAAAAAACCCCTCTTCTTTGGATCCAACAATTATAGGTTCTTTATTCAAACTGTCCTCATTTCCCTGTATCCCTATGTGTCCTAGTACTAATCCGCAAGTTATACTGAAGTTTCCCTCTACCACTGTTTAAAAAAATATCCATTATTAAACTAACCGCTTTATTACCTCGAACTTTTCCAATGTGGCAGTCGCTGCTTTTGAGTAAGAACATATTACAAAAGTATCTATTTTAAGCGAGTTTACATAGTGAATTGCTTTAAGAATTGCGTTAAGTTCGGTAGTATAGTTAGACACATGTTCATTTAATGAGAATTTTCTTATTTATACTATTAGTACTCTAAGTTCCTAAAGGCTGTGACTAAATCAAGCACAAAACAAGAAGGTCTAATCTTCTTTATAGTCAAAAGTTTTTAATTAACTCACTCAGTAAGATTACAAATAGAAAGTTAACATTTATAATGTAAGAGTTTACAGAACCACACTTCAGCTCCCATTCAACGCCTCCCAGATTACATATTTTCAGATTGGGCACATGTACAGTTTTATTTTTGGAGGATGATGAACGGAAATTACAATTCAGAGTGATGGAAATAGGTGGATGGAAACTCTCACTAGGTAGAAGCTGGTCAACAGAAGGAGCAACCGAGCAACAGTGTGATAGCCAGAAAATGAACTGAACAAAACACCAAGCTGAACATTTCTGCTGTTTCTTACATTTATTTATTTACATTCCAACGGCAATACACCAATTTACACTTTACAACAAGTTGATGGCACATGTTAAGAAGAAAAAAAAACAGCAAAAAACTTAACGAGTAAAACAAACAATTGGATATAACAATAGCTATGCTACAAGATGCTTAACTGTCAATGCAATGCCTTACAATTAAATCTGACATTGAATACTTAAATACTTACTTAACGAAGATATCCGACAACTCTGCCACAAATGCCAATAATACGGTGACTAGAAAGTACTACGAATCAGTTAACAAAGATAACAGAAAGAACAAAAACAACGGACTTAATAAACCATAACAAAGCCATACATTATACGAACTAACAAGAATTCAATAATATGTCTATACTTAATAATCTATGTATATCATATGAGCCCTAATATCCATTTCACATTTAACAACTTTTTATCTTTTCGATGGAAAATCTGTTAATTCTTGGTTTCACTATTTTAGCTGGCTAACCTGACAAGGTGTCAGCTGATTGTTGAAAGTAAGTCTTCAGATGAAAAAAAATCCATGGCTTGTGTTGTGGTTTGACGAGTGCTGTCTGCTGGATGTGAGCTTCAGGGCGACAAAGGAAACATAAGTGAAAGTAATGATTAGAACGTTTAATTTTTTAATTAAGTTCAGTTTATAAAGATTGTGATTTTAAATTCCGATTCGTATGAGCATTTTCTACTTGTGTTCCATGACCTTGACATGGTCAGTACATCGAATCTCCTCTACTATGAATTGAATTCATCTGCCAGTAAGTTGTAATTTATTACTCTTATCATGTTTCTTATTTGAGGAAAAGGACTGCTTTTTATTTTAGTAATATTTTGAATATTATCTACAGGGTAAAATTTAATAATGTTTAGATACTGTGGTGGAAATGGATAATCGGCTGCGTCTTAGGTTATCTTAGTAACTAAGGTTAAGGTTAGTGATTAAAAATGGTATTTCCCCAACAAAAACAAGGGTAGGATACGATAAGCGGACCCGGTTTTCTATATCGAAATTGGCAAACGATATTACTTAATCATAACCATCGATATAATCAATCGATTCTGATTAATTATTTTGAACTATTAACTTAAATAATCTATATCAACAGCAGTAAACACTCTAAAATAATACACGTAGGATAATATTTCAATTTTACATAAGTAGGCCTAATTCTGATAAATAAAAATGACAGTCTATTTTAGAAAACTACACGACATTGCTTTTTCGTGGTTTCATGTTGGACTCGTACCGAAAAACCCATTATGTGAAATTTGGGGGAAAGAAACAACTGTAACTGTGAGAGGAGTAAATATGATCGTTTTCACTTTTCCTAATTTTGGTTATAATAATTTGTTTTATCACTGTTAATATTAAATTCATATTTTAATTTAAAACATATGATTGTTATTGAGGACTATAATTACTTTGATATCGATTGATAGTCTAGGATTTGAGATGCGAATATTAGGTATCGATGACTATATTCTTCGATATAAAAAACCGGGTCTGCTTATCGTACCCTACCCCAAAAACAATGTTGTTTGGGTAGTTAAGATCTGAACACAAGCAGTCCTTTTTAAACACTTTCTCTTGAGCAGGTAAGATGAATGTGCGCTTTGGAGGACGATGTAGTAAACAAAAACTTTATTACTATAGTAAGAAAATAGGCTTACAGTATAAATTGCATGATTTGTAGAAGTGCATATAGGCCCAATATTAAGTAGCCTAGTATTTTGATTTTTATTCAGGCTCTGTTACCACCTGCTTGTGATAAACACACTGGAATTTATTGTAGTTTGATATATTTTAAGTTGTGATTTAAAAGTAATGTTAATCTTTAAAGCTTCTGTAACTTAATATAGAATTAACGAAAAGTGATAGTTACCCCATTATTATATGTTCCAATTTCAAACATGTTAGCACAAATAGTATGTAGAGTTCAATATGGCCAGCTCCAAAGTTGAATTGTTGTTGTTTTAACAACTAGAAAATATTCAGTCCTATTCAGTTTGATCAACATATTTAAGCTACGTTACATTCAATAATATCGTAAGCACAAAAATTACTCAAAGTTCACATCATAATTTTTGGTTTAGTCATTAAATTGCCAGAACCAACAAATGGACTTAGGTCCAGCTTAGATGGATACGTGGTCATCTTGGAAACCTTCTTAAGCGTTCATGGTTCATTGAAAAATGTGAAATACAAGCACATAAATCCTTGTAAACCATACATTTTATTAATTACAGGTTCAAAATATTCTTTGTGCGACATAGGTTTACTGAGAAAGTATAGAAAATTCACAATTTACTACCTTGTGCGTAAATCCATTGAACCTTTTTAATTGTTAAGTCTTCTTAATTATTGGTTAATAAGTTTGAAACTTATAACATTATTCAAACTTCAGGATAGTAAAATATATAGCTACTCTTTTTATGAAATTGTACTTCTTAAAGAGTTTATTTAGTATAGATAATGCTCTCCAACCTTAGCGTCCTGCAATATTGTCCTTTGACGTAAAACAGTTTAAATCTCAGGATCTTCCAAACATTCATAATTTTTACTATGCTGATTATATGATGACTCCAAATAATGCCATGTTAATATATTTGGTTACTCTGGTATTATCCGGAGGCCACTATTTTGGAAGAATTTTTTTTACAGGGACCTAAAAAACTATATTATTAGAAAGAATAGACATTATTTTACTTACTGTAAAAATTACATGTTATGATGATTGGTTCTTGTTTTCAACCTTCCAAAAGTAAATAATGTTGGCGAGGAATTCACTCTGTCCCTATGTACTAAGTGTTATAGGCTATTGTATATATAAAACCATGTAAACACACACATGTAATTGTTAAATGTGACATGACCATTCTAAAATTCTGCTTTTATTTTTGTCCATGGTGACAAAATAATAATAAATGTGATATAACCACTCCAAATGTTGATCAGCCCCATCTTGAAACCTTCTGGATTATGGAAAAAATGTGTAAGAATAAAAGTTGCTTGAAATTAAATTACTCGACTATTTTAAAATGTCCCAATTTTTATTTATGTCATGAAGTATTTGAGATAACACTTTAACAATTTTGCACAAAAGTGAATGACCACCATCTTGAAACCTTTTATTGGTTGAGACTACCTCATGAACTTATCTAAGCAATGTAAAATCTGTAAGCACTAGATTAGTACCAAGTTTAGTTTGAGTTGGCTAGAAATTATACCAATTTTATCCGTTTACCATTATTTCTGCAATGTTACTGTATATTTAACTCAAAACTTTGTATGATTGCTATTTTACCATAAACCTTGACATATAACAAAACATGTAAAAACAAACATTATTTTTTGTAAATTACGTGGAAGTTCTTGAACACTTTTTTGTTTAGCTCTACATGCATAATCCAGCTTCTGATATAATTATTATTTTTCAAAATTTTGACTTGTATCTAGAAACCTTAAAAGACATACCAAAATAAATAAAAATAAAAGGTTTTTATAGTAACCCAATAATAAAAAAGCCATTTTGGTTTTGGCGTAATATTGAAAAATAGTTGAGTTAAAATGTTAGCAAAAATGTGAATGGCTACCACATTAAAACTTTTTATTGGTTAAGATTGGCTAATAAATTTATCCATGCTATGTGCAAATATATAATTTTGCATAGAAATATATATATATATATATATATATATATATATATATATATATATATATATATAACACATTTGTATTAAGTTTAATTTTAATGTATTAAAAACGTTGGCAGTCATTGTGTTCACAAATATTTCCACAATGTTGTATACTTCTCAAAACTTTTTACGACCACTATCCTGTCTGGAAACCATATGAGAGATCAAAAAATGCACAAGAGCAAACAATTTATTGCAAATGCCCTGATAATTCTGAACCATTTGTTTTGCTCTATAGTTTTGCATAATATGTTATATATAACAATTTCTGTTTAAACTTAAGTGGCCACCATTTTTAAATCTTAAAAGTTTTGTAATAAAAGAGAGAATAAAATTTGTTTAAAATTATTTAATAGTTTTTAAAACATGTAATAGTGGGTCTGTGTTTTGGGAAATAGTTGAGTAACTTAAACATTTTGTTACAAATGTGAATGGTAGCCATCATGAAACATTATTCATTGAATATTCACATTATTCAAGCTATATGTGAAAGTGCTGCCTCTGTACTAAAACAAGTCGAGACTTATTAAAAATTACATAGTTTTGGTGTTTGCAAGATTGTGTCTTATTGTATATACGTTCATGCATAGTTATAAACCTTTAGATTTTGGTGGTTTGACCCCAAAATCTATAGAGCTCTTTTTTGGACCAAGAGGGGCTTAAAAACCAAATTTCATGTTTCTAGGATCTTTGTATTGAGAGTTATCTCACAGATGTGCTGGTGTACAGACAAATAGATTGTTCTTTGACATTTTAACCTTAAAATCTATAAAGTTCTTTCTTTGACTAGGATGAAACCATGTATCATATTTCAAATGTCTAGGACCTTAGTTAGTGCATCTAGACGGATTGATACGGACAGGCGGATTGCTGTTTGGTCTTTTAACTCCAAAATCAATAGGACTCTTCCATGAACCTAGAGGAACATATGCAATAAGTTTCAGTTCTCTAGGACTTGAAAATTAACTATTTTATCTTTAAAATGAGACATCACGATTAATTGTATGATTTAAAAATAAGGGCGTAATAGTACTTGAAGGTTGGCATTGTTCAACCTTCAAGTAGTGTAATGAATTCAAGATCGTTTCATACTGATGTTTTAATATAACCTGCGTAACAATAAAGTGTAGAAAACTTTTATTGTTCAATATTGTACAAAGGCTTTGTTGAATTAATTCAAGTTTATATTGAGATGCTCGTTTTGAAAGATGCTTATTTATTCAATTGAGAATTTCTACCGTGGACTAGTAAGAATGCATACTAAATATACAGTACTTTCTTACTTGCCTGACTTATTTTTTTAAATTTATAGACTGTTCTAACTATTATTGTCACAAATTCTCTATTCAAGTTATTGAATAGTTTTCTGATTGATTAATTGACAGTGACATTGTAACTGTGTCGCAACAAACTAATACTGACATAGGACTATTAAGGTTTAGCTTAATACTGTTTTATTTATTATAGAAAACTGAATTATTTTGTCAATATGGTAGATATCAGATATCACGAGCTATCCTATTCAGTGGTTAAGTTTATTACGTAGACCGTTTCTTACCAAATCATCAAGTATTGAAAGTTTCACCTTTTTAGTGTTGTTGACAGTTTTAATCATTTATTTCAGAATACTGAACAACACTTAGAACATTTTATATTTGTTGATCAACTGTAAACAAGGAATTCTTAAAAGAATCATTTAATGTCTATGTATAGTGAAATGTCCTTTTAGAATAATATTAATGACCTCAAAGTTAGTGAACTTAAAATGTGATTGAAATCAGCTGCCTATTCTTGAATGAAGATAAGTAATCAATACAACTGTATAGGATTGTTAAGGAATATTCCATTATTGTTTTGAAAGAGGAATTATTTCTGTGATGATATATTATGTACAGTAATGAGTGTATAATGGTGTGTTTCTTTGATAACTAATCAATACAACCACTGTCAAGTATTACGGTTTTGCCAACTGGTGAACTATTACTACAAGGTTTACCAATTATTAAGATAGTTGTATTTATACTTTAACTTCTAATAATGTTTAAAGTATCTAGAGATGGCACATAATTCACATTTATGTCTATTGTTAACTGAAATGTTGTGAGACCAGGAAGCGTGACTGTCACCATGATAATTGAAGGTTTCGGACTCGGCATTGGCATAGATATCTTGTTCAACTAGCCAGAAATGGTGTCCTTGCTTTCTTTCGTTTGTTTGCTGTCATAAATTTGTGCTTATTATAAAGAAAACACTTCAAAAATCAAATTTGAATATAGTGTTGAATCATAAACATTGTTTCCTATTGATTCCTAATAACCAGTATTTAATAAGTTTAGGCAACTTCTTTAACAATCTTGTGTACTGATTATAATCCTAGTACCCAAAAACCACACATGTTTACAAGTTCATGTTTACTTATTATGCAGTATAATGCAAAGTTTTTACTTTGATTATGTATTATTTTTTGGTAAGATATTGCATTGAATGAAACATTGTGGTTGTGAGCTATCTAGCGGCAAACAAAGGAAACAGTGATTACAGAAAACTATTAAACACATTAATTTTATATTGAGTAAACCCTCACAATAATAAAATACTCAGTTTTGAATTTAATTTATAAAAATTAAGTACTTACTATAAGATTAAAATGGAACAAAAGACAGATAAATTTAGAGTGGTAGCGCTGTATATGCTTAAAAAAAAAAAAAAAACTATTTACAAAGTAATTCAGTTAAAACTTACTAAAACCATACAGTACAATGCTCATACTTGTATGGATGCAAAGCCCATTCTCTGGAAAATCAAAGATTTTGTACACAATAAGTACTATTTTGGTTCAGGAATAATCAAACTTATGTTATGAAAAGGGTACTTATGATTAATGTGATGTAAACCAGTCAATCCAAACAATTTTAAAGATAGTAGCCATTTGGAGTTCTAATTGCTACTCTGTGAAGGCAAAAATAAAATAAACATAAATATTTGTAAGGATTCACTTATAAAATTGTTTTAACTTTTTTAATATTATGTCTGAAAGACAATACTTTACTGTATTCTTCGATATATTTTATACTATCAAGATGAAGATTGTTTGTAAATAATGATCTCATCCATAACTTGTTAATAAAAATAAAGAATCTTTTCCTCGTATTTCATGTAAAAAAACAACCTGTGTCTAAAAGTTCGTACTCACAATACGGCACATGAAGTCTGTCTGTCTTCTGTTGTACTGGAACAATACTGTTGTGGTTTTATATATGTGTAGAACAAAGATAAGTTGCACTGAAATTAATTTAGGCAAATATCTATTGTCATATTATGGTTGGTAAAGTAACATATTCCTTAATAATTGAGTCTTAGACATACACTAGAAAAAGCATACATTATTTTCTCATATACAGTATTTTTATATTAAATGAAGTGCAAGATCTATTTTTATATTATATTGATTATTATTTTTTACAAATTAAAAATCTATTACCAGCTAGAAGTGTAAAGAAAGTGATGTGTTGTTGTAAACTGCAGAACAATATTAGCAAATGGGTGGGGACACGACATCGCTAATGGTCTGTAAAACACGGTGAAGTGTGATGTGATGAGTAGCTGGGCCAACACTGTCACTGTCACTCTTTCTTGATTTATGACACCTCTGTCAAGACCATGGTGTAATATATAATGTATTGATTTCCCTTGATTGGAAGCAGTCATTGATTTGTGTTATTGATGGTCTTCATAACAAATAGTGAAGGGGAAAATATTTTACCATCAAATTGTCTCATGCTGATTTTTTCTTGTTGAAGCATCATTCGTGTTTTAAAAGAGCTCGTAATGCAAAAACGTTTATTTCGTATAGTAATTTGAAAACATCATATATAACGTGTGATATAAATAATGTGTTTGAAATTGAGATTTATAACAATATCAGTATGAAACTAGATATAGTATTTGGTTTAATCTTCGGATATAGATACCGTGGATATTGTTTGATGTTTTGTTTGGCGTTATATTAAAATAATTTTTAGTTGAATTATTTTATAAATAATTTTTCTTTTCTTGATATTAATTAAGTATTGATTCAGTAAAGTGTGTTACAAGCTGAGATAGTAGTAACTCTACAGGTCTGACAGGTCAAGAGACAATGCAAGGTGTCCTGGCAAATGAGATGTCATGTAACACACTGAATGAATAGGGCATTGTAATGTGACGACGAGCCAGAGGGCTGATGCAGCTCATGCCATTGTGCATTGAGACGTGTCTCATGTTATGTATTTTTATATCTGGCTTTGTATTTTATGCATTACTTTTTTGTTATTAGAAAGAATACCTGATTAGAATTATTTAAAAATTGTATTAACATAGTCGTTTGTCCTCTACATTACTAAGACAACTTTTGATCTCACTTATGTTTAAAAAAGCAAATAATTTTTAAACACAAATTTTCGTTTGTATCATATGTGTGTTTTTTTTTTCTTTTACACTTTTTATGCAAGTGACACGTAAGCATTTATTTAAAAAATAATTTTTGATTACATCAATATTAGTCCTGTGCCCTGGAAACTTCCAAGGTCTTAATTAATAAAGACAATTTTAATACGTCCACAAAATGTTATTTCAAAAGCACTTTTGCTAGTTAAGGCATTATCAGTTCATATAACACAGAAAATGAAAATAACATTCACATGTTCTTGCAACTGAGATATTTGTAAAGAAAATAAACAAGTTTTAAATTTATTTCTTTTCTTTAACTTCTATAAAACGAAAACCCAAACTTTTGTTAGTAAATTAAATTATAGCAGCTTAATACATTAAGATCAGTGCTTAAAAATCTTTGATTGGGTGATAATGCTAATTTAAACATTCCAATATTGTCTTTTGTTATGAGAGAAGACAGACCAGTTTCTCACCCTTGCCTATATCACAGATATCAGATTTCGAACAATTTAAAGAATTTTTTAGTTTAGAACAAGAGAGGCAAATAGCTCTTGGAGAGAACACAATGTAATTCATTGCTGTGTGTACCAAGAAATGTTCTCTGTAAAATAGGTTGATATGTAAATAGGTTACAAGAGTTGTAGAACTAAACATAATTTGTAGAAACAATAACCGTATTTTTTTAATGTAGGTGAATCTCAGCCCATAAGTTCTCGTGTTTTTTTAAGTTGGGTTCTACTATTATTATCTATTCTCGCTTTCATTCAACGTGCATTCCACTGTCCCGAGTGCCACACCCAATTAATTTCCCCTCCTGCCACCAGCAAATATGCGGTGATAAAAATTATTGCCATGCAACTGATCTTTACCAAAAACTTTGTGTACGGAAGAAAAGTACTCTCACAGTTTTGAGCACAGCAAAGTGTAATCAGTGCTCTGCAGTATCTGCCCTATTTTTATCTCTTCTCAGGCACTGCATACACTGCATCATCCCCCGTAGTCCATAACACAAAAATCTTTCATGAACAGAATGCTTCCGGTTGAGCAATACGATTGAGTTGGCTGAAAACTCCTTAAACCATCTGACAGCTCTCTTTCCCTTTCATGAGTGTATCATCATCATGGATGTAATAAATGGTGAGTTGAAAGTCCCTCCCAACAGAATATTGAGAGAAAGGGAGAAAGAGCATATTAGCCCAGGTATGAGATGAAATTAGCAGTACAACTCAAACATTCCCCAGTTGGAAAGTGATAGTAAACATCAGGAGTATTGTTCAGCCTACTGACTCCATGGATGCAGATCTCAATAGAAATACTATCTTCAGTGATCTGTGCAACACCGCCAGGACAGAAGTCAACTTGATTAGAGTTTGTCTCCGGATGAGATATAGTGCATTGTAGCAATGATTGAGCGGTTATATGTACAAATAACCCATAGAAGGAAATCCATCATAGCTCTGTAATATTACAACAACTGCGAATATTAGTTCATCTGCAACCAGTGTCATGACTGTCATCAACATATTCTGGTTACACTATCGAAACCTAATTACAGTCTGGAAATATTTGAACATTACTGTGGAGAGACATTGTTAGTCAACAGATGCAAAACCATGAGTTTGATCAGTTTTGGTTTTATATTTGTTGACCAAAGATGCAAAACCACCAAAGACAGTGCAGACGTCAGTCAACAAAAAAGTGTAAAAGCAAAATTGATGGCTTTACATCTGTTGGATTGATTACTCTCTCTACAGCAAGACTGAAACATCTCAACACTTTAATTGTGTGAACCAAATCTTAGACGATAACAGCTGAGTTATGAGATCAAAAAGTAAAATTTAGAGTAGAAAGAATGTTTTATCTGCCCCTAACAATCTAACTTGGTGGTTAAAAGGCTGTGGTTGCATGTTATGAAGCTATTAACTGTCATTCCAGGTCTAATGGATGTGAGTTGTGAAAATGATGACACCAAGCTGAATTGTATCTACGTAATTACTTGTTTTCATTACAGCCGTAGTTCATGTTTGTTGTTGAATAGTAGGTTTATACTGAAAACACAGCTTCATTTTTACTGTTACTGTTGTTTTGGTTCGGTTTGATTGATTACGCTTATCTCTGTCTAACATGCTTTTTAAACATTAGTTAAATTCAATATATTCAATTTTATACTAGATATAACTCTGCCACAGAATGTTTTAATGTTTACGTCACGTTACAAATAATCATGCAAAGTAGCACAAATTTAGTATAAAAATCTACAAAAAAATTATAATTACCGGGCAATGTATCTGGGTATATTAATAGGTAGGAGAGTATGGCGAATACAATTTTTTAATTTTTATTGAGATTTTCTCCTTTTTTTTAAACTGCAATATTGATATACAAAAACAAATGGAATTTGTATGAAATGGTTCTACAAAAATAAATATTACACACGAGTTAAATTTTATTGTACTGTATAATATGAAATAGTACAATGTGTCATCAGCCTTCAGTGTTGTGTAATAATTTTATGAACAAAGGTTCCAAATAGTTGAATCTTGTACTTAGTAATTAAAGAGATGATTTATCACTCTATTGATGAGCTAACGAGGAGGCAATATCGTGATTGCTAGTCCACTGACATGGTAACTCAACGAGGACCTGCCTTTTAGCTAAATTGGAAATCTTGAAAATCTGATGGAAGTGGAAAGACGCAATTAAGTGGAAGGTAATTGGGGAGAAAATGACAGAGGATTTATTGGTCTGTTTCCGACTACTGCATTGGAGAAAACAAGAAGGCGTGGCATAATAGGGAGTAGTTCCTCTTGGAGGGTGTGGTCCAATCAATAGCACCCTTGGCCTTCTAATGTCAAATCATTTGTTTGATCATCATCTACCATCACTTAGGATTAGATATATTGTATCCCAGATTCTGTACTGAAGTAGAGACGACCACTCAATATAAGTCTATGCTTTGTGCTCTATATAGTTTACTCTAAGATAGTATAAAGTCTTCATACTCCAGTAGATGCTACCACTCAGCAGCCTTTGCCTTCTGATATAATGTCATCAACTTCATCATCAGCCACTATCTATAGATTTAGTATATAGTGTATCGTACTACAGATATTGTATTCCAGTACAGGCTGCCACTCAATTGTAGCCTTTGCTTTGAGATATAATGTCAACAACTTCATCATGAACCACTTCCTCTTGATTTAAGATCAAGGGTACCCTAGTAAAGATTTCATACTGCAGAAGAGGCTGACAATAGCAGTATTTGCTCTCTGCTGCAATCATCAAATTTATGATCAAGTACCATCTCTTATACCTAGGATATATTAGAAAGAGCCAGTTCTCCAGTAGGAAACTCATTTGTACATATTTTTACTTGAAAAAATTATTTTTTTAGTGTATTTATTATTGGAAGTGCATTGATATCCAATTCTGAGCTATGTACTAAATTTGAAGTCTAAGTTTTTCCAAGTAAGTTTAAAATGGATTAAACCGTTTATAACAGACAGGCAAGAAAGTGAATAATACAAATGTATTAAAACTGGATTCACATAGCAGAGTTTCATTAAATCTTTTATTAAAATAATGTAAACTACAATGTATGTTATTTACAAAAAACTATTAAATATATATTTATGTTCAATATGCAAAACTAACTGCATTGATTACTGGATTTCTATTTTGCTGTATAGTATGATGAAAGCAATGGCAACTGCAATTCATTTGGTATTTATAAAAATCTACAGTAAATATACATTGTTTACTTCAAGCCAAGAACATGTGAAAAGTTTTATGCTTACATAACGACCAGTTCAATTGATCTGTGGCTAACATTAATATCAGTTTACAATGAGTGTGTTATGTCTCAATGGCTTACACCTCTTCGTCGTGGTTTTAAATAACCAACGCTTACAATTTCAGCCACATAGCCAGAATCTAGAATAAACAAGGTCAGGTGTGTCAATTTACAAGTAACTAAAGTGTGAGTGGAAGACAAGTGGAGCTAAGGACATCTGGACAGCATTGTTACTTTCATCTCACTTTCAGCGTTCGTTTAGTTGTGGATGTGAATTCCAATGTAGTATGAATTCAGTTCATTTAATTATTATAGAAGGAGAAATAAATGGGGTTTTTAACAGACTGCAATATTATTCTGTATCACTATTACATATGAAAATTAATTGAATGGTCAAAAGTAATTGAATCAATAGATATTAAGATTGTAATGTTGGTAATTGTTACTTTTTGATGTTTTTTTTTTTATCACTTGTTAATGATTATGTCTTCTGCATTTTATTCCCTTCTCTGCAGAAGACCTTATATATTTAATTGTTGTAGAGGTTTCATCAGTTCCTTATAGAAGAGACGGTTTTATTTATATCTGTTTTTTTTTCATTTGCATCATAGTTTATCTAAAAATACATTGGTAGTGATATTGTAAATTTTAAAAAGTCAAGTAAATAATTAATAAATAGGGCTGAAATCATTAGTAAACACAAAACTGATGCCGATTGTAATGGTCTTGAACTAAACGGGCATTCAAATAACAAATAAATACTGTGACCCTTTGTTTGCTTCTTGTTTGTGGTACTGGAGGAGGGAAGAAAGGATAATTCAAATGAGACTAACCCCCCATTCCCTTCATTAAACCTTTTTAATGATGATGGATTTGGATAATGGGGTTTTGGACATTTGCCATTGTTGTTGTACAAAAAAGAATACAATGCTTTGCGGGTTGGAATATTATCCTATTCTTAAGTGGTCAAAAAGGATGTTGTTGTTTCACGCATTGTGATTGAGTGGAACAAGTTCAATGATTCGACTTGACAAGTTTTTCTATTTTTTCTGTATTTATGTGTGTTTTTGTAAAATTTACAGCTACATTTATTGACCAAAAGTATTATGAAATTTGCCCCAGATTAAAATTCAATTTATGATCATGCAGGGATTTTAATTATTTATTCCATATGGAGTTGGCATCATCGTTTTCAAAAATACATAATTTACTGTCATATTTACTGCATTTGAGTAAAATAACTTTATGTTATTACTTACTACATCCATCTACAGTCAACCTGTGAACAGTAAAGACATAGAAAAGGCTGAAGGTGCCCTTAGATTTGGGGATTCTGGAATTCTTATTTGACATGCATTAATTAGAAAGCCCATCATATTACAACAAAACATTGCATACAATTGTGTCACATCTATCATTAAATCAATAAGTTCAGTAATCTATCATAAATCATTCAAGTTCAATATTATTCGATTAATTAATCAAAAACATTTAACACTTTTTCGTCTATTTCACACATTAGTGTGTCATATATGCTCTGATAAAAGTAATTACAGGACTTAACGCTGAGATTAGGGAACTTTTTTTCTAACATATCTTGTTACCCACAGCTCTGCTCAAATTTTCTCCCAATATATTAAGGATCCTATAATGAATTTGCAATGGCATAAAAAAATATTCCTGCGACACATGATGGTTCTTGGAAGATCCTCATCTACAGAGGTACTCCCGAATCATTAAGTGACATAAAACATTGAACTTGAGTTTATAGGTTGGTGTGTCAGAGCCCTGGAGTTTCGTATATGGGAGTGAAACACAAATAAAATAACTTGAGTCTCTATGCAAAATTCTGTGGCAATTGTTTGAGACGTTTTTAAGATCTCAGCATTTCGTATTGAAACAATTATAACTATGATAAAGTGGAGTCTTGAAGTTGGGGAGTGAAATATTTGTCTCACTGGTATCAGAGCCAATTTTTTTGGTATTAATGAGATTTCAGTAGTTTAACATTTTTAACACCAAAGGGAAAGAATAGAAATTGGGCAGCACAGCCGTTGTGATCACTAAGAGGTAACGGAAAGATTGTATTGAAATTTAAAAAACAAGTGCAGAATACAAAATGTGAAAGAAATGCTTAGTAAGGACCAAAGGGGCACCATGAGTGTCTATGCAAAATATCATATTAATTATTTCAATAGGTAATGAAATACCGAGTCACTAGGCATATTCTTTCTGTATGACTTATATTTTCGTCACACCAACGAGTCCGGTACTTAGTAAAATTCTGTTTGAAGAGTTCTATTCAATTTAATATTATTTTATTTTCATGAATAAGAAGAAATGTGGTTAAACAAACACGGTTTTCAAAAACAAACAGTGAATTTCGTAATTATAAATCCTCCTAATCACCTTTTCCCTTGATCAGATTGTAATGTTTAACTGATTCATCCAATAACACTCAAAACACGTTCTCCAGATCCACATTTCACTTTCTTGGGTGTGTCTGTCGCAGTGAGTGTGACAGCAGTAGCTCGTTTTCCTTATGGGAATTTCCTAATCACGTGATTCATCACTTACTGCTATAGTTATCTCTGCGCTCTACGACATCTTTTATTAGTTGAATAATTCCTAAACACCTCAAGAGTGAACCGTGGATTTCTTTATCTCAGACAGAACCGGAAATGGGTGAACCGGAGCGAGCTGTAACGAGCACACAGGACTTACGAGACAATTGTCACACACGTCTGAAAGTGTGTCTGGGTCTATGGACCAAACTGTTATTCAGAATTTGTATTTTCCTGTATGAAATGAGTGTTTCCTATTTTATAGTTGTCACTTTAATAATAATTTTAAACCCTGTTGATAGGCAGTTTCTAGTTTGCAATGTAGGTCTTTGTATAAATGAATGAATAATTCCTTTACTTGTAGAGGACAGGCGAAATTGGGGTCACATGGCTCTTTCTTACATTTAAACTGTTATTACTAAATATATCACTCAATTCAAGAATTAACTTAAATCTTGTAACTGTTTTTAAATAATTTAAAAATAAAACTAATATTGCTTTGCGTAGTAACATACATTACGTAGCAAACAAAAGCATATTTAGACCCATTATTCAGCCATTCATTCCGCCCACTTATACCCACGTCCATGCCTTCTGTCTCGGCAGCCGCGGTTATCCGATATAGAATCTGTGCCCTTGTCTCCATTGGATCTTATTGTAATGTAGCTGTTGAGGGACTGTTGAGATGATGAGTGGTTCGAAGTACCTCAAGACCATCTAATAGTTACAATTAACACCGAAGCTAATTTTCACGGACATCCTAGGGAAGTTTCTTAGAAAAAATTGTCCCAAGTTTTTGTGTGACGCGCCAACATGCAAACTGAATGGCAAGAGGAATCTTTACTAGTACATTAAATACCGTCATATAGATAGCTACGTACTCAATTGAATGATAAAAATCCGTCTGTATTGTAGGTAAGTAGAATTTAGTTTTAAGTATGAGAAAGAATATTATATCCAATCCCACCCTGACTAGACGCCTGACGGCCCTGATACACGCATAATTATAGAACATTGTGAGGCTAGAACGTTGCTTGCGGCCGGTGTCAGCTGACAACGACGGAGACTCTGGCGTAAAGTCATTATAATAGTTTTATAGTTGTTCTCATTCCCTGATTGGCCGCAGTGACTGAATTGTGCAATAAACTAGTAGTGCTGTCAATCTAACACGTGTACCTCTGATTATGTAATATTATATAAGCGTTCAACTTACAGCAAATCGGGTAATAGTGTATTTTTAATATCGTCGACATATACATGCAACATTTATATTCTCTACTCTGAAATCGACTATACGTAGTGCAATTTAATGGAAAATTTAAACATTACTTTGAATTTTTGTGCGACAATGTTAACATTGAGTTTGTAATAAAAAGCTGTTTTAGCTCTTAAGAAAGAATATATTTGAATACAAAACTGCCAATGCAATTCTTCTAATTTCGCCTGTATTTTCAGAACCACATCTGTAAAGTCTACGGAAGTATTGTGGCACGCTTTGTGTTTTTGTGGACAAACTAATTCGCATCAATTGTAATGCAAAAACATCAATATAAGTCCCAAATACAGTCTGTAAAAACTAATATATATTCAGAAATGGGGGAAAACACTTTTTAAGCTCACGAATCATGCTGGATATTTCATCAAGTAAAGGTATCATAGATCTAAAATAGAGGAAATATGAAGCTCACATTTCAGCAACAATTTAAATAAAGAGCCGCATGACATTTTAGCACAGATTCTTTGGCGCTATCTCTTAATCCATTATACTCCTATATTATTCTCTTAAGATTCAAGATGTACACGGTATAACACCATTTGTAAGGTTTTTAATGTAAATTAATTGCTGAATGAATAGCTGGAATAATAAAAGTAGACGTCAAATTAAAGTTTTTACATTTTGAGGCAGGACCATACGTTTTTTCTTCGGGTTCCTTATTTTAGCGTCCCCTATCTACTACGGTTATGTGTTCAGCATATGCATTCGCTGTGTAGCTAAACGTAAAAATTCCTTTATACACAGCACAAGAAGATTTAGTCAGCGTTTAATATTATTTCTACTACCTAACACTGTAGAAGTATGAATATACCAGTCCTGTAAAACCCAATGTACCTGCGAATTCCTCCGTATCATAATATAGTTTGTAGTAAATATTCTGAAAATGTTGCATGCTATTTTCATGTAAAAATGTATGAACTAGTAGCTCCATTCAAATCTTCTTAAAGCCAAGTCTAAATGATGATAATACCCAAGTACTTGAAACTATGCAGTATCAAGATTCAATTTTGTTATAGTTGCTACTCGTACTCAATTGCAATACGCAATGTGTTATTTGAAGCCATAGTCTCAATAGAGGTCAACGAGACAACCTTTCACCAATCTGTGCAGTTTCTTATATAATTGATTTATGATTCAATTCAATCCTTGTGTCATTAACACATTCATATTTCAATTTGGAATGGACAACATTTCTTATCCGCCCCAAAGAAATAAGAAAGTTGTATAACACTAATGAAAGTACTGTATAAACAAACTCGACCAAAAACTGTGTACTTCAGTGAGTTTGAGAGAATTGTGATTACTTATCTCTTGTCTTTGTCGGATTTTTTTATGATATGCTGTTTAAACAAGAGGACCTTATGCCTTTAAGTATGATCATACTCCATCACGACGATTACAATTCGAAATTCTTGTTTCCACAAATACTCGGAATCTTCTGTTGTGCAATCTATCGATGTTACGACCCGCAACTTCTCTTTTATAAGATCAATATACCTGTCATTATTGTAATCGCTAGGAAAACATGGTTGTGGGATTTTATTTCTCCCTAAGTAACGAGTCCGTTCTTGCATGTCCTGTCATCTTGTATTTATTTGGTTTTTTAATACCATATTGGTATATAATAATTATGTTCATATACGAGTATAAGACCTACGTCGAATGTTTGATATTTATACTGTCTATGTTAAAAATCTATGTGTTAGCTTATCCGTCTATGAATAAAGGAAAAAAACAATTTATTAAAACGCATAATTTTAGTACTTTATACCATGTTGCAGTATTTTTGCAGGTCTTGCAAATGTTGGAATGACTGTGTACGAAACCATAATACGTCATTCCGCACTCACGCTGTAGCAGGTTTAACCTTAATTTAAGAAAGTACAACGAACCTTTCCCCTATAAACATATAGTGTTAGCTCTACAGCTCACCAGCAATCATTTTGAGCTCGATTAGAATTATTAAAGCGGCAGAATCGTTACCAATTACAGGTGCTGAACTGCGTGTTCATTTATTCACTCATTAAATTCAAAAATCGTTAATCATGCTTACATTGGTATTGGAATACAGAACTTTTTACATAATCTATAAATTTTATTCACAACTGCGATGTAAGTACTCGATTTTTCTGGAGAAATATATTCCCTCTGTAACGAAGCAAGTGTTAGACTCTCTGTTCGCTCTCGTTATAAGTTGGTTATTTACTTTTAAAAATAATGTAGTCCTCCAGAAAGTAGGTAGATTTTGTGACAACTGAAGTATAGTTAATTTATTACCAGAACCTGTTTTTTCGATATGTTAAAAAATAACAGAGTGGTGATTTTTTTTAAATTTGAACGACCGCCATATTGAAACTAAATAGCGTACCAAACTGACCAACGAATTTAGTCGAGATACTTTTAAGATCTACTTTTGTAACACGTTTCAACTTTTTAAGAATTTGTTCGGCATTATAGTTTTCATTAAGCAGCGATATATATATATATATATATATATATATATATATATATATTAATTTAATTTGTAAAAACAGCAATAGCCTGATATAATCTTTCAATAAAGATTGAATCACAAAAAGTATTTACTCCGCCGGGACTCTCTGGGTCTCTCTCTCTCTCTCCTGCCGGGCGAGCATGTTTCCACTACATTACAGAACTCATAAGCTTACGATTAAATTATTTTTACCGTTTCTATCACATACTATGTTTAAATAACCAAACTAACATATGATCGGAAGATCATATACCTGTCAAACAACTTTCAATATTTATTTAATTTGTATAAGCGGCACAAACGTGATTTTATTTTTCAATGAAGATTTTTTAATAAATATTATATATATATATATTTACAGAAACAGGCTATTCTCTTCTTATCAAATAAACCACGGTATATTGGTTTGAAACATTTATAAATTTTCGTGTATCTAGGTACACTTCTTCAGATAAATATACATGTATAAATATTTACATAAATTGTGACAAAAAATTAGGTAAGAACTCAAACAAGAAAAACAAACATTATAAATAAATACAGTAGATCAGCAGCTGATGGACTATGACATGACGTGTGTGAATAAGTTGACGAAAAATGAATTTATCTTAAATTAAGATCCCTTGGATGTCTTGTCTGAAGCACCAATTGGTGTGCAGTTTAACTTTTTTTCAATTTAAATCTATTAAGGCTTTCGTTTGAATCTTCAGGGATCTTATTTATGCCTTTGATGTTGTAGCAATTTTCTATTTGATTTTGTTTATGGACATTGATAGCGTGACTGGCTAAAGGTTTTTCTATATCGCTATGGACAATGTCAAATCGATGGCCAGTTACTCGTATGCGTAAAGGATTCGATGTTTGGCCGACGTACTGTTTTTCACAAAATTTACAGTCAAATTGGTAAATAAGGTTTTTAGTGTCACAGTTAGTTCCTTTGATAGGATATACATGATTGGTTACATTACTTTTGAAATTTTGACTTGTAGACATGATCTTTGTAGACAAGTTGAATATATATACAGGGTGTATATTATGTCTGGAAACACCCAAAAATATCCTTTAATAATTTAAATATAAATTTGAAACCTCTTACAATCGTGATAGAGATTGGGCATCTACTTTTTGGAACAATGTTTTGTTATGTCACACAACGGGGGGACGTCCTGCCGAGGGTATCGTGAATATTCTTAATGGAAGCCTATACCTTGTGATACATAATTTTAAAGGTAATAGCTTACTGAAATTGAATGCCACAAACCGCATCTCAAAGGAATTATTCTATCAGAAAATAGAGCATTTTTAGTATTGAAAATTTACTGATGTTCAACAATGTAATTTTAAACATGGTTCTTGCCACAAAATGTGTTACACTAATTTTTTAGCATTTTTTAAATGTTCAATTAAAATAAAATAAACAATTTATTTTTAAGCTGGTTTCATTAGTACAAATTTACCAGTTTTTTATTACAATGAATAAAACTTATGAGTCACTTTCTCTGATTACTTATGAATCTGTACTTGGTGTTTTCCAGTCAGCAGGAAGGTTTAAAGAGACAAAGGTCACTAGCCTATGAGAAACATTATTGTGTTATTAATCATCTGGTCTACAGGTTTCAGTTTGTTGAGCATGGAGCTTTCACTAGACAGGTCTAAGCTTGGGAATTACAAATGGACAAAGGTCATATCATTCCTGTCGAGTTAATCAGTGTCTCTGAAGCATTGCTGTCAACAAGTTATCTAATTACAGTAGTTCAGTTTTTATTTGGCATTTTAATGGAATTGTCTGAAAGAGAACGAATTACTCTGTTGATGATGCGGAGGATATGGCGATCGTCAAAAGATCTATCGGGAAGTTGTAATTTGTTTAATGACACTTTCCCAGAAAGGAATCCCATAAGTGTTTCAACAATATCAAAAACTATTGAGCGTTTTGAAATGACAGGGAGTGTACGTAATCGGCCAAAGTCGGGTAGGATACAATCTGCAACAGATGAAGAACATGCACTAGATGTTTTGCAAACATTTATTGAAGACCCACATACATCGCTCAGAAAAAGCTGCACAGCAACATGATATGCACCCTATGTCTGTGAGTAAGATTTTGAAAATTAATAAATACAAACCATTTAAAGTTCATTTAGTCCAACAGTTAAGTGAGGATGATTACGACAGAAGAGTTGAGTTTTGTGAACTTGTGATGCGCAAATGTGATGACAATAGAGATTTTCTGACCAACATACTATTTTCTGATGAGGCAACTTGTTTTCCTAAATGGCAATGTTAACAGGCACAATTGCCATTACTGGGCTAGTGAAAACCCACATTGGATTACTGAGTCCATTCACAGCAACCACAAAAACTGAACGTATGGTGTGGAATTTTAGGTAATAAAAATTGTTGGACCCTTTTTCATCAATGGAAATTTAAATGCCGAACTTTACTACAATATGCTCCAAAATGAAATTAATCCCAGCTATTCAAATTGCATCAGGAGAATACTTTGATAAATGTATGGTTTCAGCAGGATGGTGCTCCACCCCATTATGGGAGACAGGTAAGAGAGTATTTGGATTTAAGGTTTCCTCATAAATGGATTGGCCGAAGAGGAGAAATCGAATGGCCTCCAAGATCTCCGGATTTGTCACCAATCGATTATTTCCTATGGGGTCATTTAAAATCCAATGTTTATAGAAGAAAGCCTCATAATTTGGAAGACCTAAGAAACAGGATTATAGAGGAGATTGCTTTGATAACTGAAGAAATGTTAGGCAACTCTGTCGAATCGTTTTACACAAGATTGGCTCATTGTCAAACCGTAGAAGGAACACAGTTCGAACAATTGCTTTGACACCAAATGCAGGTAAAACGTTTGTTGTAAGACTTTTCTAACAGCATACATTATTTTTTATTTGTAATAAGAAATCAATAACATAAGTATTTCCATAATTGTACTGTAGTAAAAACTGGCAAATTTGTGCTAATAGAACCAGCTTAAAATGAAATTTTTGTTTTATTTAATTGAACATTTAAAAAAATGCTAAAAAAATTAGTGTAAACATTTTGTGGCAAGAACCATGTTAAAATTACATTGTTGAACATCAGTAAATTTTCAATACTAAAAATGCTCTATTTTCTGATAGAATAATTCCCTTGAGATGCGGTTTGTGGCATTCAATTCAGTAATCTAATACTTTTAAAATTATGTATCACAAGGTATAGCTTCCATTAAGAATATTCACGATACCCTCGGCAGGAACGTTTCCCCGTTGGTGTGACATAACAAAACATTGTTCCAAAAAGTAGATGCCCAATCTCCATCACGATTGTAAGAGGTTTCAAATTTTATATTTAAATTATTAAAGGATATTTTTGGGTGTTTCCAGACATAATATACACCCTGTTCAAGGGGGGGGGTGGTGTCATTTTGGGTGAATTTTGTAAAAATTCTGTAAGTATTTCTGTAAAATTCTATGAGGGAAATTGCAATATCGTGTATATAAAATCTACCTAATATATCTTAGTTATACCATGCCAAGCGTTAGAGTAGATGATTTAAAGCGCTGGAAAAACAACAGTTTTAAGCTACTCATATTGCACATACACATCGTAAGAGGATTACTATTCAGCTTCAGCTTTATTGACTCTACACTTTGTAAGATGGGCGTGTAGTCATCGGAGCCGATATCTTAGGGTTTAAAAAATTTTATAACCTAGCTTTATTGTACATTTGAAATTTAACAATAACCTCCACGCAAAATTTCGTAATATTAATAATTATCAAAATTATTATTAGCTTATCTTGTTTATTTCTTACCATAACCCATTCTAATGAAAAAACCTCAGATCTTCAATTGTTTTACTTATACGATCGTGTCTTTAGGATTTCCCACGATCACTTGTCGATAAAGCGAACTAACCATTATACCATAGAACCTTGTATTCTTGTCCATCAATAAAGTTACTGTATTTTAAATTAGTTCTAACATATATTGTTAGGTTAAGCAGTTTTGTGTCACATATCAATGAGGAGTTACGTAAGTTTTAAATTGAGATCGTTACTGGTTTAGATTATCCCTTATTTTATTCCTACTATCATCAAGTCAGTTTTTACAGATGAGATGAATGAAAAAAGAAACGTTCTGTAAAATAAATTTCAAACAACATAAATTATGCATTTCATCTTGTCAAAAGTCACCGGACAAAACAGTGCAATACACGAGTTTAACTTTTATGTTATTGTTTTAAATTTTCTTGAAAGTCATAATATTTACGTTATAAAATTATTAAATATTATTATTTCTTTTACTTCACCGTAAACCCGGAAATAAGATTAAATGTAATCTCCACAACAATGACGACAAACATAATATGACCCGTCAAATTCCAGGGAAATGCACTGCAGCATATAAGAAGAAGCGGAGACTAAAAATAGCAAAATAACAATAGCAATAGCGGTCACAATAATCTCTTCAGATACATTAGGATAAGAGCTTGTGCACGTGAGAGATCGATAGAGGGTTGAACCAATAGAACAGGAGAAACAGTAAGAGATTATACCTCTCGCTTGTGGAAACTCTCGACAATACGTAGTGAGCAAATAATGCTCACAACCTTTCATTCAGTTACCATCAACAATGAACTACAAACTAAACAAAGCATGCCCTACAGAATAGCTGGTGACTATACTTTCTTTAAATCCACCAGCTTACCTCAAATTCAATTTCCAATCCTTGTGGTTCTGTTTTTAAAGCTATTTAAATAAAAGGCATTTTATAATATGTGTAGTTATACTGTGGTGTAGAAGAAATAATTTCTTAGACTTAACAGCTTATGTTTGGTTTTCTTGAAAATCCTGTATGAGACTGTAAAACAGATCAAAACGGGTTTTATAAAATGTTCCTGGCGTTAATAAGCAAGGGACGGCAACTAGGACAAAGGCTAGTTTTCCCTGTCATTTTAAACATCGCATATGGCAAATAGAACGGTGAAGTTTCAATCAAATTCTATCTCGGTATTAATGATCGAATACTTGATTACCGCTATTCTTGTCGTTACGTAAGAGACATTTCCAATACACCCACAATGTTCAACTGAATCGATAGCCTCGCAGATCGATATTTAAGTGCCGTTACTTGTCAGAATAGTAAACAACAAACAAAACCGCTCGTCCTCCAGCGTTTATCTGGCACCGATTACTTTATTATAGTCTGTATGGTTTAACCTGTAGTCGGCTTCTTGGAACTGGCCCGGGTTATTCTCCGGCACTTTTGACCACCCCCAGGTGTAGTACTAACCCCCTCCCCACCCAACTTAATAAACTAACTTTATTTACCAAAATCATAGTTTCAGAATTTTGATAAAATATTAGAAAAATTAGAAAAAAAATACATAGAAAAATAACATGAACTACACTAATTAAGGGGAAATTTGAAAAACAAAAATTGGGAGAGTCTGTTTAAAGTTTGTAACAATAAAGTTAGTTTAGTATAACAATACGAAAATGAAATTTTATTATAAATGCGATGGTTTTCATAACGAGTGTCACAAGATAAACTTGTGTTTTGTGTTATTACGACACCTTCTCTTGGAACACTGGACTCCGCAGCGGAAGTCTGACTCAGGGTGGCTTTATGATTCCGAGAAGTGATTGGTTAAAAGCTTACAAGCTAATGGGATTAGCGTAATAACTCCTAACATGGCGTAGTGGACTAACATTGTAATATCACAACCCATACTTTAACAATGCGTTTAGAAACTAACATCAATTCATAGCAAATAAGACGATATCCCTAACTTTAACCACGTAACAAAGATAAATCAAGCAATATTTTACAAACGTTTATGGGAATATTATATAGTACATAAGAAAAACAATATTTTTAAACTCAACATATAACTTAACTGATCTATTTTAAATTTACCGGCATAATATTTACATAATACAAATAATATTGTATAAGGATATTATAGATTATAGATAATGTATTTTATAGATGTATATGGTACCAGGGCAGTTTTCATTAGTTCAGTTGTTCATTATATCGAGGGCTATCTTGTACCACGAATCTGCAGGCAAAGGGTTATTAAATATGTCAACTAATTTTAAATGTTTGTACTCTTTTGCCAAAAAATTGTAAATTACTATGGGCTAGATCATTGATCTAACATTGGGTTTAACATCTATTATACAAATATCTCTAAAGTTAATATAAATATATAACCGTGTATAAAAAACTATATTTGCACACCTTGACATGTAACTTGTTATACTAATATTCTTTCTTTTATATCAGGTCAAGTCATATATATGTGACAAAAACCTTAAAAACATGTGACAACTTTTCTAAAAAAACGGCCTGGTCAATTATTAATAATGCATCAAACCTTTCTAAAAAAACCCAACAAAAATCAAAAATATCGACAACGGTACAAAAGTAGAGGATCCCTCGGTGGTTGCTGGATTATTCAGTCGTTATTACGATTCGATGACTGTGATGGGCGGAGGCACCGAGGGACCTCTCCCCCGCGTAAGAGTTTCCCGGCGGCCGATGACGTCCATGGCTTTGGCCCCTGTGAGTGAGGGGGAGGTGGCTCGCGTCTTGCGGAGTCCTCAAGGCGAAAAAGGTCCTGTGACATCCAAGGAGTATCGTCATGGTTTAGTTAAACAATGCTCCAAGCAATTGTTGGCACCATTGACCAAACTGATCAATTTTTTCATTTGAAACAGGCACCTTTCCAGACAAACTAAAAATTGCGAAAATCATTCCGATTTTCAAAAAGGACGATCCTTGTGTGACTAGCAATTATCGTCCAATTTCTGTTTTGCCTGCCATCAGTAAAGTCCTTTGAAAAAATATTTTTTGGCACGACTGGAAACTTTCCTCTCAAGATTGAAATTTCTCGATCCAGAACAATATGGATTCAGAAAAAACAGATCAACAGTCGATGCAGTCACAAAACCTTGTTGAACTCGTTGTCGATGGGTTGGAGAGAAGAGAACATGTGCTCAGCATATTTCTTGACCTCTCCAAAGCCTTTGGACTGTGTGCACCATGCGACACTGCTGCACCAGTTAGAGGAATGCGGCATTCGAGGTTTGGCCGCACAAATGGGTCATGTCTTATCTCAGTGACAGGGTCCAGTGTGTACAGATCGAGAATGTCCTGTCAGACAAAACACAAGTAACCCAAGGTGTTCCCCAGGGATCAATTTCTTGGCCCAGTTCTTTTTAATCTCTATGTCAACGGACTGAAATCATCTATCCAGCATGGTAAAGTGATTCAGTACGCTGATGACACGACTATTTGTGTAAAGGCAAAATCAGCTGCTGAATTAGAACTCAAATCATTTCTTGATCTAAATCTTTGCATTCAACATTTCAATGGAAATGAACTTGCAAGCAAACAATTCAAAGTCAAATTTCATCAAAATTTTGTTTTCAGCAGCGCAATGAACAAAACAAAATCACTGTGATGGTGGATGATGAACTCATTGAAGAAACATCTTCCACAAAGTTCCTTTGGAATACATCTTGACAAGGAGTTGACTTGGAACGGTCACATTGACAGCGTTTGCTCTAGAGTTAATTCAGGCATTTATGCTTTGCGTAACCTAGCACAATTCTGCTCCCTTGAACTCTTAAGACAGCCTATTTTGGCTTGGTCCATACTCACTTGGAGTACGGAATCAGACTTTGGGGTAGCTGCTCTAAGTACAAGCTGGAAAGGGTATTTAGACTTCAGAAAAGAGCTGTCAGAACCATCTTGAAATTGAAAACAAGAGAGTCGTGTAGAGAAGCATTTAGGGAGCTTAGATTATTGACTTTACCCTCCCTCTATATCTTGGAGGTCGCTCTGTACTGCAGGTCAAGGTGCACTTTGACTCAAGGCAGAGATGTTCACTCATATGATACTAGAGGTAGGGACAACTACAGAATTCAACCACACAGAAGTACAGCCTTTGAACGGCTGCCATCTCAAGTTGGTGTCAAAGTAATCAATTGCCTTCCTGAATGCATAAAAAATCAAAACCTGAATCTTTTCAAGACTCGTTTAAAGCATCTTTTGGTGTCTAGTGCCTTTTACACGATTGAGGAGTTTTTTCAATACCGCTGGGACAATTAGTAACCCCCCTACCCGATATTCTGGTGTTGAGAGTGTGATTGTTTGCATGATTGTTGAGAGATATGTATGTATGTTTGAGTGAGCTTCAATGTGTATGAATGGCTAGGAAGAATATGGACGCTGCTTGCAACACAATTGTAAAATTGTAACAAATGCAATAAAGAATTTATTTATTTATTTATATATGTATATATATATATATATATATATATATATATATATATATATATAATATTTAACTGAAACGATGACCTTGTACATCGATATTGCAGTGCCTAACTTGTCAAAATAGTCAACAAGAAACGAAATCGTGTATCCGCCCGCGATTATCTGGCGGTGAATATTTTACAACTGTTTGTCCTTTCTGTCATATTGTGACAATTCTAATATAACCACAACGTTAAACTGAATCGATAGCCTTGTACTACATCGACATCGCAGTGCCGAACTTGTCAAAATAGTAAACAACAAACAAAATCGTTTATCCGCCCGCGCTTATCTGGCACTGAATAATTTACAACTTATATCCTTTCTGTCATATTCTGACAATTCTAATATAACCACAACGTTAAACTGAATCGATAGCCTTGTACATCGACATCGCAGTGCCGAACTTGTCAGAATTGTAAACAACAAACAAAATCGTTTATCCGCCCGCGCCTATCTGGCACTGAATAATTTACTACTTTTTGTCCTTTCTGTCATATTCAGGCAATTCTAATGTAACCACAACGTTAAACGGAATCGATAGCCTTGTACTACATCGACATCGCAGTGCCGAACTTGTCAGAATTGTAAACAACAAACAAGATCGCGTGTTCGCCCACGCCTATCTGGCACTGAATAATTTACTACTTATATCCTTTCTGTCATATCAGGCAAATTCCAATGTAACCACAACGTTAAACGGAATCGATAGCCTCACACTTTCACATCGCAGTGCCGAACTTGTCAGAATTGTAAACAACAAACAAGATCGCGTGTTCGCCCGCGCCTATCTGGCACTGAATAATTTACTACTGATATCCTTTCTGTCATATCAGGCAAATTCCAATGTAACCACAACGTTCAACGGAATCGATAGCCTCACACTTTCACATCGCAGTGCCGAACTCGTCAGAATTGTAAACAACAAACAAGATCGCGTGTTCGCCCACGCCTATCTGGCACTGAATAATTTACTACTGATATCCTTTCTGTCATATCAGGCAAATTCCAATGTAACCACAACGTTCAACGGAATCGATAGGCTCACACTTTCACATCGCAGTGCCGAACTCGTCAGAATTGTAAACAACAAACAAGATCGCGTGTTCGCCCGCGCCTATCTGGCACTGAATAATTTACTACTGATATTCTTTCTGTCATATCAGGCAAATTCCAATGTAACCACAACGTTCAACGGAATCGATAGCCTCGCACTTTCACATCGCAGTGCCGAACTCGTCAGAATTGTAAAAAAAAAAACAGATTTTTTATCTAGTACATAATTCTGTATCAGCTCTTTTCTCTGTTATACGAGTCAATTTCAATATAAAAACTTTATCCAAAAACAATATTTTAAAAATTGAATCAATGCCCCGCATGTAGATATGTCAGTGCTATTTTTTTATAGATCACGTTATCATCTCTTAAAATTTTATATCAAATTAAACGATATTTGAAATGAAATGTTCAATTGATGAACATCTTTATTTTAATATATCAACACAATTTATTACTGCCGTTTTCTGTAATTTTATCACAGTGCCATTATAATGACAATGTTCAGCTGAATCGATATCCTCGCACATCGACATCACACTGGCAGACTTGTTTAACAGTCTACAACAAACAAGATCGCGTGTCCGCTCGCGCTCATTTGGGACTGAATACTTTACTACTGCTATTTTTACTGCGAGTCAAGTTTTATTGCTACAAGTGGAGAAGGGTAAGGTGTGGCAGAGATTTCAGAGTTTAATATACTCCTAAGTTTCCACTTATTTAATGTTTGTTCGTGAGTTGTATCAGCCCGGAGTGCAAATTGTTACAAGTAATAAAAATAATTGTTAACTTGTCGAGGAGTCTCTCGAGCGCTCTCTCCACAGTTCAAGTGTGCTCGGTGGTCGTGCCAAGTCAAACTTTTAATGAAATGAGGCGCAATTTTACCTTTTGGCCATTTGGTATCAGAAACTAAATTATTTAGGATTTTACTATTTCGTCTAGTCCATGTCACTCATCTCGTAATAAAGCCAACAAGTTTTATAATTTAAATTCACTCGGTTAAATCTCAGTATATTAATGTGCTACAGGTATCCGTTGGAGAAATTATTTGACAAACCTAAATTAACGTTATTATAATAAATTAACGCTAGGTGGGAAATGTTTAATATGTATGTGTGTACATTTCTTCGTTACTTATCAACTCATTATCCGTTTATAAAAAGTTACGTGAGTCAAATTAAGTTTAAAAACCCGTATTTCTAGATATAAAATTGAAAATATTTTTCCTTGTTTCAAAATAGGATCTATTATCAAATTTTAAAGTACAATTTTATACAATATCAAATATTACCCCAGAAAGACAAATCTTGCACGGTAGCGAATTTACAAATAGGCCTACCTTTTGGCCCAAAAGGGGCGCAGTTTCCTTTGCTGTTTCAACAGTAAAATGTTATTTTTTAAAGCAACAACAACTGACGACTCAGTTCCTTAACGTGTATGAAGCTCTAAGAATTTTTGTCCATGATGTCATCAAATGTACATGGTGAAAGGACATTCAGTATTTTAACAAGAGTTAAAAACTACACACCATAATTTGACCACATATGCCGGTTTGTCAAACCTGACTAGTTACAATGCAAATGCAGTAATTATCTGCTATCAAATATGATTAGTGAATATTTGTTTGATATTAGGGAAGAAAGTAAGATAAGTTCATGTGTCAACATTACATTAATTACTTTGTTATTCACTGATGTTTTTTTTTATTTTCTCATTGATTGATTATTAAAATATTAATGTATTTTCTCATAAGTGTATTTTTCACAACCAATATAATTGTTTTTCGTGTAAATTATGAATATACTATTCTTTCTGTCACCTTTGGCAGAACGATTTTCACGAAACTCATTCAGTTTTTATGAAAGTGTCGCAAGATTTGTGTGCCATAAATTTGTTTGGGTCTATAGACCCAATCAGCACTAGAATGTGTAAATGCGTTGTAGCATCTTAAATGTGCGTAAAAAGTTTGCAAATTCCGCTCAAAAAGAGTAGCACATGATCTATAGTAATGTGTTCTCCCAGTTATATACGTATATATCAGTCAGGCCTAACATTGAGGACAGGCTTGATTCATATGTGGGTTTGTATCGGTTATTAGTGAGAAATAATCAACGCTGTAAGCACGGGATATAAAGATAACGGTGGCATGTGTGTTCTTATCTGTTTGCGGCAAGCGTCCACAAAACCTCCTCGCTACATTACTTGGAATCTTACACGTATTTGCTTACTGCCGATTGGATAGCAGCAGAGCAGAGTCAGCACTCGGTCCCTTCAGCAGATCGTATTTTGTGGTGTATTATATTTCCAGGTGAGTCACACCTTGTGTCGCGCAACGCGGTCATCTCTGAGGTTGCGTGCAAAATGTTGTTTATATACATCTCATGCAGTATACAGCTCATGTCATTATCGTGATGACCTGCAGACAGATAAATAGACGGACGATCTTACCGAAAAAATTGTGCATTCCCCTGGCAGACAAAAGATGAATTGGGTCAGCCTACTGAGAGATAGGTTTCAATGACGCTCAGTCGAATTCCATAATTGTCATTAAATCCATTTTTGTGTATGTAGTAATGAAGTTTCCTGCATAATTTAAAGTCTACAGACGAAATATTTTGCGAGATATTTTGTGACATAATACATTTACATTTTTGTTCATAAAGTTGAGTTTTTTATAATAGTGTTTAATTAATTAACATCTACACACGAAGTTACCAAAAGACGATGTATGCTTTGGGTAAGTTGGGTACGTACTGTATGTTAACTACATCACATGATAAAGTAACTCGCGTACGGTTGTATTCAGTTTGTTTAGAAATGTCATTATTCTGCTATTTTCTCGTTGCTATCATGGTTATTGGCTGAGCGTTAACGAATCTTATCACTTGTGGAGCTGAAAAAGTTGTCTGACTGTCTGTCAATCTGTCTGCCCGTACGATATCTCGTAAACGAACTGACCTATAGACTTTAAATTGTGCAAGAAGCTTCATTTCTATATTAGCGACACTGGGTTAGATGATGGTGCATGCCACTCTATGGGGTTTAGAAGAGTGCTAGCAAATATTTTTACATCGGTCTTATGGGTAACCATAATTACAACAAGAAAACACAGAATAAATAAATTTGTGAACAAGCTAAGTGCAATCAACGAGATTTTAAAATGTGAAAAGTAGTATTCATAGAACTAAAAGAAAAAAAAATACATTAGAAAGTCATTGTTAAAAGCTGGTAACGAAATCATCGTTAGTAGAAACTTAGTAGGGTGACATAATTGCTTTTTTTCCCGGCAGGCATATGCCGGGATATGGAAAATTTCTTTCCTTTCTGATGTATGTCTCTCAATACCTAACTGATGGTCATCTTGACGATGATATAAGCTTTTGCATGCAACCTCGGAGAAGCCTGTTACGCGACACGTGGGTGGCGTACTCCTACCTTGTCAATAAGACTGACGTAAAGCTATTCGCTAACGCACAGCGAATTCCCATGGTGACATCACAAACACCATTATCGAACGCAGTGCCCTTTGTTTAGAAGTGAAGCTTTTAAATGTCCTGTGTATTGGTAATTTAATTTTTTAGATTTCATGCGGACAGACATACAGACAGAAATGGAATGTTTTCAGTCCCTGGAGTGTTTTCGTTAACGCTCAGCCAACAATGGAGGAGGGAGATATTATCTGTAGACACATGTTACATCTCAATAATAATAGTAGGGCACAATATACATACATTAACACTTGTTATGGATTATGATAAAAAATTGTTTGAGTGTATCCAAATCTAAGAGGGAACTGAAAATATGTTTGTATATACTGTACTATTCATAGCATTGTCCGAGTACTGTTGGTACAAAGCCTTTACAGATTCTCTTAGTGACTGATAATCTCGATACTTATCGATCTCACATCTGAGTAATTCTCAGCTAATTTATTCAAGAAGCCCTTGTGTCAATCCTTTATAGATTCTTATTCACCGCAAATAACAGTCAAACGTAGATCAAGGACTCTTGTACATGGCACTCCACTCATATGAGGCTTGTGTGACATTTACGGGATATCTTCAAAGCTATCGGACGACGAAATTATTATGCTGCTTCCTTTAAGGTATGTGCTATACCAATTACTGCAGAAACCATAACATAGGTCTAGCGAGCATTGAGTCGTTTATACATCGGGTCTGCCTCGGAAACGATATCTTTGAGATTCTGACTAAGAAACAAAATATTGTTCTTATTTACAAAACTCCTCCCCCTCGTAACCAAAAATAACGTTATATCTGCTTGTAATCTTCATGGGCACATTTCGGGATGTGTTTTATGCCGAAGAAAGCCTATAACGCTCAACTCAGGCTTCAATTACCACTATCAGTCTCGCAGCCAGAGTTCAGGACGTTCAGGGATGTTTACTACTATACTTTATTTTTAAAGTTAAATACAACAAATATAATGTGTTGTGCAAATAGCATCTGTCTCACTCAGTAGACTACGCTGACCACCGCCGCCCCGCTCTACCTGACATTTCCGAAGGTTAATGCTGTCAAAGCACTTGACATTTGACGCTCAAAGGGCACCACCCCTCCACACAGCCCTTTCCTCGTAAAATTAATTAATATGATACCCACAGTGCATATTAGATCTTGGAAATATACATCCCATACCGCGCGATCGTTGCCATTCAGGTTGATATAACCTTTCGATAACTTTGTTCATTGCTTTAGTGACAGACTAGATGGAAAACTAAATGTAACTAATTCGATTTTTATATCTATTAGTGAACGTTTTAGTAAATTATGTTATGAATTAATTAGAAATAGTATCCTATTGCCATTCTATTATTGTTTTATAGCAATTAGATCGGTCATTTTCATGGACTTCAATTTAATTATAGATAAGCAATCAAAATTAGTTTATGTTATAAAAACACAATATTACTTACTGTACGTTAGGAAAAGAAAAATTGTGTTGTCATATAATTGGATCAAACCAAATGTGAGTATTTATGTTGTATAGCACTGTTACGATATTGGTTCCAATCAATGATAGTTTTATAAGAAGAATAAGGTTCTTGGCATACTTGTTGAGTTATTTGTTTACGAACATAAAATCCCTGTATCAGATGGGATATTACAGCATTTGAAATGCGTGAGACAAGCCTATTAGGTACACCAGAGCAAGCTATCTGTCGAATGGATGGTTAGGTATTATTGGATTGATGAATGCCTGTAGTAAAAGTCTCGGCGAAACGACGCTATAAACCATAAACGTTGTACTGGCGTGAGGAGAGGGAGGGTGAGAGAGGGGGGGATCAGCTGACATAAACACACATCTGTTTATTCGTTGGTTTACTCAAGATGATCAAACAAACCCCAGCTGTGTCATCATAACTTTATCGCAGCAACCGACTTTATCGCGTAATATTACTTTTATGCCCGCTTAAATGCTTAAAATAATAATAATATCTATTATTAATAGATAATTACTATCTAATTATCCCCCGGTAATCTTCCACGGGATTTTTAAATTAAGTACAGTTTTTTGTGTGCATGAAACCTTAATCAACTAAATAATCACGTTCTGACTATTTTTTTGTTGAATTTTGTAGAAATGTGTGTTTAACTTGAGAATAGTTAAATTGAGCCAAATGGCTCATTTAAATATATTTTAATGCACATATTAACGCTTTTTAGTTTTTTTTTTTTTTGTAAAGATTATACTTCTTTTAAAACGTAATATACAACAAGAAATTTATCTCACTAACCAATATAATATTTTAAACAACTAAAAAGTGTATGGATACATATATTTATTCAAATCTATTATAACACGCTAAACGTGTTTGACGTTTAATATTGTTCTTGTAGAGCTAAAGAGTCCGCTAGTACAGCCTACTAACACACAATATCAACAATTCCAGTAGAACCTAAACAAATTTAGACAGACATATTTTATTTCGTCAGTGCATATTGTGGGAAAGACATAGTCTTTAAATTAGTTGTTTTTTGTCAATCCTGATATGAAAACCTTCATAAAAATCCAGTTCACTATCGTGGAAATCCCGTTTTAGTGGTAAAAATATAATAGTTAAAGTCAAGTATATTGAACCGTTTATCTCTTGTCTATGTTTGTTAGACTCTTATTATATTCCTTTGTTTAAAATTTATCATATCGATGGTTGATTATAAATGATAACAGGATTTGGAATATCTATCCTGTTACATGTTATGGTAATTTGGTATTTTTCAAACTTGTATAACTTTACATAACTTTGACTTTTATGTCTTATATTGCAAATATAGTTCAGTGCAAACATAAACTGGGTATTCATAAAGGCATTCGTGAAATTACTTCAAACTTGTATCACTTTACGTAACTTTGACTTTCATGTCTTATATTGCAAATATAGCTCAGTGCAAACATAAACTGAGTATTCATAATGGCATTCGTGAAATTACTTCAAACTTGTATAACTTTACGTAACTTTGACTTTCATGTCTTATATTGCAAATATAGCTCAGTGCAAACATAAACTGAGTATTCATAATGGCATTCAGAAATTACTTCAAACTTGTATAACTTTACGTAACTTTGACTTTCATGTCTTATATTGCAAATATAGTTCAGTGCAAACATAAACTGAGTATTCATAATGGCATTCATGAAATTACTTCAAACTTGTATAACTTTACGTAACTTTGACTTTCATGTCTTATATTGCAAATATAGCTCAGTGCAAACATAAACTGGGTATTCATAATGGCATTCGTGAAATTACTTCAAACCTGTATAACTTTACGTAACTTTGACTTTCATGTCTTATATTGCAAATATAGTTCAGTGCAAACATAAACTGAGTATTCATAATGGCATTCATGAAATTACTTCAAACTTGTATAACTTTATGTAACTTTGACTTTCATGTCTTATATTGCAAATATAGCTCAGTGCAAACATAAACTGGGTATTCATAATGGCATTCGTGAAATTACTTCAAACTGTATAACTTTACGTAACTTTGACTTTCGTGTCTTATATTGAAAATATAGCTCAGTGCAAACACTGCATTGTATTCATAATGGCATTCGTGAAATTACTTCAAACTTGTATAACTTTACGTAACTTTGACTTTTATGTCTTATATTGCAAATATAGCTCAGTGCAAACATAAACTGAGTATTCATAATGGCATTCGTGAAATTACTTCAAACTTATAACAAAAGAATAATACATGTGTCTACAAACGAATGGTTTAAGTAAAACGTGGACTAAGTAACTTTCTCGGATGATATTGACAGTAGTAGAAGTTATTAATTTGGTATTCACTTCAGCGGAGGCGATGAGGTTTGACTATATCCTCAAGCTACTTGTGTCTACTATCTCTCCCAGTCCTTTTTACCATTGAAGATTTTCTTAGAAACTTGCATATTTCAATTATCATCATGTAGAATTTTTGGAAGATTTTTACATTTTATTCAGTTAGGCTCCCAGAATTCAATTCTACCAATTCAGTAAATTTGTTTGATCCTCCTAAGTATATTTACATTTACCAATATATCGTTTCAAATAGATTAGTAATGAAATACGCTACTTTACATTTGCTTAGCTTTACACTTTTAGGCTCTCCTAGCATTAAAACATGTTATAAGCATTGGGACAATGCAAATTTTCTTTTTCTTTTATTACTTATTTATCTCAAACTGAAATATTATATTCTTTTTCCATTCTTATTAAGTTTGTTCATATAATGGCTGGTTTCTTGACATGCAGGGAAGCGACGAGAAAGATTTGATGTTCTTATTTCGTTGTTACCTGTGAGGTTCTTGTGTAGAATGTGCCCGCAGCCCGCGCTAATGGCCAGGGACATTAAGGTCACCCCGTTTAACCTGGATAGCTCTGAGATAAGGCTAGAGATAACGATTATATATTATTTTACATCGTTAAAACAGACCTGGCTACTACAACTGGGCCATGGATGACAAAATGTAGATGTGTCTTAAGTAACTAGATACTGTTTTGAGTAGGTATAAAATAGTTAGGAAAATGTGGGGACATACTACAAAATACCCACCCCTCCCCTACTGCCCGTTATTATCAGCTTTATATAGTCCGTAAAATTACGTATCGAAAGATGAGACAAAAGTTATGAAGGGAAAGGAATGTCTTTTAAAAATTGCTATTGGTTGTACGATTAGAATCCGATGCCAGATATTTAAATGTTTCAATCTGCTTTAAATGAGAAGTTATTAATTGTGTCCAGCCAGTAAAGATATTGGCTGCACTGTGTAACGTGCCAGTATGTGCATATGTATACTGACTGATCTACTTCATAGAGCTCAAAATGTGTTCTACTTGATATACTGCTGATTGTAGAAGCCTGTGTGCAAATAATATTTCAGTATTTGTTATCATTGACTGAGGCACAGTATGTAATGGTTTGTACGTATAGCGGTTGATGGGACTCGGTCGGCCGACGGTTAGACAGGGACGGTAGTTGGAGAGTAAACGTGAGAAGGGCGGGAAAGGGGTAAATTCACCACACTGCCTAGCCGGCAGCGGCGAAATCCGATAATGTGCAATATTCAGGAGCTGGAGGGTGCGCGGAGCGAGCCTGGCTCTGGCCGCCAGTGTTTAGTCGACTAGCGCCTTGTCAGTGCCTTCCCTCGCCCTCCATGCTACTGAACACTGTACGTATCTCACACACTTTACTGTCTACTGTCCACTGTGTACACCAACAAACATGCATACATCATATCGATCACTCGGAGTTCGAACGGAGAAACTTTTAAAATAGTGTTTTCTAAGTAAACGTTTGTGTCACTAAGTACGTTTTACAGTCCGCCTTGGTAAATAATCAATGATAAACTGTAAAAAATTATTTTCTTACTTTATTGAATGGATAATAATCTAATACGTCCGTCATTCATCAACTATCAAACGCGAGTACTTTGAATTTTGAAATCAGAATAGTTGTAATTTAAATGTACTACAACTCTAAATATTACACACTTTTGACACCAAAACAAAAACTCATAGTTTTAATTTAATTATTTAATAATTTTAGGTTTGGTTTTTTAGCAATGTAAAATGTTAAATTCTTTTGGACTGGGGCGATTGGTTGATGGAAGTATAGAAGTGTGTCAGGAGATGTATGAAGGGAAGATGAAGGGCGGGTAAGGTTGCCAAGTATTCCATGCCAGTTTAATATACTGTTGTAGGCTGCATGCCACACGGGCGTCATCCCGAGCTTGTATACCTGGCCTGTGTTTGTGTGTTCTTGGCTGTGGAGATAGTTTACTTGAGCACTGTCACAAACGGATAACGGAAGTAAACATTTTGTTAGTCACCAAGCTCGTCTTATCGTTTCTTAGAAAAAAACTAAAAACATGTGAAATAAATGAGTAACGAAGGTTGTTAATCGTTTAGGTAAACCTGATGTGAATATATTATACAATTTGTTACCATTAGTATATTTAGCTACTTAAACTATTTACTACTATCTACTAGGATCTGTTGAACGTAGCTACGAGTTGTGCTGTAGCTCGTATACTTAGCCTCGAGCACTACACTAAAATGTTGTAAAAAAACGAATGTACTACGTGTTAGCTAGCTACTAATGTAATTGCATTGTTGAATAAAAGTGTATTAAATCTATCTTTAATATGTAAAATTTACGGTAGAGTATTAATATTTGAATTTGAGTAAAATGTTTAAAATGGGTGTAAATTAAGTTAACATCAATTTAGAAATTTCAAGGAAAGTCGGGTTCAGATTAAGGAAAGTCGTGTGACGAGGATAGGGCTGAACAGTGAAATGTGCTGAAGCTGGGACGTTAATCAAAGAAGATTTGTTACTCATGCCTACGGCGCCTATTCACTCCCTCACCCCCCCCCCTTCAACCTATCCCCATATCTTGTTCCGCGGTCCTGGTTTTATATCCCTCTACATCATTTTTAGAACGCATTTTCGTTTTTTATCCATTAAAAAAGCGTTTTCCTACTTTTCTCTAGATTTACATTTTCTTGTTATCAAATCATGTTATATTTTATTCACCGTGTAAACGCAGCAATGGTTATACGAACACGTTTTGACTGAAAAACGTGACTATAAAGTTTTGCTAATCTTGGCTATTTAAATTTCTTATCAATGCCAGCCAACAAATATATATTATATCTAGAACTTTATTTTAAAGTTCAAGACAGCGTAAGTTGGAAAAGCTAAGAATGACCTATATATGTATACATAAACATCGAATAATTTGACTAAATTACTCGTGAATGATTTTCGAACAAGATTTATTACGAACATACGTTGTTACAGCCCGGCCCGGACTTTGTGTCCATTCATTTATGTTCCATATAAATATATTGTAATTAGCTTATTACCATAGTGTAAGCTCATATAGACATTATTTTATTCTCAGAGGGGAGAATTTGTGCAGTCTTAAATACTCGTACTACAGGTAACATCTATAATATTTATGACATGATTGCCTAGAGGTGCTAATCGCTACTTTTGGGAAGCGACAGAGCTTTTACTCCCAGGCCTTCCACGAACCAAGGGATGTCACCCCCATGTTTATGGTAGGGTGGTGGCCTTGGCGTGTGAACCTGACGCCTCGCGGGAAGGGCAATACTATCACCTCAGGATAAGGGCCACTCTCCTCGAGTTAGTCTAGTTGTGAACTCCTTAGGACAGAGGGCAGCAGCTCTATGTATATTATATTGATTTAGTAGTAATTCGCAATACAGCCAACTTTACTATTATTTACGTTGTAATAGTAGTTTGTGACACAATCACATTACATAGTTTCAACAAAAGTGTTTTATTAATAGACTAATTAATTCCAATATTCAAGGTGTACCACGCGCGCCGCAACATTCGTTTACAAGATATCCCATATTGCCAACTTAATAACTGAATTTATTGTTGCTAATATTGGTTTTATATTGAAGTTTTAGTTTTTTTACAATACATTACCTCCGAACGCCGTTAGAGCGCGCTCTGCAGATGCTATAAGGTAAAAAACATCAACAATGTCATATAGTCATCGCTGACCCGCTCACTCGCATTAGGGCCGGTGCGGCGCGGCGGCAAGCTTCTAATCATAAAACAAGGTTGGTGTGGTGGTTTAAAGCGTTTACGAGCCATAAAAGTTCAAATCTGAGTGAGTTTGTCGCTTTGTTGCATTAAAAATACAAAGCAATGTAACTATGTAAGATAATAAGCAATTAATTACATAGTAATATATAAAGTCAGAAACTTAGCCCTCTGACGAGAAAGTGTTAAATGTAGGCTATGTCACGTAGAGAACATAGTGTAGGTTACAGTGTGGAATGTTCATTGAATAGATAAACTTGCCCGTTCATTTTTATCAACAGCAGATAGTGATGATGAGTGGCGACGAACGATATCACTTACCTACAACGAAACTGTTGTATTACAACTCACCGCTTGAATATTCTAGTTCAACAGTAAAAGTCACTGTTATATAGTTGTAGGAGAGTTAAGCTGCCAAGATATTACTTACAACGAAACTGTTGTATTACAACTCACCGCTTGAATATTCTAGTTCAACAGTAAAAGTCACTGTTATATAGTTGTAGGAGAGTTAAGCTGCCAAGATATTACTTACAACGAAACTGTTGTATTACAACTCACCGCTTGAATATTCTAGTTCAACAGTAAAAGTCACTGTTATATAGTTGTAGGAGAGTTAAGCTGCCAAGATATTACTTACAACGAAACTGTTGTATTACAACTCACCGCTTGAAAATTCTAGTTCAACAGTAAAAGTCAATGTCATATAGTTGTAGGAGAGTTAAGCTGCCAAGATATTACTTACAACGAAACTGTTGTATTACAACTCACCGCTTGAATATTCTAGTTCAACAGTAAAAGTCACTGTTATAGTTGTAGAAGAGTTAAGCTGCCAAGATATCACTTACAACGAAACTGTTGTATTACAACTCACCGCTTGAAAATTCTAGTTCAACAGTAAAAGTCAATGTCATATAGTTGTAGGAGAGTTAAGCTGCCAAGATATCACTTACAACGAAACTGTTGTATTACAACTCACCGCTTGAATATTCTAGTTCAACAGTACAAGTCAATGTCATATAGTTGTAGGAGAGTTAAGCTGCCAAGATATCACTTACAACGAAACTGTTGTATTACAACTCACCGCTTGAATATTCTAGTTCAACAGTAAAAGTCACTGTTATATAGTTGTAGGAGAGTTAAGCTGCCAAGATATCACTTACAACGAAACTGTTGTATTACAACTCACCGCTTGAATATTCTAGTTCAACAGTAAAAGTCACTGTTATATAGTTGTAGGAGAGTTAAGCTGCCAAGATATTACTTACAACGAAACTGTTGTATTACAACTCACCGCTTGAATATTCTAGTTCAACAGTAAAAGTCACTGTTATATAGTTGTAGGAGAGTTAAGCTGCCAAGATATCACTTACAACGAAACTGTTGCATTACAACTCACCGCTTGAATATTCTAGTTCAACAGTAAAAGTCACTGTTATATAGTTGTAGGAGAGTTAAGCTGTCAAGATAACAGTTGTACAGTTGGCACAGAGCTCAGGCAGGCGATACTAAACAAGCGGAAACAAACGGACTCGCGGACAACATGCAAGTTATTTCGGTTCTCGCGTAAAGTAAGGAGTGTGTGAAACTCGTGTTAGTAAACTGACACGTGCGTACACACGGCATACAGTTGCAACACACATACGGCTTATGTGTAGCATTGTGCGCGGAGAGCGATCCCATCTCTTCCACTCCCTCGCCAACCCCTACCTCCATCTTGAGAAACCATGAGATGATTGTATCTCAATGAAATACCATTACTTTATTAAAGTACAGTTTTCCGTAACACCTTATGTAAACTGATGTATGGTAAAACATTTTAGACTAAGGTACATTTACATAAGGTGCATTTGATTTTGAGTGTAGAAAATTTATTTTTATGTTAAATTTTTAGTTCCTTTAGATAACTTCCCTTAGTACACGACAAGGAGAGTAAAATTATGAATCCTCGATAATGTGGATTAGAATATCTGAAGTTGTGGAAAGAACCCTAAATACCAGTTATTTAAAGAGCTGTGTACAAAAAGATCCGATCTTGGATATAATCAATAACCGAACAGCCCTATCTACCGAAAAGAGGAAGTATGTACTCTAGACTCACTGAGGAGAATACATTACCACAAACAGGCTTTTGCGACGCAGTGCCCATAAAAACGGAAGTGAAACGTGCGCTTGTAGATCATCGGGCTTTTTAGTGGTAGAGATCCTGCGATTTAAGTTCTGTTACATTTATTACGCTACATGTATATTACGCTAGATGTCTCAGTAATCTTTAAAAAACGTAATCTAATGCCGCTTCGCTTATTTTCCTATTCCTTATTTTTTTAATATTTTACAATTCGCATGCAGTAAAAATGATATAATGCACTAATAAAAATATCTCGGCCAGTTTTTACGAGACAAAGCCTTAGACTTTGTTACGAATTGTGCTGACAGAACTAATTCTCATCAAGTATAATTGGATGTCAGTCAGGGGTGATTGTTTCTCGTAGTTATTCCCGACAGCGCAATGACGCTGAGGATCGATAGGTTTACTTTTGGCCACGTGTTTACTTTACTGGGTTAGTGGGCATTGCTTCTTGTCTGAAACAAGGACTCAAGCTTTGTTACGAGTTGTGCTGACAGAACTAATTCTCATCAAGTATAATTGGATGTCAGTCACGGAGAGATTGTTTCTCGTAGTTATTGTCGACCGCGCAACGACGCTGAGGATCGATAGGTTTACTTTTGGCCACGTGTTTACTTTACTTTGGGTTAGTAGGCATTGCTTCTTGTCTGAAACAAGGACTCAAGCTTTGTTACGAGTTGTGCTGACAGAACTAATTCTCATCAAGTATAATTGGATGTCAGTCACGGGAGATTGTTTCTCGTAGTTATTGTCGACCGCGCAACGACGCTGAGGATCGATAGGTTTACTTTTGGCCACGTGTTTACTTTCACTTTGTTAGTAGGCATTGCTTCTTGTCTGAAACAAGGACTCAAGCTTTGTTACGAGTTGTGCTGACAGAACTAATTCTCATCAAGTATAATTGGATGTCAGCCACGGGAGATTGTTTCTCGTAGTTATTGCCGACCGCGCAACGACGCTGAGGATCGATAGGTTTACTTTTAGTCTCGTGTTTACTTTACTGGGTTAGTAGGCATTGCTTCTTGTCTGAAACAAGGACTCAAGCTTTGTTACGAGTTGTGCTGACAGAACTAATTCTCATCAAGTATAATTGGATGTCAGTCACGGGAGATTGTTTCTCGTAGTTATTGCCGTTAGTGCTATACCGCTCAAGATCGATAGGTTTACTTTTGGCCTCGTGTCTACTTTACTGGGTTAGTGGGCATTACTTCTTGTCTGAATCAAGGACTCAAGCTTGGTTACGAGTTGTGCTGACAGAACTAATTCTCATCAAGTATAATTGGATGTCAGTCAGGGGTGATTGTTTCTCGTAGTTATTGCCGACCGCGCAACGACGCTGAGGATCGATAGGTTTACTTTTGGCCACGTGTTTACTTTACTGGGTTAGTGGGCATTACTTCTTGTCTGAATCAAGGACTCAAGCTTGGTTACGAGTTGTGCTGACAGAACTAATTCTCATCAAGTATATGGATGTCAGTCAGGGGTGATTGTTTCTCGTAGTTATTGCCGACCGCGCAACGACGCTGAGGATCGATAGGTTTACTTTTGGCCACGTGTTTACTTTACTGGGTTAGTGGGCATTACTTCTTGTCTGAATCAAGGACTCAAGCTTGGTTACGAGTTGTGCTGACAGAACTAATTCTCATCAAGTATAATTGGATGTCAGTCAGGGGAGATTGTTTCTCGTAGTTATTGCCGACCGCGCAACGACGCTGAGGATCGATAGGTTTACTTTTGGCCACGTGTTTACTGTAATTTGTTAGAGTATATTACTTCTTGTCTAGAAGACAAGACGTCATAGTTTTCATTTTTGCTTTACTGCTGCACTTTGCTTATTATATTACTAAATATAATAACTTTACCATATTAATATTATTACGTTTAAATTATAACAATTAAATTATTTATCTCGACCAAGCTTCAACCCTCTTATTTCATACAACCTAAAATCTGAAAATTTAATATTTTTTAATAAAAATATATAATTTATTTCGAAATCCAGAACATTTTATTTTTCTCGTGTGTACGTTGGTGGCTGCTCGAATTGGAGAACGCAATCAATTAAGTTTTAGTTCTTTTAACTTTAATACTGCCTTGATCGGATCCCTATAATTTTCCTTATTGTTAATAAGTTTCCCGTATTTATTTTCACAATTATTTTAACGTATGTTCCGCTATCGGTAGAGCTGGGTGGGCGGAGCGGCGGCGGCTGGTACATGAGAGATAGCTGATCGGGCCGCGGGCGGCAGGCCATAGACGTCATCTGTATTGACACACGCATTAGTCCCGGTATATTTAGACCTGAATTGTCCAATGGCTTTGCTTAATGCACTGACCACGATCTGCCTAATTGTGTGTTGATGAGCTCCAACAGAATGGACTTCAATTTATTGTGATGGCACATATTCTTTTGCTATGCATTTACTTTATTAATTTTGAACACAACTTTACGAAGCATTACCAAAATTTTATCACAATAAGGTTTTGACATTAATTTAATTAAAAGTTCTCACTGTAAGTTCGTCATTACTAAGTATAGCCGAACGTTCGAGTTTTCTCATGCAATTGTGTATGCAAGATGGAAATAGCGTGAGTAAAACATGAGTTATAAAACGGTTAATGTATACAGTACACTGTCCTCTATTTAATTCATTATATTCCTTCACGAGGGGGGGATGGACGAATTATCCGACACCGTACAGCTCTTTGTCTGGCTAATTCATCATAACTCCGCTCTCTGAGAGAAAAAATACAGGCGTTATTAAAGAACCAAGAAGTACTTCTTAACCTCTTGTTGTTTTCTGTGCAATAACTCTCGACAGAAACATCCTAGAGACTTGATCCTTAGTACTTTGGTTTTCTATGGGGTGCAGGGAAGAATTATATTGATTTTGGGAGCAAATATCAAAGGGTAGTAAAACCGCTAGTAACTTCGTACTTAAATGTCATAGTCACGAATGTACGGTATGCTCAACCTAGAGTCAAATGGGACAGATATTGCAAGAATATAAGGTCGAAATCTCCTACCGAGCTATCGACCATCAATTTTTACTATTCCGGAAAACGTTGCAACCATTTCGGTGAAGATTCTCCGATACTTCGCTGTATCGATTTAATACAACATTGTACTTCTGAGAATGGATATCTCAGTACTTGGCCACTTTCTCTGCAAATCATTTAACACGGGAATTCCTATTACTACCTGATTGTCAATGACACACCGTTTGTCGATCATTTCGGCCTTGTGACGCTGTTTAGTGTCGAACACCTGGCTGCCTCTATGTCACAGTCCAACCAGCATCGAGCCACTGTGACGCATACATCGTGAGTTTGGTGACAACTCTGTATCATGTAAGCACACTGGACACTGCCCTTGGTTGGGAGGCAGTTAATTCGGTCTTGAACAAATCCAGGAGTTCCATCCGTGCAGGTGAAGAAGACAATCCTGTGTTAAGAACCGTTCGTCGAATTGTGAAGTGGTCTAGTCTGTCACTTCATCCATACATAGTGTCACACCGCCATTCTTCGCTATAACGAATAAGGGCATTCCGAGCTTAAGCAATTCGCTATTTTAGGTGCAGAACACTGCTGATCAACCGGAGATAACGACCTTTGCAATCTGCCAAGGATAATCCAGGGATGATAAAATTCAAGAAGAGAGAGTATACATCCATATGGTCCTGATTTGACACCTTGAGAATGTTTCCTGTTTCCAACAATGAAAAATAATCTTCTTGGAAAGCGATTTGTCTACAGTACGAGTGTTTTCTATCTATTCCCGTACTATACGTACAAACGCTTACGACAGGGAAGGAAATGTTCTTACCATAAAGGAACATAATGTACACAGTACAGTACTATAAAATAAGTTACTCTATCCTCTTAGGCACACTGTTTGGCACCCACGGTCACAACCGAATTGATTACGAACAGCGCTTTGAACGCTTTGAATTGAACGATACTTTCCTGAAAATTTTCAACCAGGGACAGAACAGTAATAAAAACGGAATGAAGAGGAATGGTGCACAATTTGGGGGGGGGAGGTTCAAATAAGGCCTTTGTATCCGATCAAGATACAGGTTCATGTCTCAACTCACCTTAAATAAATTTGTACGAGATGTGTATATTGATCCATATGAATCACGTTGCTTTATATGGAATTGACTCATATTACATACATCACGTAATAATTTCCCTGAAGAAGGCCATAACAGAGATGACGTGCGTCTTCTGTCACGTAGCATATGCCAGTTCCCATAGCCACAATGCGGACACACCTCGGCTTTGACATGCGAGGAACTCGTTAGTCCCTACATCGTCACGAGATTAAATACCTGTGTGTGTATTCCCTTATCATACTTAGTTACATTTAATATATTTTATTTGCTCTTAGTCCTGACTATATGACGCAAATACAGATCGGTATTAATCAACTAGAGGCCGTTAGGAATTTTATTGTTGTATAGGAATACTTCAGCAATACCGAATATTTGAAGGTGAATTATTCATGAGTAACTTAAACATTGTTTTCAGTTATTCTCTGAAACTTTTAAGGGCAGTCTGTTTACTAAAATTATATTTATTACAGTGTGCGTAATATTATGATGATTTTTTTTCTTTGTATTGTTGTAAGAATCCTCAATAAAATGCTTTTAGTAATACTTTCCGTTTATTGGGTCCCAAATAAGTTTAACGATGTTTTTTATAATATGAGGGAAGTATTTCTCATGTATTTACTAAATGTATTTTTAGTAATGATGTTTCTCCTCTGATATCTAGCAGATATTTTGAGTAGAGCCTCTGAATCTTCTAATATTATTAAAATTGAATCGTAGGTTATATCAGGTTTTCTTGAAAAATGTTATATACACGAATTAAAAAAGCCAGATATTAACTTATTTTAACCGTGGTATCATTTCAAAATACAATTTCTCTTGACACGCAAGGAGTTTTTGAAGTTCGAGCAGTACAGTGTTTCTTCCAGCATGCTTGGCTGTTCTTTAAAGTTGCAGCAGCATCTTCAGGCGTTAAACTCGAAGTTAATTTTTCATTGAAGTTGCCAAATCAGGACTACATGATGGGGCAAACAATTGCAGCCGGTTCATATGGAATGAAATGACTGAACGAACGGGTTTGATGCGCTGTGTGGGGGCAATGCATTGACGCGATGAAGCAGAATTCCCCTCAAGCCTGTTATTAATCACCGTTCTTCAACTTTGCCACCCACCTGAGGCAAGCGAGTATTTGTGAACCAATCAGCGGCAACAGCACGTTAGTTTTCAACAACTACAGTGGCAACATGCATCATTTTCTTTTCCACATTTCGAAGGCGCATTGTTACTTGGGGTTATGATGAAAGGACCGAACTATGATGACGCTTTGGTTCAAGGTTAAACTGACAAATCTGACTCATCACTCTTAACAATATTCCTGCCGATAGTCACCGTTGGCTCACGACCTATTTCATATGCGCTTCAGTCTCCAGAGTGGGACCCAACAAGTATAAACTTTTACATCAAGGTGTAGACTTGGTGAATTAATTCATAGGATAATCTTTTTTATCAAACGAGATAGGAGTACGCCCCCCTATGTGTCGCAAAAGGCTTCGATGAGATTGCATGTACAATTTCATTCTGAAGATGTCCTGTAGATAAATAGATGGACATTTTTACGTCTCTCCGGCAGACACAAGAGAAACTGTACTAGCCCACTGAGTCATCATAGTCTTCAGCAACGCTCAGCCAAATTCCATTATTGGATATCCACCATCAGAGAACACATTCTTGTGTATGTAAAATGAAGTTTCATGCACAATTTCAAGTCAACAGATTAAATCTTTATCTAATGCATTCCCATTTTTGTTCATTAAATTAAGCTTCATAACAGTATGCAGATAAGTTCTTTTTCCTTTTACTCTATAAATAAAAAGTCACATGTTAAATCACAAATGATTGAATTCAGTTATTTAAATGTTTTTTTTTCTTGTTTCCATCATGGTTACTCGTAAGACAGTGTAAGAAATATATTCGCTAACGCTCAGCCAAAGTACATGGAGTGAGATGAACCACCATAGAATCGATCTTTGATCGATTTTACATCTATACGTAACGTTACTGTGAATGGAACTGTACTACCTTATTACGATAAAGTTAGGAACTTAGGGCTGACAATAAACTGTACTCTTAGGTGGACTGATGCAGTGACAGAGACCTGTAAGAAAGTTTTTGCATCAATGCATTCACTGAAAAAGCTGCAGAGGTTTTTGCCACTTCACATAAAACTGTTGTTGGTTAAAGTACTCATACTGCCTCACTTTTCTTACTGTAACAGTGTAATGAACGACATGACTGTGACTTTGGGTGAAAAAACTCCAGAGAACCCAAAATTATTGTATGAGATATGCATTTGATCTCAGGAGAGATGAACATATAACACCCTATTATATTAATTCAAAGATTTTGAAGTTGAATGACCTCGGATCAATAAAAATCTTAACATTGGTCCATTCAATTTTAAATTCTGGCTTTCCAAATTATTTCTTAAACGATTTCCAATTTGTCTCTCAAAGTGGTGTGGATAGAACTCGCTCTGGTTCGTCTGTGCTCCGCATGCCGTTGCACAGAACTGCTGTATATGACAAGTCTTTTGTAGTAACGGCATGTCGTCTGTGGAATTCCCTTCCTCGTAGTATAACATCCTTGGAGAGTCGTCCTCGGTTCGTGGCGTCGCTGAGGGAGCACTATCTGTGGCGGATGGTTGGGGCGGGGTCGGCATAGGTCTCTTCGCTGCGGTTGCACTGGCATGAGTAGAGTGTGAGATGTGTGAGTGGTTTGAGTTGTGTTTCTTATATGCATTATATACAAGTACATGTTATTATTTTGCGTGTGAGTATGTGATTATAAATATGTTTATATACCTTTTTATCGTTATACATTTTTTATTTTATATTCTTAAATAAAGTTGTACTTTTTGTTCATATTGAAAATGTTTACAATACAATATTTAGTTTTATTATTATTTAGAAATGAAAATATTTTGTTCTAGTTTGTATATGAGGTTAAATGTAAGAAAGGGCCATGAGGCCCTAATTTCGCCTCAAATAAAGAAATATTTCATTTCATTTCATTCATTTCATTTCATTTCATTTCATTTCATAGAACTCAGTGTTGCTAATATATGAATGAAGCTTCGTGCACAATTTCGATTTTATTCCTCAGTTTGTTTTCGAGATATCGTCCGGACGGACGGACAGAATTAAATTATTCCAGCCCCCGCACGAGTGATATGCTTGCTTCGCTAAAGCTCAGCCAATTCATAAGGTCAGTAGTTGCTGATGGCATAAAAATTGGTTACATATAATATATTCTACATTGATATATAACACACGTAAACATGTAACAATAAATAACTCAATACACATCATGTGTTTAAGTGCTCTAGAGTAGACAGTACGAAATCATTGACGAGTTGTATTGTTTGTTTATTTACTCGTTCCACTTCCAGTTTATATTACCGAGTCGGAGGAAGCTCTGTTAGATAACTCAATATAAACACACATGATAGTCCTGGCATTGCATACTTAAGCTCGTTTAAGGTACTTAATGTCTCCAAATCCCGCACTTCAAGTACTGTACGTTGGAATTTTCTTGAAGATTTCCAACTTCGCGTAAGAAACAGAAAGTGCCGAAACAATGACAAGGTGATGTAAAGACTCGCTGCTTTATGAATTATGCAAGGCTCCAGACGACATGGTGTGTTGACTGAGTTGCCTCCTTTTATCCAACATGTTCACAGTGCATCTGTGGAAATGTATGTCATATTATTAAAGTGGGATATACACTACAACCATCTTTAGAACACATTATGCGCCTACCTGCTCGATGATCCCATCAGGTCTGATTGTCTAGTACTATACAGTTTGTTTACGACCTCTCTGGAAATATTTTGGGGATTTATTCTTCGTGTTAAAACAAACAAAACTTTTAATATAAACATGGTCAGAAATGATTAGTTTACCTGTATGTTTGTTTTTGTTTTTTTTTATTTCAGAAATCAGTAAAAAAACATCAAATTTTATATAATTATTTTTATTACAATATTAATATTATACTTTCATAAAATGTTTCAAATGGAGCGTAGTTGGAATTTTGAAAGCTTATTACTGTAAGCGAATGGGATAATGCAAATTTTTAAAGAATAATAAACGTTTATAATCTATTTACAAGTATTTTGACACCTACATCATAAACCATCGGCCGATATATAATGTGGATACGAAGCTTTTAACTATTGTAATGCATGGTTAATTATGCCGTAAACATATAAATAATGATAATTTTGCATCTTCGTCTTATTTAAAGTGAAGCCATGAAGATCTAAAAATTACAAACGTTTAAAAGCGAAAAAGATATAGTTTTAACTTCAGACATTAACTAAATTCTAATCCGAACTTGTACGCCAAAAACTTGAAACGATACTTATAAAGGGAAACTTAAAATTTAATGGTTCTTACTTTAACGATGAATGTCATTGAAACATGTCGAGGTTCGCTGTATAGAGAATGATATTAAAATTTCACGATCTTCGTTTGAACAGCGTTATTTAAATTATATCACACTACAAGTCGACTCTGATATGATGATAAGTTTAGGATTGTGAGAAATGAACGTAAATACGAAGGTTTTACCAGTTTATGATGTTATGAAAGAGTTTAGTTTTGTTATAAGAAAAAAAATTGTTGACTCACCGATAAGCCATAATTATACGAGATACGCTTCGTTGTTCGAGATAAGCGAGCACAGTGATAAGGTTACCGAATGTGTGTACAGTACTAATTAAGCAATCATGGCGGAGTTCGCATTGGCTGTGTACAGTGAAACACGTTTGTGCACACGGATTTAACTGTCAAATATCGCTTATGCACAACAATCTTTCTCTCCTGTACAGCGGAAAGCTTGACAGTTAAGTGACATTATCCATGTTCGAGTTAATACACTTGTAATACTGAGCTCGACTGAGTGACTGAGTGAATATGTGAGTTGTAGCGGCGATGAGTGGGAGACGTGAGGTCAGGCGAGTGATAAGGCTGATAACGTCGGGACCGGACCAATTCCTTGATTAGATTGTGGAGGTGCCATGACACGCAACTCTCTTTCACTCAGTCGGACCTCCCACATGTTTCCTGCAAGGCGGCCTAAACCACATGAACCACACAAGATTGTCGTGTTTCTTCCATGGTAGAAATGAATTTCAGCACCCCTTACTGTGGTAGTCTAGGAGCCGAGAACTAATTTGCAAAGCGTGGTTTTTTTTTCATGAAAATCGGTAAAAAAATTTCTTCTGAAAATAAATTGATCGTCAGTCATGTTAGTTTTGGTGGGGGACGGACGACATGGGAATGTCGATAGGGTAAAAAATATGGAACAATATTTTTTTCTCGGATCGCATTTTTCTTAGTTTGACTCACTTGAAACCGTCAGACACATAAATAATTGTTATATGAATTGAATTAAATTTATTCACATATCTATCTATAAGTTACAATCAGTTGACACAATATATCAACACAGTGAAAAGTCCCCACAAAGACTATGTGGTCTGTGAGCGAGGTTCTGGGAACCTGCGGACGCCAGGTGTAACCCTAGGGTCCAGTTTAGTTTCTCGGTCCACTGCCGTAACAAGGCGGAATCGATCCGGGAACCGAGCAGCGAGGAGACGACTGCGGTTACTGGGAACTGGATATAGATCCTGACAGCCGGAGACCTAGAGTGCGGAATTATCATGGCGCTATTGGGAGGATCATTCAAAATGAATAGAATACTCAAAATTAGTACACTATAGCATTATAGCAGGTAAGGGTCTGTTGGACGTGAGGTAGACGATAACAATAACAAATAATCACCTGTAGATAGATTCGAAACGTGCCGTTAAAACGGAGATTAGAGTAGCAAATGTGTTTCAAACGCACTGTGTACAACACAAACCAATCGTAACCACGCGATTCGTAATTACGTACGAGTATAATTCCTACTTATCGAATATCTATTCTACTTACTGCATGGGAATTACGAGTAACTTAGTTTTTTCAACACACCTGAAACACACATCTTCAAGCTAAGTGATATCAGAATTAACCTACATAATGCATGCATCCAATTAACAGTTCCTAAAATAATGCTACAACACGTTCGCTGCTGCAAACGCTGCTCTGGTTGGCACCTTATCAGTCCGTTCGTATCTTAATTATCCATGAACTGTACAGTACTATTATACAAATAAGAACTTAAATCTATTACAACTTGATGAGGCTATCAGCGTTAAATTCGCCCCTTTCAAAATTTATTGACCTTTGTATGATTAGCTGACGCTGTTTAATTATAATTTTGTTCATGACGGTTGGTTTTATGTGCATTAAACTAATAAAACTTGGGTCAGGGAGAAAAATAGTTTAATCAATTTAATCCTTTTGATAACATCCTGTATCGTCCCCTGCCTTGGTACTAACGTTCAGTTATATTTCTTAGGAGAAACTATTGTGTCGATATACAAAAAACTAGGTTGTATATTTATTCAGTGTAAATTTCTTCTCGGCTCATGGACTTTGATGATCGATGGTGCAACGAAAAAGAACATATAGGCCTACATCTCGCGCAACTCACAACTTGAATATGACTCGTAATTCATTAATAGCCGAACACATTATTCTGCACACAGTGGCCAAGCGCAAATTAGTTTGGTACACGTAAAACTAATGAGTCATCAAATGTAAAAGGTGGCCCCATGTAGAAACAGGTGCACGGGGTCGGGTATTCGATCACTTAAGGGATTAAATATACCGGCGCGACGCCCTTATCTACCATTTCCTCTTTAAGTTGTCCTCTTCCGACCCTTCCCACCCGTATTTATTACAGCGCTTGTGTCAGCTTATTCCGTCCGGGACTAACCTGCACATAACAGCCTACCCATCATCGACTCTTCCTCGGCCGTTTCGGATAACGGGGCACATTCATTTGTGGCCATAATATATAGATCCATTATATTGTGCTGATCGCATGGTCATATTAACACAGTGTTTACATTTAAAACCGTATCTTAGTGATTAGGCACTTTGCATCTTAATGTTGTATCGGTGTTACTTAATACTGAATACTAGCAGGACCTTGTACAAACAATTGTGTTCGAGCTTCTGCCTGATTTACGGCTACTTTCCGCGACAAAAGGTTGTGTTGCCATTCTCAATTAAGTAGTAGCTCAACTGCCAATTTAGTAATTTTTGCAAGGTTTATAAAATTATTTGTTTGGTTTCTTTTACGATTTGTTGTTATCTTTCACGCGAAGTGTATAAAGTTCTATTTTGCTAAGGAAAATGCTAGTACAAAATTTTAAATCGTTATTTTGGTTATTGATTATCTGGTCGCCAAGTTAGTGGGTAAAGTAATTATATAAACAATACCGTCGGATATTAATATGTGTACAAACAACATAAATATTTAGTTTAAAACTACGTGGCTACATCATATGTTAAATTTGATCCAATTAAATGTAAAACAACATCGTTACTTAATAAAGTACATATAAAGCTTAATTCTAATGCATTGTATCATTGTATAAAATATAGGCAGCTTATTAGTAGTATAATATTAAAAAAATACTATATATAATACGATCATGTTACATTTGTTCAATAATTCAACTTTTACAATTCAATTTGACATGGTAATTTTACTTTTACAATATGACAGAATCAATTAAAATTGGCACAATAAACATATAAGAAAATTTTAATTGATCTCTGCATTATGATAGTTTTATTTTGATAATCTTTATTAAAGAATTACGAACTGTAATTTTTGGAGTTAAATCATATATAGAATAGCGTATTAATCGATTCTATAAAATAGTGTGTGTGGTTTTTGCAACTCGCTCACCAATAAATGTAAACGTGTTTTACAGCCATTAATCATCACTGAATAAGCTTCGTCGTATCAGTATTTTACTCTATGACATCTCTTTGTATTTTCAATAAATTATACTCAGTTCACACATTTATTCCGCGTTTTCCTGATTTTTAATAGACTACCCATGTTAAAATTTTGTAATTTATTATCACCTACAAATAAGAGCTGTATATACAAATAACCGATTTGTGAGGCTTTGGAGAAGTTTTTTAAGAACTTAAACGAAAATCTTGGATTCTAGGGTTTATTTAACAGGATTGCCTGGTGTTAAATATAAGATATACTCGTATATTTAATATATAGAGTATCATTTTTTGAAATTAAAATTTAATTTCGTCTTACAAATTTGATGTAAATCTAAATATTCGAATACAAAATTAATCGAGTTATTAATTGAATAATATATCTAGATTAATATATTGGAAATAATATATATATATATATATTATTAGTCAATCGTAAGCTTACGCAGTCGCCAAATCACTTCTGAGGTTTCATACAAAAACTTAACATGATTACACTGAAGCACCAAAGTGGCATTAATTATCCATTTAAATCAATTATTCAAAATTAAAAATTTTCCCTCTCCAGTGAGTGTAACCCTTGTCGAAAGATATTCCTGGCTATACCTTAGCTCTCTTATTTCCAACCATAATAATATCAGATGATAATCGCTGTAATGTCACAAAATCCCACTCCTTCAAGATTACCTGACTGGAATCTATGTATACAGGTTGTCCAGCCAGACTCCATCAAATGATTCATTAGATCAAAATATACGAGACATCATATAATACATAATTCTATCTTGATTAGTCGGCGTGTTTGTAAAATTTTCCGCACAAATCGTAACTCGTAAACGGTATTTTATAGATTTGCAACGTGGATAATTTATCTCATTATAACCTAGCTGAGTGCTAAAAATAAATAATTGGTTTCAAAATGTGTGTTTTGGTTCAAATGTCCATACCAATTTCACGAAAGCCTAGGTTAGAACACAGAATTAAGAAGACACAAAACCTTGTCAGTGACAAGATAAAAAGGTTTGGTACCTCTGTTGTTAGGATCGGATGAGAAAGATCTCGGAGCTATAAACATAAATATGTAGAGTTTCCTTGGATGCGATTGTACAAGAACAGTAAATATGCCGGTTTTAATTTATAAAAAGTTGTAGGTTTACAAAGAAAACATACAAACATGTACAGACAGACGAAGACCCAACTAAGACATGTCTTGTATGTTTTGACTTGACATATCGTCATCTTGTTATAATGTTTGATCGAGTAATTCCTTGAAACTGTAGATTAATGACATGGTCTGTGTAGTTGTACGGTACTGTACATATGGTCCAGGCTCTGACGTCACGGAGTGTGACCGTTGTGTAGTTGTACGGTACTGACTGTGTATGTATGGTCCAGGCTCTGACGTCACACCCCACCTCCCGCCCTCCCTTCCCCAGCTTCTGGGATGTCTTCTGGCTTGGAACTCTCCAGCTTTGAATCGGGAAGATCCTCGACTCGAGTACCTCCCAACAAAGGTAACTCCTCCATTATCGTTTTCATATTTTCTTTTCCCTCTTTCTGTCTCTTGCCTTTGTTTTTGTAAATAATTCGTCGTTCGCTGTTGTCTTTTCTTTTAACGTGTTCTGAGTGTTGTGTGTTCGAGTGTTAGTGATGTTAGATGAACTCGGGTCAGCCCGTTGTAGAACAGTGCGAGTGCATGCGGTAGACGATAGTATCAAGACACTAACATAGTCTACAGAGTTATGCGAGTTGAAAAAATGTTATAGATCGAGAATGATCCAGTGTCTGAGTTAGTAATTTCCGATAAGCCATTATAGTGTTCCGCGTTTTTCTATGACTTCACTCATAGCTATGACATGTATGACAGCTAATCGTTATCGTAACTACTTTCCGTTTTTACCAGGAAACAGTACAACCATGTGGATTGTTTAAGTAGAAGCATCGTTAAAATACTGTTAACCTCTATACCAAACACGATAACAGATTGAAATAAGACTCTAATCGTTAACCATAGCTTCTACAAATAACGTCTGCCTGCCTGCATGTGCCAGACCTTCTCTTACGTTTCTTACATTCAAGTTTTTCACACAAAGTTGAAATGACTGCTTATTCTCACAGTTCATGGTGTTGGTACGCATTACGAGATTTTGTGGGCCAGCTTGTTACTCATTGAAATTGTTTATATGAACTTACCACTTAATTTAGATTTACAAAATCCCTCAAAAATACCTAAAACATCTTTAAATCCCTCTTAATATTTGTACATGAAGGTTTTATTTTGTTGAAATCCTGTGGTAAAAGGTTTTAAAGACTATTTACGGTGTTGTTTCCTGAAAATTTCCTTAAAACTGATTCTAGTTACAACTTACATAAAGTATATAACAATAATTAACTGTTTATTATACTCGTATTTGTTGGTGATATACTCATAACTAGTTACTCATAATTTTACACCAGGCATTGTTTAATTTGTATAAATTATGCTAAATACATTTGAATAGAAAACGATACTATTACATGAATACGTTCCTTTTTTAATCCTTTCTCGAGCTAAAATCTCATTATGCTAAATATCCTGTTCTTGTCTGAAACCTGATTATGAAGAAGAATCAGAACTCAGTAACTGTTAGAATGGTTACCTCGGCACCCAAAATTTTGAAAATTTGTGTCCACGTTCTTAATAAACGTGCAGAAGTATAAATTTTTCATACGCCTTATTGTTGAGGAGTGCTGGAAACGTATCTTGAACACGACTGTTTAGTTCATTAGCATTTAAACCTCTTTTTGTTTGCATACTCCAGAAATAGTCGTATTGTGAATGTATAAATGTTACCTGTGTTAGAATTTATATTAAGTTTCTTTAACATATTATCTGTATGTCTCTAGTGGTAATGTATGTGTAAGTTATAAATAATATAAACAGGTCCGTACTCAGACCGGTGGCGGGAGATAACGGGGTCCGGCCAAATATGTTTTCTGGGGCAAGCTAAACCTGAGTACGGCCCTGTATATAAATTAGTACACTCGTTAGATGAATTATTTTATTCGTCTATATACATCTTAGCGAATTAGCTGCGAATTTTAGGCACTTCCGGAAAATTAGTTTTGAAATTTGATGGAAGAGAAAATACCAATCCTAATATGTTTTTAAACTTTAATTTTAAAGCTTTGATCTTATAAGCTGTGTTGCTTAGTGCAACAGTATGTATTACCTATTGCAATGCATTTTTATATGTAATTATGGGCCTATCTACCGTACAGAATTGCAGTATATTTTTATTTCAAACAAGTACATGTTATTCTTTAATAGTTATATTACAATTAATTAATTAGTTTTTCAAAAATTAACGTTTAATCATGTAAATGTCATCCGCAATTTGTAACAGACTTTTTTTATGGGAATTTGATTAATTATAGCGGTGTATGTGTGGGTGTTTATATCTTTTATTGTGATATACAACTATATATAGTACAGTTCTTGCTTTCTTAAATGTATTGCATGTCTATGTATAAAGTGTAAATATATATAATATGTAAGCTATACACGAACGTTACATTAATTGTGTTTTAATTACAAAAAAATCTCTCTAGCCGCGTTTACACCGGAGTGGCAAACTGAAAGTTGCTAGCTTTGATTGCCGACGCCAGTTGCCGATAGAAGTTTGCAGTTTGTGTTGAAACTCAGTACACTGTTCGCTTTATGTTTGTCTGCAACCGAGTCAGAAGTTAGGTGACACACCCAGCGTACAAGATGTCGAGTGCGGAGGAGGCTGTACTTGCCAGCTAAACATAGAAGACCGAGAAGGTCGTGGGTTAGACCTTCATTACAATCAAGAGCAAGGTATAATGGTAGCGATCTCTTTAAGTGTTTTAAACAGAAATTATACAGATCCTTTGACGGCAGAATTTAGATGTGATGGCAATTAAAAAAAAAACATTTTAGAATGTCTGCAACGATTTTAAAATTTTAATTATTGTGGGTATTGGACATATAATTTGCAATCAAGACTTTGATGCAGCCGATGGGCGGGTCGGGAAGCGGGATTATCTGCAGGCTGTCTGGGCACTGCAACTCGCATTGCCGACCGAAGTTGCCAATCGCCTTTGATCTTACCGATTTCAGTCGGAAATCAGAATTGTAGTCGCAAACTCTTAAAATCGGTCTGCAAATACGAGAAGTTGCAGTGATTTTGATGTGCTCTTTTAAATATTGCAGATAAAAGTTGGCGATTATGGTTTTAAACTCGGTGTAAACGTGACTTTAATCCTTCTCTAATTTATATCCCAAGGCCTCGGTTAATGTTTGACATATTCTTCATCGATCTTAACCCCAATGGTAAACTATAGACCGACTCTGTGTATTCATGTTTTTAAACTCGGTGTAAACGTGACTTTAATCCTTCTCTAATTTATATCCCCAGGCCTCGGTTAATGTTTGACATATTCTTCATCGATCTTAACCCCAATGGTAAACTATAGACCGACTCTGTGTATTCATGTTTTTAAACTCGGTGTAAACGTGACTTTAATCCTTCTCTAATTTATATCCCAAGGCCTCGGTTAATGTTTGACATATCCTTCATCGATCTTAACCCCAATGGTAAACTATAGACCGACTCTGTGTATTCATGTTTTTAAACTCGGTGTAAACGTGACTTTAATCCTTCTCTAATTTATATCCCCAGGCCTCGGTTAATGTTTGACATATCCTTCATCGATCTTAACCCCAATGGTAAACTATAGACCGACTCTGTGTATTCATGTTTTTAAACTCGGTGTAAACGTGACTTTAATCCTTCTCTAATTTATATCCCCAGGCCTCGGTTAATGTTTGACATATTCTTCATCGATCTTAACCCCAATGGTAAACTATAGACCGACTCTGTGTATTCATGTTTTTAAACTCGGTGTAAACGTGACTTTAATCCTTCTCTAATTTATATCCCCAGGCCTCGGTTAATGTTTGACATATTCTTCATCGATCTTAACCCCAATGGTAAACTATAGACCGACTCTGTGTATTCATGTTTTTAAACTCGGTGTAAACGTGACTTTAATCCTTCTCTAATTTATATCCCAAGGCCTCGGTTAATGTTTGACATATTCTTCATCGATCTTAACCCCAATGGTAAACTATAGACCGACTCTGTGTATTCATGTTTTTAAACTCGGTGTAAACGTGACTTTAATCCTTCTCTAATTTATATCCCCAGGCCTCGGTTAATGTTTGACATATTCTTCATCGATCTTAACCCCAATGGTAAACTATAGACCGACTCTGTGTATTCATGTTTTTAAACTCGGTGTAAACGTGACTTTAATCCTTATCTAATTTATATCCCAAGGCCTCGGTGAATGTTTGACATATTCTTCATCGATCTTAACCCCAATGGTAAACTATAGACCGACTCTGTGTATTCATGTTTTTAAACTCGGTGTAAACGTGACTTTAATCCTTCTCTAATTTATATCCCCAGGCCTCGGTTAATGTTTGACATATCCTTCATCGATCTTAACCCCAATGGTAAACTATAGACCGACTCTGTGTATTCATGTTTTTAAACTCGGTGTAAACGTGACTTTAATCCTTCTCTAATTTATATCCCAAGGCCTCGGTTAATGTTTGACATATTCTTCATCGATCTTAACCCCAATGGTAAACTATAGACCGACTCTGTGTATTCATGTTTTTAAACTCGGTGTAAACGTGACTTTAATCCTTCTCTAATTTATATCCCAAGGCCTCGGTTAATGTTTGACATATTCTTCATCGATCTTAACCCCAATGGTAAACTATAGACCGACTCTGTGTATTCATGTTTTCATAACAAGGGAATAATAATGTCGAGTAAGGATAGAAATGCAGCGGTTGATAAAAGATGATCAAATGTAGAATCTAAATATTCCGTAGTGTGTCTGCAGTCTCGACTTATTCAAAACCTATCAATGCAATCTCGACTTAATAAAAATTTACAAAAGCAGTGTATAAGAAAATAAATTCGTAAACACGGTATAGTTTTTCTGATCTGTTTAAATTAATTAATTACTATTTTTATGAATAAGTTAAAGTTATTTTCATTATTTATTATCGGGGGGATACAGTATAGTGTAATCAAAACTCTGAATTTATAAAATGGTGGACGTATGACTGTCTAAGTAGCAACCCCTGAGGTACACCAACATCTGGCTTTTATCAATGGGTAACGTGTAGCAAGTACAGTGTAAGGCGGTCAATGATGTGATGTAATATTGATAGGTGGTAACTGTAGGCAGACAGAGAGAGAGAGAGAGAGGGTGCAGGGCGCAGGGCAGTGGCGAGGGCTGCGGGAGCGAAGGGCGCAGGTCCCTGTCATGGCGGCCACTACCTGTAACTGCACGACTACTGTAAGCCAGTAACTTGGACAATTCTTACACTCTTACTTACAGCACTCACTTGCTCCATATTCTCTCACCGGCAACCATGAGTTCTGCTGTCGAACTTGCCCACAAGTATTACACCTTTGTAAGAGATTACTTTTTTAGCGACGGTAAGTGTAACATATGGTTGGATTCTGTTCACGATTACTTTTCGATTTCATCACAGCATTTGTTCGCTTATTTTAGCAATCAGAGCTAACTAGCAGTAATTTGCTTTGCAACAGTATATGCCTATGCCTTAATTGCCTCTTTTCAGGCCAAATAAGGGTCGATGCTTTATCTATCTCTTAATCAGGATATTAATTACGTAATTTTCGCAATGCGCAACGGATTGATAATAAATGTACTGTTTGTTTACGCTAGATTAATTAATGTAAGCACCGAATTATTAGTGTGGTAAATTTAGAAAATCATCCTTAAGTTTTGTATGTATTGTGGTAAATTACAAAACTATAAGCTAACGTATGGCCGTTATGTAACTCCTTTCTTTGTAAATTAATTTACTACTTTATCGTTCACTCTAGTGCATTTAATTTCATAGAATATTGGCAAACACGGTTGTAAACGTTGGTTAAATGTTGATGTGCATGTTAAGAATGATTGTTGACCAGCACGTCACTTCATGCAAGTGACCTGAATGAAGCCATAATCCTGCTCCATTACTGACGCTTCAATGCGGCTTTTGTGTATGTTTCTACTTACATTGATTAGATGATGCCCTGGTGTTTTGACCCAAGTTTGTGTAGTATACCTAAATGACGTAATTGGAATATGAAAGATCATGCTGAAGGCGACAAGCATAATAATTAGGACGTGGTTATAAATTAATGTAACATATGCCTCAGATTATAAAATTATTAAACATTGATTTTTCCACTATGTTTTTAGTGGGATATTACAAACTATGTCATATTTTCAGAGTGTCTTTTACTGCAGATAAATATTTTGAAAATCAATAATAGAAGATAGTATATGTATAAGTTAAAATCTGTCACATTGTATTAATATTTTATATGTTTTCTGGGTTGTTGTTCTTTATAATCATGCATGGACTAAGTGGGCACTATGTTTTTTATAAATCTTGTCATTTATTGGTATGAAGATAAATTCTATAAAATCTAAAGAATAGTGTAGAACATGTAATATATTCAGTGGTTGCCTATGTGAACTTGAAATACAGTCAGGGACGTAGCTAGCAAGGGGGTCCAAGGGGTCTCGAATTTTCAATTGTTTCAATACCTTTGTTAGTAAACGATTATTATTATTTAAATAATTCAGTATTATTTACATGTACTGCTGAAAGATCACTCCCAACAAAGAAATGGGTCAAGAACCTTATAAGGAACAAAATGGGACCTTACTCTCTCTGTCCACTACGTAAAAATATCAGTTGTTCTGGACCCTCTCCCCAATTGTTTCCTGGCTACGTTCTTGAATACAGCAAAGTACTTTTGAAACAATTACAATTCAGGCACAATGGATTCTGTCGGAACAAAACTGGCCAAATTGTGTCATAAGCAGTTAGTAGTATAAGGACTATTATCATGTCCCTGTGGTATCACAGGCACTTTGCTTCTCTGCTTGCTACCTCTGCAAAGCCTATCTTTGTACGATTTCCATCAAGGATTATGACAGTTGAAGGTTTCTTTCTTTTTTTTGTGGTTTGTGTGGAAAATGCAATAAAACCGTTTGCATGTTTACTGGAAGGTACAGGTTAGTTATTCATTTTATTGTAGCAGTGCTAATCCCTGGTTTCTTTTTCTGGATTTTATTCTTGCATCTATCGTAAAGTTGGCTTACTAATTAAAAAAATGTATTAATATTAAAAATAACTTTTTTAGCATAATAATGAGTAATTTACATTAAAATAATATAGTGTGATGTTACATCATTATTGTTTTAGTCTGGGAGCTGAAAGCCAACTCGCATCATTTATGCCCACTACCAAGTTTTCTGTGAAATTACTAACAGGATTATACCTTGAGAAAGAAATTGCTTGTCAGGCATAATTCAATAAGATTAAAATAATATAGTTTGATGTTACATCATTATTGTTTTAGTCTGGGAGCTGAAAGCCAACTCGCATCATTTATGCCCACTACCAAGTTTTCTGTGAAATGACTAAAAGGATTATACCTTGAGAGAGAAATTGCTTGTCAGGCATAATTCAATAAGATTAAAAATATCAAATTATGACTTTTCATAGGTTATTTTTAGCCTGAGTTAAAACCAACAAATCAAATCAAAATCAAAATCACTTTATTGTCGTATATAAATCTCATGATCCATTGACAAAGTCATTAAATACAGCACATTCTGGTAGCCAAGTCCAACATAGATAGTTAAAAGTTTCAACACAGTTACATCAACAATATCAGCATTAATGCACTTAATGTAATTTATTAATAATTTACATTATTTGGCAATGCAAAGAACTATACAGTAAATTAACAATGGTACCACTGTAGTTACATCGATGGGTCTGTATTGAAAACATAACAATCTTATTAAAACAAAACAGACTTATTGGAGAAAAAATTCTTCTATAGAGTAGAATGGGTTCTCCAAAAGCCATAAATAATATTTCTTTAAGAAAAGTGTTTTGTCAAACTTTGGGATTTAAATGTGACAGATGGTTATATACCTTCAGGGAAAGTACCTGATGACTCTTTAAAGTTTTACTTAATCTATTAAATTTTATTTTTGATAAATTCTTGCATCTTGTATTGTGCGAATGGGTATCACCAATGGGCTTTATTAAAATTTGGATTTTGTAAAATATATTGAATTAAATCAAATAGATACAGGTTTATGACAGTTTGAATGTTTAGTAATCTAAATAGCGGTTTACAGTGTTCTAAGCTAGATGATTTGGATATAATTCTTATGGCCTTTTTTTGGAGGATCAGTATGTCATTGATCTTACTACCATTGCCCCATGCAACCAGCCCATATCTAAGTATTGATTGAAAAAATGCAAAGTAGGCGGTTTTGACATAGTCGGTGCTAACAGAAAAGGTTAGTCGCCTAAGGAGGTAAACTACTCTTGACAATTTAGAAGAAATAAACGTAATATGAGAGTCCCAGTTCATGTTTCTATCAATGTATACTCCTAGGAATTTTTACATTGTCTGAGAGACTAATGTTTAAGTTACGACTGTCAACTGTCCTCGTACTGAAAATAATATTGTGCGTTTTTGATTCATTCAATAAGAAACCATTGCTTGTGAACCAATTTGAAGCATCTGAAATAGAATTTTTTGAAATTAAACTAAGTTCACTTAAATCTTTGCTAGTATTTAAAAATGTAGTGTCGTCTGCATAAAGGATGGTTGAAGCTGTAATTGAAGCAGGCAGATCATTTATACAAATCAAAAACAGCAAAGGTCCAAGTATGGATCCTTGCGGGACTCCGTACTTCACGATTACTTCATGAGACCAGCTTTCCTCAATGCAAACTTTTTGTTTTCTGTTATTAAGGTAAGACTCAAAAAATAAAATCGGCATTTGACCAAAACCGTAATATGCTAACTTCCTTATAAGATCATTATGGTTTACACAATCAAAAGCCCTGCTCAAGTCACACATAGTGGCTTGAGCAAAGGCCTTATCCTCCAAAGCCAGAGACACATCCCGCAACAATTTATCTAGAGCTTTGAAAAGTGGAACAATTTTTCCTAAATCCAAATTGCACAGAGCTAAGGAAGATTGTTAGTTTCGAGATAATTGCTAATTTGCTTATGCACTAGAGCCTCCAACAGTTTGCCAAGAATCGGAATAATGGATATCGGGCGGTAGCTCTCTGGTTTATTTTTGAGTCCCTTTTTATAAACCGGACAAACTCTTGAAATTTTCAGCTCCTCGGGAAATAACTATCCTTTAGACAAAGGTTAAAGCAATGTGTCAATGGAGATAAAATGTGAGGGGTTATTTGCTTTATCATATTATTAGACATACAATAAACGTCACAGCTGTCAGAGTTTTTTCATATTTTGAACTGAATTTAGAATATGATCTGATGTTATTTTAGCCCACTGAAAAGACTGAGAGGGTTTATTGATATTACTTTTTATTAACAGATCACTGCAGAAATTGTTGCATTGTCTAAGTTGGCTTTAATATTGAGAACAGAGTCTATGAAATAGTGATTGAAAACGTCAGGACTAATGCCAGGCTTATCATCACTGGCATTGGAAAAACAGTTGTTGCTATTAATAATTTTTCCAGGCTGCCTTGCATTTATTTTTTGCTTGTATTTATAAAATGTTCATTATGGCGTTTGCTTTGCTAATGCAATAGCTTGTCTGTAATTTTTTTTTAGATTTAAAAAACTTTGCCATAACTGGTATCATGTTTTGCAACTTTATGAAGGTATATAAGATTACTTTTTCATTTCAGACAAATCTGAGGTATACCACTCATTTCCTGATATATTTATAATTTTTTCCATTTGATTTTTTTTTAGTTTTTTAAAATAAAATAATACATTTATAATGGTTGAAAAGAAATTATTGAAAAATGTAACTGCATCACATTGTTTATGCTGGGTCATGAATTTATCCCAGTCATATGAGGCTAGTGTTATTACAATACTATCTAATGATTTTTTAGGCAAAAATAGTTTTAAAATTATTGACACTGCTATGAGGACCACTGTTATATTTTAGGAATTTATTTATGTCTACTAGGATACCATTATGATCAGAATAAGGAAAATCCATAATTTTGCAGGAGACATGACTCGAAATATTTTTGTTATTTATAAAAACGTTATCCAGGCAATTTTTGCCCCTTGTGGCATTACGGTTCAGATAAAGGAAGTTGTGCTGTCTTAGAAGATTTTGTAGTGCAAAGGCAGGTCCATTTTTAGTGGTTAAGTCAAATTTGTAATTTAAATCACCACCGACCCAACCACAGAGTAATCCCTCCAGTTAGAAAGAAAAAGTAGTAAGTTATCTAATGCATCCAGAAAGATATTGGAGTCACCAGCTGTGTGAATGATAGACAGCTACTACTATCATATTCAGTTCATCGATAAAAGTTGCAGAATCTCAAAGTGTAATTCCGAGCAATATCTACTTATGTCACAAACTCTAGTCTGCAAAGAGTTATGGACAAACACCACAGAACCCCCCCTCTAATATGGTTGGACCTTATTGAAAGCTCCAGCACAATGGTACCCTGTTGGAAAAGAAAACAGTATATCGTTATAACATAGCCAATGCTCAGTCAGACAAACAATATAAGCATTATTTAAATCAGATAGGAAACTATCCAAAATAGTTACTTTATTACTGAGACCTTGAATATTGAGGTAAAGTATTTTTACATTTTCACATTCCTTAGGAAATGATACTAATCTTAATATTCTTAGAGGGGACTACATTATTTTTACTCGGTTTTTTCCCAAATCTAAAAAACTAGATTGTGGCCTATTGTATTCTTCTTGGTACCATTGTCAGAATCATTACATGAGTCAACTAAACATTCAGATCTTAAACTATTATTTACAAGCAGGTCTTCCTCGTTGACCGTACAAACTTCTTGACTTTTATTTACATTAATTACAACTGGTGAAACGCTTGATACACATTCACTCATACTCTGCTTTAGTGCCTCACTGTATGTGAGGTCACCTGGAACCACTATAACTTTTGCACTTGTTTTCGAGGCTGCTACAGTTGGTTGAACATGAGCCAGAGGTGTCACATTTAGTGAAGAACGGTTTTTTTGTTCCTTATCTTCTTGGTCAGCAGGTGCATGATCATTGGTTGTGCTGTTTTATTAAAAATAACTGATGAGAAAGAAGTTCTTGAGTTTCCATATATCTGATTATTCATTTGTACTAAGAAATTTTCATGAGACATACCATTTCTCAGGGTCCGATAAGACTCTTCAGGACATGAGACTATAGTGACTCTAGCCCTGGTTTTACGTTGAAATTTTTTTATGTTGCATATAAAATGTGACAGATCTACTCTATCACGCACACAACCAATTGGGGAACATACCAAGTGATCCAGTTCCCTACTCTTGAAGTTCGCTTCCAAGTCAGCAAAAGGGCAGCATTGTATTCCTGTGCAGTTTGGTTTGTTGTAATAACCTACTCTTGGTTATCAAACTATACACAGAAGCACCATTCGGACTATCCTGCAGAGCCAAATGTCTAGTGATGCAATGGGCAGTATTAGGTTTCCCAAACTGCTTTTTAAAGACGACTGCCACTCCAGCTGTCATGTGGTGCTTATCGTGGAAATCAGCAGAGATGCTATGAGCGAACCCCACTTTTTTCTTGTGTCTATAGTTTTTTTAAATAACATCTGCCATGTTTGAGTTAAGTATGTTTATGGTTTCTAAGTTGGTTACGTTGTCATGTGATGGATTTTCTAAGTTATTTACAGTGAGGCTGCCATCTCCAGATCAACAGTTACGTGTTGTTTTGTAACTAGATTTTAATTGAACTAATTATCTTGAATGCTAACTTCTTTTTTCCCTTATAGTTTAAGTGCAGTCCATCTTTGTAAAACAATGTCTTTCGAATAGTTCCAAGTCAATAAGATCTACATTGTTCATTCTGGAGACAAGCTCCCTTATGTAATTATTAGCAAGTGCTATGTCATAGTGAATGGCATCATTGGATTGCACATCAAAACGAGGAGGAATGGTTGTGATACAGACTGGTCTCGACTGACTAAGAGCCAGTAACTTGATTTCCATTTCTTGATAGATGTCTTGGAGGGATCCAGTCCACCGGTTATTAGTTCCTGCTAGGAGGAAAATGGGTCGTGGCTGTGCCTTGCTAGCTTGATTATAGACATAACTATATCAGCTCCGGGTTTAACCAGCCGTCCATGTAAACCTTTCCTTTGCTACACAAACCAACAATTTCTGGGAGCCCTCTGCCCTGACTATCAGCATATAGTTCAACTTTCACTTGTTCTTGAAAAGGTTCAGCAGAAAATATGAAGTTGTCTTTTATTTTTACTTTTAAGACTAGTTTTGTTTTTTTTTTTTTCCATTGTGTTTTTTAATTGTGGTTTGCTCTAGATTTGAATGGGACAGCACATTATATCTATTAGACATGTTGAAGTCAAGAACTTCTGCAGGCAAATTCGTATGGTTCACTTTCCTAGGATGTTTTTCTTTTTTCCATGCATCATAATATATCAAACCTGCTATCACCATTGCCTTGGTTTTGTGATAACATACTGGCTTTTTGTGAATCAGGAAGCTGGCAGTGGCTGAGACGGAAAGGGTTTGAACATCATATCAGAGGTTGTCTGTGGGTTTTAATTGTAGGTTTGTATAATTGTGTAATAAATATGCCAGTTGTGCACGCTTTGTCATAATGTCAGATTGTTTTATTGTGCATGGTAGTCTACCACATGACATGTCTAAGCTATCCAGTTTTATCGTCAATAGCTAACTGCAAAATTATATCAGTGAAAATTATCGTGTACACTCCACAATCAACAGGGTTTGGTTGTTGTGGGACTGCTACACTTTGAAAGGTCACTTCTGTTTCTACCCCAAGAAATTTATGTGTCTTATTGGCTATCATTTGAGCATGACTTTTATTGTAGATTCCACTTGAGTCAAAAATATAAAAATTTGTTCAGGCTTTCTGACAAAAACCATAAGGCTCCAGTGTGAGCCTTCAGTTTTATACAGGTTTTGAGTGTCTCCCGTATCTTCGTCATTTATTTTGTGTTCTAAATCATGAATAGGAAAGAAAACTAATGATTTGTTTTTGTAATTCTATAATGGTTCAAGGAGATGGTTCAGAGTCATGGAGGCATTTAATTGCATGAGTTTACTATAGCATTCATAAGCAGAATTTTTTTTATTTAAGCCGTAATACAGACATCTAGTGTATCATAATATAACTGGATGATGTCATCCGTCAAACCATTTGTTATTTAGTATAGCTAGACTGATAGAGAGTCTTTCATCAGTATTAGTTTTGTTTACTGTTTCGAAGTTTATCCTCAACTGATACTTGTGAAATTTCTGTTTTGAACTGATTTGCAGTGATTTTTACTATTTCATACAAAATAGTATGAAAACAGTTAAACAAGTGTAAGCCAATGGCATAGATGTGGGCTATTTTGCTGAAGGTGATGGCCTTCATTTTCATTATCTCTGATGTCACTGAGGAAACTATTAGTTGTGTCTGGCTGTTGGTTATAAAAGTATATAGCTAAACATATGGTCTATGAAAAGATTTATCAATTGTTATCTGTAACCCTTAGACAATAACTCTTTCGAACCTTGCAATTTTCAAATTGCTTGTACATTTAACTCTCATTTGTTAGGTTGTTTTCTTGAATATTTTAGAGTTATAAAAAGTGTAAGGCTCTGTGAATCCACATGAATGAATTTTGTTAATGCTTCATACACTACGCATATCAATCAAAATATTAATAGACTGATAGTTATCGAAACTGATTACTAATCTGGAATGTTCCCATGGTTTTGTATGAAACATTAATAAGTTATCTCTCTCATACATGAGTTGGATTAACAACAGTTCTGATCTGTTGTGTCTGGGTATGTGTAAAAATATAACAATTCCTTCATATTTTTATCAAATTGTAACGATTCAGTATTTCATTCTGCTCTTTTTTCATCTTTTAAGCACCAAACAAAGCACTTCTCATCTCAACCTATTGACGGCTCGGCAAGCACTGATGGATAGTTTTAATCCCGATAACTGATTGTACACTGATGGCAGGTTGTGCTTGTTACAGATGAGCCTGAGGACCGCAGTAACCTGGTGGGTGAGATGGACGCGGTGGACTGTGGCGTGGTTGGCGGCGGGCAGCCCGACTACCGAGTCATCTTCATCAATCGGCCTCAGCCCGCCAAATTCTGCACTAACCAGATATCCACGGCCAAATACAGTGTTGTGTCATTTGTGCCTAGCTTTTTGTTTGAACAGTTTCGACGTTACGCCAATTGTTTTTTCCTCTTTGTCGCTTTGATGCAGGTGAATTTTTTTTAGTGTATTTTCAAATTACAATATAATAACAAATGTTTTTAGTAGTTTACTTATAACTGAAATAGATTGCATTTTCATACAACAGGTACTCATGAATACCATTATAAACCTAGAAATGATGCTGTTTTTACATTTTTACATTTCTGTAATGAATGTTGATTTCCTACAGTACAGTTGTGCCTATTGAACTCCTGAAGAGACAATTCTCAAATTGATACATTGATAGTGTACGAATAAGATCATGAAAAATGTCATGTCCTCATCTGATATGAACTTGATATAAAAAAATTGGTCATGGTTGATTTATATGATAAATCAAGTTTATATACTTGCCAAGTTTAAAAAGTATACAAATGCCAATTTTATTATGTTGAAATTTTAAAACAGGATTTGCAAGATTTTATGACATTAGTAGTGTTTAGTTACTAATATTTTCAATATTCTTTGTGTATTTTATTTTCAATATTCTTTGTGTATTTTATTTTCAATAATCCAATTAGCAAGACAGATACAAAAAATGTATGTTAATTTTTTTCACTTCATGAACATTTACAGATGTATTTAAAATTTCCTTTTTTGGTCATTTTCAGCAAATACCTGATGTTTCACCTACAGGGCGTTATACAACTTTAGTTCCTCTTATCTTCATCCTTCTAGTGTCTGCGTTAAAGGAGATTGTAGAAGATTTTGTGAGTACTCTTTGTATTTACTTAAACATAATGTGTAAAATTGCTTAGATGGCACACAAAATGTATACGGCTACAATGTTTTTGATACTAGATGTACAATCATTTATGAGGCATGATTTTAAATATGTACTGTTTTTAAATATTTCTATTGCAGCATTATAGTTGCTGATCATAGAAGCGACTCTGCCTACAGGCTAGCCAGTGCACCTCCATGGAAGCATTTTTTTCCATGTGAAAGTTTAAAAAGTTTTTTTGTGTTATTAAAAATGCCTCTGGCAATTGGAAATTCCACCGATTTGGATTCAGTGCCTTGTATTAGTTGTGTGTGCCTTGTAATTCATTTTCTGAATTCAAATAGTTCAACAAAAGAAGTCAATAGTCATAGAATGATTAGTGAAATGTAAATATATAATATTATGAGTGAAGTAGTGGTAAGAAAATTGGCTAGAACATTTAAAGATATCAGTACAAATATCCATTATGGAGAGCAAAGTAGATGATTATCTATCATTGTCTGATAAGGAAGGTTGTTACCAGACATCTTCATCAATTTCTATGTAGGTTTTCCCTAGCATGCAGTGTCCACTTTTTCTTGCACTTGTAAAAACATCTAACCAGTCGGCACCACAATAATTATATAGAAATTGCTGTTCCGCTTTAGTTAGTTAATTGGTTAATGAAGCAGCAGACTTCTGTCTTACAATGGAATTTAAAAGCTGTGATGATTGCCTTATGTAAAGTTTTATTAAAATACTGACGTTTATATTAGAGATGTAGCCTTGAAAAGTGTTTGATATATAATATACAATAATACACCTTTTAACACATTTTGATAAATTTTATTTTGTACAATGTACATTTCAAATTCAATGAATTCATCATCAGGTACTTGTAGGTTAAGGTAAATGAAGTAAATAAATAATTAAAACCAAATTGTCATATATTTTTAACTACCTTGGTGGTTAAATTTTGTATTTAATTTTATATCTACTGACTTTTATGTTCAAATGATGAGACTGTATTTATTGTTTACAAACAAATAGTAATTGTTACCTCATTTATTCAAACATTTTAATAATAATAACTTAAATAAAAAAACATGCCTTGTATATGAATTTTGGAATCGTGTACATTGTTTTGCTTTCGGGACCATCTTATTTATATATATATATATCTATATATTTTTAAATTTCAGTGTGTAGTATAGTTTTAGACTAGATAGATTACATTAAAATATTCACAGTAGCAAATTTTGTTAGGCTGAATGCAAGTGATTGAAAGAACGGTGGATTGTCTTTGGGAAGGTAAGTAACCGACAGTCAGTACTTGCAGATGTAATTCGATCCTTTAGACAAAAGGACTTCAAACATTTGGCATTGCCATATGTTACAAAAATTAAACACAACTTTTTGAGAACTGAACTTCATCTATTTTTCAGGTGTCATAACCAACAACTCATTTCTGGAGGACAGACTCCAGTACTTGAAACGTTTTTTAACATATAACAATGGAAAATGTATGATATTCTATTGTCCTTTCAATAATGTGCTTTAAAAAAATAATTGATCAGTCATGTTTGTCTTCTGGATACAAATATATATTTATACATGAGATAGAGTCAGAAAGTTCCTGCAATCGCTTTAAATATACACCAATTGCTCGCCGGTGGGTAATTTGTTAGCTCAGTTGCCATTGTTTACTTCTAGAGAGTGTTTTCATGTATCTGCAATTTATCCTTCTTGATATAAAAAATGGCAATTAGTAAACAACGATCAATCATTAAATTCTATGTTTTGCTTCAAAAGTTACTAATGAGACTTGAGTTGTTAATTCATGCTTATGGAGACGAAGCAATGAAGAATGTTTTCGTGGTTAGCATTAAAGATGACCCTCATAGTGGAATGACCTTCAACTGCAATCAGTGATGAAAATCTTGAGTGAGTACAGTAAAGTGTCCACAGGGTACTTCAAGATCTTTTGAACATGCATTGAATTTCTTTGCAAATGGTTCAAAAAATGCTTACTGATGACCAAGATAAATGCTTCAGCAAAGATAAATCGAATGTTAATGGCTGTTGAGTTATTAATATGGTCTATGTAGTTCCAGATTTTTTGAAAAAACTTATGTGGTGATGAAACATGGTATTTTCTCTATGATCCTAAAAAAAGTTAGTCCTCTATCTCCAAAATGAAAACATCTCCAAGGAAAGAAAAATTTGACTTGGACAAAAATGAGGGAAAAGTTAATGCTGAACTAAATTTTTTAATACAGAAGTTTTATTCATTCCAGACAGACAAGTAGTGACCAAAGACCTTTAAATGGAAATTCCTACGTGCTTGAGAGGTGCCATCAGGAGGAAACACCCTGAAAAATGGGTGGGAAACAGTTGCTTCATGACATCGCCCCTGCACATCAGTCTTTGTTATTGCATAATTTATTATCTAACCCATAACAGTGTTACCATGCTAGAACATCCACCCTACTTGCCTGACACAGCATCAACTGATTTCTTCCTGTTCCTGTGGTTGAAAACATCATCGGAGGGAAAACAATTTACAAATGCTGAGGAAATGGCAACGAGAACAATTAAAGATCTTTCACATAATAATTTACAAAATTGTTTTGAATAGCTCTATGAACATTGGGGCAAGTGTGTTTTTGCAGGAGGAATTTATTTTGAAGGAATATAGGTTTGTAAGTCTAGTTAAACTGAAAACAATGCCGCAAACCAGACTTCAGAAGGTTGATCCAGTCAGAAGAAATTGCTGTTTAAAGTTAAAAAATTTTTTGATACATTGTACATAAGAAATGACTAATTTCAAAGTAGGTGTTCAAAATGTTCCCCTCCGCCCATCTGGCAATGTGCTAACTGGTTATAAAAGCTGCTACTGCATTTTGAATGTATTCTCATGGGATAGCTTGAGCTTTCTGTGCTATCCTATGCCTGAGTTGGATCAGATTTGTAGGGTGATAAACATTGTCTTTGAGATAGCCCCATAAAAAGTAGTCAAGCGAAGTTAGGTCAGGGAAACAAGCCGTCCATTTAATTGCTCCATGTCTTCCAATCTACAGGTATGGGAATATTGTATATTTGTATTGCCTCACTTGAACACCATAATGTGGCAGTGGTCTGTGTTGTTCGAAAATACATGTTTGGAAGTCGGCGCAAGACTAGCATGTAGAACAGAAATTATCTCATTTTGGAGTGTATATTAATACATGTTAGATTTTAGTTTCCATCAATGAAAAATGGTCCTATAATTAAATTACATTTTACCTGCTCACAAGTTGATATTTTGGGATGTTGTGTGTGGTACTCTAACATTAAGTGTGGGTTAACATTATCCCGTTAACATGGCCATTCAACATAAAAGTTAACTTATCTGAGAATATATAATGTCCAAAAGTATTTGGCTTTAATCAATTCTATTTATAATAATTTAACAGAACTCCATCCGATGATCAAAATCGTCTTCACTCAGTTGCTGCAACAGGGTAATACGGTATGCTTTGAAACTAGACTTTTTAAAACATTGCAAACTTATTCACGAGATTTTCCATGGGATTGTGAGACAGATATAACTGATTCATTTGGACTTTTAATAAAAGACTGATGAAGAATGTCAAATGAGCCATCTTCATCTGTTACAGTAGTTGGTTGTCCAGGTCTGACACGATCCTTAACACTACTAGTTTCTAAAAAGCAAGCAACTGTGTATTATGCTGTGGATTTTTAAATAGGATTCCTATCAGGAAAAGTATTATTTATCTAACTTCTGCATATGGTCTTACATTATCATCCCAGCCACACATAATTAAAAGTGTAATTCTTTCACGCTCACTAAATGAAATAGCTGAACATAAAGAACTTTTAATATCTTTTAAAGCCTGTAACTTTTAGTGACTGGATATGACTGCAACAACGACTGTAGCTTGAATCAACTGATAAATAGATATAACTGGATATAACAGGCCATTGTGGGTAAGTCCAGTGGAAACCCTAATAGGCTCACTACTTTCACTTAACAGTGTACTTCTTTTAGCAGCAGATATTTATGATTAGCTTAGCAGAAGGGCTGTGCAGATCGCTGTTCTATTTCCATGTGATGTTGTAAAGGTTGTTTCTTGGCCTTCCTTGTTATTTCTCTGTGCTGGTATCCTGTTCAAAACCTTTAGTAGTACTCTTTTGTCATTCATTCTCCTCAGGTATCCATACCACTTGTTTTTGAACTGTGAAGTCTATTATAAGTTAAACTGGCACTGCCTCTCCAGTATATCATTTTGGTTGCAAGGAGTGTTGTGACATATTTTTTCAATGACTCTAGCTTCTGATCTATATGTCAATATAGACTGAATCATTGTGTGATTTTTTTAAATTTTTGCAATGCTGTAATCATGGTTTTTTCCCTATTATTGTGTTTTTATGTTTTAAATTCTCATTTCCATCTTTACTTACTGTTAATCTGAAAGATCCATACTGGGCATCATGTTTGATTAACTATTTATAATAGAATAATACTCTATCTAAATTACAATTTTTGAACCAGATGAGTTTGTTATTAAAGACATAAAGAGTAAAATAATACTTTTGTCATTGATATTTCCAGTTCACTACTCAATTAGTAATATGCTTATTCAAAACATACATTAAGTATTCAGAATGGGTAATGTCTCAGTTATTCATCGGAAAACTTTGTAAAAAGCCGCTAGTAAAAGAATTATACTAAGAACTTCTACTATTAAACAATAAAAGTACCGTAGTAGAAAATTACCATATTTGTATGAAAACAGTTAACATTAAAACACACCACCATAAATATTAAATTTTAATGTCTCTGTAGCATTACGAGAAACTTTGAAAAGAGTATTATACGTTAACACATTGACTGTGGCACGGTGAGAATTACTCAAAGCCACTCAGAATACAGCCACAGTGAAGTTTTTAATAGTGTATAGAATAGTTGAAATCTACCTAATGCATATTTGAAGTAGAGTTTTCTAATGTAGAAACGGCACCGAGCAGACGATGAGATCAACCACAGAGAGGTGGAAGTGTTGCGGGCCGGACACTGGCAATGGGTGGAGTGGAGGCACATCGTCGTCGGTGACATTGTCAAAGTTCACAACAACACGTTCTTTCCTGCTGACCTTCTAGTCTTATCTACTAGGTAATTTCTGGGTTCAAAAGTGTTCAGCTTCCTTAACGGTTCTATAATCTTATGTTATGATATTTCTTGTGCAGTCGACTCAGGGACAGATTAGTTGAGACCAGAGTAAATAATATAGAGAAAACAGGTTTTTGTATTTGATAGAGACAAACTCATATTCAAGATAAGTAGTATTTGCATTGATTAATTTTGAATTTTTCACATGTATTAATAATTATTTTCTACTATTAAACTGAGAAATTGGAAAATGTCTTATTTTCTCATTATAAAAAGATGGTCATTGGCTCTGGTTTTTATTGACATGTACCAAATAGCATGTTAAAAATTTTAACCTTTAGTATATAATATACTTAGGGATAGTCTCTTATTACAAACTACAGAGACATTTAATAAAAGAGTAAACAAACATTTAATATCTATCTATGGGTCTGATAAAACAGGCTCTACTTTTAAGATTTTACCTTAATAATATACATCTGCTATATAGTCATTTTATTGCAAACATTAATATTAACAACAATTTTCCATAATAATCTCTGTTATCCTTTTGATCTACTTTTTTGCCTTTTTTGGACCTCTAATGTTAAACCGATGTCAGAGACAAAAAAAGTTTCTCAAAAGTCCGTGCTATGGATTGGATCACCTCAGTATAGTCAGAGGGTTTGTGCAGGAAAGTGAATATCACAATATTGTAGTATGGATAAAGTTCTATGTGTATTCTGATATCTATATATCAATACAAGCAATCTTGATACAGTTCCTGTATCAAAAATAATTTAATGTAGCAGTATATAACTTTTTTTATCAAGACCACTTTATACTATAAATACGTTATGTTTAATATTACTCCATAACATTTCAATATTTCTCATCTAGCAACAGTTAGATAAAACAGGCTCAGTCTAGAAAATTAATTCTTTTCTTGTTTCAATATCTTGCTTTCAACTCAAATTTGTAAATATTTTTGTTTGTTCACAGACTTAATTGGGTACTGATAAATAAGTTAGTTATTTATTTTGATAAAGGAATTTCAGAATATTGTGTATATTCCTATATTGTGCTACAACACCAATGTTACAGTGAACCCCAAGCAATGTGCTACATAGAAACAATGAACTTGGACGGAGAGACCAACCTTAAGATCAGACAGGGACTACCAGAGGCTGCCGGTCTACTCGAGACCAAGGATCTGGAGCTGTTCTCTGGAACTGTGGAATGTGAACTGCCCAACAGACACTTGTATGAGTTCAGTGGCAACTTGCGCCAACGAGGAAAACAGTGAGTATGCTCATTCATTACAAGTTTTGTTTTCAGTTCAGAGTAACTTTAATTTGTTATTGCAACATAAAAAGTATAGTTTCAGAGATAGGTTATATGATAAAGTACTTCTAACACTATAACCGATTGCTTATGTATGTTTATTAAACTATTTGTGATGTAAAAATTAATCTGATTTTCGCAAGAATTCAACTTCACAAACTGAAACTCTTCAGAACTAGAATTTTTATTCTTAATGTTGACATTTTCTTTAAACATTACATTTAATTTTCTAGTAATGTTTACAATGCATTATGAGGTACATGGATGGCTAAAAGCATGTAAAACAAAAACAGAAAGATTGATCATACTTGTAATGTACTTTTGAAACAATTATCATAGAGAATCTTCAAATAGTTATGAGTTAGGCTATTTAATGTTGCAAAAGAGAGGTATACAGGGTGTAACCAAACTCTCCACATAAACTTAGCATATTTTTCATAGACTAAGAGGATCTAAAAACTAAATGCAACCAATGGTCTATCTCTTTTCGTTTAATGTCTCTCTGCATGTATGTGTTTTTTAGTTTTTATTTTTATTTCAGATACAGGTAGATATTAAAAACTCAAATTATGTACAAATGTTTGTCTTGTACTCTCAAATAAAGAGAACAGTTTTTATTGCAAGATGGCAGATGGTTGAAGTTTATAAGTTTAATAACATAAAAACTAATAAGTTTAACAAAATTTTAAAGAAAAATCTAAAAATCTGCCAAAAAATAAAATAGGTGTAAGCTTTCCACTGTTGTAATGCAAGGCAAAATTTTTATTGTTGATATGTGTTTACAGCATCATTAACCGTGCTTTACAACCGTTGTAAAATAAGCTGTAAGTCAATCTATCATTTTAAATTGAATTGCATATATTTTAAAATTTATTATATTGTTTTAAAATTTCTAAAGATGTCTCTTAACTTGTGTGAAATAGTTTTTATTTTTACAAAACATGGCTCTGTAGAGAAGTTATTCTTATTTTAACAAGACTTGCAAATGGATTAAGTGCTGAAAAAAGTAAATAGTTTTCAACTAATTTTATCTAGTGTAATGAATGGAGATTCAGTGTTATACCTTACACTTCTCTTTTAGAGCTGTTCCATTGGGACCTGATCGTATCCTGTTGCGTGGAGCAATGTTACGCAACACTAGTTGGGTGTTTGGCGTGGTTATCTACACGGGTCATGAGACCAAGCTGATGAAGAACGCAACGAGTGCACCGCTGAAGCGCTCAACCGTCGATAAGCAGACCAACACTCAAGTACTGATGCTGTTTATCCTGCTCATTGTTCTCTGCCTGGTGTCTGCCATCTGCAACGAGTTTTGGAACCACACCCACACCACCCATAAGTACATCGGCATGGAAGGTGAGGTGCCTCACATTTAATTGTTTACAGCCCTGAGTAAGGTTTTCAGTGGACATAGCCATTGAAAAATTACTATGTGAGGCGGCATTACTTGTCTTGCAGTTTATGCTGAAATTATCCGCGATGGCTTTGATTTTGCTTCACTGTAATTACAATGTGTATTACAAGTTACAGTTAAACTTCCAATATCCGGACTAATATGATACCAGGCAATCCGAGTAAGGATCTGAGAGTAAATTTAGACCCAAAACAAAGCAGTAATAATAAGGCATGATGGCACTGTTTACCAACACAGTAAGCCAGAAGAAATATGGTGCATCGATCACCTTGGCGTGTACATCCTTCTTCATCATTTTACAGCTTTTCATTTCAATAGTTGATATTAGCATGCTTAGAGTACAATTATTCTAATATTTCATGAGGTATTTTTGAATCACTTATACTATTTGTTACTACACTTGGTTCAGACACAACTTTTCTGTCATTTCCCCCATACCTAAATAGTTTATTGCATGTAATATTTCCTCCATTGTCACAACTTTCTTCAATTATTTTCAACCAAGTTAAGGCATCATGTTCTATCATTAAATTTTTCAGTAACAAAAACAAACCCTAAAAGCAATAAGAAAACCTGTAAAAATCAAAGCAGAATTCCAATTACTTCCTCTCAAACAGTTAAATTACTAAATATATTATGTACAGCAAAATAGGGAAAGTAGGATAGAGGAACAATGTCACAATCTGACAGACACCTGATGTTTAAGGTCTATCACCTCTCTACCCCTTTTACTCCACCATAGTCTATTGGTGCACAAATAGTTCTATTTACACAATATTACATGCTACTATTCATGCTAAAAGCATTATTCTGCACTATGTAATATAAATATGTTTATTTAAAGAACTGATTATGAATGTTTCCCAGAAACAGTTCCAGATATGGGAAGTTTTGCATATAAGGGGTTTTCTGTATTTCAAGCCACTTATGTTCCACCTGATTATTCAACATTTTGAGCCTTTTATTAGTACATGTATATATGATACATACGAAATTCTGGAGTTTATCAAATAAATTTTAATGATTGTCAAAATTATTGCATAGGCCATAGAAGTCAAAATTTCAGGTTACAATTTAAAAAAAACACATACAAGTATTAAAATAAAAATAAAGCAACACAGTCAGTATGAAATCTAGTTTTGTGATCATCTTTTACAAATAGATCACAATTAATTATAAAAGTATGGAGGAAAATGTGGAAATTATTGAGTTTTAGAAAAAAGGGGAAAACACAATTTTGAAGAAGAATTACACATTTATTTAAATTATATTAAAAGATTGTTAAATACAATGGAAGTAAATACAAAAAATCCAGTTTTAAACAAATATATAAGTTAAGAGAAAGTAATCCTGAAAGTAAAATTTACGAACAAAGATTTTAGTTTATCCATTTATCACCACACATGTTATTGTTTTTATTTGTTTATAGTTTATTTTGTGGTTAAAATGTTACTGTGACCATGGCATAGTTGCCGAAACATGTGTCAGCTTTTATGAAAGGGTACTGTGTTACTTATTTTACTAGTATATTTATTATAGTAGCCCTCTACAGTGAATTTCAAACTTCAATAAAAAAATAAAATATATTTATCATGTATGAGAACATTCTGAGGGATTTATAATCGTGGCCAATATTTTGAACTAATGTGATAATGGCTATTTGGCTGCATTGTAATGCCCACTTGAATTATAAACTTATATGAAAGCATTCCAAATCCTATTTCAAAACTATGTGAATAGAGATTAGACTACAAAGGACTCACATTACTTCTTTTTACTTACTCTACTCCTCTTTACAAATTGTAGGAGGAAGACGTATTGTGATATTATAGTTTTTTAAATTGTAAGTTTATTCAAAGTTTGAAAACTAGAATTTATGATTAACTCCTTGAATTTTTTTATAGAATGATGAGTACAACCATATTATTTATTGTTTATCAAACTGCATTAGCTCATAAAGTCTGTTAAGAAAATAATTTGTATTAGGCCAGAGCAATATTGTAAGAGAAATATTGCTTTACAACAAAATTAGAGATAGGTTTTTTTTCCAGAAGAATGTGTTGTACTTTTAACTTAAAAAATGTCAATTCTGAATTTGATTCTGGTTTATTTAACTTTAATTTTTTTTTAAATCTTTTCAAAACATTGTTGATTCGATTTTGAGTTCTGTACAGAGTGTGGAATACGGAATTGATTCCAATTCCTCTTTGTGACCAGCATTTAAAACTATTGATATAATTGTTCTGTTCATATTGTTCTGTTACTATCCACCAAAAGAAACCCCTCTACTTAAGTAATTAAGAGTCATTGTTTATATTGACATATTTATTTGTTTTCAGATGTTCTAAATGTTAACTTTGGATATAATTTGCTGACCTTCATAATTCTTTACAACAATTTGATACCGATCTCACTTCAAGTAACCCTGGAAGTTGTAAGGTTTGTACAGGTAAAGTAGCAACATAACATAGAGTTTGTGTTCCGGCACTCATTGTGAGCAAGTGCACCTTCCTTTAATTTTCTCACTTCTGACAATTCACATATGTTAAGACTAAAAGGCACATTTTTTATATTTTGTCGCTTCCGCAAATTAATCAATTGCACTCTATTGGTTTATTTGGTCTGTCAATTCTCTTGCTTTAAATATTGCTTGGTTAATATATTTTTCTGACCATATATTTTGTTTGCGGTGGAGGGTGACTTATTCTGATAAAAATTGTTTAAAACAGGAGTAAGACTTTGCTTTCTGTAATTTCCTCTTAAAATTTGTATGGGCGGTAATTCTGAATAGCTAAAAAGTTGTGTAATATTATAATTATAAACATGCGTGGATAAATATTTCTACACCAAATAAGGCTTTGCACCATCTATGTTTTTAATTTTAAAAAAGATGTACTTTTAAAAATTTTGTTGATTTGTTGTTAATTGAAATATATTTTATAGACATATCCAATATCTCCAACATCAATATAAAAATGAAATACTTAGAAAATAATGACCACCACACATGCCAAAAATGTTAATTATACTAAGGTTTCATTACTGAAAATAAAATAAAGTTTACTTTACAATACAGTGAAACTCTGTTATGTTTTCATATGAATACAACCCACACCAATACTATAAGTGGAATGTTTTATCACCAAACTCTGGTTTTCATCATTTTTTGTCCCTCAAATTACTTTTTTATGCGTTTTACAGATTATTTAATGCCTCAGAGAAGCTGGAGAGTAGTGATGTGTCAAAGCTGAATTTCGAGTCCACTGAATCTTAACAAATTTGTTTTGGAGTATCTATCGCGGAGATTTCCTAAGGCTTTCCCCGTCATAAATTATTGGAATCATCCTGTTTCACCACATCCAGTCCAGCAACATAGCGGAAATTGAAATCTTCCTTTTGCCAAACTAGTTAACAATGAATCATGACGGTTAATGTTTGATTCCAGAGTGTCCTTTGTAGTCTAGATGTAATGTATTAGTTGAAACATAATGTTTAATTTGTCAGACTCATGTTTCTATATAACTGTGGAAAAATTATTGTTTGAATTTGAATTTCTCGAATAGTTTAAAGTATTGATTGAGTCATGAGGTTTGATCACTAGAAGGGTTCACTAGGGGGGGGAAGAAGTTCTTCCTGAACACAAGGTTCTTTTTCATCAAGTTATGACGAGAGTTTTTACGTTAAAATAATATATTTCTGACAGCTTTTATATGTAATCCCACAATGTCCATCAACTCAATATAAGTGAAATAAAATTCTAGCAAATCATATAATTTGATTAATTTGTTTCACAAAGCATTTATTATAGTTTGAAAGAGGAATAGATAACATACTCATTCTGCAGGCTGTGCATTGTGATTTATGCCATTGAATTTTCTGTAGACATATAGTTAGAATAGTTTTGTTGTTTTAAGATGCTATGAATTTGTATTGTGCATAGTACATTTTGTACTGTTCAAATAATTTTTACATATACATTTTTGTGTATGTAAGGTTATTTTATATATATATATATATATATATATATATATATATATATATATATATATATATATATATATATATAAAATATCATCAAGTTCTCCATTTCAAACTGACATAAAAGGACATACTATATAATGTACTGGAGTCCAAATAAACTCTTGAAAATTAACTAAAATAGGCTTGGAATTGTAAATCAAACATATGGGCAATTCTGGTGTCAAAATTATGGCTTGTGCATGACTTCTTAAAAAAACATTTAAGAAATAAATGTACTTAATAAGTTTTATAACATTAGAAAATGAAACTGCATTCATTTTCAAATTCTTGAATGCCCATTACACTGCAAGCTATGTTATTTGCAAATCAAAAATGCAAGACTTTACAATGTAGCAAATCTTAGTTGGAATATGTACGAGTATGTTTCAGTCTCAAGTTTTCTACAAGTCTGGATAAAGCAGAATCTAATTTATATGAATTATTGCCAAAATGTCTTAATTTAAACAACAAAGTTGTTACATATTGTATATAAAAACCAGACAATTAATTAGGTATTCTTACCTCTGTTAAATCCAAAAAGAACTGAGAAACTTCACAAGTTACATGTTTTAGAGATCACTGCGCTGTACATCGGACTACAGCGTAAAATAGAATCAGCCAAATGGTTTCATTTTTGTAGTTAAAATCGCATATCAATGTTAATATTTGTTAACTACATAAAACAAGCCATTTGGCATATTAAAGATCTCCAAAACATGTAAATTGTGACAATATCTTACGGTCGTTTTTGGATAGAATACTTAATCAACTGTCAATTTAATCCAAAAGTGACCACTACAAATAAATCTTCAAATAAAACACAGAATTAAAAATTTATATACTTATTAACACAAACAGCTATCTGTGCTATAAGTTAAAGCTTACAGAACAAACAATATGTCTGTTGTGAAACTGGAGATCTTGATGGATAAATTGTATTCATGTTGGTAAAATTAAATTGGTTTTTCAATCTAATCTATTTTTCTAATCTTTTTAATATTCTTTTTTGATAAATAATTATTAAAAAAACTCTCTGTGTTTTGACTAAACTTCAAGAGCATTTAAGACATTACATTTGTCTAAAACTAATTAATAAACCAGACCTTTTTCTTGCTGTTATTATTTGATGAATGAGAAAAACTATAATGTGCTTGTTGCTTTGTTCGGCAGGCAACTTTTATCAACATGGACTTGGATATGTACCATGAGGAATCTGACACCCCAGCCATGGCTCGCACTTCAAATCTCAATGAGGAGCTAGGCATGGTATGTTTGATAAACCCTTCAGCAATATCAGTTTGTAATTAAACATCATAACCAGATTTGTGTGAGTACAGGTCAATTAGAGTACAAATCGAGTTTAGATCCAATTTTCGAATATTGAGTCAAGTCAAATTTCAGTTGGTGTGTAGAAAAAAATCACTTTACTAGTTTAAATATTACCTTAAAATTCCTACTCTTACATTGAATTTATTATACATTTACCTTAGTTTTCTTATACATTGTGATATTTTTCAAATTGTGAAAAAATTATATATTAGTTAAACCTAATAAATAATTACTATAAGTAATACTTGTAAAATAAATGTTCAGTTGTACTATAGTGTGAAAGTGGGTGATATGTTGATATATAAAATCAATTCTAAATTATGATAGTTTTTGGGGGGAAACCCCAGGGAGCAACAGCTAAGTTTCTGCAAGACAAATTGTAACTTTTTAAATTTATATTTTGTTCATCATGGATGCATTTGTTGTATGTGCTGTGCCTTCATACCATGAATACTACACTTTACCATTGTTGGTTTCTCATTATGACACATTTATTGGCCCTCTTACTTGTCGCTTACCCTGAATTTCGGGTACCATTGTGACTGGGAAAATGGTAGCAAAATCAACTTGACTGAGAATTTCTATTACTTTCATGTTCCAATATTTAACTCTTGCTATTAGTAATTAAATTAATTTTTAAATAACATAATATTTGAGTATAATACTAATGCATATTGTTTTTTATTGTTATTTGTAGTTTTAATTAATTTTATATTTTCATGTACATTTTAAACTGATAATGTATGCGGGTCAAACATTAAACTCTTGTCACAGGTGAAGTACATATTCTCAGACAAGACTGGGACCCTGACAAGGAATGTGATGGAGTTTAAGGAGTGCAGTATAGGAGAACACTTGTACACACTGCCATCCACTTCTGAGCTCCAAGAATCATTGCTCATCCAGGTATCATCTGATACTCTCTCTCTCTTTTCTAAATATTCATTTGTTTAATAGACAGAAATTTGAATAGACATTAACAAACACAATTGCATAAAAGAAACTGAACAATGGTTTAAAAATTACTACACTCTTGTTATTTCTTGTTCATTATTTCATAACAGTACTAAATGCTAATAAAAAATACTTTTCCAAATGGTTTATTTTGTAGACAATACCTTTTGAAACCTTTGTGGAGTCGTCTGATGATGAAACCTTTGATTTCAAAAGGCCTTGTCCAAAAATAAACCATTTGGAAAATTGTGAAAATTAATGATTGCTAAAACATGTTTTTGTCTTACTTTGTGTATGGAAACACATACATAGATAGCTAAATTAAAGTTTATCAAGGCTAAGGGTGGTTTGAAATATTTTTGAGCCACTCCTGATGGCTTTATTTGCTTTATTGACAACAGAACAAAATCATTTAGCTCCAGAAATCTGATATTATCACAGATTTAACTCGAGTTCACATCCATATCTGATAAAATAAAAATGTTTAAATTCATTTAGCTATTAAATTCTTAGTTGCTATTTATGATTAAAGAGGGCAAAAAAACCAAGCTTTAACATTACAATTTAGAAAGGATAAGCAGAGCAGGACTACTTTTACCAGATTGGGAGGATATTTCTCTTTTTCTTCATAGAGTTTGTTTTTGTTATTATCTCTATGATAACGAAGAAGAATATCCTTCCAGACTGATAAAGGCAAGCCTGCTCTTTCTACTGTATCTAAGTTCTTTAGTTAGTATTAATTATTAGTTATACATTATATTTAGTTATTATTCATAGGTATTATTTATACAGGAGTCAGTATCAAATTCAGAAAACAGACCAAATTTTGAAGAGTTAAATGAGTAACATAACATGATTTGTTTTTTTCAGCAACTACAGAAAAAAGACACCCTTTCAAAGACAATACGAGAATTCATGGTTCTGATGTCAGTTTGCCATACTGTGATACCGGAGAAGGTGGCAAATTCTGACGATATCATCTATCACGCCTCTTCTCCTGGTAAATATTCTGATTATATCTTACCAAACAATAGTGCTGTGTTGTAAATGTGATATTGGGTAAGGAAATTCTACACTGCCATTCAATGCCATCTTTAGTAGTTCGGTTTAGTTGAACATTAATTATCTAAGGAGCTGATACTGATACCCTGTTATTAGTGATAACCTCTAGTGAAAAATGTATATTTTTTAACTGTTTTTATAGTTTCGCATTTCAACCCCATCAAAACTATAGTAGCTGACTATCAGTACGGTATAGATTGTATGCTTTACAGCACTAATTGGCTCTCGCTGCCTGGCTATACAGGTAATTGTTGCGATCTGTATGTAACGGCAATACGAGGGGGTACCCAAAAGAAACCGGAATTATTTTATAAAAATTATATATTATCAAATTTTTTTACAATACGACCTTATCTCCTTCAAAATAATCTCCATTACAACTAATACACTTGTCCCAACGGTATTTCCATTGATCAAAACATTTTTTGTAGTCATCTTTAGAAATGGCTGCAAGCTCGAGCTTCGTTTTTTTCTTAACCTCTTCAACGCTGTCAAATCGTTGAACTTTCAAGCCTCTTTTCATGTGTGGAAATAAAAAAAAGTCGCATGGAGCGAGGTCAGGCGAGTAAGGTGCGTGGGGCAGCGGAACCATGCCGTTTTTGGCTAAAAACTGCCTAACTAAGATGGCTGCGTTGTCGTGGTGGAAGAACCAGTCTCCAGTCTGCCACAAATCGGGTCTTTTCTGGCGAACACTGTTGCGCAATCTTCGTAAAATCTCCAAATAGTTCCTCTGATAGTCCAAATCTCTCTGATAGTTCCTCAATTGTCTGTCGACGGTCAGTGAGCACAAGTTCATGAATTTTTCAACATTTTCGTCCGTTCGAGAGGTTGATGGACATCCAGAACGAGGTTTGTCTTCAATCGACATGTTGCCATTTTTAAATCGAGCGAACCACTCGTAGACCTGAGTTTTCCCCATAGCATCATCTTTGTAAGCTGTATTCAATATTAAAATAGTTTCTGCAGCATTTTTACCAAGTAAAAAACAAAATTTCACAGCTGCACGTTGTTCACTTGAACTTGCCATGACAAAAAACGAAACAAGAACAAAACAGGGTTAGCGAAAACAGTCACTACGGACGAACAGAATGCGCTAGGACAACAGAACTGGGGTCACTGAGCTCGCAATGGGTTGCGCGACACACGCCTAGCGGCAGGAATGTGTACTACATACACGCTGCCGGCTGCCAGCAATACAATTCCGGTTACTTTTGGGTACCCCCCTCGTATACCTTACTCCTCAATTGACATTACAATAACTATTAATTGTATTATAGTTTAATTATTATTCTGTTGTAATATTGTTCATAGTGTTCTTTATGTTATTTATTTCATTATTATTATGGTTATTTGAAATAAAACTTAATAATAACTAAAAACTAATATATTTACTGTTTTTATACAGTATATTGAAAACGATGCTACTAAAGATGATTTGTATCATTGTAACTATCTTATTTTTCCAGAAACATTCTCCGATCTTAACATGGTTTTCTACCATAGCATTCCTAGACACTTTCAAAACTAAGTTATACAGTGAAAGGGATCTATAAACTTACATGCGTGATTGTTAAAGGTCCCATTAAATGTTCTTAGATGTATTCATCATATACACTAATACCAGATCTCTTACTCTTGTATGATTCAACAACATTTATCTATTATTTTAAGGAGAGGACTATGTCCTTTTAAACATTATTCTTTTTTTGTATTTTAAATTGTTTATGAGATGTTTAACATTTACTCTGTCATCCTATCTCCTACAGAGAGCTATAATGCATTTAATGAGATAATGAGATAATGAGATAATGATTTATTTTCGATAAATATTTACAATTTAATCATAAATTACTCATTTGAAAATACTAAACCATCTTTAACCAGTTGCGATGGTTTAGCAATACATAAAAAACATAACTTAGAGTCTACCTTTACAAAATAAATATTGCGACGAGCTCGTGCAACATCTTAACCAACACAGTATGTACACTACCTAAGTCAACAAAACAACATACAAAAAACAATAGTCAGAACATAATTAGACAAAAGCAAAGCTTCACTTCTAATAAAAAAAATATGTGACATCATAAGTAACATAACAAAATGTCGTAGCTAAGATATATAATCAAATTGAAATTAACAAAGTTCCACAAAAGAAAATACTAATAACAATAATGATTGAACTGTAATATTGTACTAAGTATCTGTAAAAGAAACAAAAATAACAAAAATAGCATAATCTTACTCAAAATATTATTTCAAACTTATTCACATTCAGCAAAATATACCAAATCAGACTATCTCAGGATATGTATCAGTATTGACGTGTCCTCAAAGTTAAAAAGCCATTGCTTTAATTTATTTTTAAACCTAATTTTTTGATCTACACAATTTAATGTCTGCTGGTATTTCATTAAATAGTTTTGCACCTAAAAAAATAAAAGATCTTGTCATTAAGGATTTTGAAACTTTTGGTTTTCTTAATAAATTGGCTGATTTACTACGTGTGTTGTGATTATGCATTATAAGCTCGGTTTCATTATTGCCACTACGAATAAAGAAAATTTGAAGAACCTTGAAGATATATAAATGTTGTAAAGGTAATATATTTTGTTGATGAAATAGATTAAAAGATGATTCTCTTTTATTTTTATGTAATATAATCCTAATATAATGATTCTGCACTGTTCTTACTTTTGTTATTAAATTCTTGAAAGTTCCTCCCCAACAATGAATGCCATATTGTAATTTAGAGTTTATGAGAGCGAAATAGAGTATCTTTAAAAGCCTTTGGTCACATATATTCCTCAAAAAATAAAATTTTCGAATGCTCCCTTTTAATCCTCTTGTTAGCTCCTCAATGTGATCCTTCCAAGATAATTCCCTGTCTATTATAACCCCCAAATATTTGAAGGATCCCACATTTTCTATGGCTAGACAATTACAATTTGGCTCACTTTGACAATTTAATGAATGATACTTAAATTGGATCTCTTCAAATAAGGGCCTATTCATTTTAAAATTTAAAACTTTTGTTTTTGAAACATTGACACACATTTTATTTTCTAAACACCAACTATTCAAGAAGGAGAGTGTTTCATTTACACTGTTACATAATCTCTGGCTATCTATATTCCAAAACAAAAAAGCAACATCATCAGCGAACGCGGTTACCCTTCCTTCGAATTGGACTTCTAAAAGATCATTAATAAAAATTAAAAACAAAGTAGCTGATAAAACGGATCCTTGCGGTACACCTTTTTTTTTCCCTTGTCTAATATCTTCCCAACTGTCACTTTACAGATGAGCGAGCTCTGCTTCAGGGTGCAAAAGCTTTTGGATTTGTGTTTGACACAAGGACACCTGAATCAGTGGAAATAGTAGCTTTAGGTAGCAGAGAAAAATATGAAATATTAAGTGTAATAGAATTTACTAGTGCAAGAAAAAGGATGTCTGTGATCACAAGAACTCCACAAGGAAAAATAAAACTATTTTGTAAAGTAAGTAACACAAAAAGTTCTCCACTTTTTAATGTTTTGCATGAAATCTTAATTGCATGATATAAATTATCTGTTTTTATTTATATAAATCTTTATAATAAAAAATTCTTTAGTAATTTAAGTTACTATTGAACAATGTTTTAAATTCTAGCATTAATCAAGTTTTAAGTTTATTGATTTACTGTAAAGCAATTCAAGAAATCTGTAAATATGTCTACAGGGTGCTGATACTGTGATATACGAGAGGTTGTCTGCATCTGGTCGTACATACGCAGACACTACACTCAAACATCTTGAAGAATTTGCGCAGGCCGGTTTGCGCACACTTTGCTTCGCTACTGCCGACTTGTCAGAGAGGACTTATAGTGTAAGTTCCTCCTGAATCTTGTATTATTTATCAATTATAAATTTTTAATTTGTATCGATAAGTATATATTTACTCATACTGTTCTGATAGAAAACCTTTTATATAGGAATGGAAAGAAATGTACCAGAAGGCTTGCACCTCAATGCAAAATCGGGAAACCAAAATAGAAGATGCTGCCAACCTTATTGAGAAAGATTTAGTCTTGTTAGGAGCAACTGCAGTTGAGGATAAACTACAGGATAAGGTAATATCATTATTTTATTCATGTTTAATATACATTTACAATAAACTGTGGTGATAGTTAAAGACAAATAGATCAGACGCAATGAGACAAATGTTTAATGTAAAGTAAATTTATTTAAGTATTTTTATTTCTGAATGTTGATTTTGTGTATCATGAACAGAAGACGTCAGTTACACAGCCTAGTGTGTGATGAGAATGTACACCTGTGCTTTGTCAACTTACATGCGTTTTAGTGAATTCATTTCACCACATCATTCGCTAATATCTTGAGTGATGCCACCTTTTTTACGACGTACATTTATTCGATTAACACATATTATACAATAAATAAGATTATATACTATTATTTACATGTTGTTATATATTATGTTAGCTTAAAAAAAATACACTAAAAGATCAACTGTGTAACCAAAATAATCCTTATGGTAAAACAATTTAGAATAATTGGATTTATGAATAATTGACTATGAAATTGATTTGAAATTTTATTAAGATCCGAAAATTTTGGTTTAGAAAATGTCAGAGTGTTTGAATTCTAAGATATCTCTGACTACCAGGATTAAAAAATGTAGGTCTAAGCTGAATTTGATTCTCTTATTTTCCATATTTTATAGCCCTGTACTGCAAATTGACTATTAACATTAACACTTTCGTCAAACAGTAGTCAACGCTACTATAGTTTCGACTTCTAATAAGTCATCTTCTGGTGTCAATAAGTATTAAAAGCGAGGATTATCCATCTGGAGTCATCATAGTTTAAAATTACGAATACAGCACCAATACTCAACAAATAAATAACGGAACACACATTTGATAGGCCCATCACAGACAATTATTTAACATAACACGATCACGGTTAGCAGACCACTATTGACCATCTGTTGACTTATGTTTGAACTGTTTGACGAAGGTGTTAATGTTAATACGGATTTCCTTCTCTATCAGCCAATCCTGAAGTTAACACATAGTTGTATTACATAAGTTTAGGTAAACTAATTTCATAGCTGTTCTGATGTAACTAGGTGCCAGAGACAATAGCTGCCCTGATCAAGGCCGACATCAACGTGTGGGTGTTGACGGGTGACAAGCAGGAGACCGCCATCAACATCGGCTACTCCTCCAAGCTCATCAGTCACGGCACACCACTGCTCATACTTAACGAATCTAGTCTGGATGTAAGTTGTCAGCAGATTTTATTATTCTATGTTTAGGACATTGTCTGAGGATTGCGAGGATAGAGTCCATTTGTAATACAGTTCGTTTTACCACCTTCACGTAATATGTTTACATTTTAAACATTTGAAATGAAGCAATTTTCATCTGGTATAACGAAATTTAAAAAATGTATTTGTTAGATTAAGGTACACATAATGTGACACAAAAGCTAACAAACATTCGGGGAAGTTTAACTGTATATACCTGTTTACTATACATATTTTTAAAATATTATAAAGTTTGTGTTTTTACAACAGCAAACCTATTTACATATACTAATGTCTATTCTTAAATAGTTAATTTAATCCATAAGTTTCCTACTGTTTGAATTTCTCTTGTCTGTTGGTACAATCTTACTTTGGGCCTTCTGAAAAGTTGAAAAAATAAAAGAAATTGCAGAACATATTTTATTAGATTGTATACATTATTATCAAACAAATGTGTCACCTAAAATTTTATTTTAAGAAATCACTTCTTATATAACCATACTGCCAAGTGCTCAAGAAGAGGTTTACACAGTTCTAATGTCAATCAGTCTAATATAAATAAACAAGAAAATCAGTGATTTACATGAATATTTTAATGTAAGGATAAAAATACTTCCGTAACTGTCCGATATACACAAACCAAATACTTAGTTTTGCGCATAGAGGAAGGCAACTTCCATGACAGATCTCCTGCATCAAGAAAATGTAGGTTTGACTTTTGCCTTGGATCTTTCCCTTTTCTATAAGGAATGAACACTCGGTAGTCAACACTCGGAACTGTCACTATCTTACCTGAGTCTGTGACAGGGCCTGAGGGAGCTGATCCACAGACACTGTGCAGATCTAGGAGAAGCACTAGGCAAGTCCAACAACAATATCTGTCTGGTGGTGGATGGCCAAAGTCTCAAGTTTGCCCTGACCCACGAACTGCGGAGGGAATTTTTGCAGCTGTGCATCAGTTGTAAATCTGTTATTTGCTGCCGTGTCTCACCCATGCAGAAGGCAGAGGTAAGTAGTGAAATAAACAAACATTGAATGTGCTCCATTCTTTTTGTAGAGAATTGTTTTAGAAATAAAACTCTTTCAGATGTTTTACATATTACAGCTAAATTATTCAGTAGTGTAAGATCATCTAAAAGGTACTTTAGAAGCTTGATTCAAAGAAATGTGGACTTCTTAATAAACATAGCTCACTAGTGGCTTTTCAAAGATTTTAATATACAGCAAAGTAATTAAACAGATCTCATTAAGTTCTAGTAATGTTGCAAGGTATAACTTAGTGGTTGATGAACACCAAAGTAAGGAAATATTGTGATTTTATAAACTATATTTGACTTGAAATTGTTATTCTATGTTTATGTTCGTGCATTAGATTACATCTATTCGTGAATGACAGTTAGTTGATCACTAGTGCTAGTATGAAAATTACCAATCACTACACCATATTTTTGTTGTACTTTGGGTTAAAAAAAACATATGTAGATAACTTAATTAACAAATTAATGCTGTTTTTTTAATAATATTTTGCTTGCCAGTTAGTATTTTGTATGTGTATGATCTGGCCATGTTTCTGCTTCATCTATTCACAGACAACATCTAATCAACATTACACAAATTACAGATGGATAAATAATATTTTTTTCTTATTTCATGAAGTCACCTCACCATTATGTAATTAAAATCACGCATACATGGCAGAAATCAATTTACCACAATAAAATATGGGTTTTATTAGATATAATAGTTTGTTAGTTTTAAATTGAGTAGTGGATATAGGCTATCCATTTTTTGTGTGGATATATTACTTCTTGTTACAGGTATTACTTGTTTATTATCCTTAAGTATATGTAATAAGATCTTGAGAATTTAAAACGAGAAAAAATATTTTATCCCGACGATATCCCAATAAATACCTACATTATCTTTAAATTTGCTTCTTACCTTCATAAATTCCTTTGCTTCATAAATGTTGCAGGTGGTGGACCTTGTGACGAGTAACACCAAGAGTGTGACGTTGGCTATCGGTGATGGTGCCAATGACGTGGCGATGATACAGAAGGCACATGTGGGGGTCGGTATTTCTGGGGTGGAGGGACTGCAAGCAGCATGTGCCAGTGACTACTCCATAGCACAAGTTAGTGGCCAATCTATAGATCTAACATGAGTTCTTAAAAGTTATTGATTTGGCTGTGTTATTCTTGTGGCTGTTAATAATATGAACTGTTACCAACTGTAAAAATCATCCTTTCCTCACGGTACAAGCAGCTGTGATAAAGACTATCCAGAAGTCAATAAATTTGCTGTTTTTCACATTGGGCTGTATATGATTTAAATGTATATTATAAAATCATTCTAGATGTACAATAATCAGTAATATTCCCCTTTCATAGTTACCAGTCTGCATTAGATTTCTTTTTGGTTACACTACTGTTTCTCAAAATTTCTGTTTCAAGCCATCCAAATTTCTTGTATCTCTCAGATCACCGATTCATCTGCAAAAGCTATAATTCATGCAGCTATAAAGCTATAATTCTTAAGGTAATTTAACCTTCAAGAAGAATATCCTACTGTACATGATCAAGAATGGAACCATGAGGACTTTATGTGTACTGTTACAATGTTCTTAATAATGATTTAGATGTCATATCAAAATTGAAAATATGAAATATGTAGCCTACAAAATCGGAAAAAACTTTTTAATTACTTGCGGAAATGTGGAATTTATATTTTCAGTTGCCTTAGCTCATTTCCAGTACTACATTTAATACTAATACTGAAAACTGTATCTTCAGACAAGGTTGAGATTCTCTATATGAGCTTATTTCATTCTTATTATCTTTTATCCCTGTGTTATCACACAACCAAATGGCCCTGTTGTTAGTACTACAAGAATTAAAACAGCCGCTGCTAATGCAAGCAGTGATAGTGAACACAAGCAAAACCTCATAGGAAACTATTCAATTTCTTAAATAAATCTAAGGTTTACAAAAAAATACTTCCACAGAGATTGTCTAGGTTATATTGACAGTGTCAACTGAAAACATTGTTCTGTACAGTTCCGATTCCTGCTGAAGCTCCTGTTTGTACACGGCTCGTGGAACTACAGCCGGCTCTGTGAGCTGATATTGTACAGCTTCTACAAGAACATCTGTCTGTACGTCATGGAGCTGTGGTTCGCCATCTACTCGGGCTGGTCCGGTCAGATACTCTTTGAGAGATGGACCATCGGGCTCTACAATGTGGTAAGCATCACTGTGAAATACAGTTAAGTACAGTATTTTTCTAATTCAATGTAACTAATGGTAAGTACACCATTTTCCAATTTAAATTTGTATTTTTTACTTTATTTAGCATGCAAAGTATAAATTTCCATTGATAGTTGTGTATTTACTTTTTAGCTGCATTAAGTTAAAAAAAAATTTGAAGCGTTTTTATAGTTTTGTAATCTAAGGACTTTATGAATAAATACCTTTAATAGATATTTGCAAATTTAAAAAAACGGACTTTAATTAAATGTTTGGTGTTCTCACCTATAGAGATGGAGTAAGGTACACTTTTTCGTACAAAGTTACTTATTTACTTTAATATTTTTCAAACTAAATAATATATAAAATAATAATAATAATAATATATATACGAAAGTATCAAGTTTTACTGCTTACAGAGATGGTTTCATAGGCATATAACATTAAATCTACTCATGGTGAAAATAGTTTTTCTTTCTAAAGAGTAGTTTTTAAAATAGTTTAATATTTTAGAGTAACAATAATGAAGTGAGTACTATATATCACTTAAAGAGGAAAGAAAGGGGTTTCAGTTAAAAGTAAATTTTCTGTATAATATTTTAGAAAGCAAATTTGAACATTTATATGGTGTTGTGCAGTCCTTTCTTTACACATATAAAATGCCATACTGGAATGTGTTAATGAACTCAATAAGCTGCTTGTAGTAGTTATCTATATATTTTGTCTCCGGTGAAACCTCATGTATTGGCTGTTTTAATATTGTTGTACAGAATAGCAGAGTTGCTTATACAGATCTTTTAGGTATGGATCATGAATGCCTTGTTGTAGTCTGTGCTGTTGTTTTGGCTGCCCATGTTTGTAACAAGGATACTTGTAATTACTTTGTGTCTTGTTAGCTGTTCACAGCAGCCCCACCACTGGCCATGGGTATATTGGACCAGATATGTTCAGCCAACACCATGCTGCGCTACCCCAGGCTCTACTCCCATAAGGCCTTTCAGTTTGACGTCAAACTGTTCTGGGTGTGGATCATAAATGCCTTGTTCCACTCTGTGCTGTTGTTCTGGCTGCCCATGTTTGCGGTCAAGAATGACATCATTTGGACCAGTGGCAAAGAAGGAGGCTACTTGGTGCTGGGCAACATGGTTTACACTGTGAGTTGCAACAGATTTCTAAATTCAATAGTTGTTATGATGACTTTTGATTTATATACAGTTCATTTTTTAATGTTATTTTTATTTTGTTCAGTTTTATATATATATATCTTATATATATAAAAATCTTGAGTCACGATGTATGTTGCCAATAAACTCCAAAACGACTGAACCAATTTCAATCAAATTTCACATGTATCCGTAATTTAGTCTAACTTAGAAGATAGGATAGTTATTATCTGAATTATTCGCTTATGTCGTGAATATAAACGAATAAAATGAAGAAAAGTTTTCAAAGCGCCTGCACATTATAACCTGCAATTACGAGATAGATACGTATATTAAACAGTGAAACACTATTTGAAGGCGCTAAGTTATGATGTATAATTGTCTAAACTAAATTTTTGGTTGAACTTAAAGGTTGAGTGGTAGACCACTTTGTAATAAAATACATTATGCATGTACAATACATTTTTGACATATTTTCTTGATCGTGACATCAAGGTAAAATCTACATCGGGGTTGGAAATATAATTTACTTCAACCAGAAATGCTCATACGCGGGCAAAACTTACGAAAAGCGTGCGAAGCCACGTGAAACAGCTAGTATATATATATATATATTTCTACTTGTATTTTTATGTTTACATCAAGTCAAACATTAATAAAGTCAAAAAGAATTCAAATTTATTGTTGTAATTCCATAGGAATAATTAAATTAGCAATAATATAATTATTTTGTACATTGTACATTTAGATAGTCTTTTGGGATTTAATTTGTGTCTTCATTTATTAAACATGTTTAGTGTGAAACTGTTCTTCAATCATAACCAACACTTAAATTTAATCTCAGTGCCAAGCGTGTTAACATAATTTAATTACAAAAATAAAACTATAAAAGTTTATTGGACCGAGTTTCAAAATATCTACAGTCAAAACTATAAATGTGTCATTTATGTGTCAATTATGAAAAAATCATTTATAAAAATATATATTTAATTGGAGGAAATTTAAGAGTTTATCTGTTTCAAAAAAATGGAAAAATCTTTGAAGTATTATTTTTAAAGTCATGGAACAACTTGTAACAACAGCTTTAAGGTGCAAGTGATGTGAGGCATTGTGTCCTTTTTATATTTATATGAGTTTATGAGTCTATACTACAGGACAGACATTGTTAATGGTGATATTTCACTACATTATGAACCAAGTTTTGCAAGGAGACCATACATCAGGGGTGTAATTAATTGACAGTCTTGTGGATTTCAATACAATGTTTTTTTTTTTTTTTTTTGTAATATATGTGTAATCTTTTTAAATCTCATTGCGGACAATAAATTATTTGAAAGGATAATAAGATTTCAGACATTTGGTATCGGTAAGTAGTTAACAAAACCGAAAGAAATGCTTTGGTACAAAACCTGACATAAGGTTAAGCAAGCAAGAAAGTTAATAAATCAACAAAATTTCTTTTGTTTTTTTATAGTTTTTATATTGTTAAATATGGCTGTTGCATATCCATCATCATGTTTTGTTCTTTTATTAATTGTCAAGCATGCCTTATCTTATGTATAATGTTTTGAACACCTGAAAATATGACAGATACCATTTTTTAAATACGTCTTTTAGTGGATGTGTGTAATATTATTTTCTGAACAAGTTGTGAGACATTTGAAATGTCATATGATTTTTTAAATCTCTCTGGATAAAAAACAGCCAAACAAAATAAATCATCATTAGATTTTGGTTATAATCTTCCTCACTGAGACATTGACATTGTTGCAGTATGTGGTGGTGACTGTGTGTGTGAAGGCAGGTCTACACATGAATTACTGGACTTGGCTCACTCACCTGGCTATCTGGGGTTCCATCATAGCCTGGTTCTTGCTCATTGTCGTCTACAGGTTGTACTTTAGTTCATTAGATTTGAGAGCATACTAGTTCATTTCAGTGGCATATAATAGTGTATTGAACCAGGTGACAATAAAATTGAAAATTCTCAAAAACAAATTTTCTGTCTCAAAGTTGAAGTCAAAACATTTTTTACTGAGACAAAACTTAGAGAATTGTAATGTAAGCAAAACTTAATTTATACAGCAATTTGAATTAAGAGCTGATAGAAGATAACTATAGAGCAAACATGTTGTCTTAACAACTAGTAATGAAGACTATAAGATCAAATATTTACCTATTAATTTATTGAAGAGTATTTTAGCATATTCAAATCAAATAATTGTAATAATTATTGCCTGTTTTATCATTAATTAATATTAATTATTATGTTATAGTCGATTTTGGCCTACAATACCATTTGGACAAGTGATGGCAGGCATGGACAAGATGTTGTTCACTTCTCCAGTGTTCTGGTTCGGCATAGTGCTGATACCTTTTGCAGTCCTCGTAACAGACATTAGTGTCATAGCGTAAGTATTTTATGAAATCATTTAATTATCTTATTTCAACATTTTGTGTAAAATTGTTTCATTGTGGTTCAAAAACATAGCTGTCATCTGATCATGTATTAGTCTTCTACATTCCAAAAATATTCATTGTTCACAGAAGTAACATAAAGTACAATGGTGAGAGAATGTCTAGCATTGTTGTCACCAAATTTATAAGAATTCATCAGGCTCTGAATATTACCACTTTCCACCCTTGGGTTATTTGGGGTTATACTGTTGCTTTCTTTGTATAACTGGACTTTTAAGTCCCAGTCCCAGCTTAACCACTCTCCCTTTCAGTATTGTTCCTTAGGGTTACTGTTCTCTTTTAATAACCAGCAATTGTTTTAGGAGTAGCTGATCCTGTGATTGAACAACATGTTTAGGTTGAACTCTTTATTTGTAAAAATATAAGACAGAGCATTTTAGTTCAAATTGGCATTGATATTGATAAAAATTATTTTTTTTAAACGCTATATACGAGATTGTTAATTTAATATAAATTCAAATCTAATAAAACTGAAACATTATTTAAACTACTAATTACGCGTATTAGAGCATTTCTTATCTAAGGTTTCAAAGATAAGGTCTATCATATTATCTTATCATCTGGGCAGATAAAGGATATTTGGTTATGGCTCTGTAAGACACATATAACAGAGTAGCAGGTTGACAGAGCTAGATAAATGGTGCACTCATCCCCCTGCTGCGGATGTAGGTTGTCTAAAAATACTGCCTAGTCAACCGCGATAAGCACAGAGTGTGCGCCTGTCATACTAGAGTGTGCGCCTGTCATACTGAAGGCTTTTTGTTAACTAAAAAACTCTCAAGGAGACACAAAGTATAATTTTGTATATAGTGTATAATTGCGTTTGGCGTTTTGGTCAAAGTCTATCATTGGGATATATCCATCTACGGTGTGGGAAGGGTTAATGTACATATGAAATATGAACATGGTCATGGCACCAAAAGAGCTAATTTCAACCACATTGTTTGTAGGCAATTAATATTTGAATCATTTTAAGCTGTGTCACAAACCATGACCAATTGCTATAAAAATTCCTAATGTGTAAACTGTTCATTAAAAAATAGAAGAAAATTTCCTCAAATTTATTTTTAATGAAATAGTACTTACAGTAACTATAACAGTTCTATAATTTTAGGTTAATCTAAATATTTTTGTAGTTGTTTAACATTATTAATTTAATATTGGTCATGTAAATTATTTCTCAATTTTGTTCTGCTTTCAGATTTAAGTCAACTGTGTTCAAAACACTGTCCGAGTCAGTGCGAGAGAGTGAGATTCGTAAGACTGATCCTCACTCAGTCATCGACGAAAGCAAAAACTCGTAAGTGCTTTTATGACATTTCAAAAGTAAGATGTTATTGCATGTTTCTGATAACCAATACTGCTTATTCAGTTTGATTATGTTGGGCTTCTCAGTATTTAAGCATTTATTCTAGCCTTGTGGGAGTCGAGGTTGCTCTTTTTTCTTCTCGCTTGAAGCACATTTATGATTTTTTTTAGTGTGTTTTAATTACCATTTTGCTATAAAATGTGTGCTGTTTATTTAAACAAATTTAAATATTCTTTACAAGAACTGATTTTAAATAACTTTAATAATGTAAAAATATAAATAGCATATAAAACACGAAATAACTATGTAACCAAGTAATCAATTAACTTAACGAAGTAGGATTTCAGTAACGTGTACTTGATTGAAGGGTTTCTAAGGACAGAATTAAAAAATATTTATTTTAGAATTTAGTTACAGTTAAGTTTACCTACTTGCTAGAAATAGGTGATATTGTACACATTTTAATAGCTATCAAGCAACAGGTTTTAATGAGGTTATCTTGCAACAATGCAATTTTAAGTTGGTGCAATTGATTTTGGATTTGGAAAATAATTTTTTATATTAAATATAAGGCCTTTAAACTAGCATCCTTTAATACAAAAAAGTAGAAATGTTTATCGCTCCATGTGAAATTACAGACTTTAAAAGTAGGAATTTAGAGCATTTTGTAATCAGGGCCAAATAAAATCAGCTAAAGTTGAATAAGTAAAATTTGTACTATATGAACATGACTTACAGCTTCAGGAAGTGACATGTTTTTTATTAATAATTCCGTTTAGAAAACAAAAATTAATAAACATGCCATTTAATTTATATTTTATTAAAGAAATACAATTTCCTTAAATCATAAATTAATAAAATACTTGTCACTCGTTGAAGCTATAACTCATGTACATTCGGTAAAAAGTTTACTTTTTTTAACTGCAGCCAATTCCATTTGGGCCTAATTAAAAAATTGTCTGAATCGCTAACCTTGAAATGTCTGTAATTCCTCATGGTCTTATAAAATAATGTGTATATTGTTTTTATATTCAAAGAAGTTATCTTAACGGGCTATAAACTTACAATAAAAATATTTTCTAAACCCATAATCGATTGCAGTACCTAAATTAATGTTGGTAGATGTTATTCATTAGATAGATATAGAAACAGTTCTCTAAAATCATCATGTTGCACTACAATATTAATTTCAAGAATGGTTAAAATAATATGTAGAAAAATAATTAATATTATCCCGTATCTCATAAATGCAGACGTGATTTGACTAAAGATGGTGTTGGTATATATATATAATTATGCCATAAAACCTCATAAACACTTTTTCTTCTTCTTTAAATTTTACATTTTTTACATTCCAAATTAAACAGACGAAAGTATAAAATATTAGTATGCTTGCTTATTGTGTGTTATTTATTGTTCTTATTCAGTCCAAACTGCTTATGAGTGTGTTTTAATGTAAAATAAACATATCAATATAACATTATAACAATGTTTGAAACCAAACCCTACATGATAAATCAGATTATCATTATTTAAAAATACGTATAGAATTACTTGTTGTAAAGGCGGTATAGTGAAATACTGAAGAATAAACTGGCAAAAGTCTGAAATCATCACAATTCTTTATTCTTGCTGCATCGATCTAGCTGTATGTCACCATCATTCTTCGCCCGTTAGTGATTTGATTGGTTTTCTCTAAACCAGTGCATAGTTCAAAGACACTTAATCTATAATTAACCTTGAGACTGATCAAACTGGATTGATGAAACTACTGATTGTGTAAAGAGTTCATGGTAATATTTACATTGATTGTCAATCAGACTCATTCCCAATACTGCCATTTATTTTGTTTGGTGAGCTTTGAGGAAGATTTATAGCAACACTACAAGTACTTTACTAAGTGAGCACTGGCCTGACTGCAGACTCCTTAAGCAAACTAATATTTTTCAGTTAGAATTAGCAATAAACTTTGCATTAAGATACATTTCATCAGTCTTCAAAATGATTTTCATAGTCACATCAGTCATTGGAGACTAATCCAGAGTAATTGTGCAGAATAGTCATGTTAGGTAGTAACACTTTACTGGTTCAAGAATTTAAACCAGAGTCTCCTGTGTGCTGCAATGTAGCTCTTATATTATTCTATCTATCAATGGCCACCAATGGAATATAACATACTAAAACCCTATTTTCTACAAAAATATGTGTACATACAACAGTAAAATAAATTTTTAAACAGTATGAATTAAAGAACAAGTATTGAACATAAAAGATTAACATTTTTTAAGGAAAGGGAGGAAAATGCATTTATACATAGAGGTGATCACCACTACAATAGTCACAAACTACAGGCTGGCAACTCTCACATGATCCTATAAAATTTATAAAAAATAAAACATTTAATTGAATAAAAAACGTCTTATATGACAAAAATAAATCTTATAAAAAACTAAAGAGACATATACAGTACCTCTCACAGATACACAAAACGTATTACACTAGTATTATATAAGAAACAAACAGGACTTTTTGTTGACTGTTTTGTTGCATTTTTTTAATAGCAACAGTTAATTATCAAAACTGTAGTAATTACTTGCTATAAATTACTGTTGTTTTTTCTGTCAATATTACTATATCAACTCTCCTCCTTATTCTGTTTAATAAGATTTCCATACAGGTTAGTGGCCCATGAGGACGGGCAGAATAGGACTTAATGAGGATCGATCTCTCCTTAAAAAAATGAACCCTCCATGGTATGATTCTCAAATATAGATGGCAGCATAATCAGTGCCTACGTAAATGAGTCCCTAATACAAAGGTCGTTCAGAAAGTACATCGCCGAGGCGTACCATTGCCAAACGGGTGTGAACAGATCTCAATTGCACTTTCTAGCTACGTTCAGTACACGTCCGGCAGTGTCACAATGAAGGTCGCTATGCCATTCTTAGCGCTCTAGTCTTAAAAACATCTGCTGCAATCAAAATCTCCTGATTGTAAAGAATATAGTGTCACTAGATATATTTTGGTAAAGAAAATGAAACCAGTGAAAATTCATTGTGCGTATGAGTTATATTGTAGTTAAATATAACTGCAATATATTATGGTGCCAATTGTTTCTTGAAGAATGAACTAATAAATATTCATGACGAAAAGTGAATTGGCCAATCTCCTGTAGTTCCTGATGAACTCGTGGAACAAACCGTATAGGTTTGGGCTGTAGTGAGTGAAATTGTGACTGAAAAACTTGGATATTGTAAATGTTATGCCCGATTGGCACCAAAACTCTTGACTGATGAACTCAAAACAAAGAGAATGGTATCTGCTCTAAAGTTTCTTATCCAGTGCCATTAGGGCAAGAAACCTCTTTACAGTTTTAATCACAAACTTTGAAAAACTATCACACGTATCAAAAAAGTGTTTTGTCTTTTTAAAAGTGAACACAGTGTAAATATAAATATAATAGTATATCTAGAAAATTACCTGATATAGTTTATTGAATCACTCATGATGGAACGTTGTAATTCATTTTTTTATAATTATGTAAATTGAAAGTAATTATTTTGTTCACTGAATTCCTTTTATAGGAACATATACTCAGCTTCGTTGTGTTTACCTCTGCTACATCTGTCGGTCTTGTGTAGTCTATGGGCTGGCTCGATGCTCACCACTAGAGTGGTATTTCCAGGTACCACCATCTTGTGTTAGACACGTGTTTATCTTGATTTCACATTGTGTTTATCTATGCTAGATCCATTTGTCTTGTATTCTATACAGAGCCTAATTACTTTGTTTTTGTCAAAATACTATTATAAAATCCTATACAAATTCACCATAAAAGTGTTTAAAATTATTTTCTGATTTAATATCATATCTTAATGTGAGTATATGTTCCCATTATCACTAACCAGTAATTAAATATTAGTGTTGGAAAACTACTGAAATTATTTTACCATTTGATTTTTGTATTATATCTTTTTGTAGATGGACTTTCACATAAACTGTGTTATGTAAAATTAGTTTGCATTGCTAGTTTTTTTTTAATAAAAAAATATATAGACATTTAATTGTAATATATGAAGTTGCTTTCTTATACTTATTGTTCTAGTAGGTGGTGTAATAAATTAAATCAAGCAAAGGAGATATATTTCCAATATTCCAAAATACATCTAATGATCCTTTTTAGAATCATTGCCTATGATGACCTGTAGGAACAAAGATACTAAGTTCATTTTTAAAATACCAGACATTTGACTGATTTTTAATTTGGACAAATAGTTATGTAATCTGACTGAATATTCATGAAATTTATTACATTATTAGTATGTATATAAAAAGCACCTTGCAATTCTCAATGGTACAGTTATATCATGAAAAGATTAACGTGTCTTTCTAGTTAATTGATATAATATTTAATTGCTAATCAAGGCCAACTTAAGTCTCAATTCTGTCTTTTTTACAACAACAAACTAGAATTACTAAAATTTAAAATACTATTTCTGAAGATAGGAACGTAATTGAACAAAAAAATGGGACAATGGTTAATGTGACTAGACATCAGCCACATCTCCATTTGTCAGTCAGACAAGTTTTAGAAATATTTGAGAAATAAATTTCTGAGTCCTAAACTGGTAGATAGGTAATTGGTAGCCGGGGAGCCAAGAGCCAATTTACACTATACAGTATAAGCACACAACCTGGTTTTTCTTGAAGTCGATTTTCAACCATGTTAGTTTTGATGACAGGCCAATGGCCTTTGGGGATTGGAAGAATACAACTTAAAAGAGAACCGCCCTATCCTTGAAAAAATGGTGTGGAATGTTTTTGGGTAATTTAGAGGTGAAGGAATACAGTAATATTTCTTTATCTATGCTAGCACATTATTAGTGTTTTTCAACAAAGGTGATCAGTCTTGATTCCATTAGCTTTGTGTAATTTATAAGGTGACTTACATGACTAACAAATTCTAACCCACTGGGATTGGTTACCATTAGCAATGGTATTCTGTAAAACATGTTTTATTTTTTACAATACAATTAATTTTTGTTAATTCTACATTCTTTTGTTTTAAGTTTAGTTTTGTTTAACTCAATATAATAAATTAGCAAAATATACCAATTAATGGGCTTTAATTATTTTTTAGCCGGTTCTGGAGATACATTTCGCTACTACGAAAACCTGCGAGTTGGTGTGATACCTGGAATAAAAATGAAAGGCAAAGAAGTTACTAGTAAAACATTAACAACAACTAAGAATAATTTTGTAAAGTTAATTGAAATAACTGTTTTTAATCAGAGTTTTATTTTTTTACTTGTTACATTTAGCTGTATATGAAATTATTTCAGTATGTTATATATAACTTAAGTACAGCCTGTTTTAATTTAAATATGTATATACCCCTTGTTAGAAGGCACCTTTTTGATTATTTTTCTAATGTGTATAAAATTTTAAGTAATATGACAATCTTCTTGTGTTTTTTTTCCAACCTGATCCCCATTCAAATCTACTTAATTAGATTTGTGAATTTTTTAAGTAATAAAATAGATAAATCGTTTTTTGATACACATTTATGAAAACAAGTCAGTGAATTAATAAAATTTCTTAATGCGTGTATAGTTTTCCAAGAAACTATGTTTTGTGTTAAAAATTAGGAAGTATATTCGGGTACATGTAAGAGACACAGAGTTCTATTAGGCTAACCTTCCCTTGCTTGGGACTTTGAACACAGGCTCCTAGTTGAATCTCCAGTTAACGAAGGGTGTTGTCCATATTCAGAGGTTTAGGTTTTGCAAGGTAGTGTTGAGCAGGGAGTGAAGTTGGTCTTGGCTGGTGGGTACATTAATCAGAGATAAACAATGTAAAGTTCAAATAAAATATGTAGAGGTTTTGCTTGATCAAGTATCTTCTTTCCTTTATTTAGGAAAGAATATAATTTTATACCTCGGAAAATTAAGCCTAGTGCTGTGTATGCTTGCACTAACACTGTCTTACAAGATTTCTTTAACAACTATTTGAATGGGAAAACTGTCTGTACAGTAGTTATTAGCCTTGCAATGGTAAACCCAAAGTCCCTACATACTAAAATATTTATACTTATCAACTACAATGGTAACATGTAAAACATCTCTATCACCAAACCTAAACACAGTACCAAACTTGAATGAAATCGGATAATAAATAAGAAAGTTATATGGATTACTATACATTGGACTTCTTGAACTATGTTTCAAAATATGTTAATCATGAACAATTCATTTGTCTTTTACTTGCATTTTCATTTTTAGTTTGTATAAAAGTTTGGTCAGTGGAGATTAAAAAAATGAATCCGGAACTTCCCCAATGTAGTGGTTATTTTTAAATTACCCATAGTACAAGAGTCCACTATTGTGATAAACCCATATAAAAAGTTTAAGCAAGAATGGATGTTATTAGTAAGAATATGAATGACAAAAGTTAGTTAGGAGTTAAAGAAAAATTATATATATTTTTAAGTTAATGTTAATCAACTTTACTATGCGTGTTCCTTGCCTGCAGACACTTCACACACTCAATCCTAATTCACATTCAAGTTTTCGTTTATTTCATGTAAAAACAACTTAATTGTTTTTCTGTGATAAATCTTTAAATACAAAGGGGAATTTTAAGTTACTTTGGAAATATGTACAACTTCGTGACCATTTTCGAGATATTACATTTCTCTTCAAATAAAAGTGTGCATAGTCATTACATTTTGTTACATTAATTTACATTTAATTTTGCTTTCTATGTCTAAAAACAACTGTTGAGATTAAGATAAAAAATATATTTAAAAAAACATTTATTTAAGGATTAGACATACATAAAATTTATATTTTTTGTACATTCTGTAAACCTTGTTATAACTGAGCTAGACAGATAGAAAGAACTCTGGACAGTATTATGAATCTCGATAATGATACAGGCTTGGGGTATGATAAGGTAGCAGTAGCAAGGGGACAACAACAGCAAAAACAATACTAATTAAACGTCAGTAAACGATACATAACTGAAGATACTTCTTTGAATAATCGTACGTTATCATATCCCAAATTATGTACAATACATTGTAATAATTTATAATACTAAACAGCATGTAATACTAGTAAATATTTTTATTGATTTGAATGTATTGTCCCAAATTACAATAAGACAATAGTACAATAAATGTACCATATTTAATAACAAGGTTTGATTTTCATTAGTCATATTAGATGAAGGCCTATTGTGTTAAATTATTTCAGTAATTATTTTAGAATTAATATCCTTCTACTTTAGTTTCTCCAAATGTATTAAGCACAAAAAAATATTTATTCATCTATTTTTTTTTTTTTTACGGAAGTTTAATAAATGGTTTTTTATATATTTTCCACATAGTATGTTGATTTTCCAGGAAACCTGTTATTCAAAGAACTAGTGAGGCAGAGGAGGAAAGATCGTTGCTGGAAAGAACCAGTTTGCACCAAAATACATTTACGCCCATCCCTCCTCTCCCAGACTTAAGCTACTTACCCTTCGCTTGTAATTCTCTGGCAGTTCTAGCGTCAGAGTCCCTCAACATTCCTTCTTCACTACGTCCTTCCTCCTAGCTACTGTGCTCCCTAGAACTATAACTTTTAATGTTAGGGTTTGTGTGATTAAAGAATATTTTAACTATCACAACAGCTACTTTTTGTTTCATTTGTGCTTATTTTTGTATATTCTTTGCATTGTTTTGTTCCTGCCTGTGGAGCATGCTGAATGTACTGTTCCCTCTGATTTATTTAATTTATATTTTAACTAATAACAAATGTTGTTTTTGTTGCTTTAACGTATCAGATTGATTCTTAAAATAATGCTTGATGAAAACTTGACTGAATTTTGTGCAAAAAGCGCATTTACACATATCAAACATCTTAGTTTGATTGACTATGGTATATTAAATAGTAGTTACATAATTTGGTTTTATAAATCGCTGCATATTCACCAGTACATACTTATTTCTAGTGGAAAATAAATGTTAAGTAACATTTCATAATTGGTGTTTTGTAGATTCATATATGTTTGAGTAAACAACTGTAAAACCATCAATATTTTGTCTTCCTTTTTTAATTTTTTTACAGACTATCAATGAACTGTAGGATACAACTCTTTATTTCAGAATTATAAATATTTAAAACTACCAATACAAGTACTGTGGGGGAATGCACAACAATTGTTTCTGTGGTTAAACTATTTATTTAATATATACTATAAGTAGTGCCTTGTACGTGATTTTTGCAATTTGTTAAACATAATTCAGTTGTATTCAGGTTATCTTGATTTTCAGGGTGTTTAATGAATGGCTCGCTGCGTATGAGTAGATTATTTTATTTTTCAAATTCGCTTATTGCCTGTTACTATTATATTTTAATAGCATCATGGAATGTATCATCTCTCACATACTGCATTGTTTGGTTTAGATATCTTTCTTCTTTAGAATCTAAAAAATGAAAGTTAATAATAATATAAGTACCTTAGGAACAACAAACCTTGTTTTATATACTCTTTATTATGTTTACTCTCTATAAATTAAAATCGTACGTTAAATTAACATTAACTAGTCTTGTTTAGTTGTTATTTTAAACTGATAGACATTATTACCATTTCAGTATTGTATTAATTAAATAATTTATTTCAAATTATAAAATGAGGATGTCTTTAAATTGGTGTACTTAATATTCCATGATTAAATTTTAATTGTCTAGATAAAGGACTAAAAACTACTTCACAGTCTGGCTGTCACTGCGGTAACCACTTACAACAGCTAATCTGGCTTTACCTAAAACATAGCTCTGTTAAAGTACAAGACTTACATGTTCCTAATATCTGTTAAATATAACAGCTATGGTTCATTTCACTCATTTGTATGTAACTACGATGTCATATGAGGTTATAAAAATCTTGAGGGGTTAAGTCATTCCTGTATAAAGTTGGCTGAAGTAGTAAATTAATAATTAATTGAACAGCTTAATATAAGTATCTACAAGAAGAATGTCTCCGTGTTATTTTGAGTTTTAAATTGCCTCCTGTAAATACATGCATTTAACTTACTTAAAAAGTAGTACTTTATTTGAAGTTTGTTTTAGACGATTGTGAAGGAAACAGGACTTTTCCAGAAATCTGCCATCATTCAGTGATACAATACAATCAGTAACACTACATTTTGAGATCTGTAATCTGATCTCTTCAGGTAAAAGACTAAACTGATGCATGACTACAACCTAGGTTAAAGTAAACATAACATACCAGAAGATTGTAACACGCATATGTAATAAACACATAACAACCATTCCAGGCACACTAACTTTAAAACATGGACTTAATAAGTAAGCAACAATTAACTAATAAGTTTAATTGTTGAAACTGAACTACAGAATACAGGTCACAATAGGTCTGCACTCACCGGCCAACCAAATAGTTGTACAGTTTTATTTCATACATTTATTTATATACGTGTCACAATGCTCTGGTATGTTTTGTTTACTTTAATTTAGGTTGTAGTCATGCATTATTTTAGTCTTTTACCTGAAGAAGAGACCAGATTGCAGATCTCAAAACGTATTGTTAAAAATCAGCTTCAACAATCTAGAGTGACAAGAACAGAGTAACCAGAAATGGAATTGCATTGAGTTAGTTATCTAGTAGTTATATATTGATAATTCCATCACTTGTCTTAATATATTGTGGCTAGACTTGTACAAGGGGTATTTTCAATCTAAAGTCTGTTTGATTGTGTTTAATGCTAAAGAGTTTATCATAATATACAACTTAAAATTACAGCTCTTAGATACTTCTCTTCGTAAACATACCCTGTACTAAGCCATACTTCATATCGATGAACGAGTTTTTCAATGCCATTGTTGCAGAATTCTGCCACCAGTGAGCTAAGCTGTGCATTGACACTCTCCTTTAACTCATCTTCATCTTCAAACCGCTGTGATCTTAGCCTCCTTTGTGTTAGAAAAAGATGAAAATTACTATGTGCCAAATAAAGGTTGAATAGAAGATGTTAAAACAACTCCCGTTTGAAAATGTTTATTAACCAATTAGTGTATTCTGGTGGCAGTAAGTGGCTTACCGTCACAATAGCTAATTGTCCGTCCTTTCTTCACCGTGGTTGTTTGTGCGTTCTTACCAAAACAAATAGCACCACTTTCCAATAGCACTGACACTGAAAGCTTTCTCCATATATTGCACAAAACTGGTGATGAATGTCCACAGCTTCAAAGTCTGATTACAGCATGTATCACAATCAATGTGTTTTTTATTAATGTGGCCATTTTAAACTAATTATGCAGGAAATAGTTGAATTAGATTATTCTAAACGCTATCCCACATAGTGAATTGGGTTACACAGCTACACAGGTCATATTATGTCATTATTCCTACACCTGCATACTTTAAACAAGATGTAAACTTACTCTCGAAAAATGTTCACAATTGTTGTACCATTAGACTCCATGAAACAGGTTTTGTGTTTTTAAATGATTATAGTTTATTAAGTTAGTAATTAAGTTTTATTAAAGTCTGTTTCATAATAAACTAAAAAAATAGCATCGTTAGTGCTACTTATCAAGAATTTACAGACAACTTTTGATTGAAAAACTATACGATTTTTTTCTTATTTTGTTTTGTTCAAAATGGCGTCTAGGTAACAGTTCAAAATAATTTCAAAGGGCATTTAATTATATGTTCGGTTTGGAATAAGGAGTCGGTTCTCACTAGTTTTTTCTTCCATTTCCCTATGTGAATGGGGCTTTTGACTTTCGTAAGGAACTAGATGGCAAAAGGCCCAGTTATTAACTAACTAGTTGTTTTTAAAATATTATCAGATTTGCTAAGATACTGTTTAGCTGTTTATTGATGTCTGTAGAGTTATGGGAGTACATTGTTCAGACGTAGAGTCATCAAAACGTTTTATTCTGTCACTAATTATCTTATTATGACTATTAGAGAAGAATTTATTAACTTATCAATACTAAATGTAGATTTTAGATCTGATATCAAGAACTTCTTTTAAATAATAAACATTTAAAATTTCTTGGTTACCTGCTCTAAGAGGTAAAAATCATAGTCTCCTCTGTACTCTGGGTGATGCATCTCATTCTCCATTAAATATTTTTAATACATATACCACTTGTTTATCAATCCACTTAATGATGTTGATCACCCAACAAGATTAAACATGTTAAAACATGACGATGAAATTATGAGTGTTTAGGTACTTATTTTGTTCTGGTCTTAGAGCAACTAGATTGTACTAGATAACTTTTAGTTACCAAAAGTTACCTCTGGGATTGATTAATTTTTACAATATATTTTATTCTCTCCATTAACTTTGTATTGTCAGCCTTAGCTTTTGAACGACTGAGAGTTTTCTAATCTCCTTTGAGGTTAGTGTCATAACATCACAAGAGGACATTTTTTTTTGTCTTCAAAATCCTTCTCTCTCAAAATGGGGAAGGGTGAAATCTCAAAAACTTTAAATGGGATGACCTATCAAGTGATAATTCACATTAAAGCTCTTGATGGGAAAAAAGTAATAAATAAAATAACAAATTTTCTGTCAATTCTGTCTACAATTAACACCGTTTGAAAAACGTTAAATTCTAAATTCAATTGGTATGTGTGGAATGTGACATAAAGATATCAATCTTTTACCATTAGTCTACTTATAACAAGACCTTTAAAATAAGGTGTCAGACAGTAGTATTAGGTTTAAAGGTGTTTCTCCCCTTCAACAAATAAAGTTTTTAGTAGCAACCCCATCATGTGATACCTCATATTAAAGGTCTTGATAAATTAAAAACAATGGAGAAAATTTGAGGTCTTTGTCAACTCCACCCAACACAGCATCTAATTAAATCTAAAATTGTACTTTGGTTTAAATTGTACCCATTTTGGTCAAAGTGTTTAGAAATTAGTTTTCTTGATGCTGTTAGTTCTGGCTCATAAAGAATAATTGAATTAATTTCAATTATTATTTAATGAATCTTCTCATTTAACCTTTTTTAGTTCCTCCCCTCCCCTCATTTTGGAGGAGAAAAAATTGGTTTTAAATCCATAAAAACATCCTCATATATAAATGCTCAAGGCATTTTTCCTTCCACCCTGAAAACAGCGAAAGTCACGCCAATTTTCAAAAAAGACGATCCTTGCCTTGCAAGCAACTATCGTCCTATTTCAATCCTTCCAGTCATAAGCAAAATTTTTGAAAAGCTTTTTCTGTCGAGATTAGAGGGGTTCTTTGAGCGTTTTGATGTTCTTTGTTCTCATCAATTCGGCTTCAGAAAAAACAAATCCACTATCGATGCCGTCACAAATTTAATCGAAACCGTTGTCGATGGACTGGAGAGACGGGAACATGTGCTAAGCATATTCCTTGATCTTTCCAAAGCATTCGACTGTGTACATCATGAGACATTGTTGTGCCAGTTGAAGACATGTGGTGTTCGAGGTCTGCCGCACGAATGGCTTTCGTCTTATCTCAGAGATAGGAGCCAGTGTGTGCAGATTGCGAATTCCCTGTCAAAAGAGGTAAAAATGGCCTATGGTGTCCCGCAAGGATCTGTCCTTGGTCCAGTACTATTTCTTGTGTACGTCAACGGGTTGAATTCGTCGCTCCTAACAGGTAAAATGGTTCAATACGCTGACGATACAACGCTCTGTTTCAAAGCTAAAACAAAGAACCAATTAGAAATCAATACTTTTTTAGAACTGAATTCATGTATTCAGTATTTTTCAACATTGAATCTGAGAGCGAACAGTTCCAAATCAAATGTGTTAAATTTTTGCCTTCGACAATATGAGCCCGAGGATTGCGTTGCTGTGATGGTGGATGATGTCCTCCTAGAGGAAAATGATTCTACCAAGTTCCTAGGGATGTGCCTTGATCGAGGCCTGACATGGGACGATCACATAGAAAGCATCTGTTCAAAGGTTTCTTCGGGCATTTATGCTTTACGAAATCTCTCCAAGTTTTGCTCCTTGGACTTACTAAGAACGGCCTATTTTGGCCTTGTATATCCTCATATAACATACGGGCTGAGACTGTGGGGCAGCTGTTCTAAATACAAATTTGAAAGAGTATTTAGAATTCAAAAGAAAGCGGTCCGACTAATTTCAAAATTGAAATTCAGAGATTCATGTAAAAATTCCTTTAGGGAGCTTGAATTACTGACTTTGCCCTGTCTCTATATCCTTGAGGTTGCTCTGTACTGCCGATTCAAGTGTGAGTTGGTCCAAGGCAGGGACGTTCACCAATACGGGACTAGAGGCCGGGACAATTTCCGTATTCAACAGCACAGAACCGCCATGTTCGAACGTCTACCATCCGAGGTTGGCGTAAGGTTCATAAATAAGCTCCCTGATGAGATAAAAAATTTAAATGATCCTACAAAATTCAAAGCTCGATTGAGAAACCTATTGGTGTCGAGGGTGTTCTACTCTGTTGAAGAGTTTATGATGAGCCGCTGGGATTAAATTTGAAGTTAATTGAAATAAATTGGCTAGTCCTTTAGTTCTGTTCTAAATTGTAATCAGCATACCTGAAAACTTTTTAATGACTGAATTGACTTGCATTTAAATTGATTTATTTTAATTAGTTTAATTCATTTTAATACATGTATATTGACGATTGTATACAATTTGCTTAAATTGTGAACACAATAAAGATTTATTATTATTATTATTATTATATATGAGTATTATTAATTATGGATTTATCCATAATTAATTCGTACTAATTATGGGTTACATATATAAAAGGATGTTTTATGGATATATTATATGCAAAGGAGATTTCAAAATTTTCAATTGCTCTGAAGTTAAGGTAGGGTTGGGACTTCAGGGAAACCAGGTATTGTGTGTTTATTGCCTCACAATTTAATAAAATGCATGACATTGAATTAATACAAATTATTTATAATTTGTGAATATAATATATACATATTTATAATATGTGAATTTGTGAAAACCTGTGTGAAAAAATTATTCTACGTCCCAATAAAAGTTATTGGTTCTTTGATGTTTTTCATCAGTTTTTACCGGAAGCCATGTCATTACAAAGATGTGGCTAATTATATTTCTCGACATTATGAGTATCAATCAAACTTTTATCTATCTTGGCTAGTAACAAAATCCACTGATTTTTAAACCATCAGTTCTCCAGCAATACCAATCTTGAAAGATGATTAGTTCATATAATGTTTTTCACAGCCGATCTTGATTTTTGTTATTTTGAGCAATAGCAAATTGTATTAATGGTATATTTGATTTTGAATGTTTAAAGGTAAGAAATATATTGTTATATAGATTTCTAAAATAGTACTGTAGTAATACTTATTTATAGTATTCATAAAACATGTCTAATTCTACTGATGCTAAACAGCCAAAGATCACACAAAATAAATAAAAGCAAAGAGGTTTGAATCAGATGGTGGTCATAGCAAAAAAGTTCTGAAATCCTTTTGAGTTATTTCAATTTTAGTTATATGTTAAAATACCATCATATAATGTAATTATGTAAACAATGAACAAGAACTTAATATTGGCTGAAATTTAAATTTAAACATGGAACCAGAGTAACTTTTGCATTATATTCCCTATCCTCCTAATAAAAAATGTTCTATGACCTATTAACTTTTATAAACAATACTCTATGCATATTCTTTGATGGAGTCATGAGTTGTGGCCTTGAGGTTTACAAAACCTCCTTAGAAAAAAAAAATATTTAGTTTTTCAAAATTCAGGAATATTCCTGGAAACTTATCCAATTCTTATTAAAAAAACTTATTTAGACAATTGCGAACATTTTAACAGAAAAAATAGTGAAATCGGTTCAGCCATTCTCGAGTGATGCACTTGCCAAAGAACAGCATTTCATTTTTATTTATATAGATTGTCAACACACTAGCATTAATTTGTGTCAGTATATCTTGTAATTACTATTTTGAGATCTATGGATTTATGGGTATAGTCCATACCACAAGAAAATAAATACCTTTAGGATACAAATTTTAATTCACGTACAGTTTGTTTTTGTTATAGAATAATTTTACATACTATGCATTAATGTAAGATTTGTAATTTGTCTTCTGAAAGTTTAGTATACCTCAGAAACAGATGATTATACAACATAGTAAGTAAAATTGAGGCAGCACTGTTCATTAAAAAATCATTAAAAGGAAAAAATTAATACTGTTTACCTGTTTTATCATTGCAACAGTTGTATACCACATTTGAAAGCAATTTTGACTACACTTTTTTTAAATAACAAAATTTATTGTTATTATCAATACTCATTTATAGTTTTAAAAACACACAATTAAGAAATAATTTAATTTTAATATCTAAAGAAAGGAGTGTTTGTAGCTGCAATTTTAATTTCAATTAGCAAATAATCACTCACAGACACCTTCACCGAGTCAATAGTTTAGACAGTTTTAGATTTCATGAGTATACTTTGGATGTTTTTCTTTTCCTAGCGACTTGCATGCTATTGGACATCTGGCAAGGTGTAAGTACTCTTTGCCTCTCTTTAGATGACTAAAGCATGCGAACAGTGCTGCACTTTAGCTTGTCATTACATTGTAGATCTCAAACAAGGCCTCTGACTCACAGCAACACTCGTAGAGGTAGAACTCACTCAAGAAATCAGCTCAACAGTTTGTAGATTTTAGCTTAGCTTTGAGACTGTTTTACTGCTTATTTGCGGCACATTGTTTAAAATCTAGTTTGGTAGTGTAAGGGAGTTAGGATAGGTGTGATTTCTCTTATATCAACTGAGATCAAAATCTGTTGGAAAGAGTAACAGGCTATCCTGTTATCCTTTCAAATGATCCAGTGAGTGATTCATAATAATGAGTTTTAAATCAAAATTATGTTGGTCAAACTATGCTAATCTTTTGAATGCAAGTAAAAATGGTGCATTAAAAATTAATGCAATAGATATTTAATTCTTTTTAAACAAATACATTACAGAAACATGTAATATATAACATATAAATCAATCTAATACATTATAAAATTAGGCAACTTATTTAATTATGAGTAAACACTATTATACACACATTACACGTTGTTTAAGTTTTTAATTAGATCATAGTTACTTAGATTTTAGTTGATATTTTAAAATGTGATATATCATTTACCAGTCAAGTATTTTACCATATCAGGTTTCAATGAGCTTCATCCTCAGAGCCAGATTTACATGTTATGTATTAGTAGTAGGGACAACAGTCTATTAAAACTGTCCTACAAACTGCAAATCTGTTACAATTTTTTTAGGCATTAAGAAAAATTGATTTTATTCATATAATTATAATAAACTCCTTTATTTGTTCCGGACTAAAAACTGCATCCAGAATGAAGGTCATTTCATCTCCAGTATAAATCACAATCATGTACAGTCCTCTACTCACAGGTGTTTTTATAATTTACCAGCAGCTCATTTGCCCTCCAGTATAAATCACAATCATGTGTTGTCTTCTACTCACAGGTGTTTTTACAATTTAACCGCAGCTTATTTACCATCCAGTATAAATCACAATCATGTGTTGTCCTCTACTCACAGGTGTTTTTACAATTTAACCGCAGCTTATTTACCATCCAGTATAAATCACAATCATGTACTGTCCTCTACCCACAGGTGTTTTTACAATTTACCCGCAGCTCATTTGCCTTCCAGTATAAATCACAATCATGTGTTGTCTTTTACTCACAGGTGTTTTTACAATTTACCCGCAGCTTATTTACCATCCAGTATAAATCACAATCATGTGTTTGTCCTCTACTCACAGGTGTTTTTAAAATTTACCAGCAGCTCATTTGCCCTCCAGTATAAATCACAATCATGTACTGTCCTCTACTCACAGGTGTTTTTACAATTTACCCGCAGCTTATTTACCATCTAGTATAAATCACAATCATGTACTGTCCTCTACCCACAGGTGTTTTTACAATTTACCAGCAGCTCATTTGCCCTCCAGTATTAATCACAATCATGTGTTGTCTTCTACTCCTAGGTGTTTTTGCAATTTACTCACAGCTTATTTACCATCTAGTATAAATCACAATCATGTGTTGTCTTCTACTCACAGGTGTTTTTACTGTTTACCCGCAGTTCATTTGCCCTCCAGAATAAATCACAATCATGTGTAGTCCTCTGCTCACAGGTGTTTTTACAATTTACCCGCAGCTTATTTACCATCTAGTATAAATCACAATCATGTGTAGTCCTCTGCTCACAGGTGTTTTTACAATTTACTCACAGCTTATTTACCATCTAGTATAAATCACAATCATGTGTTGTCTTCTACTCACAGGTGTTTTTACTGTTTACCCGCAGTTCATTTGCCCTCCAGTATAAATCACAATCATGTACTGTCCTCTACTCACAGGTGTTTTTACAATTTACCCGCAGCTTATTTACCATCTAGTATAAATCACAATCATGTACTGTCCTCTACCCACAGGTGTTTTTACAATTTACCAGCAGCTCATTTGCCCTCCAGTATTAATCACAATCATGTGTTGTCTTCTACTCCTAGGTGTTTTTGCAATTTACTCACAGCTTATTTACCATCTAGTATAAATCACAATCATGTGTTGTCTTCTACTCACAGGTGTTTTTACTGTTTACCCGCAGTTCATTTGCCCTCCAGAATAAATCACAATCATGTGTTGTCTTCTACTCCTAGGTGCTTTTACTGTTTACCCGCAGTTCATTTGCCCTCCAGAATAAATCACAATCATGTGTAGTCCTCTGCTCACCGATATTTTGACACATTTATTAGTAACTCTGTTCATTGTGATACATACCAACAATATTTGCTATACTGATTAAAATGTACATTTTAGATAATTTCATATTTAGTTAGTTACTTTGTCAGTATTATCAATTATTAGTACTTATCATTCTAATATTTACTTATGTGTAATAACTATTGCAGTTATTATAAAGCAGTGTAAATGTAGGGGAAATGTGCCAATTGTAAGAGGTAATGTAGCAATATTTTTATTGTAATTTTGCATTAAATTATCTATAACATCTTTAGTTGGTAACCCTTTACAAAAATATTGCTTACAGTGTGTCCCCGAACTCTTTACTTGAATTTGGGGATACCCTTTATATTGGTTTTCAATATAAAACTAATTTCCTACCATCCATAGAATAAATTAATTATTAAGTATTTATTCCCTCCTAATTATACACAAGTAGTCACAAAACTATTTAAACGGTTTTCACCACTTAAAAATTGTATATTCATAGAAAGTACAAAAATACATGAAAGTTAATCCTTCATATGATGAATTATGAACGGGATACATATAAAATGTTATAAATCCAAAAAGTCCCCATTTTCTACAGATCTAGGATTAGTTAACAATGTACCGTTGAAAACTTACTTAACATTAGTTAATTTTGTATATATATTGATATTGGATTGGAGTTTATTGTATTAACAATATCTAAACTTTTGCATGTTAGTGTTGTTTGCAACTATGTGAATGATTTGAATTGTCTTCTCTTTGGCTATTTGCATTTGACTAGAGAAAGTAGCTAGATTTATAAATACTGCAAGTTATATTTATAAATATTTATTTATGTATCACTCATACTAATAATGAAATTCATTCCTATAATGAAATTCATGGTCTATATATTGTATTATACGTAAAATAATGTCTATTCCATTATGATAAAATCTTTTTAAATACACATGTAATATTTTAAACTGTATTCTGTTATTGAAAATGTCAAAGTTTGTGGTTGAGATTTTAATTATTTTAGTTTATTTCATTCCAACGAAAAACTTAGTTTAGAAAAGTGTAAGGAGCGCAGACTGTCTATATGATGCTTCTTTTAGAGCCAAAACATTGAGCTTGGTATTTCTATGAATGTCAACTGTAGTTTATTGTATCTTCCGTATAAGTAATATTTTCATTCAATTTAGGCCCATTCTACACAAGCGATAAAAACGTGACTGTTTAGTAGCCCAGTTGCTCATTCTATATGATCTGGCGATACGGAGAGAATACTACTGGCAAGTGAAACGCGACCAATTCTAGACTAGCGACAAAACGCCTCATATTTATCACAGATTCTTACAAGTTGGATGTGTAACTATCCACCAACAAATATTATTACACCCACTTGGTGTGAATCGCTTGACCTTAGGCCTTTTTAACCTTAACTCTGAAGAACATGGAAGTATCCTCAGAAGTTTTTCAGTACTACCAGATGGATGTCTGTAGCATCATTTGACAATCATCAGTGAATCACCCTCCTAGCAAAAGCCGACACATTTATGAGAAAAAGTATAAAACCAGCACAGAAATTTGTATGTGAAATGTTGAACTGATCACTTGAGGTAAGTGAAATGAATTTTTATTAACTACTTTGTTTATAACTACGCTGTTCGTTAAGTATGTATTTCTTTTTCTTCAGTGAAGCTTGACCAGTTCCTGTAGCAGTGATTGAGCGATGATCTCACACAAAACAATTTCTCATTGGTTTCCATTTCTTAATAAAACCAACATCTTTGTAATTTTTTTTGTAAGCTGTTTTGTACACTTATAAAAAACTTCCATTTTCCTAAATGTTAGTGATAGTTGAGCAATATGATTTCACATGTGAACTTTTTAATAATTCCTTATTTTCAGTTACTTAGCTTCTGTTATGAACTTTGGAGACTTGGAATTTGATTTTAAATTATACAATTAATTGTGAGAGAAACTTGTTTGGCCATATGGAATGATGGAATGTTATTCAAACTCAACAAATTCTATCTCCTACAAAGGAGTTTTAGTTGCACAAATCAAAGGACAGAGATTGAGATTGGTAATTGAGATTGCAAGTGTATTAGAAGTATTGATTGAAAATTTATGAGGACAATTTGTTCCCCTAACTCTGGCTCAGAGTATTTTAATTAAAAGAAATACTTCTTGTTTGTACTTTTGGCGGTTGCTGACACAAACTATTACTTCACAGCTGTAGACTCTACGATCTTCAAAAAGGAAAATTTTGTACAAAGACTCAAACCTCAAACTTCATTGTTGATACAATAGAACTCTGGACAGTTTTTTGTGTAAGTCTCAAGTACAATTGGTCAATAAGCACTAAGCTTCAAATTTTTAGTAGTGGAAAAATAAATAAATGATAAAACATTTATCTGATATTGTATCAAATATGTAGGAAAGGCCATCTTTACTAAAGGGGCTTTTGACCCGCCGACCTTAGGTCATAGTTTATCAATGGCCTCCCCGAAAGCTATAGAAAATAAAGGGCTAGACTTGCCTCCTGCAGATAATCACTTATCAGCACCAGACAGTGTTAAGCAAAGCCCCGTATTACACTGTGTTGTGCTTGGGAATAAGGTTTTAGGGTTTTCAAAATATGAGATGCGGCCATACCCGTCCAAGGGATTATCCCAGAAAAGAGGACCTACAACAATAAACAGACTTTGCTGAGCACAACGTGTCGTAGAATGCACTTTCAGAATTCTCTCTAACAATGGCATATGTTACATTCATGTATGTAAATAAATCCTGATTTTACTATTATCATAACTGCAGGCTTGTGTTTTGTATAATCTTGTACGATGAAGAGATGAGTACCTCTGTGAGGGTACTCTAAGCTGTCCATTATAGGAAATGCAAGAGACCACTGTTGTAGGGAGCATGTCAAATCAAAAGAAGATGTTCTGCCATATGTCAATGGTCCAGGAGCACTTCCTTGGTTAAACAAATATGTGTGAAAGTGTATGTAATGCTGTGAGAATTATAAACAATGAGTATCTACTTACTCAATTAAGTTTGTCTTTTTGTCGTTCACTAGTTTCAACCACCCTTGAGTTTGAATTTTGAGATATAGTAAGTGTTACATTTATTTCACTTCAGAAAATTTAATCACACTAAAAATTGATATCTACTTGATAAGAAAATCAAATGAGGTCTCACAATGAGTGGTCAAGAGGGTGTTTACCACAGTGTATCCTTTCTTAGCAACATTTACAGCAAAATAATTATTTTTTTATTAATATCTTAGGGATTATTCATAAGTATTAACTTTTTTATCCTTTTCAAATTCTCCTCAATCTTCAAACACAGCAACAATAAGCCTTGATATTCTTGTTGGAATAGTCCGTACTTTTAATGTCATACAAAGAAGGTTGACCCTAAATTTCACATATACATTCTTTCCGTGTCAAACATCTTGTTCGCCATATTAAAAGTACACAAGACACCAAAAGTACAACGAACTGCACTAGTGAATTAGTGAAGTATTCAATAACAAGTCGGCTTGGCAAGCCAGATGTTTACAAGTTGCTATATGTAGAATAATACGCCAGTTTCCGGCCCGCTACTTTTACTAACTTCTTGCGTTCAACATGCCCATCACATGTCCACATGCTACCAGGAATTCCCCCGTATAGTGTGCCCAAGTTAAACCCTGAGGTACTGTGACACGTGTTTTTATCACCGGGAAACAGTCGTAAATTTTCTCGCATATGTAGAATGGGCTTTATATAACTTGGAATGGTATTTTCTTTGATTAATGAATTACAACGGGTTACATTATAATTTAACTCTTTTACATGATGTTCAAGTTAGCAGTAGTATATTATTTGATTATTTATTGTTCTCTTAATTCTTGAACTGACCCGTGATTTGGAAGCCATCGTACTATTTAGAGGTCTTTGTCAGACAAGGCATTCTTTTGATCAGTCAGCCTGGCTGTATTCAAAGGATGTCATGGTATCAAAAATAAATCCTAGATCGGTGATAAGTATAATATAATTTATAGAAACATAATATTTGTAAGCACTAAATATTATATTTCCAATAATAGTACACACTTATAATACAGAGTTTCTGATTGTGCAAGAATCTGGCAAAAATTACGAAGTAAAAACTGGTTCTGATATAACTAACATTAATCTGTCAATTTACACTCATTCAGAAATAAAATTTGAACATTTGGCATCTTTTTAAGAATGTAAATTTAATCTTCATTCTAATAAATGTGTTAGATATTTTAGTTCGAATAATTTATGTAATTTAAATATTTTTACCATTAATGACATAAATAAGTTGTTTTTTTTCCAATTAAATTAAATTTTAAAACAGACAAAACGGTTATTTAAACAAATTTAAACCAGAATAAATCTTTATTTGCAGTTTCATATTTTTTATTGGGATTTTTTTAGAATCAACCCAACCACCACATACAAAACATTATGCTAGTTTGGATCAGGTATTTTAGTACATTTATAATTGTGTTGCAATTGCAAGACTATTATTCTATAGAAGTTAAAACAGGTCTTATTAACCAGTGAATGTGACGTATATTTCTGGTGCCGTAAGTTTTGTGGACTTGCAGGATGTCCGAGACTGCTCGTCTGTTAAAGAATGTTCGAAGTGTTTTCAACCTGCGAGCAACTCCAACGTCCACTCGTGTAAATACCGAAGTAGAGCTGAGGTGTAAGTATCCATCCTTATACTGCACCGTTATAATGTGTTGACTGTTTCAGTGGAGATTTACTCCTATGTGGTAGACCATTGTATAACCTCCATAACACTACTGTGGGTAACGTGAAAATAATCATTTCCTGTAAGTCATGCTTAGTTATACATTAGAAGTTGTCTTTTATATGTTTAACATTTTGACTCCCAAGTAGCACAGTGTGTGTGTAGTGTGAGAGTTACAGAACCTGCTGATGTAATCTGTGGTAGTGAACATGTCCATTCTGTAAAAATGCTGTTAAATGGTACTGGAATATTGTCAAAATAGCACATCTCAAAGGTGACCCCTCTTCCTCCATTAAAAATATGTTTTCAAAGTAATTATATACCTTCCCTTATTATTTCAATTTGAAATTAATTATTTAACTAGTCAGGTAATTTAGTAATGACTGATTACTATTACTTAACTATAACTGCAGAACCAAACATAGAAATTATTAGAAAACTAGATATTCTTGTTACATTATAATACAGAATAAAAAGATTCTTAGTTCCAAAGATGATGCAGTGTAAAATTCATATGATTACGTAATATGAATAGATTAAAGAATATAGAAATCAAATGTTTTAACAGTAGCTTTCACAATAGTGTTTGCTAATGTACTGTTCTTATCATTGTCATAGTGGCATTTTTTTTTCAAAACATCAGTCTACTCCCTAATATAACTCAATATTCAACAATAATGTATTAATTTTTGTGTTTTTTTTTTAATAGTTGCAGTCTGAAATTTAAAGAGTGTAATTGTTAAGGAAGTCCCTCAATTTTATTTATTTACTTTTGAGTAAGACATGTTAAAGAACACTATAAACACTCAAGAATTTAATCACATAATATTGTAAAATGTGCCTTGAGTTAGTGAATGTCCTGTTCCCTCCAGCCCTCCAACATTAGAATCACAAATGACCCTGTCATTCACATCTTTCGTACCACTTCAGTGTTCAGTACATTCGTTGTGTAAACCAAAATCTATTGTATACTCAACTCGGTTTTCTCTTCTAGAAAAATAGTTTATTATCAATATGTTTTGTTCCAATAATAAAATTGGAATATTAGGAAGATAGAACATTGTCCTGCAAAGGAGTACTTTAACAATGCTTAGTTATTGAAAATACATTATTCTAATCAGTGTGAGATATACATTTTTATATAAACAGTATTTATCAAATTTTTTGTTTTAATCTAATGGAAGATATCTAGGAAATTATTAATAAATAAGTTTTACGTTTGTGCTCGTTTTATAAAATAAAGAGCTAACAAAGCTATTTCTAAAAAACTTATGATTTCATTAGCAGGAAATTTAGACATTAGTGCATATCACATTATGTAAATATATAATAAATAACATGTATGTAAATATGTATATAAATTGTAAAAATTATACTAATTTTTCACTGCTGCCAACTCACAAGAAAACATGTTTAATGACTTGCTTATTCTAGTTTTAGCTAGTAAATTTGTGTTTGCAAACCAGATTATTACCGCTTCTTTTAATTTTGAGTATAGTCTTGTATGCTTGAAAAATTGAAATAATAGATGAATAAAAATGTGTTTTATTTTCTACGTATTTTCAATATGGTACATTTCAATAATTTGTGTAAATAAATCAATTGTTTCAATCTTTGAATCTTAAATTTGTAAGTAAGCTGCTGCATATTTAAAATATACTGTAAATTTAACTGTATCTTATGATTATAAAAATAACAGAGATCTAGTAAAGATTAACAAGAATTAATGTCAGTCTAATAGTTTTTTCATGAGAATCTCATCTGGGATTTCAGATGGTTTTGCGTTCTCACAAGAAGAAGGAGGTGCAGTGGCTCAATCAGAAGTGATACGAGCTTATGACACCAACCTTCCCAAACCTGGGGGAATGTAGAAAAGTACACCAAGCCTGTCTTCGATATGGCCTTGACGATGCTGACCTTGCCCGTCGCCACGCTACAGGTGTTCACTTGACAAAGTTTAGATATTTCAGTTTTGTCTCTTGAATGCTGCTCTTGACGTTGAATGTATGTGGTTGTTTTTTTTTTTAATGTGTTCTATAACACTGTATTGATTGCTTTGTGATATCTAATGGTAAACAATTGTTGTCAATTTATCCTGAGAGGCCCTTGATGCTGTTTTACGCATTCTCGCTCTACATATAAAAATGTGTATCCCGACACATCTGTCCCTTCCTGCATCAAGTTAAATGTACAAAAAAGTTATATTTTTACTAACTATTTAAAAATAAATGTTAAATGCAAGTTTTGATCTGGAACTATTTATAAAATAAGTGCCACTTTAAAGAGCTAAATCCTTACTTAAAACTTCAGATTTATAAGAATTTACCATCCATTCCCCTGTGTTGTTGCATTTGTGTTTTGAGTTGATTTGTTAACAAAATATCAAGAATAGCCGTACTTAAATAATTATGAAATTTTAAAATATTTTGTTTTTCTCTTTGGATACTTACTATTTGATTTATTTACATAAGCTACAGTTCAACATCAGTCCTTCCTGATTAACAATTTCAGAACTCAATGTAATTTGAATAGCATTGCATAAATACTATAAAATGGCTTGAATAGGTGAAGAGAAAAAGAATCATCTCTACTTAAAAATAAGGGAAGAAACGAGATTGATAGGACTAATGAATTTAAAAATGAGAAATGTATCAAATACGTAATTTAAAAGTAATGATTCTTCAATCTTTAAACATAGTATTATCTGATCTTGTATACCAAAGTTCCTTTCTTTTATACCTAATATTTAGGATTTACTGTACTGTTGTGTTATTTTTATGAACCTTTTAAGAAACTGATCCAGATTAATATATTATGTTATTTATAAAAAACTCTATAGTAATATAAAAAATTATATAAATATGTTGTTAAATATATATATATATAAAGTTTAATTAAAGAACTGGACTGACTAAGGTGTTTTACTTCCCTGCATATTTTTATTTTAAGTAGTTTAGAAATGTACATTAGAAATATTGTTCATGGTAATGATTAAGAGCCACCAAAGGAAATTATCAGGAATATTTATTCTTTCCTACTTTCCTTTACCCAAAACCTAGAACCATATCAGCTAGTATTTCAACTTTTATGAAACAGAGTAAAATGTTTCTTGGAATGATTGCCTATATTTAAGCAGTGATTAGTTAACCTCAAGTACCTAGCAATACTACTTGTCATAAGGCAAGGATAGTTTATAATTCTTTCTGTTTTTCTCAAAACCTTTTTGTAAAGTTATCTTGTTGTATTTTATCCTTAGATAAGTAAAATAAAGAATGAAACTTCGAAATGTCCATCCGAGAGAGACTGTCACATTTATCAGCATTTACTTTTTTGTGGTTACAACATGGTATCCCAGGAGGCTCAGTTGGTGAATATTTGTAATAGAGCGAATGTTTTTTTGGGATTCATTAAAACCTAAGGGCCCTTAGAAGCACTGGTACCGTAACTAAACAAAACACTAATAAACCGGGCATTGGAAATTAGGGATATTAAAAAAAAGTAATGTATGCAAAATACTTAAAATAGTTGATTTTCTCGTGTCTCCATTCCTGCTTATTTGAGGTCTTCTTTCTTGCCTGCTTTCCAGGACCAGGAGTGAAATTGGTCCCTACAGCATCTTCCATCACAAAACAGTATTAACACACAAGTTTCCATCACAACCACAGTTAGAAAAGCTTATTCTAAAGTGTAAGGATTTAAACAGTGTTAGATTTTCCATCTACCTTGTCAGCCTCAAGCAGAATAAACTTTGGTGAAGAGTTAAATACTCGCTAAGCATGCTGGGAAGTCACATGATTGAACCGAGCGATCTCATTGGCTGTGATGGAGTTTGAAACTAAAGATGGCTAAAACTACGTTGGATGTGGCAATTTTTGAAACAAAGCCATATTTTCAACATTATTTTACAGTGCGATGTGGTGGTTTTAGCTACGCAATAATGTTTATTTGAATTTGGCGTATTTAAACTATGGGATAGGATGTATAACTCATTTAGACAAAAAGTGGATGTGGCAAGGTTGATTCTAGGTGCATTTCCTTGGTACATAGAAAACTATAAATAAAAACATAAAATATCACAGGACTGGTGATATACTGTATGCAGTAGCTGTCTGCACTGTGCGACTACACCGAAATCACCAAGGTACACACTCATGCAGAGGACCAAGAAAGTGCTAACTTCTAGTAGAAAACGCCAGAATTACTTGCACAACACATGGTTGTCATAGAAATAGAATAAAACAGAGCAATATAATAATGTGAAATACTACGTCAGTAGTATGAGAATGAGATTATCTTTATTTACAATTTTTTAATATATATATAAGTAGTGTCAATAAATACAAAACGGATTTAAATTTGTATGAAAAAACTCCTCCAGCATATAGAATAGTCAATCTAGAAGCCATTCGTGTAAAGTGATTGTCAGTTCCTTTCCTCTTTCAGGGAGCAGGTAGAACGGTTGCAGGTTTTAAAGCTTCACTCCCGTGTATGAATGTTTCCACTCATATAGCTTCAGACTATGTGGTGAGAGGTTGTAGAGTGCAGCATTTCCGATATTGTAGAGGTGTACATCAGTGTTCCTTTAAAGACTTACCCCATCAGTGTTCATTATCACTTCTTGAATGTAAATTGAAATAATAGTGAGAATCTTCAGAGATTTGAAGGCTTCCCTACAGTTTTCAAGAGGTTGGAAGCCAGCTAGTGTCTTAATACTTTTTTTGTATAAGTATTCATTGAAAATTTTTAGCAGAAATTTTCCCCAAGCAGGTAGACCCTATTGCAGGTGGGATTCAAAAAGGGAGAAATTATTTTTCTACGAGATCGTTTCCATAGCGGTATGACCATATTGAGGGCAATATATGATTTGGTATAGAATGTTAAACATCCAACTCACGTTCCTCCCGATGTTAGCTAACAGCAATACATTTCTGAACCAATAGTAAAAACTATCATGAATGTACTCAAATGTTTTTGATGGAGCAACATCTGAGGATACAAAAACCTAATTTTTCCAAGTTGTATTCGCAACTTCATACTCTGTCAAGGTTACATTCCAAAGTTGAGGAATGAAAGTGCGTGCCGCCAGCAGTAATCCCGATAGCAGTGCGGGAAGCACTATGGTTTTCACAATAATGTTTTATGATGAATAGTCTCTCATTTGAATATGAATGCAATCTAGCAGAATAAATAAAAAAACCGTTTCAAGTAGTTTTTGTCATTCCCACTAAATTGCAGTTGTTTTTTATTTATTTATTTCAGACCCAAATCAAAGAGAACTTTATTCATATACATCGAGTACAGAATATGTGTCAGTATGTATGTAAAAATTTTATCTAGTTTAAAACATGGATAAAGATAAAAATGTCATGTCCAGTTTAAAAATTCCTCGATGGAGTAAAACGTCCTGTCAGCAAGCCATGCACTGAGATTCCTCTTCAACGCTGACTCTCTTGTTATGCTCTTGAGGTGTCTTGGTAGGAGATTGTAAAATTTTGCACCTGCATAAGATGGCTTCTTGGTAGTCATGGTGAGTCGATGAGGTTGTAAGACGAAGTCTGTCACATTGCGGGTTCCATATGAATGAATTTCACCCAGTCTATTGTAATCAGTGTTAAATACATGTAGAATGGTTTGTTGTATGTAAAGAGCCACCACTGTCTGAATTCCAAGGTGTTTGAAAGCACTTCTGCACGAGTCAAGATGATTTAGACCTGCCAATATTCTTACCGCTTTCTTTTGAAGTTTTAGAACTTTAGTCATATTTCCTTTACTTGACCCTCCCCATATTATCAAACCATACCTCACAACAGACTCAAATAGGGCAAAATATGCAACCCTGGCCGTTGACAGATCTGCAACAAAACCTTATTCTTTTTACAACATACAGGGCAGTACTCAGTTTCCTGCACACCATGTCCACATGAGGGGTCCAGCACAGATGTTGGTCAATGATTACTCCCAGGTATTTGGTCTCGTCCTCTACTTCCACCATTGGCAACCCCTCGGTTAAGTTTGCAGCTCTTGTAAACAGGATTTGTTTAGTTTTGCTGTCATTTAGTGCAAGATCGTTCTCCTGACAATATTGTTTTGCCATATTGAAAGCAATGAAGGCCTGACAATCTAAATCATTAGGGCCTTTTTCAGCAAGTATAAGAGCTGTGTCATCAGCGTACATTGTGGTGTGGGCTTGCTCCTTTAGGTAATCTGGGAGGTCATTTGTTACCAATACATACAAGACTGGGCCCAGTACTGAGCCTTGAGGGACTCCTCTTGTTATATTGAGGGGTTTTGACCTAGCATGGTAAACTGTGTTATTAGCTGTATATTTCAGCTCTACTAGTTGAGTCCTGTTCTTCAAATAACTATTGAACCAGTTTATTGCATTGCTTTGGATTCCTAAAGTCATCAGCTTAGTAAGAAGTAAATTATGTCCCAGTGTGTCGAAAGCTTTACTTAGATCCAAGAAAATAGCAGATGCTATTTTTCCAGTTTCAATTTGGTCAATTACATTCTCAAAGAAATCAGTGATAGCTGTGGTTGTAGATTTAGAGGATAAAAATCCGTGCTGATGTTTACTGATCAAATTATTGTCCATGAGGTGGGTTATTAATCTTGTTAAAACAATTTTTTCAAATATCTTGGAGATGGTTGATACAAGAGATATTGGTCTAAAGTGGCCAGCTTCTGTGCTTTGTGGTTGTTTCTTAATAAGGATTATTTTGGCAATCTTGAGGTCAGCTGGAAAAATACCCTGAGCTAAGGACTTGTTCATAATATCAGTCTCGTTATTCAGGCCATATGACGGTATTCAATCAGTCAATCAGTTGTTCCAAGTAATCAGCTGGTTCTATTTCTGTTTGTATTGAATACAGGTTGTAACCTCACTTTTACAGTACTAGTTGCCCTGATTGTAAACGTTTTGTTGTGTTTACTGTGAGTAAATAAACATGGCTGTTTGTGTAATTACTACTTACATAAAATGGTGCGAGAAAGACTTACAGACGAATTTTTGGCTAAGATGCTACCCTTAGACTTACTGCTCGGCATTTTCCCACCACCATTCCTGCTACAAATAAGAACAAGACGAAGAGAGCATGCCAAGTGTGCAGATAGACCAGCGTCGGTGAGCAGCGGGGCCGAGGCATGATGTACCGGGATTCCAACGTTCTGCTTTGTGTGACCGACTGTTTTCACTACTTTCATACTATCGGAGATTTCTGTGGAGATTTATGTAATGTTACGAAGTTGTACCTATTGTGTACCTTAGTATGTTTATGAGAAAATACTGAATGTTTTATCTTATTCTCATATTTTGAAAATATCATAACTTTTGTGCATAATTAAATGAATTTCTGTATAAACACAAAAAAACTTCATAACGTTTAATTGAGTGTTTTTTATAACAAATTTACTGCAGTAAACCCAAATCACAAAAAACAAAAAAATAATAATAATAAAAATATAATTAAAAAAAAAAAAACACCTTAAAAACTCACTTTTTAGGGTGCTCTTATGAAGAAAAACCCACCAAGTCAAAGGGTTAATAGTAATAGTAAAGTTGTAACAATATAGTTTTGGTGGTGATTTTGTCACTATAGTATTGATAAAATTTATTTATTGACTATATACTTAAAGTAACAAGTTGTTAAAAGAAAATAAAACATTGCTCACTTGACATATATTTTATACGAAATGTCTTAAGACTCAGGAAGTGATATTTTCATTTAAAAAACAATGCTAACTGGGATTATAAAATATGACAAGGAAAATAATATTTACAGTATAATTTTTAGAGAAAAAATTAATTTAATTTGAGAAAAACAAAATTTTATTATTTTAAATTCTAGAAAGCATTATTACAAAAAATTATTGAATATTTGTTAAATTTGCGTGTCTTGTAGTGAAGTTCCGTAAGAGTAGCCAATTCCAAACACTAGTGTCCATACCTGGAAAAATTGAGCAATACATTCAAATCTTCCATTAAAGCGCTGTATAGAAATTAAACAAAACTTACAACTGTTTTAGAAACTTTTTAGATCTAAGGTGAATGAATAGTTTTATTTATATTATTATTTTCATCTATAAAATAATACAAATTGTTTTATTATGGGTTTATATTTGGATGACAACATATGTATCTTGCTGCAAGGAAAACAAAATTTGTAATCACTAATAAGAACATACATCTCGATTACCTCTTTCATTCAATTAATTCTCTTGCTAACTCTGGAAACTTCTTACATTAATTCCATGAATATATTTAGTTTTTTGTTTTAAACATCTAAAGAGATTCAATTATGAAACCCCAAATAAAAATACAGTGTCTTAAAAAACTTCCTAATTGTTTTTTAAAATAAAGTTAAAGTCATAAAGAATTCTTTACTCGGTGGTTATTAAACACAAAAATATTAAAGAGAACATCTCTCTCAAATTACTGAATATGAATTCATCCTACCATTAAGTGTATCTCTATTGATGGTTCAGTAGCCACTTCTGCTTGGTACTTATATTCACACCTTAATCACAAATTTGTTGCTCCTCTAAATGAAACTGACAGATAGCACAGTTTTGGCACATGATTAACAATAATAAAGTACCTGATAGTTTTAGCCCTGCCCTTGAGTATGTAAGTACATATATTACTGATTGCAATGTGGGAAACAAACATTTTAAATGGGAAAGAATAATGACAAAAGAGTATAAAGTATTTCCCAAAACTTCAAGAGTTTCTTGTGAGGATTATTGCGGTTTGTTGAACAATGTCACTAAAAAAATAATATATGTGTGTGTGTGTGTGTGTATATATATATATATATAATATATATAAAATTGTTAGAAATTTTACTTATTTATAAAATTTTTTATATTTTAATTGGAATTTTTCCACGTTCTTAATTACTAAAACAATACCTATTTTTTTTAGAAAGGAAGTAGACTTCAACATCTAATAGCATTTTTTTCCAATTTTCAGTAAAATTGTTGAATTGTGTATAAAAAAACAACTTTTTGATACTTTCAACAAACAAGTCTTTCTGTAATGAGCCATATGGTTTTCTGCAAATCTTAACACAGTAAGGCTGTTTAAAGTGTGGTTGATAATGTTAATTTTGAAGACAAAACTTCTCATCTGTCTTGTACTAATTGATCTATCAAAGGCATTTGTTTTTTGTATGACGTTAGAGAAAATTGTCTATTATGGTGTGAAAGGAAAAGGACTTATATCTATAATGGATAGAAACAAGTCATTTTTTAAGGACAGGACCAATTTGAAATAAAAACTACAAAAATAGATATCCCACAAGGATTAGTGCTGGTACCATTTTTGTTTATCATTGCTATAAACGATTTTCTTCCACTGTGCTCTGTAAGTCAGTATTATATGCTAATGACACAATGCTTATTAATTGAAACACTGATTTGGTTGCCTTGCACGTCCAACAAACCTTAGCTATGAAAATAGTTACTACATTTTTTGCAGATAATTTTTTAGTTGTTAATAGTAAAAAATCAAAGTATGATTTTCTCCTTGCATAATACAATACAATATAAAAATGAATAAGTAAAATTGCTAGGTATTCCCTTAAATTCAAGATGGAGTTGAGTTATTCATATCAATAATTTATGTTCAAAATTAGCTTGGTTACATATTAACTATGCAGGTTGAAAAACTGAGTAAGTAAAGATATGTTATTGTGCATTCTTTCATTCACACTTGTTTTATGGTATTATTTTGTGGGGTAATAGTGCAAACTCTAGCAAAGTATTCATTAAATAGAAACAATATTACATATAATGGAAAATATACCTCAAAGACAAACCTGTTTACCATTATTAATCTGAGAAACTCAAAATAATGACCCTTCCTTGTTTGTACATATATACACATGTTTAGTATATGTGAAAGATGAGCGTAGAGTTACACTTTAAGATAAGGCATACATAATTATTGTACAAGGAATATACACTTGCTTAATTTATTATGTATCAGACCAAAATAGCAGAAGTAGTAATTTAAGTCGTCATCATCATCAGACGTTTCCGTTATCACGGGTCGTCGTACACAGCCTCCTTCACTTTTGTCTATCATTCCAGGTCTCCTCTTTCCTCCACCTGTATTTTCTGTAGTCCCCTTCTATCTATGTCTTTCCACACTTGGTCCTCCCATCTTCCTCTTGGTCTCCTTCCTCCTTCTCCATGCTATTCTAGGCATTCTATTATCTCCCATCCTCTTCACATGATCCACTGTATTCTTCTTCCTTCCATTGTCTCTTGCAGTGAAACTACCTTCAATCTTTCTCTGTTATTTCGTTCCTTATTCTATCTCTTCTTGTAGTCTTCTCTATCCCTCTTAAAAATCTCATTTCTGCAGCTTGCAATCTGCTTAAATTTACATTTTTGTATGTTCATCTCTAAACCATATTTCTTCGCCACTTTTGCCCATTTGTTCAACTCTCTTTCTAACTCTTCTTCCCTGTTTTCCCATATCATTATGTCATCCGCATATGCTATTGTCTTAAGTTCTTCTGCTCCTCTGTTTCCTTGTACTTCTAGAATAATTTCATCCATTATAATATTGAAAAGGAAAGGTGACAATATGCTTCCCTGCCTTACTCCTCTCTCTGTTTTAAAAGTTTCCGTATATTTTTCTTCAATTCTTACCCTGTTTTTACATATGCCGTACAGGTTCTTTATTCTTTCTACTATTCCCTCACGCAATCCTCTCTTTCTCATACTCTCCCATATCCTTTCTCTCATAATAGAATGCCTAGAATAGCACTGGAGAAGGAGGAAGGAGGAAGAAGACCAAGAGGAAGACCGAGAGGAAGATGGGAGGACCAAGTGTGGAAAGACATAGAGAAAGTCCCTCTAAGTCCAACCCCTCGTCCTCGTCGTGAGGGATGGGCAACGGCTCAAAGAGACGGCTAACGGGGCTCTGGTGAAGCTACGTCAGGTCTAGCAAGCCGGTAGTGGATAAAACTTGCTTTCAAAAATAAGAACAGCCTCGGAAAGGATAGTAATTTAAGTATGAAATTAAAATCTTTTTTAATAAATTGCCAGAAGCAGCCTGGACGGTAAATATTAATCACTTTAAACTCACTCTAAATAGATGGTTAAAAGCAGAAACATTTTATTCCATTGCTGATTATTTAAACCATAATACTTGTAAATTAAGTTTTATATTATTTGTATTTCTGTATGTAGGTATTCATTTAGTTTGTGTGTGCTTTTTTTTAAATGAAAAATGTTACCATTCTTATTTATCAATAATTATATAGAAGTTTTAATTTAAATTTATTTTTAAATGATGATTGTGCAAGTATTAAAATAACTTGGCATAACCAAAAAGTACCTAAATTTAAAGTACTAAATTAGTTTACTAGAAAACTACTACTAAACTAGTTTACTAGTTTAGTAGAAATAATTTAAAACATGTACTGTATTTACTGATATCGGTTTATAACATTGAACATGTCTATTGCAATTACTTTTAAATTTTTAACGACAAATAAAAATGTTAAATCTTGAATCCACCACTATGTTTACAACTAAAATACAAATTTAAGTTATTGTGAATAGCCTTTAGTGTATTTTACATAGTTACAGCAGAACACAAAAGAGCACTATGGTAAGTAAATACAGTCCCATGTTTTGTAACAGAAAGACAAAATGAGTGAAACAAAATGTTCCCTAATAAAAGCTGAGTTATAGATATACAACTATAGCAATTAATTGGTCCATTTGTATACATCAACAAATTTATATAGGTATACAAATAAATCATTAAGTTTGTATACAATTAATCAACTGAATTTTAACTTGAAAATTATATTTTAAATCGTTAACTCACTTTTGGAATTCCCATTCTCTATTGTCCAAAGGGCAGACTTGCCTAGTCTTCAGCCATCGAGATATACAGTGAAAATGAAATGCATGCTAAAAAAAAATACAAAATCATTATAACACATACAAATATATAAACTTTATTTGTGCAGTAATTCAACTAAATTATAAGAACCTTGTAATAAAAAATGCTTATCAAGGTGCAATGTTATTTACATAGTACATACTGTAAACACAAAATATATTTTTATAATTAAATTAAATTTACCTAGTACCTAACGTTTCTTTATTATATTTTATGAACAAAGGACATTTCTTGTGGTTACCTTCAATAAAAATATTATTATAAAAGAAAATGCAAACATTTAATAACAAAAGCTATATAGATTAACAAACATAAATTCACTTTTCAACTTGGTTGAACATGTTTGATTAGTGGATTATACTTATGTTATTTTTGAGCCAAACTCAATTCTTTTACAAATTAAATTTTTGTAAAAATAATCAATTAAAATTGTAAGGTCAGAACAGGTCAGGTAATACAGTTAGCATTCTAGTCTAACGAAATATACACAATTCTTTTTGACATTCAGATTATTATTGAATGTCAATTAGTCAAGCTTACATTGCAGACACCCCAGGCAACAGTGCATTCCTCACTGGTTGCGGAGGCCTGGTTGGCCTGGCATTCAATGCATAAGTCCATGATGTGATTACGGCAGATGGCACAGTTGTCAACCACTATGTCTACAACAGACATAAAAATATTAGTTATTGTTACCAACTATGATTAATATGTTAGTTCTTAGGCTTATGCATCATTCACTCATCACTCTACAAGAGGTAAAAATACCAGTGCATGGATGGCTTAAAGTAGCCTATATTACAATTTTGTGATGTTAGCATTATTTATAGTAGCAATGAACAATTTATATATCCTGTTATTTGTACTTTAAGATGAGATATTGTATTCAGGACATGAAAAAAAATTACCTAGAATTAATTACTACCGTACTCAATTTGGCTGTTTAAGCCGTATATGGTAGGCATACGATGTATGTGTACAGTAAATTAATTTTCATGTCTACGTTTTATTTATTGAATCTGTGTGTGTTTTATTACATATTTACCATATTGCCATTGACTTTCACGGTATTACATACCTGACAAAAAACATGTAGTGTGAAATCTACATAAAACAAATTTTGAAACTGTCAACAAAGTAAGGTACCATATATTTGTATTAACCCTTTTAAGTGCCGACTTTTCAAATGTGCTGTTAAGGGCATTTTAGTGACGCCACTCGTTACTGCAGCAAATTTATGCTCCGTCACTAGTCATGTCACTCATACAGTAACTTATATTACAACATTTATTCACAAAAACGATGCCGAAAGATGAGCTTCTGCTATGTGTTCTACTAATAAAAAAAAAAGAAGAAGGTAAGAAAATAAGTAAATATCCAATGTTAGTTTCTAGATTAAATATAGGCTTAAATTACACATTATTTGGGGCACATAGCAAAGTTATGAAAGTGCCAAAAAATAAATTTCGAGTTGGCTAGTGCAAACGGTAATCTGTTTAGTGGCAAAGAAATGTTTGTGAAAAACCCGACAGATGCTGCTACCTAGCGTGATTGAGATGAACTACTTGAAGAAAAACTAATTTTTTTTAGTAGCAGAGGGAGGCAGGTTCACTTTCATCCATTTGTTACTGAACAGACTGTGTTTCAAAAACCGGGCACGAGTGGTGAACATTACAATACAGCGCACGGTGGTGGTAGTTAGTAGATAGTTTGAATTTGAGGTGTGTACAGATTCAGTTTGCAGTAGATATATATAAAGAGTTATAGTGACACCTAGAGTGATGGCCTTTCTCCTTGAGAGTGAGATCATCTAGGTACTCATTTTTTTGTGTGTGTGTGCACGCGCGCGTGTGTGTGTGTGTAGGGGCCGCGCGTGTTGTGTGTGGGAGGTGGTCGAGTTTGAGGAATAATTTTCTTTTTTCACCAGAAGTGCTGTGACAAATAAAATTACGATAATAAAATATTCACGGAGAGTTGACAAACATGAAATGAAAAAAAAAACAGGTATTGTCAGAGTTGTGCTTTATTTAATTAATAGTAGAAAAATAAATTAACTTTACACCAGAACAAATTCAAATAATTAAATTGGGGCAAACGCAAGCAAAATTCATTTTTATTAAGAGTATTAAATATAATTAGGCAAACAAGCTAATTTGGGGAGTTGAGACAAATTGAGTGTTGAAGGGACAATGACCTTAGAAATCACATGTTGTGAAAATGTAAATAAAAAATTGATAGATAAATAATTAGGGTAAATAAAAAAAGACTCAAATTGATAAATCATAGTGGACGTAATTGAGTTCCGTTGTTTATTTATTAACAACGAATTAGATTAAATTAAAGCGTGAAGACACTGATTCGAAGAGAGTGGAGGGGGGCATTGTTCTAGACACTACACCGCAATCTGGTATTCTTTCTTCTGGTGAGAAATCTCAAGCGAAACAAACTTAGGAGAGATGCTCCTGACAGTGACGTGGACAAATTGAACGTTTAAAGTAAAAATTTACTACAAGGGCGATGGGATCTAGTGCTTATTAAATAAATTTACATAAAAAATAAAGCAAAATCAGTGAAATTAAGTTATAAATGGTGTGCAAATAAATCTAAATAACAAAGTGAGTTTCTTTTACTATCTATATGCCGAAAAAATTACTAAGTGTTAATATAAGTTATAGCCAGGAAACATTAATAGACTTGTAAAATTTAAAACCTTTTAAATAATCAATCAATAAATAGCCAATTTGGACAAGTCTGAGATGAACTGAAAAATCTCAGTGTAAAGACAAAGACGTACATTAAAATGCCATTTTGATATAATTTTTATTTTTATTAAATCAGTGGCAATCCAGAAAGTACTGTGAACACTTGTAAACATACAATTAATCAATCACCTTTATCTTCAAAATCCAACACAGTGAGTTTTTTATCTAAACAATGATTTAGCCTACTTGGACTCGGAGATTATTTAAAGTGAACCCCAAAATTTATTCCCACCTATATTGAATGACAATAAATTATGTGATCTGAGGTGGGGAAAGTACTGATGGGAAATGTTTCTGGTCATCAATGAGGGCTGTGCACGCTTCCCACACTTCTGACGAAAAAAGAAAAACATCTTTCCAGATTGTACCCAAATTTAAGCACAGATGATGTGAGCGCTTGTTAAGGTTATCTTTAACTTTAGTACTACTAGTAACATATTTATGATACGCTAATCTCAACTTATTGTGTAATAGCAAAAGTAGATAGTGACAGAGTAACCTCCTCAACGACATCACTTCCTTTTAGGAAGCAGAAAAAAGAACTGATTGTCATAATGACATGTAATTTTTCACAGTAAGTCAAATAAAGTCTGTTCTTTCAGTAATGTAGTTTTTTAAGGTACCAGGTAAGAGAAACGTCAAAAATAGTGGCCTCCAGATCATAACAAGGTACCATAACTTTTATTGTACATATAACATCTAATAAGAAACAATGTACTAAGTTTCACAACAATCCATAATATTATTTCAAAGAATTTACAATGCATAAAAAATTACATTTTTCACGAGTTAATCAAGATTCAACTGAATTTTTTAAAACCCTTTCTTAGCGAGCACCTAAGACCTAAGAAAAACTGTAGGTTCCAATTTTCATTGCAATCCGTTACATGGTTTTTGAGATTTCATGTGTGAGTGAGTGAGTAAATCAAGAGGTATTTGAGATTTATATACAGATTACACGTTATTTGGTATCATGTTTCTCATTATGATGTTTACTATCTACAGGGTAAGAAAGACCACTCATCCGAGACGTATAGCGGCTGAACGGAGAAACCTTATATTTCATTTTAACAAAATCTGCCATATTTCGACACCAAAGAATTAGGAAAAATAATTTGTAACAGCCAATTATATCCCAAATGACACTATGGGAAGGGGTGAGAGGTATTTTACTGTATCATTAAAAATTTTAGCAAATCTAATTTTTTATCCTACATTACAAAAAAATTACTTTTTCTAAAAATATGCTACTGTTGTCACTTTTCAGCACATTTCTAATATTTTTAAATAGTTCCTAATCAAGATATTTCAAACTTGTAAAACTTAAAAAATTTAAATAGCAGGATATGCCTTTCATGGCTAGCCTAACTGTTCTTGAATATAATGCTAATAAATAATATTACAAGATGTCTACCATTGGTAAAATATTACAGCCTCTAGAGATATTATATCCAAAGTCCAAAACATTTAGATACATACTTAGATGTACTAGTGACTAAATCAAAACATGAACAACAGTTTAAATAATTATAAACCTTTAGTTTAATAATCACAATTAATAATAAAATCATACATAAAATTACTTACCCCAGGCCCACAGAGCAACGGCATTCCACTGAAAAGATAATATATATATATTAACAAAACTTATAATTTTATGGTAGGCAACATTAATTCTCATATAATATACACAATTTCATTAATATTTTAACAATTTACAATACAATAAAGACAAAACTGACATTTATCCTCACCTAGATGGAAGATTAAAGAAAGTACAAACATTCTTTTTACAGTGCATGTTTTCTTCTCTTATATTTAATTCATAATTACCAACATGCAAACTTCTGGTTGCTTGACCTAACATTCTTAAAGTACAAAATACATGTTTTAATTTTTTCAAAATATTTAATATCTAGACATATTTATTTGTTGTGTTGGAATGTGACATTTTTGCATTACTAAGTAGAGAATAATATATTTTTTTAACAAACTGTTTAAGACATGAATATAGAGCATTTTTTTTAATCTGCAAAATATTCTAGAACTGTAATTTTTGTTATTTCTAATTTTGATATAATAAAGTTTTAACTAAAGTTGAGAATTGAAGGTGTATTATAAATGTTGATGATTACGCAAGGAAGTACCTAAGAGCGTGTTATTTCATCTCCAATGTAATTCTTCCATTATCATTGCTTCGTAACCCCTTAATGGTGTTTTTGTTTCCTAAAATTATGTTGTTTTTCTGACTTTTTTACTGTTTTTTTACAGAGACAGGTTTGTAGAGCTTAGATATACGAGGGCTATTCGGAAAGTTGATTATGTTTTGCGCTGGCGGGACTAGCACGGCCATCTTAGTGTCAGTTCGTCCCACCGCTTAATGCAAAAATATTAGCACGGCCATCTTGGTGTCAGTTCGTCCCACCGCTCAGTGGCTATCCAGCCGTGCTAGCGGGAAGTTCGTGTTGTAACGCATCTAGTCACAGTGCCTGTTTGAAATGTCTGCCGCAATTGAAAATCCCGCCAACTGTGAGGTGCGCGCAGTAATTAGGTTTTTGACTGCCAAAAACTGTAAGCCTATAGAAATCTGTCGGCAGTTGTGTGAAGTTTATGGGAACAACATTATCACTGAAGGTGGATTGCGACAATGGGTCATTAAGTTTAAAAATGGCCGAAACAAATGTTCATGACGAAGAGCGAAGTGGAAGACCCAGCATAGTGACTGACGAACTTGTTGAGAAAGTTGACACAAAGGTCCGAGAAAATCGACGGTTAACCATAACGGAACTCTCGCTTAGTTTCCCTCAAATTTCACGAACTTTGTTATACAAAATCGTCACTGATAAGCTTGGCTTCCACAAGTTTTGTGCAAGATGGGTACCGAAAATCCTGACCGACGACCACAAAAACCAGCGCATGGCTGCAGCGTTAACAATTTTGGATGCTTACGACAAAGAGGGTGAATCACTCCTCGATCGCATCCTAATTGGCGATGAAACATGGGTGAAACATGTTAACTGCGAGACCAAATTGCAGTCAATGGAGTGGGGACACACAAGTTCCCCTAACAAACCAAGAAAATGTTTGCAAACGATGTCGGCAAGAAAGGTTATGGCGACCGTTTTTTTGGGACAAGAAAGGTGTAATTCTTGTTGATTTCCTGGAACGAGGCACTACAATCAACTCAGAAAGGTATTGCCAAACGTTAAACAACCTCAGAAGAGCTATCCAAAACAAGCGTAAGGGAAAGTTGAGCTCGAAAATTCTGTTGATTCACGATAACGCTCGACCTCACACGGCAAATCGCACATGTGAAGTTCTCGAATCATTCCATTGGGAGTTGTTTCCTCATCCACCATACAGCCCGGATCTTGCACCAAGTGACTACCACTTGTTCCCAACAATGAAGAAGTGGCTGGCAATGCAGCGCTTTGACGACGACGCAGAGCTGCAGCAAGAAGTGACAAACTGAGTGAAGACACAGGCGGCAGAATTTTATGAGGAAGGCATTGTCAAGCTAATCCATCGATATGATAAGTGCCTAAATTTGAATGGCGACTATGTTGAAAAGTAGTATATAAGTGTGGGTTTTAAATGTATATAATAAAAATTTTTTCCTATACTTTGTTAATTTTTAATTCCAAAACGTAATCTACTTCCCGAATAGCCCTCGTATATAGTGTGCTCCTAATGTTGATCACACTGAAGGAATCTTGGAAACTATAAAAGATATAGCAAAAATATTAAATGGACAAAGTTGGGCATAATAACAAGACCAGCAAATTAATATAATCAAGTTACGATTAGTTGTGTCATTCACTCGCTGTGCTCAAAAAACTGTTTTCGGTCAAAAATTTAAAACTATCACAGCTTTCTTATTAGTAATTACGTGCTAGCCACTGAGATGAAGGCGCAATAATCTTTTTAACATCAGTTTAAACTCATGATTTCGATTTGCCGATTAGTATCGACAAATAAGTTATTTTGAAAAACACGTTAATCCTTTAAGGGCAAAATTTTTTCACATCTCATATCCCCTTTGACTAGTTAAAAGTGCCAGGCTAAAATTGGGGATTAAAATTTATAAGTTTTCATAAAAATTAGAGAATGACCACCACCAAATTACCAATATTGCACCAAATTACTCGTGTAGATATATACTATCAACAACAAAATATATAGATGTAATTTTAAGTTATTTAAAATTTAAAAAAATGTTTTAATAGATGAGATTCACTTAATTAAGTTTTATGTTTTTAAATCATATTATGGTTAACCCTTTTACTGCCGGACACCTTTTTTTTAGTTTGTTGAAAAATGCCGGGTTGAAATTGACTAAAATGTAATGATTTTTTAAAAAAATCATGGATTCATTATTTTTTATCATAAATTGATAAACTTTATCTTGTTTTTTTCCTTATAAGTTGTAATTTGCTACAAAAAATAATTTAAACATTTTCTGTCCTTAAAAAATATATATATTATGTCATGAAACAAAAATTTTAAATAAATAAAAATTATTTTTTGAGTTTGCACTTTAACAACTATATTTAAATATTAAACTACCACCATAATTATAATTTTTTATTGTATAGTAATTATATATAAACATTCCCAAAAAGTTTTAGGAACATACCTTGAAAAATACTGAAGCTGTGATGAATTTTTGAAATTGGTGCAATATCCTCGAATTTCAAGATAACACGTTTATTGATACATAACTTTACACTATATCGCTTTATAATGCATAAATCACTTTATAATACATAAATCACTGTCCATTGATATGAAAATATAATACATAATAGAAAATTAAAGTTAAAAGGCACTTTGATCAATATTTACAAAAATATATATACATTTTTAGGTTCATAGGCCTGCTGATTAGCACTTGTGTTCCCCAATACTTGTGGGATGAACACCTTTTTTGCAGTTTTTGCAGACAGTCCTGGTTCTCTTCCTCTTCCCTCCAGTACTCATTTTATTAATCATAAAAATATGTAGATTTACAAATATAAATGTCAAATAAAGTGTAAAACACGAAACAACACAAGTGGAACTCACAACTAATGAGATCGACCATAACCTCATCAAACCAAACTCGAGCTATAACCAAAGAAGTTCAGTAACAAAAATGGCTTCCATAGATTATAAAACCTGTTTTCTGTGTGTTGTCCATATAGTAATGAATAACACAGCTGAATTTCGATGCATTTGGACAACATTGAAAACCAGTATAAAACAAATACGAGACGGCTTTTATAGCGCACGTTGGCGATTTTCGCACAAACGGTAGCGTGCGCAATCGCGCACGTCGGCAGTAAAAGGGTTAAGCTATACTTTTATATGTAAAATAAATTTATTTGTTTCACATTGCATAAAATAACTAAACTATATTTAAACGACGTTTGAGCAGTTTAGTACTTACGATTACTTTAGCCAATCAGAAATGGGATTTCTGCAGTTACTGATGCCGACAAAAGTACTTTCATTAATAATTAATAATTAAAAGTCATCATTTGTTTGATTTCAACTAAAATAGTACACGATTTTTCATTATATTCATAATACCAAATTTAGAATGTTAAAAAAAAATCTTTTCAATATCGTTTTCAGATACATCATGTTTGTTCTTACTCTACTTGTGATTTTGACCTTTATTTTCAGTTGTCATCTCTTAAATACAAACTGGACAATTCAGATTAAAAGGAGCAAGGTCAATGATCTTGTAATCATTTAAAACATTGCTCATTGTTTATAAAATTAATTTGAGCCAATATCTGCATATTCATCGCCATTGTGCCTATCGTTGTCACTAGCCTTCTCACCTATATAAAAGAAATAACAACAGCTGGTAATGACTTAACTAGTCTAAATAAAGAAAGCTGGCAATATTTATGTATAAATATCTATAGGTCAAATGTCATATTCGATATTTAAAATCGATAATCATAATTCGATTGTGTTGGTGGCCTCTTATTATACTGTGCTATTAGTTTTCACTGTAAATATGCTAGAATAAATAAACATTCTGAGGGGGGGAAAAGATGAAAAAAATCTTATTGGAATGAGTTAACTTAGAGAGGGTGATAGGCTAATTATAAGGTGATAAATATGAAAATATTTAAGTTAATTTATTTTTAAGTAATGGAGGCTACCATCCAGACAGCCCGAGTATTTAAATTATTTTACTTTAGAAGAGTTTTAAACACTGGATTATACAAAAAAATTACTTTAAGTATTTATTGTTTAAAAACATGAATCTAATTTTGTTTTTCTTGTATTGCCTACAATAATTATACTTAATTATAAGCTTATTAAAGCGGATGATGATTATCAATTTTAAATGTCGATACCATCGAATACAACTTTAGACCTATAGATATTCATAATTAACCCTCCAAGTGGTGAAAGGCGTTGCAGCGTTGTTTACGAGTAGCAGAAACGCCCTAGCATTTATTAATGCAGTCTCTTTCGTTCCGGTATTTCCGATGTTATGCCGTGACTTAAACGTTATAGGTATGGTTAGAAAGACCAGATTCCAAACTTTAATTTGATACAGATGATCCTGCTATTGTCAAGACTCAAAAAACATCTAAAATTCAACGGTCCACCTCAATTATTCATTGGTTACTACCAAAATGTTAATGGCTTGAAAAGTAAACTTAATTTGTTATCTCAATCTATTGCTACATGCTCTTATGACTTCATAACCTTAGTTGAAACAAATCTCTCCCCAGATGTGAATGACTCTGAACTTGTTTTAAGTGGATTCACAGTCTTTAGATGCGACAGAACCCATCTCTCAAGTAGTAAAGTTTGTGGGGGTGGTACACTCATTGCCATTCGTGACAATATTCCTTGTCACAAAATCAACACCACATATTCTAGTAGCGAGTGTATCTTCGTCTCTTGCAATCTCCATAACTCACGATCACTTATAGCTTGTGTCTATATTCCTCCTAGCCAACTCTCTACAGTCTATTTAGCATTCTGTAATGCCTTTGATGATGTTCTGCTCTCGAGTAAAACCCACGGTCATGTAATACTACTGATTTTAACCTGCCTAATGTAGACTGGCTCAATCCCTGTGGTCCTGATGTTGATGATTCCTCTGATGTTATATTTTTTATCTGTTTGATCTGGCAGAGACACACAAGCTTTATCAAAAGAACCATATACAGAACTATCGCGGTGTCTACCTTGACCTTATATACTCCTCATTATCTTCGATGGTGGTCACTACTGCTGATGATATAATTATTACTTGCTGAGGACAGACATCATCCCGCTCATGGGTTTTCCTTTGAACTAAGACACCCCTCTCGTTCACCAAGTCAAAAGTTCATCCTTGATTTTAGGAGGTGTAACTTGGAGGCAGTTGCCACTCAACTCCAAAATTTGGCCTATCCTGCATGTAATGATGCTAATGCAAAATCCTCTTTCGACAATTTTTGTAGTCAACTTGGTGAAATCGTCAAGGCAAACACTCCCATCAAAAAAGTTGGCATCTCCCATTTTCCTGTGTGGTTCTCCAGTATTTTGAAGCATTTAACCATCAAGAAGACTACACAAGAAGTATAAAGCTACCTTATTACAATTCTACTATCTGAGGAATGGCCCGTGAGTGTCACCTGAATTACATTAACAGAATTGAAGAATCGTTACCATATAACATGAAATCTTTTAGGGCTCATGTTGGCGATTTGCAACGTACTCCAAACATTTCTAAGAAATTGCATCTTGATTCGACCAAAGCTACTGATCCCTCTACTAAATGTGAAATTTTCGCTCAATTCTTTTCTTCTGTTTTTAATGCTACTATTGTCCCTATACCTTACTTCGATTATGGGCTGAATCATTCTCTTCCTAATTGCACTGTGTCTGCTGTTGATATATCTAACAAACGTCAAGTACTCAATATCAAGAAAGGGGCTGATCCCAATGACATACCACCAATTGTGCTCAAGTTCTGTGCCCCAATACTTGCTCCTCATTTTGCCATTTTATTCAAAGCCTTATTTAGCAGTAGGAATTTTCCTGTCATCTTTAAAGCAGAGTTTTGTCGTCCCTATTTTCAAACAAGGAGACAAAACCAATTCAAGAAACTATAGGCCTACAGTGATCCAATCAACTCTCGCCAAGGTATTTGAAAGTATTGTTCAAAAATTTTTGTACTTCAACCTCAGCAAATATATCATCATGCAGGGGCGCTTCACTACTACAAACCTTTTCAAATTTCAAAAATTCATTATTTCATCTTTCACTGATTCGTGTCCTGTTGACTGTGCCTACCTGGACTTTGCAAAGGCCTTTGACAAGGTTAATATCTCAATCTTGATTGCTAAACTGGAAGCTTATGGAATTTCTGATCCCTTGCTGAAGTGGCTTATGAGCTTTGTTACAGGTAGATTTCTGATAGTTAAATGTGATGGTGCTACATCTTTTCCATTCCCTGTATTGTCCAGAGTGCCTCAGGGATCTCACTTGGGCCCTCTATTTTTTTTTTTTATTTATAAATGACATTAGTTGTGCAGTATGTGTGGAATTCCTACTATTTGTAGATGACGTTAAAGTTTTTACCAGGGTTACGTCGGCCCAGTCAAGACTATCTCTCCAACAATCCCTCGATAATATCGGCCGCTGGTGTTCGGTAAACTCCATGGAACTCAACGTATCAAAGTGTCAAGTAGTCACATTTAAACGTGGAAACTCAGATAATGTTTTTGACTACCAAATTGATGGTGTTAGTTTGAAAAGGGTGGTTAGTGTCAATGACCTTAGAGTGATGATGACACCGTCCCTTAGCCCTGTGCAACATTTACTCTCCATTTCTGCAAGAGCTAATTCTCTCCTGGGGTTCGTCATGAGGTCTTCAAGAGACTTTAATTTTCCTCAGTCCCTGGTAATTTTGTATACATCCCTCATTCGTCCAGTGCTTGAATATAATTCCGTCATTTGGAATCCTTACCACCTTGGATATGTCGAAATACTTGAAAAGGTACAAGTCCGATTTGTGAGAATGCTGGGAACAAGACTGGGTTTTACCTTTCTCTGTACCCCTGTAGCTGCTGTTAAGCTTCAGTTTAGACTTCACCCTCTGCAACTTCGGCGTCAATGTACAGATCTAACTGTGCTCTTCAAGTTGGTAAACGGCCTGCTGGATTGTCCCGATATCCTGAGCAACATCAAGCTGGTGGTTCCTCATGGCAATCGCTCAATGACCATCTTCCGCAGGAGATATGAGCCAACTTATTATGCATACCACGGTGGCATGTCAAGGCTCCTAAGTTTCGGAAGTGAGGCTACAACCCGGACTGACTTTTTCGGAGTATCCCTTGCATCTTTCAAAATTGCCATTTTGACTAATGTTATATTTAGCCACACTTAAACCTCACAAGCACATACATCTGTACAGTCATTCATGACCATTCTATTGTTACTACAGCTTTTTGCGTGCTGTAATTACTTTTTCATAGCTCTTGCCACTGTTACGTTGTTATACATTGTTGATTGTTCCTGTTACAACTGATTATTTATTCTCGTTTCTTGTTATCATTTGCTTAGTTTTTTATTGTTGTAATTATTGTTATTTAGTTTATATAACAAAAAAACAAAATAACAAACATTTTGCTTAATTTAGGACGTGTTTACACTCCCTGTTAATACTTAAATGTATTCCATTTTTCTTCTGCCACTTGGAATGAAATGTTATGATATAAGTGGGTATGTTAATAATATAAATTGGCGTTGACCGTTTAAATAAATAAATAGATATAGTATTTAGATATACTGGCACTAGTGGAACCCTTACAACCAGTTCATCCACCTACTGTACTACCTCCTGGAGATCTTCCTCACCGGATTACTCATTTACTAGGCCGTAGGGAAAGACTTTGTGCAGTCTGTGGACACACCAAAAAAAGGGGCAAAAGTCACTTCTGGTGCCCACCTTGTAATTTTGAGGTTCATAGGGAGTGTTTCCTTTACTTGGAACATTACTGGAGGCCTCTCAAACCAGGAATAATGAGGTTGGCTCTGATATTGACTAAAATGCGGTAAAAAAAGTGTACATAAAAGTTTAGATCACCAATTAGTGAGTTTTTTTTTAGGAATAATACATATAAACTATAAATATATTTTTTTTTACTATTGCCAATTGTAAACAGAATGGCTTTTTTAGGTGTGTGTTAAAAAATTAAATTTAGTAACATTTACTCAGCCTAGCATAAATTAAAAAAATTGAATTTTTATTTTTGGAATTCAACCCATTGGGTTTTACACCTATCCAAGGTCGGTGTTTCATATTATTACCATTCTATTCTGTGTGTTATGTAGTTTAACTTGATATATGATATGTCATACTTATACCATTTACAGTATTTTATATAAATTTTCTTTTGCGAACAAACAAAATCAGTAAACATGTCCTACCACTTGGAGAAATACGTACGGTACTTTGGGATTATACCGACCACACCAGTATGAAGAACACAAAAATATAAATTTATAGAAACAAACATAATAGAACGAAAAACAACTGTTTAATTACAAAATTACAAGCATTTCCAGGTATTGCGATCGGTACTGTTGTCGCTATTATCTTATCTTTCTCGAGAATCCCGATTACGGCAGGCCGCGCGGCATCACATGATTTGCACGGTACATAATTCCCTTTCCATTACAATTCAATTTATATTTCTGATCAGCCCCTCTAGAATTTGATATTTTACTGATAGGTACTATCTTGAGGGATGTTTTTCTTTTGTCGACATCAGCGCGGGCTTCGGCAGCACCTCTGCCGAAGCCCGCGCTGATGGCCGGAGGCACTAGCATTTTGGGTGGCAGAGTGTGATCAAGAATAAAAACAAGTTTTGAGTGTTTTTTTCAATAAAGAGTTTAGTTTTAGTTTGGTAATGTTTGTTTTTGTTGAATTTTTGTGTTTGGAGAAATGTAGAGGTAAAACACAGAAGTACAACAAAGTGACGCACCAGCTGAACGGGTGACGAGACTCTGCAATCACGTTATCTACTAGACCGCTCGACTTTGACCTCTGTCTGAGGGTGGGGAGGGGTTTGCGATAAGACAATTCCTGTTTTATATTGACGAAATATTGTTCTACGCTAATCTAGTAATCAGTAGAAGCAAAATGTCAAATTACGATTCATGTCTGGGAGTGGTCGGTATAATCCCAAAGTACCAAACATACTGCCACTCGGAGGGTTAATCATTGCCAGCATTCTTTATTTAGACTAGTGAAGTCATTACCAGCTGTTATTTCTTTACGTAGAAGGCTAGTGAAATAAGAACAATGGCGATGAATAAACAGATATCAGCTCAAAATGTTTTTATAAACACTGAGCAATGTTTTAAATGGCTACAAGAAAATATACCTACAATTAAATCTTTACAAACTGGTCTCAGAAGTGAGTGCATTGCCAATCATCTTGCAGAATACATGTATCAATGACCAATTACAATTATTTGTGGTGATCCAATCGAGCATTTTTTAAATGCCATCAACACGTCGACACTGAAGTAATAGTTAGCACTACAGGGCTCAAGAGTACTTTAAATACAGTTTAGTGATTACATACAATTTAGACAACATATCCATTTATTTCATATATATAAATATAGCTTCTCTATTTTAACATGTTTAAAACCTAAAGCTTAATTCAATTTGATATCATCATTCAAAATTTATTCAAAGTAAAACATGTTTGAAAATAAATTCAAAATTAAAATCATGTGTTTCGTTATTGACTAACATGTTGACTTAGTTTCATAAGCAGTCACGTTTATCCTTGAAAATACATATGGTAAGTAAATGTTATTGTTTTGTTGTAATTATATTAATATAAGACTGAAAACTAGCCAAACCATACTGGGAGAGACTTTAATAAGCAGCCAACACTCGTTATTCGATGTATTCGATCTATTATCCAAATTCGACGTTATATATTAATTGTATGAAACAAGAATTATAATACATTTAACAACAAGAATAATACATTACAATTTTTAATAACATACATTTAACACAAAATAACTATGTTACCACAAAATAATTTAATCCAACTATGGCCTAGACATATTATACATCAGAAATACGTTACAATATTTATAGATTGGATATTTGCTGTCAGTAACCACTTTAGAAAGTAGCCAAACCAACATGTATATCTAGAAAGTTATCACGTAATTACCTAACATTCATCGTCATTTTCAAATTCTCAACAAATTAGTTACTTCTAGCTAGTTTATTGTTTACATGACAAATGACTGTAACTAATAAGTTGGAATCGTGTTTTGTTAAATAAATTGTATACCTAATATTAAATTATTCATTCAGACAAAAACAACCAAACCATTCGATAATAACAATCGAATGACGAGTGCACACCGCTTATTAAAGTCTACCCCTATACTGACCTTTGAAATATCTATTACATTGTTTGGTCCGCCATTTTACTTTCAGTCTTTTGGATGGACATGAGTATCGATGATTCCATATAATTTGATAATCATCAGATTGTGTTTGTGGCCACTTATTATACTGCACCACTTACTTTCAACATAAGTAGGAATATGGGTTTTTGTAAGAAAAATAACAGTGCAGTGAGGTATTTCATGAATTGTTGTACATTTTTCTTTATACTATTCTGAGGGTAGGGTACGATAAGCGGACCCGGTTTTTTATATTGAAATTGGCAAACGATATTACTTAATCATAACCATCGATATAATCAATCAATACTAATTAATTATTTTGAACTATTAACAAATAATCTATATCAACAGCTGTAAACACTCTAAAATAATACATAAGTTATAGGATATTTCAATTTTACATAAGTAATTCTGATTATTAAAAATGGCAGTCAATCTTAGAAAACTACATGACGTTGCTTTTTCGTGGCTTCAACATGCTGGACTCATACCGTAAAACCCACTATGTGAAATTTGTGGGAAAGAAACAAATGTAACTGTGAGAGGAGTAAATATGGTCGTCTTCAGTTTTCCTAATTTTGGTTATAATAATTTGTTTGATAACTGTAAATATTAAATTCATATTTTAATTATAATATTGTTAAATTAAATATATGATTGTTATTGAGGACTATAGGTACTTTTATATCGATTGATAGTCTAGGATTGGAGATGCGAATATTAGGTATTGATGACTATATTCTTCGATACAAAAAACCGGGTCCGCTTATCATACCCTACCCCTATTCTGATAATAAAAGTTCAATGAATTCTTGTGAGTTTTATTTTATTTTGTAGCAGATAATAATGTAGGAAGTAATAAAACTTACTTCCTAGGACTAAGGCTTTACTAAGCAACTCTAGACTACAGCTTAGCCATAGTTGGGAATTATTAAATAGGCTATGTCAGATTAGTAATAACCTATTCTAATCTCCTAGCGTTATGTATAACTTACCTTTTTAACTTCAAACCTTTTCTTCTCACCTTTACTGCTACTGGAAGTAGGTAATTCAATCTCATCATCATCAACGTCCATAGCTGATGCCATAATGCAATTTAATAAACGATCTAAAGAGATGTTTTGTTCAAATAAATTATTGTTATTTGGAACAGAAACAAAGTAATTTCATGAAAATCAGTGCGACTATACAGAATGTGAATTGAGAGATTACACAACTAACTATCAGCAGTTCACTACTGACTAATTACCACATTTAAATTAACCTGACTGAACAGTGAACAGACAGAAACCGAATGATAATTCATTGCAGGGTTTCCCAAAAAGTAGGCAAATTAAAACTGACCCAATGCTCAGCTTAAAATTACCCACAACCTAACGAAGTCATACACGCCAATGCCGCACTCACGTAAAAGTAGCACAGGTTATATACTACAAAATTCCAAGTACTGTTTGTGATGGTATAAAGTGTATTCAACCGTAAACTTTATACATTAATCAAATTGAAACTGTTTTGAAGGACAAAAAGTTCAATGGGACAATAAGACGCTGCTGAAATAAATCAAATAAATCCCAAATCTTCAATTTTATGAGTTTCAGAGAAAATGCATATAAAACTGGCATAAATAGTTTTAGTAGAGCATATTACTCGAGAGGCTAAAAACACTTTATTCGTGTCTGTCTGTCTCTCCCCAAGATATCTCGAAAACGTAATTACCTATGCAATTAACTTTTGGTATGAAGCTTCATTTTTATGTAAACAACACTGAGTTCGATGATGGTGCATGTCACTCCATGAAATTTAGCTTTGCCTTAGAATTAGAATTAGTTAGAATTATGTAACACATTTTGTTATTAAATCTTAACTTTTATTCTTGACTGTGTAGCTCAAAACATTGGCATTGTTTACGTTAAATGAAGTCATTACATTGGGATTGTAATTTTGTAAATCGCTATTTGAAACGTTTAATTTTTAACACAGATTTCATTAAACAAGGTTTTGTTAATTTACCATGGCTGGCGCCTGCTCATTTTGAAGGCACAAACGATTAGACTATCGTGACAACAACACCCTTGGCAGTGAAAAAGACAACAAAATTACGTTTTAAATTTTAAAACTGATTCTTTATCCTGTCAAATGCCCTGAGTTTGAAAGAATATACCTGTCTTCAAATCTATACAAATTGTTGCAACTAATATTGTAATAGTAACATATCAACATGTTGATGTTTCGACGTAGCCTATTTTAAATATTGTATTACACTTTTTAGTTAAAGAACAAATTCTTAATATTTATTTTTATTTAATTCTTTATGTTTCTTGAAATTTTTAACCTTAATTATAAATATTTGTCTTGAATATTTGAAACTTCACATAACATTACAATATTTTTTGTTTTGATTTGTAAACAAACTATATACAACCATGTGACTTTTTAGAAATGACAATTTTATCCATACTAGACCAGACTCAACATAAAAAATCGGGGACAATATTTCACTTCAACCCATTCTTGGGTTGTAGTGGTCTCATTAGCTTATCATAACTTTTGTTAAGTGAACAATACTATATAATCTTTCTTAGTGAACAAAAATATAAATGTATAATGTTGCGTGATATCTCAAGAAATTTTATATCTCTAGACTTTAAATTGGACACGAAAACCAATTTCTATACATACAAAAATAAGTTTCATGATAGTGCAAGTCCAACCATGAAATTTGGCTGAGCGTCACTAAAGCCTATCATGCAGTAGGCAGACACAATTTATTTTTTTCTGCCAGGAAGATGAAAACATTTCTTTTTTGTTTGATTTTTCTCGAATGTCTATACCTATGTGTCCATTGGTCATCTACAAAATGGAATGAGATAATATAAATTTGAAATTATGTATGCAATCTTAGCGAAGCATTTTACGCGACACGTGATGCGCTCTTTCCCTTGTAATTGCTATATAGTTTTTAAGCGATATGAACACCAAATTGAATGGATTGCGAGATGTAAATCGTAAATTTTATATCTGAGTGGTTCTCAAACAGCGGTTAGTGGTGTTCCCAATGAGAGTATATATAGATAATAAAAGACATTTCGAAAGAAAAATTAATTTTTAAAACACTTACAATTCAACAAAAAAAACTTTTAAAACCTTTTTTTGGGTGGCCTTTTGGCTACCTTTATTTTGCTATCATCTTTATAATAACAAATATAATAATAATTATTATTAAGTACTTCTAGATTATTTACAAGCTTATTTAGAAGCAGCATAAAAATAATGCCAGAGTTTAATTTGCTAGAGTTGAGTATTTGAAAATGGCAGCAAATTTAAGGGAGTACTCCTGGAAAGATATGTAGCTGACTTCTGCGACAATGCGTACAGGCTTGATTGCCAAAGTGTATTTACTTAAGCTCTTAATTCAATAAGATGCAGTTTATTTAAATATCAGAGTTTATATAATCTACATAACACACATCACTATATAACACTGCCTGGGTACAATTACTATAACATATTAGTTTAGAATAAAACAGCTTACCTAGTAAACTTTTGGATGTAAGATAAATTATAGAAAAAAATTTGGTATAATATGTAATACAGAGTAGTTCTACTGAAGGAGATTTATTCACAATATTCACACTATTCACAATATGTTAGTTAAAACGCAAAATAAAAAAAATGTATATCACTGCGAAAGTAAACTTAACGTTGTATTGCAATTTTATAAACAGCGGAGAATAGTTTTACTCTGTAAACGATTTCTCTAAACCTCAGAAATTTCTTTATTCACAGCTTAGAGCTGTAATTGTCACAATATTGTATATTATCTATGTATTTCTAATAATAAGATTACTGATATATTTTATACATAAAATGTTTATGCTGTGCAACTATTCCTACGGATCCCGCCCTTTCATGCATCTTTTTCTCGTCTGTTTCGTTTGTTTTGGATTTGGATTTGGATTCTTTCAAAATTTCGTTTTCGTAACAGTTTACCGTTGCTGATTTGAAAGTGTATTTCTCTTCTCTTACAGTTTTTAACTTCGTTTTTGGTTAATTTTAGTTTTAGTAATAGCTAAATATTATTTATCTTTCTTTATAAAACGTCGGTGCATATTAAATTTGTAATATATCCCTTACTCGTAGTTTTAGTATTGTTGAAGTCTTGCAGACCTACAATTACAATTAATTTCGACAAGATAATCTCATTAGTCATTGGTTATTTTACCTTAGACACTGGAATTTGATATATACAAATTTATGGTATGTTTGTTTCATCTTAGTAGCATGTTCGTTTATTATATTTTAAATAGCAATATGATTTGCAAACTGAAACAACTAAGTTAGGCTATAATAGTAACAAAAGTAAAACAATTAATTACCTAATAATGTAAATACAAACAAATAGAATAATATATTAGGCTAAAGCATATTTCAAGATATTTAGGTGTACCTTAGAACACTTATTGTTAAGACTTCATTTAATTTTAACCGCAGTTGTATTTTGCACCACTTTCTGATCCAGGTTATTGATTATGTTTTTCATTATGCATGTAGGAACTGGATCATTCCTGTCAGAATAACAAGGCACTTCTCCTGACCATTTCTGATTTGAGTGAATTTTGTGTAGGCCTATTTATACTTTCGGATATCCTGAACTGAAATATATATTTTAAATCCTATCCCTCATAGTCTTTTTAAAATCACAAAATGCAGCATATTTTAATAGTATGCTCCTAAATTAAAAATCTGCTATGTTATAGTTCCATTAGTGTTAGAGAGCCAAGAGGTAGATCATTTTAACCCTTAGAGCCAAGAGCCTATATATAGGCTCAACCTATTAAGTCATAAAACGCCAAGAGCCTTTATTTAGGCTCAAGTTAGGTTGGTGGTGAAACACCAAGAGCCTATACAGTATATAGGCTTGGACAAGTTTGGATGTTAAGCGCCAAGAACCTTTATTTATCCTCTCAACATTTTCATGCAATACACAATCATTATAGTGTTTCAGGCATTTGTTGAGCTCTTACTTTACACACAAATATGGAAATTTGAAAGGTCTACAATTTTAACAGATCAACATTTCATAAATTGTATTACATGCCATTGTTCTCCTATCAATAAAAAAATGAGGTCAAAATCAATAGTTTATCATAAAATTTAGTGAAATGAGAACGATTTATATCTATTTGTGTCATAATTCGTAAAATTGCCTTGGTGCTACCCCGTGGCTATGCCGCGGCGCCCAACGGAACAACCCGCACCAGTAACTCTGGTGTTATGTGACACGACCTACCCAATATGCTTGGCGCTAAAAGGATTAAACATGGTTTCATGGGCTTTAATTTGATACCGAATTTAAACACCTTAGGGGGAAATTTCGGTACTTTCTGATTAAACAAAGGCCACTGATAATAAACAGGATTTAGCAGCTTAGGTTGGGCAGTTACACAATAAATACTAACTGTTAGATTAGGTTATTGAAAAATTACGGTACTTTGGGATTATACCGACCACACCCAGACATGAATCGTTATTTCACATTTCGTTTCTACTGATTACTAGATTAGCGTAGAACAATATTTCGTCAATATAAAACAGGAATTGTCTTATCGCAAACCCCTCCCCATCCTCAGACAGAGGTCAAAGTCGAGCGTCTAGTAGATAACGTGATTGCAGAGTCTCGCCGCCCGTTCAGCTGGTGCATCGCTTTGTTGTACTTCCGTGTGTTTTACCTCTACATTTCTCCAAACACAAAAATTCAACAAAAACAAACATTTACCAAACTAAACTCTTTATTAAAAAAACACTAAAAACTTGTTTTTATTCTTGATCACATTCCGCCACCCAAAATGCGAGTGCCTCCGGCCATCAGCGCGGGCTTTGGCAGCACCTTCGGTGCTGCCCCGCGCTGATGTCGACGAAAGAAAAACATCCCTCGAGATAGTACCTATCAGTAAAATATCAAATTCTAGAGGGGCTAATCAGAAATATAAATTGAATTGTAATGGAAAGGCAATTATGTACCGTGCAAATCACGTGATGCCGCGCGGTCTGCCGTAATCAGGATTCTCGAGAAAGATAAGATAACAGCGACAACAATAACGATCACAATACCTGGAAATGCTTGTAAGTTTGTAATTTTGTAATTGAAGAGTTGTTTTTTCGTTCTATCATGTTTGTTTCTATAAATTTCTATTTTTGTGTTCTTCATACTAGTGTGGTCGGTATAATCCCAAAGTACCAAAATTACTTTTTATTACAATAATGTGTCGGTCTACCATTCATAATAAATTCTGAAACAAGTGTTAATTATTTTTTATTGAAGCTGTAATTGGGCAGACTTAATAATCGGTTGTACACTCTTCATTTGGTTGTTTTTATCCAAATGAATAATTCGATACTATAATTTATTTAAGAAAATGTATGATTACTACTTATTAGTTACAGTCATTTGTCATCTAAACAATAAATAACAAGAAGTAACTAATTTGTTGAGAATTTGAAAATGACGATGAATATGAGAAAATTATGTGATAAATTTCTGGATATACTTGTGGGTTTGGCTAATGCCTTCACAAAAGCGGTTGCTCACTGCTATCCGCACAATCTATAAATATTGAAATGTATTTCTGATGTGTAAGTCTATGCTGTATTAAGATTTGTTATTTTGTAATGCTATTGTTAAATTTATGTAATTACATATTCTAATGTATTATCCTTATTGTCAATGGTATTGTAATTCTTGTTTCGTACGATTAATATATAATATCAAATTTTGGATAATATATTGAATAGTTCGATAAAACAATCGAATAACGAGTTTAGGCCACTTATTAAAGTCTCCCCCAATATGGTTTAGATAGTTTTCAATCTTATATTAATATAATTACAACAAAACATTTTAGACAACAACACAGATTTTATCTCCCCCTGTTAATTATATAAATAAATTTCTTCTTCCATGGATAACTCACCAAATTTCTTTTTATTTACTTCTCATAATAATATGTACATTACAGATAATGCAATCCTTATACATATTAATATTTTATACAAATTTTAATATAGTTTATCTTTCTGGAGATGTTTTAACTTTTTTTCATAGTATTTCCTTTCTTTCTTTTTTGATTTGAGTTTCTTCATTGCTTTAGTGCTTTCCAATTCTGTAAAATCGTACACTTTTCCAGTTTGGGTTGAGGGTTTTACTTTGGTTAAGACATCTGTCTTATTTATTAACCAATTAAATGTCTGGCACACTAGGATATTTAAAATAAAGCAATAGACCCTGGAGTTTCAGAAAACTTATTTTAACGCCTTCGTTTTCTGTATCGATGACACACCATTCCCCATTGTACAAACATGTGACACAACTCAAAATCTCATTCAACTCTAAATCGCTGACAGCATAATTTTCTCAAACCACTTACGTTTGGAGTCATTTGCAAAGGGGCAAGTTTTTACTAAAACTCTGGTTTCATTTTTAGATTTTAGTGGTGAACCTCTTATTTCCTTTCACTGTTTTGGCTTCTTTCAATCTTTGTTTTCAAAAGTGTTTTCTCATGTTCATAATCTTCTTTAGTTGAGTAAATAAAACTAATATCTGTTATATTTAATTTAGCCAAGTCGTAGAGTTGACATGAAGTCATAATTTTTTTCATTGTACACCATTTAGAAGCTTGCTTGTGCTGCTAGACATTTAACAGCACCTCCTACTCCATTACAAAATGTTCTTTCTATTTGACAAAACAAAAAAGTTCTGTGTATCCTCAAACAAAAATTTTAGATTGTTAGCATCTGGACACAGTAAACATTAATCTGAAATAACATTTTTTTCTGTAGGATTTTCACAAACAATACTATTAGTTGTCTTTATAAGTTTTAATTGGCATTTCTAGATTTATGAATTCTGGAAGTTTACACTGTGCCATCATCAACTTGGTATTTTGATGCACGGTACTGAATGTGTAACTGCAGTCACTGGAAAAATAAACAGTGCTTTGGTTGAAGTTCCCAGATTTAGAAAACTATTTTTTGTTCAGGATAGCAATGTTTAAAAAGGGCAAATATTTCCTTAATTTATTTAAATTAAAAATTATGTTGTTTATGAATTTGTTTACCATCAATTTTAACATAAACAAAATCCTTTTGATCTGGCATTGGTTCCAGCATTGAACCCTGAGGTACTTTTTGGGTAAAAATTTCTGTTGAAGATTGCAACTATATCATACCATGTATTTATCAATGTATTGGATTTGAATTACCTGCAGCCATTCTTTTGTTGCGGACGTGACAGTTACACACCTTCTCATTAGAATAAAAATTAAAGTTTTTTTTTTCTATAAATATTTAATACCAAGCAGATAGACAAATGTGTATACAATTTTCATCCTGAATATAAAATACATAACATTATTTGTTTTAATGCCATATCTAATAGAGTTGGTGTTACGGACGTGACGTGAAAAGCACCTAGGTTCTGACATAGTATGACAACTGTTTAAAAGTCTGTTAATTATTTGAGAAATATGCAATTTAAAATTATCTGTGATAGTCTTAAGAAAATTTCCTACTGGGAAACATTAATGTCTAATCAGAAAACATTGGAAATAAAAAATAAAAAAATGTAAACATTGTTACGGACGTGACTGGGGTTTGTTACGGACGTGACAATAAAGTAAAATTTCTCATTAAAAACCATTTATTTGACACAATGCACACTTTAACATATATTATATGTAATAATATAATTAATAATAATATAATCATGTAATATATGTGTGTGAGGGCTAAAATCGCCATGGGCGAGAGAAAAATCACCGTGAGTGGTGGAAAAACTTTACCTGATCTAAAACCTGAATAATGTAAAAAAATTACAAGAAGAATATTACTGACTAGTCAGTAACAATAAAATAATAATAATAAATAAAATAATGACTAAATTGTCTTAGTGACAGAGCTTGACAAAAGTCCAAGTCCTAACTTTTACAGAGCAACATCATTTTTAAACTGGTAAAGAATTCTACCTCCCTTGGTAATTATATCAGGTTTAGGCAAAATGCCAACGATCTGGTCACAAGATATAAAGCTTATGTCATTTTCATTAGGCTTAAACGTAGATTTGCCTCCATAAGGTTCCATAAACATAACTTCAATTTCACGATCAGGCTGTACTTCTCCTTGAGTTACTGCCACAAAATTCAAAGTCTTTTTACCCGTGGTAAATGAGACGACAAGGTACACATCCAGCTTCAATTCATCAAATGTGTATGGAGCAGGTTTCGTTGTATTTTCTTCTTCTTCTTTAGAGCTGTCCTCAAAGTCAGTATACACATCCTTAAACCTATAGAAGCGGTCATGATCTTTTGTTAGAGTCATTGAACTAGAAGGGTTGTCTTCTTCTTCACTTGAAGGTTCATCACTTAAAGATTCTTCTACAATTGGAACTTTTAACATCAAATCAACCGATGTCTTACCAATGAGCATGTAGTTATCGTCATACCCCTGAAAGTGATGCATAGATTGTATTTTAGGTATCTCAATCAGGTTGTCCCATCTTTTAGTGAGGAGTGTTGCAACTGAATCTACTTCAGCCTGTGGGACAAATAAAATGACAGTCTCTTTGCACTTTACTTTGGCTGTCTCATAAAAATCATAAGGCGTGCTCACAAAACATTGCCTCCCTTGAACTTCCCTCCAGACAGTTCTCTTGACAGAACCTCCCACTCCATCAACTGCCCCTTTGCCGTGCCCCGAAGCAAAAAAATTCCACTCCAACGTAACTCCAAAATCTTTCTCAGCGTAGCAGACAATTGCGACATTATACCGGCTCTTAAATTGGCCTGCACAGTTGTCTGAAAAAACAATCAACTTATTTACTTGTGGAACTACTTCCTTAAATTTAACTATAATTGCCTTCATAAAAGCAAACACTGAGTTTTTGCTGTGTTTCAAGTCATCACTTATGACAGCAAAACTGTATACTTTGTCATTGTGCCAAATACAACAGGTAAATATTGTAGTTTGGTTATGAGCCCAGTGAGCGCTTTGAATTTCATCCTGTTGGATGATCGAATAATTTTCTGCAAAGTCTACTTGCATTACAGCACTTTTGGGGTTCTTGGTCAAAGATTTTTTACACTTCTCAAAGTATTGTGCCTGTACTCTTTTAATATATGTGTGCGTCTTAAATGCAGCTAGTTGACTGTTTAATGTTAAAACCATCCTCTTCAACGTTGTAGTATTTTCTACCAACTTAGGTCTATTATTTACTGTTTTCCACTCCTTCCACTTGAGCCTTTTATTCATATCAACATCAGAACTCAGCAGAGTCTCTAATTTTTGAATACAGTTCTCGCATTCATTTGTCATACAGGTCACTGATTCTGTATCACAACAAACTGACCCTAAAAGCTCATTATGAGTTTTTGGGAATGCAGGATGAAATTTAGATATTGGTTCAATCAAGAACGAGAAGTTGGCGTGTTTAATGCAAACACATACTGTATGGGGCATCTCACTTAAGGGCAGGATGTGTTTAGGCCGCAAGCTATAAAACTTAGATTTTGAAATCTTCTCGTCTGGATGCGAACTTTTAAACTGTTCATAAGCCTCTCTAATTCCCATAACCATATGGCGAATTTGGATCAGGCCCCGTTTCCCAGTAAGAGGGTCCTTTACAGATTTGGCATCCCTTTTTCCTGGAGCCTGACTGCTAATCTCATCATTGTTAAAAAATTCAATCACGCTCTGTTTGCACTCTTCTGATAGTTGTCTTGATCCAGATTTTCTTGTTTTAAAAATCTCAGGACCAAGGTTTTCATACATTAAACGCTTAAAAACTGCACGTTTTTTTGACGGACTCTTAGGCAACAAAGCTTTTACCTTCTTCACAGCCTTTCCTAGGATTCTTGGACTTTTGTAAGAGCCAAGATCAGACCCAGAGACTTCAACATTAACATTTTTCTTTCTCAACCTGCAACGACGCTGTCTTTCCCTATCTTTTTCCCTTTTTAGGAGTAAAAGTTTATTATCACCATGTAAATCTTCTTTTTCCTTAGCTCTGACGGCTCTCTTACGCAACTTATCTTTCTCAAGATGCTCTTGCCACTTAGTTGGATTTTCCTTCTTCTTCGCTCTGCATTTGGCAACACGATCTCTACTCGACATTTTCTGGAAAAATAAAACAGGTTATATTAGTTTTAAATAACCACTCCAAAACTATAAGTTTAAGACTATAACATAACTAGAAATGTAACCTCTTTGTAATCAGTAGGCCTAAGCGGTGATCACATCTGCCCACTTCATCCAGTTGCGGTGTGGGTATGTCCAGTAACTCAGTAACTGGCGAATAGGAATGCCCAATGAAGACAAGTGAAGGTTTAACCTTTACTGTTGTTTAGAATCCATTAAAATTACAAATACTGTAGGCTATCTAAGGGTTTGATATCACCACTCACCCACAACCTTAATTATATTGGCATATTTTACTCAAACGAAGTTTAATGTTTAGCACACATTTTTTTAAGGTTGGAAACACAAGACACCATGTAAGCCTAGGCTACTGAAATCACTGCAAGGTACAAAAACAAACTTCAAGTAGGCCTATAGGTTTTAAAAGCACACACAAGCTGTTAAACACTGCCTTTTCCATATCAGACAAGATAGTATCGTGTTTAACAGTACGAGATGTCACGTCTGTAACACTTATTTTTTGTCGAAAATATTTTTATTCATTCACATAAAGACTATCAATTAATTAAAAAAGGTACACTCCTAACTTTTATAAAATTTCATGTTGATTAACCAACTATTACAATTGGTATTTAAACTTTTAGTAGTTTTTTGTTACGGACGTGACATCAAGAATTGATTTTTGTATTAGTTAAAAAAACCAGCAAAAACTTACCAAATCAAAATGAAAATTTCCCCAGTTGAAGAGAAAACTTCAATCTTCTTGAACATAACCTCAATTTGTTTGGAGGGAAACTATTAACAATGTATCAGCTGTCCAAAAAAAACATATGTTTGGTTACATCTAGCCAGTAAGAAAGCTACAACTTCAAAGCTAAAGAAAATGACAAAATAATTTTTTTTAATGCAAAATATTATCAGTTCTACTTTTATTAGATGTTTTGAAAGGCTTTATTAACGGTTATATTAGGAAATTCAGTAATTAATTTTTATACCCTTAGGTGTATGTTTGAAAAGAATGGCTGCCTGATTAATCTCTTTCACAAGGTAATTTAGAAATTCATGAATAGCTAGCTTATACCTCCCACGCCAATATCACTGAGATTTGATATTAAAAATACATGATCAATAAAATAAAATCTTTATTAGATTTAGGAACATTCTGACTAATTACAATTAACAACCGGGGCAAAACTCAGGAAAAACTGAAAAATATAGTTTATAGCATTAATCGTAGACAAGCTATATTGAAACAAAACTAAAATTGTGACAAGAGTTAATTTTTATATATAAAATCAATGAGTCTAGAGTTTTAGACACCTTAGAAATTGTTGATGTTAAGGAGATAGACTTATAATTTTTAATAGTCATATTTGTTATTTACGACATTTTTTATTGACGCTTTTTTAATTCTCTATGAATTGTACAAATAAAGTATATTGTCTATTGTTTATTTAATTTTTAAACAGGCCTAATTACAGAATTATTCAGATCTCTTGGATGTATTAATCTAGGAAAGAAATTGGTTGAAGCTTTTAAAAAGATTGAATATTTGAAAGGATTTCATATGAGTGGCCTAAGCATGATAGCAAATAATTGAAAATAAATTAGAACCTTCTGTGTCCTACGGTGTTATAATATTTGAAAATAAAAATTTCTTCCATAGGACAATAAATTTATAGGTTTAAGAGAAAAATCATGTCAAAGTTTCAAAAGTTCCAAAGTGTTGTCATTATCCAGCTATTAATATTTTCAGGATGTGATGAGATGGGAAATGGAGAGATAGTACCTGCTGAGCACTACCACTTGGCACATCAGTGGTAGATTATTTTCCATCCCAATTATGATCCACAAAAATTATTGTTCTTAAAAATAATATTTTGAGTATTAATATAGTATGTTATTTACTAAAACTGTAATGTTTTGTTTTAGAAATGGACTCAGTTCAAGTAGCTGTACGAGTTCGACCTCTAGTGACACAAGAACTTGAGAGTGGCTGTAGGTCATGCATAGATGTGTTGCCTGAGGCCCAACAGATTATAACTAAACTAAAACGAGACAAATTCACATTTAACCATGTATTTGACAGCAATACACCTCAAGTTGATGTCTATGAGAGTGCAATTCGAAATTTAGTACAGCAACTGTTTAAAGGTGAGGAAAGTTATCTAACTATTCACATCATATGCATGTATTATGTCTCAACTGAAGACTGTAATCTTCACTAAGATTAGAATTGTTTCTACTATATATCATTCGTAAATAATGTATAATAATAAATTCTATGAATTATTTTGTATGCATAATATATAGTGAGATGAAGGGGAAAGATAGATTCAACATTGTTTATTTGCAAAACTATGGTGCTGACTGTGCTGAGACTACTGTTATATGATTTAATGGTTAAAGATCTCAACATAATCCTGGTAGGATCAAAAATGGAAAGGTTAGGAAACAGTAATCAATCAACCCAAATTTCATGTAAGTTCTTATATAGTATTTTTAAGAAATAATTTTAGTATGGAGTGTTACTCAACAGTATTTTAGATGATGATGTTGAGTTCTTTGGATTTTGCTTAAAGATAATAAATAATATGTATCCAAGAATTAATCTTTAGATTTTTAAAATTATTTTTTGTTTAGTTTGACACAATTTAAATGTCAGACACGTAAATGAAAGTTAAATCAACCTCAACAAACCATGTGAAGACCTCGTGGTGCTGAAAATGGCAACTTTCAGTTTCTTTATCTTGTTGACTGATAATTGGATTTTAGTGTTCCCAACCTAATAATATGATTGGAGAAAAATGCAATGACTAGTTTGTAAGGTTAAAGATATTAAATAAATGAAAAAGAATCCTAAAAATAAATGTAATAACTATAAGATTATTAATTAGTCCTACTAAACCATTAAACCTATTATACAGTTCATAATGATTTTCATGGATTCTTTTATTAGTAGATGGAAGTGCTGTACACAAAAGTCTTTAATAGTTTACTGGTTAGGAACAGACTATATAGGAATTCATTTTATGTTAAAAAATAATTTAGATAGTATAATTCTGATCAACTGAAACACAATGAAATATTTCACAACATGTCTAATTATTTTATTGTTTTAGGATATAATGTGACAGTATTAGCCTATGGCCAGACTGGGTCAGGTAAAACATACAGTATGGGCACATGTCCCTCATCAAACCAGACGGATTCTGGGATCATTCCACGAGCCATAGCCGATATATTTGATGTAATTAACAATGATGATGAATGGATTTTCAAAGTGACTGTTTCTTTTTTAGAGGTAAGAGACAGCAGTATTGACGGAGTAATATATTAATAATGTAAGTTAATGATAGCATTTACTTCTCAAAATAAAATTCATTAATTTTAATCATCAAAGTGTGTTGAACATTAAATTGTAATAGTCAAAAAAATGTAACCCAACCAGTTTATGGTGTTTGATTTAGAATCACAATTCATTCTTATATTAATATTTTTAAGATGGATTGACAGACGCTGTACATCATCCAAGCACATTACTAGTGTTTTTGTTTTATTGATAATCAGGATATATGATGAAATCGCAATTGCTCTATATTTGTACACCCAAACCATAAAATCAGGATGGTTGTGTGGTCCAAGGCGCTACCCTCGGTCACAGGAGTCGGCCTTGGAGTTGTGGGTTTAATTTCTGTTCTTTATATTAGGGATTTTTGTGGTATGGTCTTCTCTTATGAGAGACTGGTCTATGGTGAAGGTGGTGGGAAGCTCTACATTAAATTGACAATGGTTGGAGTGGATGGAAGTTGAGAGGATCAGTGTATTCTTGTATGAATGTACCAAACTCAAAATGCCCATTTTGCATATTTTTGTCTTTATTATTAAAAAAAAAAAAACTTGATTTTTAATCCTATGTTTCGAAAGGCATTTATGATTGAATCATGAGTATAATAATAGCTTTTGAGAGTTAAAAATCATATAAACCACTATAATACCAAATCATGAAAACCCTTGTAATAAAACTCCCGCGTTGAAGGGTTAACCCAGAATGTAAGTTTCTGTTCATAAATATAAACACTAATGCTAGATGTATGTGTCCATCCAGTTGTACAATGAACAGCTGATCGACCTGTTATCCAACAAGAGTCAGAGCGCTGTAGTGGAACTGAGGGAGAGCAATCGAGGCATCTGCATCCCCGGACTCACCCAGCTGACAGCCCAGTCTGCAGATGACATCTTGCGATATCTTCATGATGGGTCTTTGAGTAGAACCACAGGGGCCACTGCCATGAATGCCCAATCATCTAGAAGTCACGCAATATTTACCATCTACATTCATCAGGCAAGGAAAAAAAATGAGTAAGTATTTCACTTGTTGCACCAAGAAAGTTCACTCTCTTTGTTATAGATGTATAGTTTATATTCTCCCAGTCCTGATTGTATTTTTTGAGAGTAGTAATTACAAATTTAAATATTGATTAATTAAATTACAAAAGGTGCCATATTAAATTGTGTTACCTATAGAGTGATTATTACCAAAAATTAAGTGTTGATAAAATTTCAAACTTTAACCCTGGATCTGGCAGTTGAAATTCTATTTTATTAGTTGTGCACACCTTCATTCAAACCTATGTAGAATGTTTATTATTGAAGTAAAGTATACACTATTACATATTTTATTTTTTAGTACAAAACAAGGAACATTTATATCCAGATGAATTAATTTTTTTTATTTAAATTTAAGTTTTTGTTTTTCATTATGAGTAAAAAAAATGAAAAGTAAAATATTTCCAAAATTAAAGCCTTATAAAAAATAGAAATAATTTCTTGTGTTACTTTTCAAAAGATACAACATGTCTTAATAAAGGGTTTTTTTTATACAAAACATCAAAATAATTCCACTTTCCCCTAATTTGTAAATAATTTTTGGTAGATTGTAAAATGTTGTGTTTTTACAAAAAAATACTTATTTACATTCTAACATTTTTAGATTTTTTTTTTTTTTGTTTTTTCCAAGAAATTAAAGTTGTAATAAACACAATTCATAATATACTGTCAGAAATACTCAAAATGAAGTAATCTAGGTGTAGGCCTAGGTATAACGGTTTTTATATCACAATTTAAACTACGGACCTGTGAATGTCACTAAACTATTGTTTGATAAATGAATCATTGTTCACGGTATAGTTTATATACGTACAAGTTTAGAATTCACAAATAACAGTTTAGGATACACAGTGAGTACTGCTAGAGCATCAATATGGCGGCTATAGTTTTCTCAAAATTGTAAAAATTGATCACAAAATAAACACTTATAATTTACTTATTCCTTAAAGATATCTGCCATGACTTTATGGCAAATTTCACTAGGAAAAGTTTGATATTAATACAATTCTAATAATATTACGAAAAACAACAAAATACTAGCGACTAGTGAAACTAGTCGTCTAGCATTATAGAAACGTTGCAAACAATGGTTGTGTAAAAGCTCTTTCTTCGCAACATATATCAACGAATAGATGTTTGAAGCAGATGATCTTGTTGAGAAAGAAATTCTGAACTTAGTGATGTAGCCCACCTCATTCCTAAACAAAATTTCCCACGGTAAAAATTTAGGGAAAAAGTCCCTTTTTTGCGTTCTCTCGAAGTGCGCAACCAGACATAGCAAACCAACATTTGTATTGCAACTTTATAATTTTAATGCATACTTATTACGCAATATTATTCAAAAATTTATATATCAAATTAATCTGTGAAACATCTCGATTAATTTGGTACAATATTTGTCCTACTTATTTTTTATGGCAAAAGTTTGATAACATGACATGAATTTGATTTTGCATGACTGCAAAATCGACTAGTAACTAGTTGTTCAACATTGGAGAAACATTTTTTAGCGACTGATCACTAATCGTCTAACAGATGGAGGGTTAATTAACCAGTAGTCAAAATGTAATCTGAATATATTGTTAAATTGTAATCTCATTCAGAATGTGAACCAGTAGTATCTTTCATAATGTAGTATAATTGATTTGGTTTTAGATTAATAATACTATAAAAAAAATCTTGAATAATTTTATGGTTATATAATTTTTGTTCATATGTTCTTGTTTGTTTGTGTGGTAACTGGATTATATTTATTTATCTGTGCTTGGATTAACTTGCTCTATGAATAAAATTGTTTGTGATGTGATGGTTGAGATAGTCCATCTCTTCCGTGAGTGAGGATGGAGTTATAATATGCAGTCTAGGCTTATTAACTTTCTTGGCAGTATTCTCATCTTGCAGTCCGTCTTCCTATCATGTACGACTAGATAGATATATGGTGTTGTTGGTAATGTAAAAAATTCATTGTCAATTTCACTACTTCCCGTCATCACCAGGCTCCTGATATTATTGCATTCCACTGAATAGATTTAGAGTCCTTAAATTATTTGGCATTTATTCTTGCAGTTGTTTGTATGCTGGTATGGTAAAGGTATCCTTTTAGTAGTTGTACATTTATGAATTCAAAATTCTTAAACCATTTCTGAGATGACAAATGTGTTTAATTCAGCAGATAATCTTTTTTTTGTAATTTTTATTCGCACCAAAAGTGTTAGTCAATTAATTAGAATTTAGAAGAGAGAGATTGCATTGGTCCATAAATAGATCAAATTGTTGATCTTTCTGCTGTCTGTCTAACTTATTAACACAGAGCCAACCCAGTAGGTAGACTAAATAGGGTTCAATAATTGCTTATAGTGGGTGGGAGGGGGATAGTTTTAAAATATCATAAATTACTTCAATTGGTATTTTGAGTTACTTCAGTAAACAGTAGTTGGTAATTATAGACCAATATCAATAATGCCAACTTCCTCTAAAATTCTGGAAAAGGCTGTTCTGAGAAGGCTTTTGGACGATTGTGATAAGTCCAATTTACTAAATGACAGACAACATAATTTCATCGAGGGAAAATCGACCACAAGAGCCCTGATTGACTTTGCAGACTACATCATTGACAATGAAGAAAAAGGAAAAGTTGTTAAAAGTCTCTTCCTAGACCTAAGCAAGGCATTAGATTGCTTGAGTGATGAACTCATATTACATAAGTTAGACAAACTAGGCATTACAGGCATATACAAGATGTGGTTTAAGAGCTATATTGAAGACCGGAAACAAATAGTTGAAATAAAGAGTGGAGAAATAACTAAATCAAGACTTCTACCTATAAATCGAGGAGTGTCCCAAGGTATATATTGGGTCCAGTGCTGTTTATACTTTTCATAAATGACATAACAGAACATTTTGACAAATTTTAAAGTTTCAATGTATACCATTTTGTTTCATTGTACGCCGATGACACCATCTTGCTCCCGAGTGGATATAAAGATGATCTGGATGTCAAATTATTCACAGCACTGAACATAGTTTACCAGTAATGCCTTTCAAGTGACTTGGTGGTAAATCCAGACAAAACAAGCCAACTAGCTTTTGGGAGAAGGTTTGAAGAAGTTCCAACAATACCCGATGTGGAAAGAAATGCACAAGCCAAGTACTTGTTGTCGATGAGGTTCTTTCTGGTCACAGCAAGTAGACAATCTCCTCTCTAAACTGAATTCCTCTCTTTGTGATAAAATGCACAAAATCTATATGTGCAGAATATATAGATTTTCTATAAGTGTCTACTTCTAAACTTGCCTACTATTCTTTTTTGAAGCACACATCAGATATGGTCTAGTGGTATGGGGAGGAACCTCCGCAAGAAATACTCAGAGAGTTTTAATATTGCAAAAGAGTGCCAAAAGAGTTGAATTAGGCTTCAGAGAACGTTGTAGAGAAGCTTTCAGGACCCTGAAGATTATGACAATAGTAAACCTCTACATAAAAAAAATCATTTTATATACTGGTGGACAACCGCTGCTACAAAATAGACACTTCCATGAATACAATACTTGACACGGCACACGTTACCACCTACCAGCTCATCATCCCTCCCAATACGAAATAAAACCCTTGTACATGGGCATGAAGCTGCACAACCTTCTACCAGAAGAACTGAGATGCCTCACCAATAGAAGATTGAAGACTGCTCTTAGTGATTGACTGGTCAACAATCCTTTTTACACACTCAACAAGTTCATTGAAAGAAGACTTACAACTTGACAAATTTGAATACTTTTATTTAACCTATATATTATCTTTTCCACCACCATTTCAATACTTGATGTATTTGAAAATAAAGAATATTTGTAACTTCCATTTTGTAATTTGCTACCATTTTTAATATATTGAGAAATTTTGAACCAGTGTTAATGCTCAGCAATGTAATCCCTCCAAAATTAAGACTGTAATCAAAATGGGACTTCATAGTAAAATCTGTGCATTGATAAAAAACATAATGGATTTAAAATGTATGTAATTTGTCAGTCTCAATATTTATAGTTATTTTAAAGATTTGATATTTCTCTCACTTCCCTTATGATCTTGAACTCTGTGAAAGTGACTTTTAAATCAACCTTTCTATATGAGAGTGTCCTACTTTTCCAGTTTAAGATTTAAACTAAGTACTCAACATTTCTAGCTTAACAGCAAGTGTAGGAAAATTTTATAATTGTGATAAATATTTAAATGACACAACTTTGTGCTTCTTTGTTTTAACTGTATTCTTTAAATGCAATAAAATTTGCAACTGTTTTATATGAACTTTGCTTCTAGGGATGATGCAATGTCAGCCAAATTCCATTTGGTTGATCTGGCAGGTTCCGAAAGATCAAAGAAGACTAAGGCTGAAGGGAAGCGGTTTCAGGAAGGGGTAAACATCAATAAGGAACTATTTGTACTGGGAAATGTGATATCGGCACTGTGTGACAATGCTCCTTTCGTCAACTACCGGGACAGTAAGCTGACACGACTGTTGCAAGATTCACTGGGTGGCAACTCCTTGACACTGATGTTGGCATGTGTCAGCCCAGCAGACAGTAACCTGGATGAGACTGTCAACACGCTGCGTTACGCAGACCGTGCTCGTAAGATCAAGAACAAGCCAGTGGTGAACCAGGACCCCAACAAGGAGGAGATCAATAGGTTGAGGAGAGAGGTAAAATTAATTTTTCCTTCAAACTAAAAATAAGCATTGATGTTTTTAATAAGTTACTGTACTGTGCTAATAGTAAATTTAATGAAGACTGCCAACATAATTTATTTGTTGACTGGTTAAAAATAAAGTAATGTACATCATAATACTTTACTTTAAATAATTGAATTTGTGTGTACAAATTATGTACATTACGTCTGCAGATTCCTTCCTATGCCTAAAAATACTAAGTATAGGGATGTAACTTTAAAGTATATTTAATAAAAGTGTAAAATTTTTATAGTATTATAGCTTATAATAATTTATTAGATAAGATCACATAACCCACTAAGCTCCTTAACACATCGCAGCAGACACCATAGTGTATGTATTGTTCTGGTAAAATGCTTAAGATCAATCAATCAGTATATTACAGAAGTAAAAGATTACATGCCAAAAACCTCAATATTGTTGCATATTGATAGTGGATCACAGCATGGAAATATCTGCTGAATTATGTAATACCAATATTATGAATGCTTTGACAATGTTTGGCTCAAATGTTAAAATCTCATACATGGTAAAAAAACACTTTATGCAAAGAGACTTCAACAAAATCATTAACCATTTTCCAACCATGAAAAATAACATCATGTAGGAGGTTTATTTTCCTCCTCTTTAGGTATTAAGATGGAGGATTCAGACTTCTTTCAGTGTGCTTTTATAGGTGGAAAAATATAATTATAACTTTAAAACCTTTGGGAGAACCAAGAAAATTTTGTGAATGAATTCCAGGAATGAATAGTTGAGGTTTAATAGCTATGTAATACTGCATCGAATTCCACTACCCTCCCTCGTAACGGTGCATAACACTGCAAAAAATCCCACCCTGGAGCATGAACGTAATTTAAGGACGGCCTCTATGAATTTTATATAATTTGTGACTCTGTATTTAGATTGAAGACTTGCAGCTTGCTTTGCTTGCCAAACAAGGTGACAAATCCTGCCCTCCTGAGCATCAGGTTCTGTTGGAGAAGAACCAGATATTGGCTGAAAAAAATAAGAAACTGGCAATATCTCTTGACAGTGCGCTGACACAAACAACCTCACTTCTTGAACGGGCCCTAATGGTAAGTTCATTTCCTTCTAATTAACAAATTGGGCTGCAAAGTACAACCATGTGTAAATGCACATATTTTAACAATACTGAAATAAAACAGTAATTTATTGCTTTCAGGTTTTCTTACATAAACTCACATTAACGTTATGAAAATAATTGTTTAAAACCATATGTATTTTGTCAAAAATGTTGTTTTAGAAATGCATACATTCTTAGCTGTGTTTAATATCAAAGTTATTTTGAACTCATCGAAAGTTATATTAAACAGGCCGAAGCGGCTCGAGACAAGATGAATACAATTCTCTCCGGGTTAAACGTTGAGTTTGCTAACACTATGGAGGAAATGGAATCCACTCTGAATGATGCACAGAAAACTAACATGCAAGCCCTAAAGACCAAGTTGGATGAGCTCAAGGTAATATAGAAATTTTATTTTTATTTGCTATTCTACAAAACATAATTATATTACATTTAAGTTAAGACACACAGTTTAGTTAATTAGTTAGTCATAATTTGGAGTGAACGTCTCATTTTATACATGGATAATCAACAATACACTTGCAAATATCTTTTTTAGTTTATCAAAATTGATATTAAGAACTTTTAGCAGTATCGAGGATTCTCAAACCACACTCTTTTCACTTGATTCTTGATATCAATATTTTCAAAGTATTTTATTACAAAATAATTAATAAAATCAACAGAAGTGCTTAAAATGTACTTGGTAAATCATGATTTCCTAATATCACTTCTAGTAATGTTTCAAAACTGAATCTTGAATCAACTGAATTTTCAGCTAAATTTATTTGCAAAATTTAGTGTCAGCAGTAAGCAAATTTCTGATCGCTAAACATCTTATTGCCATAATTTCTGTTTGGAAAAATAGATTAACACCTCAGTTTTATAAATAATATTTTGCTGAAAGTGATGTAGTGGATATTTGTTCATCCGTATAAAGTTGAGAAGTATTAAGAATTTATTATTTTATTATGTACAGATAGATATTTTACCTGAAATAAGAAAATATAATTTTTTAAGTGTGTCGATTTAAAACAAATTATTATATAGAATCACCTTTATTAAAATTGTTTTGTTCATTACAATTTTTTTATTCTTACATTGTGATTTGCTATAGATGAAATCATGTAGTGCTGTGAAATAAACTATTAAATTGCCTCTATTTATACTTCAAAATATTGATTTAAAAAATAATTTGTTCATAAACATTTATTAGTTAAAAGCAGAATTGTTAATTTCTTTTATCAAGATGAGTGAAGTATTCATTAAATAAGTTGGGCTAGTGAGTAGATATTGATAGATATTCACATAGACCAAACCCATTCGAATAGTGAATACCTATCTATTTTAATACCCCATTATTTTTATTGTAAGATTTTGATATTGATTATTATGAAGAATTGTTTTTCCTCCATTTCATCTAACACTTAGCACATTTTTGTATGGTTATTAAAATTGTTTGAAGTTTCTTTATCTCAACATTTTCATTTAATAAATGACAATTTTAATTTTTGCTGAAATGCAATTTTATTGTAATAAAGGTGAAATAAATAGTCTAATTGTGATAAAATTCTGTATTTATGACATATTTATGTTTATAAATATGTCAAAAAAAGAACTTTTTCTCTTAAAGACTTAAGCAATAATTGTTATTCAATTTCCACCATTGTTAAGGAACCAGTAATTCAATAATAAAATAATAAAAATAAATTTGTTTAAAAAAAAGTGAGTGTAACTTAAAATAAAAATGCAAATTTAGTATTCTTGACAAAAATGTAAATAAATAGTAGGTACAATACAGAATGGTATGTAATGAAAACATCCATAACATAATATTGATTCTTTCTTATCATTTATATAAACACTGCCTGGTTATTTTAATTCATTTAGTTATTAATTTGTTACTTAATTCTAGAAATATATTTTCTATAACAGAATGAAATTAGGTGAGCTGATTTTAAATTATAATTTTAGAATGAAAATGATAAAAGTGAAATAGAAAGGATAAAATATGAAGAACACTTATGCGTCACCTCATTAGAATCAAGTCCTTGTCCGAAAAATGAAACAAAACCACAGAGTACTGGAGAAGATGATGAAGCTACAGAAGAATTCCTTTTCCATCAAGCAAAACTGAACAAAGAAATACAGGTAATTCCTACCAATATTTAAAATAAAATCCCTAATATTCCATACCAGTAATTAAAAAAAAGAACGAGTGAAGTGTGTTTGTTAACTTTCTACATCTAAATACAAAACTGTTTCTGAAAAATGTTAAAGTATTACATTTTAGTTTAACTATAAAACACAAGTATTTCTAAAATTTGACTAAACAAAATATGTAATATATTTATAATAGGTTACCAAAATTGATTTGAGTTTTCTGTATGGTCTACGTATATAAGTATTTTGCATGCTAGGCCATAGACATCTTAGGCTGCACCATTGTTGTTCATAAAATTGTTAATCAGTTGTTTGTATAATGCTTTTTTCAATAGTTTAGCTGTGTTCAATGCTGTATTAATGTATATTTGGAATTAATTACTTTGATATATGTGTTTTGCATATATGGGTTATAAATGTCTTACATGTGTTCTTTATTTAAGTCTCAATGCCCTTGTTTTGAAACTGTTGGCCCAATTGAGTCTATTTTAGTGAAGATGTTTAGGGAATATCAACTCATAACATTTAGATTGAAATGAACTTGGATGAACATCTGTTTAAAGCATACAGTAATTGGAACTAAGGAAACTTCGAGGTTGAGTCATGTAGAATAATGTGTGCTATTGTCCTGTTTCCAGACTTGTAATAATTGTTTGGATATCAGAATTACAGGGTATGTTCCTACATTAAAAGTGTGGATATTGTATACAAATACAGAATCTAAACAATGCAGGTGCCATTTAAATTTATCCAAACTGAAATAGTAAAGTAAATCTCCTTACTGGAGTCAAAATTTGTGATTACAGTTCTTTTTTTTATTATTTTGGTTGCTATTTGAGATGTAAAATTTAAAATCGACGATATGGGAAACTGTCACTCAGTGTAATTGATCTTCTCAACACGCTTCCTCACATAGCTGTACTAAATCAAGAAGAAGATTAAAAATTATCGTTAGAAACGTTTTTGATAAACCTTTCTTCATGTAATCTCACCCTTTCACCTACTTCTAGCATGATATAAGTGGTTTGGTGGACAACATTTTAAAAACAAGAAGCCTAAAAACTATCGTCAGTTGGTTTAATTCCTAGGTAAGACCTGCTACGCCTAAATTTTAATGGAGTTGTGTAAAAATAATGTTGTAATTTAATACTATCAATAAACACTTTTCTTGAGCTTTTCCTCAAATAACAAACGGTATTTGATTAAGGGTTGCTTCTCTCAGTAAATGTAATACAATATATCATGTGTTTTATTTAAAAATAAATTTGAAATGTTCCACATCGGATGAAAATGTTTATCTGTTGTTCATTATTATAGGTATTTTCTTTGTTAAAATATCAGACTAACATATGTTTTTACTGTTAGGATCTAAGTAAGGACTTGGCCTGGAAAGAAGCACTTGCTGCAAAGTTAGCTGAAAGCAATACTATGGAAGCTTCTATAAAACATGGGAACGAAGAGGACATCGGCGAACTCAAGGCACAGATCAACTCTTTAATACATGAAAAGGAAGAACTAGAACAACAGTTAAAGAATCATCGTAACTCCAATATTGACCATAAGTAAGTTAATGTCACTTCGTACTTTATGGTATTACATTGAAATTAGTGTCTACAGAAAAATATATTCAGTTAACCATATTCATGTTACATCAGATTCCACTGATTTTTTTTTTTTTTTTTTTTTAGGAACAGCCAAGTAAATTTTTGAAGTTACGTTTATTTTCTTTAAGATTTATTTTTGTTATTTTCAGTCAAGTAACACTGGACCGAGTGAAGACATAATATTGGACATTGTGTAAAATTCTAAATGACATCACTCAGTATCAAGACTTTGAATATATGACTAAAGTTGAAGACTTGATATGAGTCAATGCTGAGACTTGAACCAACTCTCAGTATAGATATCATGATATCAATTGAAAGAGGATGTTCTATCTATATAATAAGGATAACTAAAAAATTTAAGTCATTCTTGTTTTATGATTGCAGGCAATATTTTACATTTTTAACTCTGTATCAGCTGCAAGCATTATGTCATATTTGTTTCAGTCAGTTTAATTTTAAAGGTTAAGTGAAGGGATATAACACATTTTCGTTACATTTATTTTTGAAAATAATTGAGCTTTAACTTTGCTCATGTAATTGAGCAGTCAAATTGAACCTTGGAGTTTTATCATTGTGGTAATTTCAAATTTTGACCGTCTGTGAATGTATTCATTTACCATGTAGCCTACAGAACTGGAATTTGGATCAACTTATTTATAGGGACCTCGGATAAACGCAGCAAAAATTGTAATTTGTAGTATGAAAGCAAAGAAGACTGGATCAAGTGTAAGTGAAACCGTAATAGGTTCAAATAAAGTAATGAATGCATTTTAAACCTCATAGCAGTTCAAGATATTTGACATTGGTAGATCCTGTTTTGAATTAATTTGAAATCAAACTATCCTGTGATCTTATTGATTTATTTGTGAGGTCTTTTGCTTTCAAAGGAAACGTCATCAGATTCACATAACTGAACAAAATAGTTAGGTACATAGTATTTAAACAACCATTTTGTTCAAGGTAACAGGATTTTTTCATACAAGAAATCAGTAACACTGTGTTTTGAGATCTGCAATATATTTTCTTCCTTGCGTAGATAATTGACTAAACAACAAAACCAAGATCTAGATTAAAATAAATTAATGATACCAGAGTGTTGTAACACACATTAGTTAGAAATTACAACAAAAATGTTGTGTGTCAACTCTGTACACACCATCTCTACAACATCCACTTAATCAAACTAACTAATTGGTTACAATAGTTATTGTAACCAATTATCAAGCACTGAAAACTGATGTTGGTTTTCTGCAGTTGAATTTCTATTGATAAGATCAGAGGTGTATTAGAAAAGAAATTGTATATACCCTTATCGTTATGTATGGACATATTTAAAATTCATAACATTTTTGGGAGTGAAGAAGCAGTTACACAAATAATTAGAATATCGATTGGTCGTATTTGACTAAATATAATTACTAACCTAAAGTGCATCTGCATTCTTACTTTGTTCATTCTATCAATCTGAATTTAATTTGCTCGTGGTAATAAGAGAAACAATACTTAGGACTATTCATAATATTACTATTTATCCAAAGCAGAGTGTACTCAAATTCTTAATTGGATGAATGAGTGGTAGGTCCATTACTGTCTTGAGAAGCTGAGTTTGGTAGGTTTCTGCATTTTAATATAAAAGTAACTTTTTTCAGGCTTGCAGAGCAGAGACGAAAGCGTGTTAAAGAACTTGAAGAGAAGATTACAGCATTGAACAAAAAAGTGATAGATCAAGATAGAATCATAAAAATGAAGGAAAAGAATGAAGAAAAAATAAAAACCTTGAATAAAGAGATAATGGTAAATAGAGTACGGTTAAAATAATGTAATTAATAATTGCATGTTCTTATTGCTAATAGTTAGTGGTCTTTGCTTGTAACAGATAATCGGTTCCATATTCTTGAACCAAGATTAGTTGTAAGTAGTTCTATAAGACTGGCAGACGAAAAGAGCTGATTTGACACGTTAGCTACAACAACATAATGTTTTGTTAATGTCGAAAAAATTTAATCAAATACAAAATTCTCATTCAATGTGAATTGAAAACCAATATTATTATATGATTTTTTTTGTTACTCTGGAATGACGTTAATAGATATTAAATTGAAGTATAGAAGTTGTGTAACATTCTCAAAACCAATTAATTGGTTCTGTTAAGAAAGATTTGAATGACTGTTAATAATTATGTGTTGAAAAGTTGCAAGAGAAGGGAAAGAATACTGAACATAAATGCTTTTATTGTCATGCATGTAAATGGCACTGTATAATTTCCCTCAATGTTGTCAAATATGATATTTGTGCATTGCTTATGCATTGAAAATTGTCTCACGACTTAACAATGATGAAACTTATTTTTATAAATATATTAGCATGTTTTTTTTTCTTTTTAAACTTGTTTAGTTAGATAATAATATATTAAGTGCAATAATATCAACTCTGCCAGGTAACAGCCTTAACAAAATATTTGTTGTTATATTTTAAAATAACACTAACACGTTGCAAACTAAAAATGTTGTGATTTTATTATGAATAAAATGGTATACATAATGTTAAAATAATAAAACATTAGTTGAAGTTCAAATAAGACTGGAAAAATTTAATCTTAATTATAAAGTATTATAACAATAAAAACCCTGGTCAGTTTTTGGATTAATATTTTGTGTGTGTTGTAGTCTATGAAGCAGATGAAAGTACGCCTGATCAACCAAATGAAATCTGATGGAGAGAAATATCGACAATGGCGATCCACAAGAGAACAGGAAATGTGCAAACTTCGCCAGCAAAATCGGCAGAAAGAAACAAAATTTGTTAAAATGGAAACTTACTATCAGAAACAACAAACCGTTTACAAGCGTAAACTTGAAGAGAGTGCTTCTGTTATTAGGAGGCTTAAGGTTGGTGTATAGTTTATTGATGTAATAATTGACCTATTTAGGTTCTTGTAGTACTAAATATGTTTATAAAATATAAATATGACATACAAAATGTAATGTTAAGAATATGAAATAGTAGACCTAAATTAAATAGCTATGCAATGTTCAAGTTTTGATTAGCTAGACGAACTTTAGTTCATTTATGACTTACATTCTATAAATTTTTGATGGCAATATTTTGATAAAAATAATCTACAATCAAAATGGTTTTTCCTTTAAACCATTACTCAAACCAGTGGTAATACTCACATGCTAAGTTGCATTTACTTCTTTTGGTATGAATTTGTTAATTATTGAGATGACCATTATATCGTTATTATATATTTTAATTCGGTTTGGCATCATTTTAGGACACTCTAGCATTGCAGAAAAATGCCAAGGACAAGAGGTCACTCCTGGGTAATACAGAAAAGGTGAACCATTGGGTGTCACAAGAATTTACAGCAATGGTCAATACTCTGGAGGCTGAGCGTACTCTAGATAACTTGATAGAAGATCGAAGTCTGCTGGCCAAGGAGCTGGCACAATTGAAGGTTGGTGGTACTGTATGTTCAAATCCACTCAATTTATGAGAATCTTCTTGTCAGCTCTCAAACATATGACAATTTTTGAAAGGATTTATGGCTATTTGGTCATCTATAGCTTTATCGCTGTAGTAGAACTCAAATTTCAATTGGAAGTTATATGTAATGTTATTTTTTAGGATTCACTTAGAGAGCCTAATCTACAGGAGGATGAAAGAAATAAAATAGAATCACAAATTAAGTCCTTGGACGAGGATTTAGAACTGAGAAGTACACAAATAGTAGATTTGAAACAGAAGCTCCAAAGTTTGGATAGTTATCAAGGTCAGTGTGTTTTAAAATAATTTAAACACATATTTTACTTTATTTGATTGTTTTATCGGTATAAGATTAATGTGAAATATGCTGAAAATCAAGAAAGCAATACCTCACACCTTAATATGTGCAAGCATAGTCTCAGAGGTTGCTTACAAGTTTTCAGTTACAACCGTATGAGGCTTTATAAATGTAGATTTTTAGTTTTAAATTCTTTAAAAGGCTGGTTTTAACCAATTACAATTATGTATCTCTTTTTCAGAAAACAAGTCTAAGAACCGTTGGGATTGTATTCAGACAATGGCAGATGCAAAAATTGCACTGAAATACGTATTTGAAACTGCCAACACATACCTTACAGAATTACATAAAGATAAATCAAGCAAAGAGTCTGCATTGAACGAGCTGCAAGATTCTTACAATGCTGTAGTTTCTCAGCTGGCAGAAAAAGAGGAGCTGTTGAAACAAGAAACACTTAAACTTAAAAGAGCTGAAAGTGATCATAGTGATAAGGTAAAACTTTAAATTCTCTAGACTTGTTATTTTAAGATAACATTCAGAGTAGTCAAATTATACATCAGAATTTTATTTAGAAATAAGATATTCTTGCAGTAAACCAAAATATGTTTGCAGTAAAAAACATATCAATGGCAAAAGTTTCAAAGGCGGGTGATCCAATTCAATTTTAAAGATGTTAATATTGTGACGCTTATACGTTAGCTACAGAGCTGAAACTGAGGAATGTCAGATGGCGTGTACGTTCGTTGCAATAATTGCAGGATCTATGGGACTATAGAGAGAAACGGTCCTTACTTTAAAAATGTCCCTCCATGTATTGCGAAATGCAATGGGCCCATATGAACACTGTTCCATAGGGCTCTCACCAATAGAGGGAGAAGTGCTTGCACTATGAAGGAGACTATTTTAAAATGGATTAAGAATATTGTAACTCAAATTTTATAAATGTTACTTGCCGGAAACAAGTTTGATACTTTTTGAACATCCCTTACATGTAACAAAAAGTTCTACAAAAATAGCTTACTTGTTTATGGCGTTGTAAGGATTAGTGTTTACCCTGACATGAAATCTATCTTAATAATGTTAATATCAAATTATTTATTGCCATTGATAATCAATATAAAAAAATCATAGTCAAGTACAATGTTCATTTAGTCACAATAATACAGTACAACACTCATTTTGTCGTGATACTGGCTGTCAGGAAGGTACTAGAGGCAATGATAACTTAAGAATGCAACAGTTCAAATTGACATCTCAACATCTATCACAAAAAGTTGTTGTTAGAATAATAAAAAAATCTTTGAATATAAATTTAAAATATACAAAATTGCAACAACCCAAATCAGTTAAAAACTCACCTTTTGATGTCCATTTAGTATTTTACTCTGTTGATGATTTTGTAATGAGCTACTAGGATGATGATCTATGGCAAGGCTGGATCTGACGTCACTGTGAATTTGTAACAATGTAAGTTTGACTGTGAGCACATGTTTGTCTAAGGATTACAAATATTTAAAACTTGATAAATGATTGCAATACAATGTAAAATGTGAACATTTTAAAATGAGATTATTACTATTGTTATTGTTACTGAAAGAAGCAAAAAATGTCTTTATATTTAAAAGTTGCATAAAGACATTGTTTATTTTAATCAAATTAACCAATTCCCCTGTTTTGCTATATTTTATATTAATGAAAATAACAGTATTTAATAGGTCCTGTATTGTAATAAGTCTACCTAAATTTTAGATAGAAATTATTGTTTGAGTGAATTTCAATTTGGATTCTATATTTTTTAGGTATTTGTGCTTCTGAATAAACTAAAGGAGCAAGAGAAAGTGTCAAAAGGTTCAACTATTCCACTTCAAGACCTCAACAATGTCAATGATGAAAATGCAAAGAAAATCATTCAACAGCAACAGCAAAAAATCGAGGATTTAGAGAAGCAACTAGAGAAGCGCAAAGGATCTAAATCCAAGGTTGATAATCAATATTTCAGAGCTGGTATCCAAGTTCATACTATTGATAATTTAGACTCAAAATGAGAGTCCATGATAATTTTGAATTAATTTACTTACTCCCATCACCATGGATACTCAAGGAGGCATTTGGCCTCATAAACTAGCCGGCCATCTCTCCCGGTCTACAGTATCCTCTTCTTCTCCTGCCAGTTTTCTTAATCCCTATGTTCTTGGTCCTTCTAGTTTTCTTGGATCTTCCACAGTGTCTCCTTCCTAGATTTCCTCTCCATATTTCCTCAAAATATAATTTCAGGTTTAGTCCAGATGTATTTATAAGTTAATCAACTTCAGGATTAAAAATTAATCCAAGCCTATAATATTTTAAATCTCAGATTAAAATAAGATAATTCTTGATCACTATTGGTCAGATTTTTATTTTAAGTAATATACCAGGATTAAAGCAAAGCATATCTAATGTCTATGGTCCAAAGGAACTATTCTGTAATTATATACTTCTTAATATAGATATTTTTACTCTAGTATTAGATAAACATTGTGTAATAACCTTTATTAAGACATTAAGTGTATTTTTTCAAATATACAGTCCATTTGTGCATGCAAAGCAGGGTCTTTGATTTCTGTTATTTTATTAGCTTTGTTATGTTAAACTTATGTAACATAGAACCAGCATTTTCAATCAGTGGTTTAGTATATGACCAGGAATATAACAAAATATAATCTTAAGATTTGAAATGGTTTACAATAAATCTAAAGTATTTACAAAATCCAAACCAAAATACATGTATGCAAATTGTGTGGGACTGGATTTGATGAGCTAAAATAACTGTGCAAGTTCCTTTGTCTTTTTATTAGAAGACGCTCCATAAATCTAGAATGTACTTCCCTAATTTTAGTGTGTGATGTGTATCCAATTGGTTCTGTTTGTTTTCAGTCTTCCAAAGCATCTGATAACTGGAATGCTGTGCTTACCCCCAAAACAACAAAACAGTTTTTTGAAGAATCAGATGAAGATTTAGAGAACTTGGATGATAGTATGAATGACCCAGATTGGAGAAATACTCCTATTTATCGTAGGCTTCTAAGCTTGAAGTCAGAATCAAGGGTAAGTTGTAAATGAGGTAATAATGTTTATATATTCTGTTTTTTAATAAGCAGTCAGAAATTAACTAAATCACATCCTTAAGGCCGTTTCACACCGCGGTCACACTATGTCACGTTACGTAACGTGACAGATTTTTCAAAAGATCTGTTTCCATAGTTTTAAATGGTGTAATTCACACCGACCTCGCAGAACCTCACAGACACCACAGACGTCGACAGACGAATCTGCGGAATCGCTCCGAGAGCGATCTTTTCAAAACATCTGTCGACGTCTGTGGCCTCGCGCATGCGCAGACCTGTCGCGCAGTTCGTGCTGTAACTCTTTACAAGAAGCTGGATTGCTATTTTTTTTATTTATTATGGAACAGTTAAATTGAAGCCGTCAGAACGCGTCCACTGCTGTGGAATACAGATTTGGAGGAGTATAGAGATAGCAATTTAAAGGACACAGCATGGGGTGAAATAGCAGAGCAACTGGAACAAAATAGTAAGTAGTTCTTAATTGCACTTTTTCAAGCTTAAAAACTTTCAAAATAACCCTTCATAATTGAGTATAGTTTAACAATATTGGCAACATAAATGTGTGGTGTCAATATCTATTTCACTGGCTTTAAATTTGTATAATATTTTATACTCTTTAATGAACAGCCCAAATTAAATGTAGTACAAAATCTCGCAAGGGTAAAAAAAAACACGACTTAAAAAATGAAAAACACATGCATGTTAAATACAAATTGGCATTATGTTTATACGAAAGTGGTTCAACCGAAAATTACATATTAAATAATGTTCACATACAGACAGAATAATAATCTTTCTTACTACATGACACAAACTGTTAGAAACATATTTTTTTAAATATTAATCATACACAAGAGCAGAATACATACAAATTGTTAGAACAATTAAGTGTTGTTTTGGTTATCATTAAATGTGGTTCCACTGCCATGGCACACTTCCTTCTTCGGACATGAAGTATTTAACAAAGTGATTTCTTATCTCGGTAGCTTCTTTAGATGCCTGAGCACCATAACGAGGAATAGGTTTCCATGCTTTGTCATAAGCTTCTAAAATTTCCTCAGGCGTCAGTACTGGAAAAATGATCCCTTTGAGCAAAGATAATTGTGGAGGACGGCTGTTGCTTTGACTATCTTGTTTACTAAGTGCAGCTTACAGTTTAAGGGTCTGAAGTAGATACACCATCTTTTTGCAAGAATGCCAAAAGCATTTTAAACTACTCTTCTACATCTACAAAGTCTATAGTTGAAAATTCTTCTTTCGTCGTTAAGATTAGTATACTTACCATCTTAACGCATGGTAAGATTGGCGCATAGCGTCAATATTTCTCTGCTGGAAATACATCTCCTGTAGTTGGTATCTTTTTTACTAATATCGTTACATATCAATGTTAAGATCTCTTAAATAATCAGGTTTAGATAGCCGAAAGTATGTTGTGAATCTGTCATCAGCTCCAAATCCTTTATCATATGATGATACTCGCCGCACTGTCTTTGGTTGATAGGGTGCACCCAGTGCGTTCGGTTTGTAACCGAATACAACAGCATGAGTTCCTCTTCACTACTCGAACTACTATCGCCGTCATCCAACCAAGGCACACTTTTAGTAAACGCGCTATCTCTCTACGAACCACTTGCCATCTTACCTGCTTCAATTAAACTGACAGAGCAAAAACACTGTCCCAGTATCTGACAGACGTCGGTGGCGGTGTGAACTGTACGTCTGTCACGTAACATCTGTCACTTTAAGTAACGTGACATAGTGTGACCGCGGTGTGAAACGGCCTTTATGCTATTATAACTTTTTAACTTGTTCAAACCTGATGAAATAACACATTAATCTTTTTAAAGTATTGGTTTAGGTTTATTTTCAATCTAAACATTCATAATATAACCATAAAATACTTGTCTCAAATCCAACACTATACATATAAAATCCAGACGTTCACAAATAAGTTGTTTTCAAATGTAAAATATTACAAAACTTTCACTTTCACTATAAACATTAACATGAAGAATCAATCTTTCTAATAATGTTATGATTTTAACTGTATACAGTTATTTTTATTAATAATATATAAATAATTGGTGGTGTTACACCGATGAAATCAGTTAATGACAATCAGTAAATGACAACTATTACGTTGTTGGTTGTCAGTATTATTTCCAGTTATTATTGTTGCACTATTCTTTACAAGTTAATATTTCATTCAAATCATTGTATTTTTAGCTATGTTAAAAACATTTTTAGTAATAACGAGGTAACATTGTAATTTATGGAAAACAAATTTGTTTCAAAAATTCTGTATTTTATTTATATAATAAGATATATTAATGAAATTTGTGATTGCTGAACTTGTGGCTGATAGAGCTTTTAATTGCAGTTAACTTTTCTTTGAAGTGGTTTGATAAGTGCTTACTACTATTTTTTTTGTATATCTCTCATGAGGATAAATTAAGTTTTATGGGTAAGCTATTTTTTGTATCATGCATTATATTGAGAAAAAATATTTTCCATGGTTATCGAATTTATTATATTTTATGCTGTGTTATATGAAAATTAAATCTTGAAAATCATTAGAAAAAAGTAAACAAGCTTTTTTTGGTAAAGGTATATTGCTATGTAATCACTTATATACTAAAGGTATATAATCACTTACGGTATATTGCTGAAATTTTTGTGTTAGTAATTTTTTAAATGGCTTAGATCAAAACGGGTAAGACTACGAAAGCTTGACGTAAAATGGATAATAAACGTCGGTTTAGAAATAATTCCATCTCTTCTATACATTTCAACAGAACAATTCATTTCCTACTCAGTAGTGTTAATAGCAAGTCGTGTAATGGATTTTGTAATTGTATTGAGATATTAGATGTGGTTTCTGAATCTAGCAGTAACTCTCCATTGTATTTCATGTGATTTCAACTTTGAACAAAATTAAAAGTAGGTATATTAAAATGAAAGTAGAAAAGAGAATCAAAGGATCTTAGTTTTAGCTACATGTAAGTTTTTTAAATTGTATTCAAGTTGCACTTTTGTTCTAATGACTATCGAGTCAAATTTCAGCTGAATAGAATCACAACAGAGATCATCTAAGACGTTATATGAATTTTAGTATAATGAATAACTACTGAAACTGCTGTGTGAAGACAATTGTTTTATCTACCATTCATACCATTCCCTATGTAGTAGTTGAGTAAATTCAAAAAAGTTATTGTTTTGGCTTCAATAGTCTTAAAAAAAAAGATATTTCTATTTAAGAGCTAATAAAACAAAAATTAACTGTTGAAATATTTTCTTTGGTATTATGTGTATGGTGAAGGTAAAGAGGAATGTATTTATTTGATTAAAAATATGTCTCACTCTTTAATCCGCTTTTATATAGTGGGAGACATGGCTATTAGTGTAGTTAGGTGCATTCTTGAGTTATATATGTTATGAGAAGAATAATGCTGTATGGAAATATAAGAAATATAAAGTTGTTCCACCTCTACAATTATTTTTAGAGAAAGGTCAAGACAAAAAAATGTTTAGTTCACCTAATATTTTATGCATTTTTTTAAAGCTTATGATTTAAAATTGTATTATTAATAAAAAAGGTGTGGTTACTAATTCCATTCTGCACATATTTTTAATGTTCTTATATTTAATCACTTAGATTAATTATAAAAATTGATGTTGTAGGCAATGCCAGTGAAACGGAACATTGATGGACAGCCCTCCTGTGGATGCCGTGGTGATTGCAGCACCAGGCTGTGCTCTTGTCGCAAACTAGAGGCACAATGCTCAGGCAACTGTAGGTGTGAAGATGAAAGTTGCAAGAATAAGGTGAATACAAGGTTCACACAATACAAAACTAAATCAAATTACATTTTTTACTATTACAAATATAACTATTACCTAATTATTCGATGACTTTTCCCTTATTTAGGCACTTATTACAATGGTAGGCTAAATTTATTTATTGATTTCTTACAATTCAAGTCACAAATTCTGGTATCTTTTACAAATTATCAGAGAAGTTTTTGAACCAACATGTGCTTTGAAGTCTCCTCCCAAAAAGTGTAAGTAATTATTTTTGTTTCATAATGAGCTTTAAAATGGAATGTTCTTAAAATTGTTCTGTGTGCTTACATTAAAGATTTTTGTAGGACTCCTTATAGGACGTCTCTTTCAGGAGAGAGTCCTAAACTGCATAAAATAGTAGATGTTTAGACCCTTGAATGTGCACAGTTTAATTCTTTTGCTACAAAAAAAAAACAATCTGGTATTTGGGCAACCATGTATAGTCAGTTAATTTTTATTCGTAATAGCTTTGTTTGTTTTTAGGTTAAATCAGCAAATGATTCAAACAAAAGTCTGAAGGATGAATCACCCAGTAGCGACGGTGATGTAACTTTCAAGAAGCCAAGGTCAGTTCATTTTCCTCTTTTTCTGTTTTTGAGATAAACACATAATAAGTCAGTGTAAATGTAGGGTTTGTGGATTAACAAGGTACGTTCCTTATGAATCTCTTTCAGTTTTATATTATTCTTCATGGTCTATCAATTGAGATGGCTACTAACACTGATGAACTATATAACATTATTCTTTATTTAGTTATAGAATAAAAGATAAATAAGTCAATTATTATTTTAGGATTTTTATTGGTTCACATTTGTAGCTCATTCAAGTTTGAATTTTAATTCATTTTGTACACTTAAAACAATAAAATAGCAGTGTACAGAAAAAAATGTATAGGGTTCATAAATAAACTCAATAACACATTAATCTTACTTTTACTTGATTGTGTCTGCTCCTAATGGCAGTTGCTGAAAATTTTAATTTGTTGTGAATTTCTATTGGCACAAAAGTATAAATAAATATAAACAAATATGCGCATGTACACACACACACACACGTACATACATACATATATAAGTTTATTGTTATGATTTTGCTCTAGCACATGTACAATTTTGTTACATTTTCATTTCTATTTTTGCATCTTTTTAAAATTATGTTTGTGATTAGGTGCATTCCATTAATTCATCACAAGACAATAAGCTTAGTACTCTTTGAATTGAATACTTTGCACCTAACTATGATAGAATGAGAATGTTACAACTATCAATGGAATGTAACCACTGGAATGGCTCGGTACTTTGCATTTCAGACTGATCACTGAAAGGTCACTATTTCAGTCCTGCCGCTTTACCACCTCTCGGGTATTTTCCCTCATATAAACCATATTTGTCTAATGCTGTTGTTGTGAATGTAACCTCTGGAATGGCTCGGTACTTTGCATTTCACACTAATTACTGACAGGTCACCAGGTCGGTCCTGCCGCTGTACCATTTCTCGGGTACTTTCCCTCACATAAACTGTATTTAGCTAATGCTGTTGGCATAAATATAACTACTGGGTTAATTAGAGTTACTGGGATGGCTCGGTACTTTGCATGTCAGACTGATTACTGAAAGGTCACCATTTCAGTCCTGCCGCTTTACCACCGCTCGGGTATTTTCCCTCATATAAACTATATTTGTCTAATGCTGTTGTTGTGAATGTAACCTTTGGAATGGCTCGGTACTTTGCATTTCACACTAATTACTGACAGGTCACCACGTCGGTCCTGCCGCTGTATCATTTCTCGAGTACTTTCCCTCACATATACTGTATTTAGCTAATGCTGTTGGCATAAATATAACTACTGGGATGGCTCGGTACTTTGCATGGCAGACCGATTACTGAAAGGTCCCATTTCGCATGTGCTGATTGATGTACCACCTCTCTGGTAATTTCCCTTACATAACTGTATTTAGCTGATGCTGTTGGTCCGAATGAGGCAAAAAAAACCTGTATTTCTCCAGAGACCTAAGTCCACAAAAATGAATTAGATTTCAATTTAATTTTGTAAATCATCAGCTAAATTTATAAGGGCTATCCAGAAAGTAGATTACATTTCGCTCTGTAGCTGCTAGGGGCGAAACTATCATTGATATTTTTATATCGGGACGTTTCTCCATTTATTGACTATCCAGCCATGCTAGTGCTCTGTTGCTGTTTTTCATTGTTGTTTTACAATATCAGTTTAAAGTGTGTGGCGCAATTGAAAATCCAACTGGTTGTGAATTGTGGTCAGTAATGAAGACTTGTGCCTAAGCATAATAAATCAATTGAGATTTATTGTCAATTCTGCGCAGTTTATGGGAACACCGTGATTACTGAAGGTGGAGTGCATAAGTGCTGCATTGGGTTTTAAAATGGCTGAACTAATAGGGTTAATTGTAAGACAGGGCCTTATGGCCCTAAATTCGCCCTTTTGTATATATGATACAAATAAAGTAATTTGAATTTGAACTAATATGGATTATGGAATAAAGTGGACGGCGAAGGACTGTGACTGATGAAATTGTCTCTGAAGTAAATGAGAAGATTAAAGATGACCTCTGATTCACAATAATAGAGCTCTCACTTAGTTTTCCTCAAATTTTAAGGGTTTTGTTACACGAAATTGCTACGCAGGTGTTAGTTTACCATAAATTTGGGCAAGATGGGTACCGAAAATCTTGACACAAATCCTTAACACTTTGAGTGCTGGCCCTAAATAACATGTAACTCTATAGAATGCTTGGTGTTTTTGGTATTTAAAAGTATAATGTAAAAGTATTTAATGTATAAGAAAAATACTTACATGCCTTAATTCAGCTTAATTTCTTCTTTTTGTTACGTGAGATTGTTAGTTTTTTTTTTCAACAACTACACATAAAAATGTTTTAGAAAAACATATATTTTTTGTGACAGTTTTTTTATCTAACAAACTAAACTAAGCATATATACAATTATTTACAATGACCCATTTACAAATATAAACTTTCCTTTGAATAATACAAATCATGTTATATGTTTTGTAGTTTTTTTTGTGTGTGTGTGGTACACCTTAAAACATATGTTATTCGACTGCTGGCTGCAACGAACATCTCGCACGTAAACAAAGCGACCGAAGTTGCTTTGTCATCAAGCTCATTCAATACATCTGACGCTTTCTAGCGGTGAATTGTGTTACTAAAAACCCAAATAACATTGTAGAGTAGGCAAAACCCGTTTAAATACGGACAATGTAATATAATACCAATTGAAATGACAACCACGTAAAACTACGGGATTAGCATTCTTCGGAAGTTTCGCTGTTTCGTAAAATTACGGGATTAGCACTCTTAAGTGTTAAAAATCAGCGTATAGGTGATTCATTTAATTTTTTTGGCCACTTAGGAGAAAGATGGTGACTCGCTGCTTGATCGAGTCGTTACAGGAGACGAGACTAGGGTGAAATACATGAATTGCAAAACCAAATTACGGTCTATGGAGTGGGTGCACAAACACTCTTCCAAAAAACCAAGGAAATGCATGCAAACATTGTCAACACGGAAGATTATGGCAACTTTTTTTGGACAGGAAATGAGTTCTTCTTGTTGATTTCTTAGAATGTGGCACAACCATTAATTCTGCGAGGTATTGTGTGAAACCTTGCAAAAGTTAAGAAAAGCAACACAAAACAAGCTCAAAGAAAAGTTAAGTTCAGAAATTACAAAATTTAAAAACAATTTTGCACGATAACACCTGACCACACCTGGCAAATCAGACTTGAGAACTGGATGTTTTTAAGTGGGAGATATTTCTACATCCTCTTTACAGTCTGGACCTTGCACCCAGTGACTACCACCTGTTTCCAGCAATGAAGACCTGGCTTGCAACACAGTGCTTTCATGATGACATGGAACTGCAGGAGAATGTGACCTACCTGGTTGAACTCCCAGACGGCTGAATTTTAAAATGCTCAAATTTCAAAACTAGTTCACCGCTATGATAAGTGGCTAAATTTGTATGGTGACTATGTTGAGAAATAATATTTTAGAATCACTTTCAAACGTATATAATACAACTTTTTTCTATACTTTGTTTTTTGTTTATATCTTAACGTAATCTACTTTCTGGATAGACCTCGTATGAAAATAATTCAGAAATAAGGTGTACATTTTGTTAGGAATAAAAAGAAAGTTTACTGTCAGTAGCTGGTGCATTATTTTAAAGTATGAACATTTGCTCACTATTCTATTTCATTGTCACTTTGCTCAATGATTATATCATTTTAGCTCACTTTCTTGTTACTGGTTAGTGCGTATTGAGCATCATCTTTCATTTAGTAATTGTCTTCAGAGCACTATTCATATGGCTGTTTCCTAGGTGATATTTTATATTCCCTCCATTACCAAACAAGTCATTGTTACATTCCAAGAAAATGTTCTTTGTCCTGACTTGAAAATGGTTTATAATGAAATTTTGTTTGCCACTACAATAAGGTGCAAAGTGTGAATAGCTATTTGATTAATGAACACCTAGTCACATCATTTTGGTTTTGATTAGCTGTAATACTATCAAAATTTATCTGAATTCATTAGAGTTATGCAGATTCTACATGAATTTAAAAAATGGCTGCAAGTCAACGTTTCTTTAGTAACTCAGTGGTTAGCTGGTGTAACATGGGCATTCTCATTAACCATGCAGCCTAAAAATGTTATATAAACTGTTGAATTGATAATTTTGTACAAAAATGGAATATTTAAGTTTTAACACTGCCTTGAATGTATGATACAGTAGTTGATCCTATTTAATAAATTTTTTAATTGCTGTACGGGATATTTTAGCTAAGTGTTTCTTTGTGTGTGGGATACAATAAGATACAATTCAAAAGGTCATAAATACAATTTTATTTTTAACAATATATTAAAAATTGTTCAGTAATGTTTTAAGATTCAGTTCCTTAAAAGTGCAAAAAATACAGACCACAACAGCTTTGATATCACAATTCTAAAAAAATAGTATGGATGAGGGCATTGAAAGGGAAAAACAAAGCCTCATATCTCTCTCTCCCTCTCTTACCCCCCTGCCCCTTTGGCCTACGTGCGGGAATGTGGTCGAGCTTACCCATGTTGCATTCCTTGTTCACAAAGCTTATGGTTACAAAATTTTTTGTCACTTATCACTAGGCCAAATATTACAGGCCAGATATGAGTATCTGAATTGCTGAGAATAAATGTATTTTTGAAAGAATCATTTTATTATACAAGATTCATTGGTTGAGATATGATGAAAATTAAGGGAAATAAAACTTATATATATATATATATATATATATATATATATATATATATATATATATATATATATGTATGTATGTATGTATATGTATATAATTTATTTCTTAACTCAACCAACTTAAACTCCCATTGTAATCACATGTTAAATCATGTTTATTAAGAAAAATGAATCAATCTTTTAAAGTTAATTAGAGTTGCTCTGATTGCTATGGATGAATATAAAGTTAATAATTCTCAGTCTTTTTATAGTTAAAGATATCCTGGGATGAGGTGGCTATTTGCTCCCATATCAATAACAAATTTATATAAATATAAAGTTAATAATTCTCAGTCTTTTTATAGTTCAAGATATCCTGGGATGAGGTGGCTATTTGCTCCCATATCAATAACAAATTTATCCTCTTTGTGTTGTAGGTAAAATAGTGTACGGGTCTAATCAGAAGTGAGGTTGTTACATGTACTCTGCATTACACTGAAAGGTTTGCTTTAAAAGTTTTTTTACTAACATCATATCATTCATCTAATCATCCTTGTTTTATCATTTTCATGTACCATCATCAATTATTTCAATATAGATATACACCTTTATACAGGACTAAAAATTTCATTAAGGCAAGAGTATTTTGAAATATCTATAGCCATATCTATAGAAGTGTCTTATTTGTTATTTAAGTTTAAAGTTCAACTAGTCATGTAATATTAGAAATAATAATGTTCATTCTTAGTTTTTTTCCCAATACTTTTAAGTAATTACATGTGATATAAATATCTGTGCTGTTTAACATTGTAATGAGTTAACTGTTGCTAACCCAACATGTTTTACAATTAAGCTGTGTGGTAGTTTAATAGTCCTTACATTTTAATTTTATTCAGTAAAATTGTGTTAATATTCTTCATACAATCCCTTGACTTCCCTTCAAAGAAATATCTTTTTAAAATATTGTCTTTATTTTTTAATTTATAATAATATTTCACAAATATTGCAAATGCTCTATGACACAATTGCAAATCACTTAATAGTTGTAATATGTGTTTTAAAATAAAATAGTAAAATTCAATTTATATGTGAGACGAGATGGAGTCTAAAAGTTATTTTTTGTCTGATAAATAAACTTTTGTCTATGTAAATAGTTGTCATCTGACTTATTCGTTACCAGATCTTGTGAATATTAAAAACAAGAAAGATTTAAGATTGGAGATACACAAGGACTGTCCGGAATAGTAATCCCTGTGTTCATCAAGGACTTAAAGTAGTGAGAGTAATTTTATGTGTGTAGTTGATCACAGTGAATTCTGGCAATATTGTTAAGAAGTTTATTCACTCATAATGTTCAATAGTACTATTGCTTAACTTTTCTGTAGTTGTCAGTGAAGACTGATGAATTGAGTGTTTTCTCACATATATTGAGCAGTTTTGTAAAAAGTAGTAAATAAGAGGCTTCTTTTGTAAGTATATTGACTATTATTTTTGTTTGTATTAGATACACAGGAAATAAATCATTCATGCGGATGAATTGTGGTGTGGTAAGATGCAAGGGTTGTCCCACGTTACTGTTTAATTATTTACTGGCTGAGGTACCCTAGCCTCTTCACTTTTTCTGTGCCTCAATTTATAGCATTGGATGAATTATCTCTTTTGTAACTAATACAATCAAAGCTATTATATAAATACTAGTACCTCATTATTTTAGGTGCTTTGAGGGTGAAAATTATGAGGTAGGAAATGCATCTTTATTTTGTGTAAGGTAATAGAGGCTGCCATCCAGGGAGCCCGAGTATTTAAATTATTTTAAATTTGAAGTTTTAAATTAAGGATTATTTAAAAATATATAAGTTCCAGTGTTTATTGTTTAAAAACTTATCTAATAAATGTATGTCTTGTTTCAGACTAATGCCAGATCTCAAACCAGCCGTCCGTGATGTTTCATCATCCTAAACACAACTACATAACATCCGGATGATGTAAATGGCTGTGATATGTTTATTATTATTACTTTTATTATTTCATCGATGTTCTTTTTGTGTTTTTAGACTATTTTATCATCTAACTATATTCTATTTTATTATTCTTTTAATATTGCAATTCATAAACCATACTTCCGGTTTAAAAAATCAAGGAATGCTGTTATAACAGCATTTTACAATCAAAACATATTTTAAACATTTTTCTTGTGCTCAATAAATTAAGTAGGTGTACATAATAAAATGTTTGACTTATATTAACATATTGTTTTATTTTCAACCTTTTTAAAATTGAAAACTTGAATAAACATTAAATGTTAAAGAAATATGTAATTAGACAATTTTATATAGTCAGAACATTGAGGGTGGATCATGCCGACCATAATAATTAAAGGATTTTGGAAAAGAACATGTTCAGTCACATTTTACAAATTTTACAGGAGGGCATAAAGTTAACAACTTTTGTAGAATTTTAATTTTAACAATTTAGTAATATAGTGTTTTTATTTATTTGTTTTACTATTTTTGAACAAAATGGTATAGTAAAATTTTAAAAGGACAAAGTCCAATTTACAATTTTATTCACTTGTAAATTGGAAAGGGGTATAAGTTAACACTAAGAAATCATAGTTTTATTGATAGTTTTGCAATTACAAGTTGACAATGGATAGTCACATAATAAAAAATATTATTTCTTTTATCTTACTGATTCTTTCTTCTTAATCACCGTGGATTAGCTCCCCATAGTACTTTATTGCACATGGATCAAGTACAAAGGTGTTTCAGACACTGTAGGTCCTTGCATTTTGCTTTACTGATAGGTAGGAGGGCCTGTAAATTAAACAGTGCTTTGTAATCTTACATTGATTTCAAACTTTTATCTACAAGTAACTCAAAATAATTCAAACTTAAAAAGACAGTTGTAAAGAGTTGGCAGTTTCACAATGTGACCTAGGCTATCTAACCTAGAATAATGAATAATGTTGAACTCGCCCTTATAAGCTTGATCTGGTAACAAACATTCTCCCTCTCGTACACTTGGTAATTGCTCTGTTGTTTGGGCGCAGCCTTTATTTTTCTTCTTACATGGCGGCCACAGTGGATGTGTTTTCCATGGAACACCATACAGAGTTCTATACCTCATAAGACAGGTATATATTTAACATAGTTATCCTTATCCATGTTAAAAACCTTGATTAGGTCGGGTCTTACATCCAAGTCTTTTTCTATAGACCCTGTAACTGACCACTATTTCACCATATTTTGGTCAACCTCAAATTTTGAGGGTTTCTGTGTACAATGCCTTATAACATTTACCCAGTTCTCTGGCATCTGCACTTCATATTTCTGAGGGATAAGTGTTCTTAATAGGCTCATTGTAAGTCTCTTAACACATAAGAGCAAGTGACACTGTTAAGTCTTTGTTCAGTAATCATGAGCTGGTGAAATAATTTGAAAACTACGTTGTTCTTGTTCTGGCCTGAACATGAATCGCAGATTGTAAATAAAATTATGTGAAAAGGAGCAAACTTCATCACTGTCTTTCTTTGCTACATTTTCGGGATAAATGTAGAACGCTATGCCCACTGGATAATGCCTGTATGTTAAAAAGAAAGGTAGAGAGCTGTTGTTTATAATAAACGTCATTTGTAGTGATGTTAGGTACATGGTAGTTTTATTCAAAACTATTTATCTGTTTTAGCATTAGTTTTTTGCTTATGTTTCAACCCATAACACTTGTTGGCTCACATGACATGTATCGTATTTATTTGTCTTTTGAAATAGACTTTAAATCATTTTAAAATCTTTGTTTTGTGTCATTGTCGGTGGCAGTCAATAATTCAGCCTGTATACATTTTGCAGGATAAAAGTCACATTTTGAACAAGTATCCTTACGAGGATAGCAAATTAAATTAAAATCATGACAAAAATTGTTTGATAAGATATGTTACATTCAGTATGCAGTTCCTTAAAAACATTTGTTGCAGTTTATTTTTGTAGAGGTCTTCTGGTAAGTATTTTTTTTTTACATGTATTCTTAAGGCAATAGCGAACATTTCTGATCTTAAGGCAATAGCGAACATTTCTGGTCTTAAGGCTATTAATGTGTTCACATATTTTTATTTTAAATTCTAAGGTTAGGGCACGCATGTGGCTCTAATGCTTATCTTTTTTATTCTTTGGTGCAACGGCTGTATTTTAAAATAATTCTAAAACACTATACTTTCCCTGCTAATGCCATGTAGAGCCAGCCATAAATGCTTTTTTACATATAGGAAACTCAACTGTCTGTCTTCTTTTACAAATCTTACATTGTAGCAAGAATTAATATCATTGTCATCTTTGCGTGGTCGATGTCTGCAAACCAACAACACAGTTATAAGCCCAGCAATGTGTGCTCTACCTCCATCATTTGATCCTAACGAATTCATTCTTTTAATTATGTTCTTTACATACTCACCAACCATATCAAAACACTATTTACTACAAAGACCATTATTTCCAGTTTCAAAGATTGAAATTTTAGCATCATATTAACTTTTGAGACTCTTCCAAATTTCTTTCTTTTTCTTGAACACTGTCCTGGATTAGACAAAGTTTCTTCATTTTTGGATGAATCCATTGTCATCATTAAAGTTGGCCTATTAAATAATCACCACTAACAAATTAATCATTTAAAAACTGACCAGACATAACCAAACACCATTTCACTCTTTGTTAACAAAACCAAACAGTGTACTACAAAACCAAATGCAATGCTACCAACTTCACGAAGACAAAAAAAAGGACATGTTCTATCCCTTTTTCACTAGGACTGAACAAGTTGTTTCACTGTATATAGTTTCTCTGCCCCTCTGTATGTTTAGAGTTAACAAACACCTTTTTTTACTGTATTACAAAACTATGATAAAATAAAGACTCTTCTACAACAAATGGTGTTAAAATCAGAAAATCTAAAATTATGGACTTGAACTATGAGATATAACCCTGTATTTGTTACAGATTAAAGGAATATCTGGTGGAAGTCCATACTATAATCCATCACATTACTATAATTATTATAATCTATCAAATTAAAATAGTAGGTAGAGAATATGACTTGATACTTACCCGTAAAATATAGATATGTCTCTGAACCTCTGTGAATCCTTTTAAAATAGAGTGGTATTCTTGGATTGCTTTTTATATTGAACAGTCTCTAAAGATCTAAGAATGGCAAACATCGGATTGGTGATGATTTTGTTTAAATCATGCTTAGGCTATAAAAAGCTATTAGGATTTGAGAGAATCGATTTTTTACATTAGGAATCGGAGATTCGAAAAATCTGGATTCGCCCATCACTGGTAGAGCGCTCATATTTGAATAGCAAATTCACCCTTCCACTACACAATGCCATCATCAAATTTCTTGTACATGAAGGTGAACATTTTTTTCTTACAAGGTTGCATGACAAATTTTGCTCATTACTGTTAGTTTTTGTGTGATGTCTTATTCAATAAGATGTGGTTGATTTGTGAAATTATTCTTCTCCACATCAACACTTGGCTCCATACTGGATTCTTGACTTGAATATCCTCTATTTACCACTCTAGCCTTGATTTATCACCTGGTTTCATATTTTTGAGCCTTTTAAGTCAACACTAGTACAATGATATCAAACAATGAGGTGGTGTGGACACCTTCATGCTTGATTGGTTTCAGGCATAGGTTTCTTCATTATTAATTTTCTTCAAAAACAAATCCTTCTCCTGTAAAAACTGTATTTACAGTTCAGAAAATATTTGTAAAATAATGTTCTTGAATATTTGTTTACTTTATCCCTAGAAGTGGCACACAAACCTACCTTACTGACACAGTATTTTAGGTTAACTGTTCATGTATTGTTCAATACTTATTTACCACAAAAAATGCTCCAAATGTAATATGTTATACATCATTATACATAACATGTTAATGAATAGAGAAAACTATTTTTTTCGTTAGGTTTTGTATATATTTTTTGACCAATGCTTCAAAAATTTGTATTTAAATTCCAATTTTTCACTGTTTTCAGAAATATATTGTATATGATTTATAAAATGTAACCAAGTTATACTGTAGCTCGGCATTACTGTTCTGCTACTGACATGTGACAATTTATGTGCCCACTGGGTTAAGTGTGGCCACACAAATTTATCCGCAATGGATTAATATTAAGAGATTATAATCATTTCCATATTTTATGACTGGTTACTCCAACTGCACTATTATTTTAATAAATTGATGATATACTATTGCAGCTAGTGGCACTGACACTCGGATAAGAAACAACTCTAAAATTATTTTTACTGTGTTTCATATGTGAAACTGTTTTGCTGCAAATAGTGAAATATTAATGTAGTTCCTTATTTGACTGAGAGACAGCAATACTTTCGAGCCTTGCCTGGATAAAAATTGAATTTTGTAACTGCGCCATGAATTGGGTCACAAATAGTGACCTGACTAGCTGGAATGGAAATCACAAAAGGCCATTAAGAGTGGTATGACTAGCTGAGGGACAGGATGTAGCCATAAACTTTCGAGCCGATACAGAGGACAGCCATGACCTTTGTAATGATTTCGCAAAGTGGGAGGACAATATTACATCATTTCATTACAAGTGAAATTCGTACTGAGTAACAGAACTCTCAGGTGCCCCTTATGTCATCACTACAATATGTAAGTTACTGTTATAACGGCCCTTGTATAATGTATATTAAATTAAACCTATAGTATTACAGAAGAAACACATGATTATTGCTTTTGAAACCAATATCTGTAAATTCTTTGTTAAATGTAATTGGGTTGATTTAAATTTTAGACCCAGACGTAATACAATAGTTTTATTAGTTCAATTTCAGTTCATTACTTAAAAGTGATTCCCAAAAGTTCACTCTATCTTTTAAAAAGCCTTTCTCCATCCTGAAGCCATCTTGTCCAATGTTGAGATATTCTATATCGGGAGATGACACTGATTCCCACTTCACTGGTAGTCCTTTGGGAGTTGGGTCTCTAGAAAATAAGAGTGTTATATTGTTATATGCAAGATTCCTTATAATGTTATCAATGTAACTGGTGATATAAAGAGCTGGCAGTAGTGAAATGAATTTTTGTTTTAGATTTATAGGAGATGTTCCAATTTAGCAATAAGATTAATACACATCTAAAACACTCAAGTTTTCGCTTATAGTGTATACTTTTAAAACATTTAAACAATACAAAACTATGATTTTTTTCTGATTACCAATAAAGTCAGAAAAATAATAAATAATTATATGAACTTAATTATATAAAGGGTTAATTATATGACAGGGCCGTATGGCCCTAAATTCACCCTTTTGTACAGTATGACACAAATAAAGTAATTTGTCTTGTAAAGTATTGAAAAAAACTAAAAAAGCATTTGGATGTTTATTATTCATATATTTAAATTAAGACATCTGCCATAAATCTACAGCTAAAAATAAAATCATTATAAGATTTCAAAATTTAAAATTGTTATTGGCCTTAAATCAAGTTGGCTGCTAGTGCAGCTGTCACTTCTTATAAAGATGTTGAATTCTTACAATTTATATCTTTATGTTTATATTGATATCTAAACAACATTCAATATGGTGTACTAAGAGAACCTTATGACAGAGTTCACTATAGACAAAATTATAACATATGTGAGTGTGTGTTACATGTAATAGACATCATAACCTAATTCATAATGCCCAATTATAAATAATGGGTACCTATATTATTGGTAGTTAACTTTTGGCAAAATATAAACTAGCGGGAAACTTGTGAAGGAGTTTGGAAAAGACGAAACTGATTTCTTCTCTGAACCCTGGATGGAGGATTATCAAACTTCTGTTAATTTTAATTATTACTGTATATATTTCTCAGTTTATTCATGATGTATTTCTCAATTACAATTTTCCAAAAGCTTATGTAACACAACATCAGTATATAAAATGGTAATGGTATAGTATGACTAAAGACTGTTAGGACAGAAAGACTTAAACACATGCACGCACACACACACACACACACATATATATATATATATATATAAAGAAAATAATTTTAGTTACAGTCCAGATTAACAATACTGGAAGTCAAATTGGAATAAATCAAGATAGATGAACAAACATGCATTGACAGAATTGAAATTTTACTGCAACAGAATGCTAACTCAAAAGATTAGCTTGATAAGGAGAAACAATTTCATCAAGAAACACAAGCTAACAACATGAGGAACATGATTTAAGTTAGTTAAACTAATAAGTTGTCAATAGACAAACATTTAAAAAAGTTAGACTAACATGAAAAAGACATGGATAGTTGAAGGGGATATTGGAGGGGAACTATAAATAGGTTCATTCCCTTTCTTTGATTTTCAGTCGCTTTTGTCAAGTGTTGGAAGTTTAAGATATCTAGTACAGGTTCTCAGATTAATTTTAGTAAGTACCAAGAAGGGGGAATTAATTATGAATTTGAAATCATGTTTTTTGCAGACATTCATTAAATGACTTTTTGATTAATTTAATATTCATCACAACAAAATGGTTTGTTAATTTATCATTAATCATATAGAACATATCTACTTACAGGTATTTTATAAAGTTAGTCCACATCTTTACCAACTGTTTAGAGAGCAGAATGTCAGATGCAGTTTCATTTCTTAACAGCAATCCTCCGATAGGAAACAAGTAAAACATCTCATCAAAGTGTGAAACACCTGGTAAAAGAGAACATGAGAACTAATATTGTCATGTTATTATAATTTTAATGTTATTGTCATATATGTATATTTATGATCCCTCTCCTCACATTAGAAAGAGGATAGATTTCAATCCTCAAAACTTTGTGTTACACATTTTGTAACATATAACGATGGCAAATGTCCAGAATCCTGTTATCCTTTCATCTTTAATAACACACTTTAAACGAAGAACATAACAATATTTATGCGAAATGGTTCTGCTAATATGTTATGTGTTGTTTTCACAATAACATTAATAACATTGTAAAAGGAGCACAGTACACTAGTTGTTTTTCTATTTTAAATGTTCATATTAATAAAACTATACTTCAATTAGAAATATACTCTCTGAAATAATCTGAAGAAAGGTAGATTTCATGTATGGTCATCTTGAAATGTTCAACTGAAGATGCATTGCTGGAGGTATAACAACTCATGGTAAGCACATTAGTATACTCATAAAATTTAAAAATATCATCTTGATACTGTTTGAACATATCAAGTTGTTTCTAAAAGCATGGACGATTGTGTAGTGACGGTTTGTTGTGAAGTTTGGTTAGCCAGTTTCAAATTGTATTTGTAAATGTATTCGCTAGTATTGATTCCATGTTATTGTGTATTTCTAAAACCTTTGTACAGCAACCATCTGAAAACACAAGATACTTAAAAACTTGGAGGAACATAAATGATTTGAATAATCCAGTCTGTTTATTTATACAATGCTAAGTATCTGAGGCTAAACATGATTACAAATTGCCTGAGAACCCTAATATGGTATTGCATAATTAAGTACATACATATATTTATTTATAATTTGTTTTGTTTATTGTAATTTCGGGTTCTGGAGTTTATGATCTGTGAAAATGCTAGAAACTGTAAATTCCAGACAATTCTGTGAAGTCTACCTAAAAGTTGAGATAGTTCAATGTTGTGTTTTATAACAGGTTACTAAAAACAATCATGGTAACTCAGAACAATATTAAGAAAACAAGTCATTTAACATCAAACAGTTTTTCATCTCCTTCAGGACCTTTTTGTTCCATTTTTAAGTCCAAGTTAATTTATATCTAGACAGTATTAAATAATACAGATAATAAGTTAGACATATTTTGTGGTCATTGTACCATTGAGGAAATGACTAAGTACTGAGTAAACTTAGTTCTATTCACCAATAATAAAATATATAATAAAATCATCTAGCTCAGTTGGAAAAAAGGTAGATTTTATATGAGGCCATCATTTCGAAATGTCAAACTGAAGATGCATTATTAGTATGCATGTTTGATTTGCACAATACTGATGGGACAATAACCCTTCATGTTGGTATGTTAACATAATCATAAAATTTTCAAATATTAAGGAAGTCCATACCATCAAAATCTTACAAGAAAAAACTGTTACTATATAAATTGTACATATAAATTTCATTGTAAAAATATGGACTTGATTTAGTTACAATTAATCCAAAATTATGTTTCTAAACATATTCACTTTTACTTTCAATTGTATACTTCTATAACTTTAAACGGTTTAAAAATAGGTAAGAATAAATTTTGCTTGGAATTACTTAAAAATTTTATGTAAAGTATCAATTTTTATTTATCTTATGAAATACTCGGGATAAAAATTTTTCCCAAAAGCGAATGACCACCATCTTGAAATGTTTTATTTCTTAAGACAGGTTAACGAACTCATCCATACTATATAAAAATACTGCCTCTGTACAATGTTTAGTCTGTATGTGTTAACAATTATTCCCGCAATGTTATATACAAATTAAAACTTCATATGCCCGCTATCTGGAAACCTTAAGTATATATATATATATATATATATATATATATATATATATATATATATAAAAAACACAAAAGAACAAACATTGTAAATTAACTGTGAATTATAAAACACCTTTTTTGTGTTATAATGCATAATAACTGAAATGTAACTATTCCTTTTGCAAACTTTGTATGGTCACCATCTTTAAGCCTGAAGAGATATTGAAAAAATCCAACAATTTAAAAAACAAGTACCTGATGATGAATGCTTAGAATTTGAAATGTACATTGTACAAAATAAAAAAATATATCAAAAAGTGTTAAGGTGTTATCAAAAGGTTTATTATTGCATATTTTAAAAATTAAAGTTGTTTATAATTACATAATATACATCATTGTCTCATATGTATAAAATGTATCCATTAGGATCTATGTTGAGAATTTAGTTGAGTTAAAAATTTTGCTTGAATGTGAAGTGCTGCCGTATTGAAACATTTTATTGGTTAATATTGGCTAACAAACTCATCCAAATAAAAGATAGTACCTAAGTTCTACCCATACTGCCTCCAAGTAATGTTTATTTTGTATCTAAAAAGAGTTAAGCTTAATTTTTGCAACATGAATGGCGAAAATTTATTGAGAATACATACCATATCTGCTCTTACTTCCCAGAAGATTTACAACTGAGTTGGATCCTCGGTAATTCATTTGGTAGAAGTATGTTTTGCCTTTGCTATGTCTTGCAGACTGAACTAGGTCATAGTTGAACAATGCATCTGAGAACAGCTGATAATACATAACGATAAATAAACGATAAACTCAAAATTTCTTTATAAAATATTTATATTTGTGATAACATGACTTACAGGTAAACATACTCATAGTTTAAATTCAAGAGTTGTCAGACAAGATCAACAGGTTACAAACTTGACTGTTTGCACAAGAATTAGATCCTTGTGGTTCATCGGGTATTAGATTTTGCAGGTTCATCAATCTGAGAGCAGCTGGCAATAAATACACAGTTTATAAATCTAGATAATTTGTAATATAAATACAAAGGACTTGGTTACTTGTGGTTCATCTGGTAGAATTCGTCATGCTAATAAACGAAATCATATGGTTGAACCATTAGTGACTAGTGACACATACAAGGTGTGACTTGGAAAAACTGGACTGAAGCTAGAAAGTTTTCAATTCATTACTATCTACACTATCAAACATTCCTTCTTAGTCCCTACAGAGCTTCATGCAAATTTTCTACTCTGTATTTCAGAACTGAAAGTCATTCAGGGGTTTTTATTTTGGCAAGTTCATCAACATATACTGCTTTGTGCTTGCTTAAACTTATTTATCAGGTTTTTGATACCTGAAAAAGAGGATAGAATCCATCCTTGAAACATATTAAAATATATAATGATGGGAAATGTCCAAAATCCTTTTAACCTTTCAAATCATCCATCAACAATAGAAATTTGAAAGAACTAATAAGAATAAACACATTCTCCTTCTTTTGCTACTTTGTTTTCTTTCTTCAGTGCAAAGTCACGCAGGCAGTTGAACCAGACTATTGGGGCAGGTGGTATAACACAGACATGTTGTATTTGATCAACAACTTTTTAACAGACAAACATTGTGAACCAGAGAATTGTTCTGATGAACGATGCATGAACAATATTTCCATATTGGATCATTTTTCTTATATATATATATATACATAGAGTTGTCAGAACTTGAACGTAAACATTTTTGTTAAATTCTTGGATTACACCCTGTTCTCATAGTCAAAAGTGACTGACTTCCTGAATATTTTGGGTGACTTCTTAATTTTCCTCTCTGATCCTTTCTCTGAAGTCCAGCTCCCTTAGCATGGGTCTTTGTAAATATTTTCAAACCATCTAAAAACCTTTTGTATGCTATAACAATTATATTGTTAGACTGCCCAAAAGATTTCTCTTGCAAAAATAGTGTTACATTTATTTTCACAGAAAATCATTTGTCCTTTCTGGATGAAGTTTTGGGATTTTTTCAAGACAGCATAAAATAAGTATCTCTTTCAACGATAAAGCTAATACTGGACTGAGTGATCTGTAATTGGACGGGAATCGTGGAACCCAACCATTAATTGCTCAGTCCTTTCTGTTTGTGAGCTGCTGCAGCATTGATAATCCAGTTATTTCACAGTTACAATTTGAATATGCTTAAAGGTTACAGTGTATAAGGTTTTAATTTGCTTTATACAAAAGAGTTGGGTTTGTGCTAGTCCGTCTGGTGGAATTATTGGAACTATTGTATAGACTTGCGGTAGACATTTCCCAATGAGGGAGTATGGTGAGCAAAATGTGGTTTGAACTAGCAAACCAAAAGTCTTTTTTCTGAATCAATCTGACATGATTGAATTGAAAGATCAGTGATATTTCTGGTTAGATACTAATCAAGGATGACTCAAGAGGACATTACTCATTCATGTAAGGATAATAACAAATTTTAAGTACCTTTAATTTTTGTACTTACGTCCACCAGTTTACTGAAGTGTTTCCGATCTATGTTTCCTTTGTTAAAATAGAATTGTCTGAGTTTTGCAGCCATCCGAGAGGGATCTTGTGTGTTGTCGAAATGTAAATTAAAAGGCAATATAGTGCTGTAGTTCAAACTGAGCTTTTCAAATTTTTTGTCAGATTTATCTTTCTCAATATCTGAAAAACAAATAATGTTAAAATTTGTACAGATTCTTATTTGGAAATTATTTCTTTAACATTACCAAAATATTATTTGTATTGGGTACACTATTACATAAAATAAATCAAATCAGAAATATGTTATACTGTAAATTACTATGTATAAATAATTCATTTATTTGTCTTTGAGCATCTCCCATTGTTAATCATTTATAATATAGGCAATAGGAGATGAATTTAACATAGCCGTAAACTAATAATAACTATTGCCGTTTTATGTTTTAAATACTTATTCGACAATAGTTTCTATAAAATGTGTTCCTAGTATAAACATTTTGAATAAACCAGTATTATCTCCTTACTCATGCTTGGATATTTCAATTCCAATCGTAATGTATACATGTTGTTTGTCTTTTGACCTGGAACAACTCAAAGTGATTACTGATTCCTTGTACCGATAATAGCTACTGGTAATCAAGTATGAATCCAGTTAAGTGACATTCGGATATGCAACAAGGTAACCCTCATGGCTGTCTGATCTATAGAAAAAGTAAATATTCTTTACAGTATATAAGAGCTGTTGAAATGATAAGAACACATACTATATGCAATATTATTGAGAAATTATAATGTTTAGAAAGGAACCCCTAATCTTACCAACAAGCCAGAACAGTCCCTCCATTTCATTGGACCCCAGTAAAAATGGAAGGTGAGTCGTCAGATTCCAGGGGTGTTGTGTGACCAGAGGGTCCGTCACTCCCTCCACCTCTACTACTGGACCCACCATTGTCACCCTCTCTTGCAAGGAAATGTCATTCCGCTACAGTAGACATATTTCAATATTTTTGTAGTAATTCATATTAATGCTGTAATTTATTGTGTGTAATATGTTTAAAAACGGAAAACTACCAAGAGGATGAATCAGACAGAAAGTACATCAGTATGAGATCAGATCTAGCTTTAAAATATGTATGACTCATTAAAGATAAATTCATCCTCTAATGTTAACCAATAATTTTGTACCGTCTTTATCAATAATTTTATGCATAAATTCATTTTCCCAAATTATAAAGTACAAAAATTTTAAACAAAGCTCATTTTCAATGAACTGTTGTTTAATGAATATATTTATGTATAAAAATAGACAGTGTACAATTTATTTGAACATAAGTTATGTGGCATACTTATAACTATACACCGTAATGGCCAATAAATTCCTATTGTCAAATTTAAATCATATACTATGTATGAGATATAACTTGATCTGACCTTGGCGATGTGCAACAGCTCCTGAAATTGTGAGGATGGCAGCTGTCGAAGACAGTCAAGAAGCTGTTTTGGGGTTTGAGGGCAATTAGTGTGTTTCACCACCAACTCCACCAGAGCACGCTGCGAGCTTGACTGATGAAGGGCCCAGGGAGCCAAAGCAGATCCACTGTTGCATATACCTGCCCTAAACAAACCTGTACCAAACATAAAATTTAATTAAAGGAAAGAAATAGTTACTTCCTCTCTGAGAAACTAATAGCATTTCAAAGTACAAGTTGCTGACTCTAGGGTACTCTTGACAGCTTATTGTGGTTTAACTTTTCCGCATCCGTATATGCTGTTGCAATATGGTTTTTGGACACACTTTGTATTTAAGCTTCAAAAAAGCTTAGAAATTAGTTTTCAAAAATATTACAGATAGTCCTGCCTGAAATTTTTCAAGCACAACAAAATCTTAACTTTTCCTTGTTTCTATATTCCCAATTGTGTATAGTTTGTCAAAAGAAATCCTCAATAATTTATTGCATTCTCCAAGCGCAGCAAATACAGGTTGTGGAGGACAAATAATATTGAGATCCTAGCTCATAAAGCGTTTTTTTTTTTTTCTAAAAAACCTAAAGAAAACTTGCATTCTACAGCTCTACAATGCAATGCCTGAATCCCCTTAAAAGTATTAAGAAATAGAAGTGCACTTGGAACTTTTTATTTGTGTACATACTTGTTTTGAAAGTGTATACTACCTTCGTGAGCAGTAAATTTCATGTGGTAATGAACACTAGCAGCTCCTGCACTCTCTCCAAACAATGTGACAGCTTGAGGGTCACCTCCAAACTGAGATAAGTTGTCTCGCAGCCACCTAAGTGCTGCTCTCTGATCCTTAAGTCCGAGGTTACCGGGTAACGCTGGGTCATCCAAGGACAAGAAACCTGAATGCCAAACTATGAACAATCATCAAGGAGACTCTTGTTTTAAAATAAACTCAATCACACAAAATCCTCAAATATAATTTTTCTAAATACATCATAAAAGATATATTTACTGTAATATAGTAGGAATTCTTTACTTACCCAGGATTCCCAATCTGTAGTTAACAGTAACCAGAACAATGTCCTCATCCAGGAGATATTGTGGCCCGTACAAAAATGATTTGCTGGCTCCCACTTCAAAATACCCTCCATGAATGAACACTGCGACTGGAAGTTTTGCTTCGGGTGTTATCTGTATGTACACAAATTGAAACTTATTATAAAATCCTTGAAATTAAGAATATAATTCACTACATTTATTTTGGCCACTTACATTTGGTGAAAACAAATTAAGGTATAGGCAATCTTCACTGCCATAAGTGGTAGGCATCAATGGAATCTTGGCAGATAGGCTACGTTGTATACAGGCAGGTCCATCACTTCCTGCATCATAAACTCCCATCCAAGGCTTTAGTTCGACAGCAGTCTGTAATACAAAACCGATTAAAGTGAAGTTGTATAAGCAGAGTTCATCTAAAGTGTTTGTCTTGTAAAGAATTTGAATCAATTGTAACTAACTTTGAATCGCAGAGAGCCTATAGGAGGAGTGGCATACGGAACTCCCAAGAAGGCTGCTACACTGCGACCGCCCCTGGTGTTGACCCATGTACCCCGCAGATGACCTTGAGAGACAGATGTTACAGGAGGAGGGTACCGATGAAGGGCAGAATTACATCCAAGAACCGCAGTCACAATTATTGACAAGACAACTAGACAGAGCATAATGGAGCTAGTAGCACCATAAAATGACATAATAAGATCAATGCTATCTGTTGGATAAACTTTCCAATGTTTGGATACAATATCAGTTGATAAAACTATCAGTGCAGTGATGTGTCAAGATCACGGTCAAATGTCAATGTTTTGTCAAAACAATAAGTTTATCCATCTTTATTATTCATCACTATCTATGTCACAGAGATTTGGAAGGAAACTGTGTATATTAAAATCTTTTTATCTTAAATTCAAATTAGTAATTAAGGCTTGTATTGGCATTGAGATGTCTTCAATATAAAATATTAATACGTAAACCAGAACCAAAAAATGAATTATGTGCAATTTAAAGATTTTTAGGCACATAATATAAGAAACAAATGACTTCTCCCTGGCATTAATTTCAGTATAATTTGTAAAATTGAAGGAAAGTTATACAATAAATCTATGATAGCATATAATAAATTTAAAATAACATTGTATTATCAAGTACGCAAATTATACATTTGGAGTATCAATCTTTATGTTGTCTGCAGCTGATGTTTTGTTTTATAATAAGATAAAATAATGTTTTAAGGAACCAACCACTGCTGTGTTTTTATTTTCAATCCACAATGTCTATTTTAACTGTGCCACCACGGTCATCTTTAAAATGACTACAGGAAAATTGATATGGAGAATGTACTTATTTTATTAGTGACAATTAAAAATATGCATTTAGAATTTTAAAATGTTGCCATCTTCCAATATGATAATTAACTTAAAAATATCTTATTGAACACTTTATATTTTCTTCCAATTTTTGATGTAATATTACATTTTCAAATATTTTGTGTCTGCAATTTTTTAACTTACTCGTTTAGGAGCTATACAGTCTACTAAAGTTTATTTTTAAGTTTTAAAATACCCAACATCTAAATTTTGCAGTTCATAGCATGTTGAGAATGGTAGTTTAAAGTAATGGTTCCATCTATACAGAATGGCACCAATTTAAACTTACAAACATAAGCTTTGTTGTCATCCTCATAATTACTTATAACAGTAAACCCAGACAATTGACATTGGATATAAGGAACAATATAGGCAATATTTCAATAGACTGAACCATTTGAGGACGGATATGTGGCATTGTATTCTCTTAATGGAAAGCTTTAATTTGATGCACTATACTTAGTTGACCTACGCCCTAATTTAAGATTTTCTTCTGCCTCCTTGACGGCTAGGATCTGCCCCCTGATATGATGAAAAAATAAGATATTTGTATCGAAAAGTAGATATTTATGTGCAGTTGATGTGTTAAGTTTACTGCTATATCTAGAATGGTTAAAACAAATATAAAGATGTTCCAATACTTAGTTGTCGACTATGGGGGTGTTACGTTTTAAAAGTACTCACACAATAATTCTTAAACATGTCATTTTTAAAACTAAGACTATGAGTGGATTGTTTTTTCTCAGGACTGAAGGTGTTCCCTATAATCCTGCTTAGCTTTAAAAACTGCATTGTTAAACTGTTATTTAAATATTAAATTAACTGTTTGAAGTGTTCGAGCATAGCTTAACTGGTTGTAATGACCGAATTCATAATTTTTTTCAAGGTGAGGCTGATCCATCTTTTCTATTTGAATTCTGAAGGCTATTCCTTATTCTGACTGTCCTCATGGATTTTTGCAAGAATCTGATCAAAAACAATAACTAGAAGAATCGGTACAGTACAACGTCGATGGTTCAGTACAATTTGGGTGCAAAGTGGTGGGGTCTTCATGCTCCAAGTTAGTGCGTCCACACAACACTCACAGCCACCTTCTCTCATCATCCACGCACACCAATCATTCAGTTCTGTGCACACGCACCTGGTAATTGCCTGATCTACTTTTTGTCCTCTAACAATTTCAGATTAGGCTGAGCTGAACTGACTGGCTTCTTTCTTATCATCTATCATGCACTCATTTTCTTTTCAGTTTACCCTCAAACCATCTCCCAAAAATATGACTTGTACTATAACTGACTTAATTTTCTTTGCTTTCCAAGCCAAGATGAAACAGGGCATGCCGAGGGCTGTGTGGTCAAGGGAGAGCTTTACTAGATCTTGGGCACTTCAACTGAGGTTAAGGAGTTTACAGGGGCTACTAGTCGATCCCAGAACTGACGAGATCATGGTTCGATACCCAAGCTCCCAAGGGAGTTCTCAAGGAAACACCAAGTTGTACATACATGTATTGGAGTTAAAAAATAGAGCTCATCTGTATATATTGCACATAGACAGGGAATAGCATTTAATTAAGTAAACCCGTGTCGCATTTAAACTGTTTTTCTCATTTTACTTTAGTAACCCAGGATATAATCACCTTACTGCGAAGATGGGTTTTCCCGCAGGATAGAACACTAGTGCGAGAGGGAAGACTCCCTCACAGATTTTGGCGCCCGAACAGGGTATAAAGTATTTTAGGTACAGTTGATGACACTGTTTCTACTAGTTATATAAAAATGGTGAAATCCTTAAAAGTTGGTTCAAAAATGTCAAGACTGTGACTCGGACTCCAAGAGCAATGTGACCACCCAAAATAAAAAATATCCAACGATCTCATGGATTATCAATCTAATAAAAATAATAGTGAAGAATTGATCAAATTTGGCCTTCTCACCGCTGACACAGTAATGGAAGATGAAAGATCCTTAGCCAATTCATAAAATGAGAATATCAATCAAACACTGCTCAAGTATCTAGAATCAACTATCCAAGCACTTCGAAACAAAACTCAATCTACTTGTCCTCCTGTGAAAGCATAGATATATTCAATATAGTACGGAAATGGAACTTGATAGGGCTAAATATTTAATACTATTTTAGAAAGACTGAATGACCTTATAGAAGCATATAATACTAGTTCTGACCACCTCTTTGTAGCTTTACCCGAATTACTAAAAAGGAAAGCACTCCTGTGGTACCGTAATTATAAATCATTGTGGAAGACTTGGGATGAATATTTGAAATGCTTTGAACTGCAGTTCCTACCGAGGAGGTTCAGTGAAAAATTAGATATCGAAATTGGGAGGACCCAAAGACACAATAAAAGTTTCAAAGATTATACTGTGGCCATTAAAACACTAATGTGATGACATGGCATGTATTTCCCGGATCAACAATTTAATCAAAATTCCAGTAGTAGTTGAAGTAAACACAAGTGTCAAACACGCGAAAATCCATGGCAAAGACTTAAGTCATTAAACATTATGAAAAAGTATTCAAGTTGGTTTAAAGTATAAACGTTGTTAAACTATTGGCATCTAGCGAATAAAACCAGCATTGACCAAATACAGAGAGTCTGAGTCGTGAGCTACTAAGAGCAACGTCGATGGAGCTAACCAGTGAGTATCATTCTACAATCTTCAACAACGGGAGAGGGCGATAAGGTAATTACTGCATACATTAACTTGCTCCAAGTAAGAGGAACCAAGCCCCAAATGGTCCACCATCTTTGTGTGCAATACAAATTATATAAATAAAGTCCACTCGGAGCTACAGTTCCGTCGCCAGATGAACAAAGAAGGTAGACATATTTTATTTCAACATGCTCTTAGTGTCCTATTTTGTGGAAACATTTGGCATTGGGTGTTAATCACAGTGGACATTCGCACAAAATAAATTACTCTTTTCGATGGTATCCACGGGGACCACACTGCAGTAGGAGAAAATTTTACAGAATACTTGAGTGCTGAAGCTCTACACAAGATGAATGAAATTTTGTTCACCAGGAAATGGAAACTGCTGGGGAAGGCTGGCCCCAAACAATACAATACAGTGGGCTGCGGCGTATTTCCATGCATAACCAATGAGGACTGCACTGCTGACCTCACAATCTCATACACACAAAGTGACATCCCTTGGCTAGGAGTAATTGCAGAGGAGCTGAAGAGCGGAAATCTTAAATCCCACCAGAAACCACCCAACCTCCCATATCCCTGGAGTCCCACCGGTGAAGAAGGGTCGGAAAAAAGACCGCAGGATAGAATACAGTGCGAGTGGGAAACAATTCCGTTAGAAGTCTAAACAATAGATTTAGTATAATAGCGCTGTCCATGCTCGAAAGAACAGAATTTGCTATATCTAACAAAATTTCTGCTACACAATCTCCATATGAATGCAAGATCTATTCTCTGGAAAGTCAACGACCATATGCTCCCCTTACGCTGCCACTGCCCTCGGTCATATATCTCAATCTTTATGACTGTTTTGCCGATTTTGCTAATGAATTGCTAACCTCATACGACACTAATTAGTTACATAAAATTGGACAATATAGTTTTACAATAAACAGTTCTTTTTTATGTTCATAATTGCATCAGTTTCCCTAAATTATTGTATGTCATTAATGTTGATTATCATCAACTAGATTATTTATTTTGATATCTACTGAAATAATTTCATTTGCGTTGCGCAATTTGTCAGCTTGTTATAATATACTGTACTTATTTATTAGATTTTAAATTAATTAGTAAGATAGTTCAGTTCCTTTTCTGCTACCTAATTTTTATTCAGGCGAGTTTATTATTAGTGATCAGATCCTCTACAGTTATGATCTGTTACGTGATAGGTATAATCTAGATGGAAGTTTTTCGTTCGTTTCCATAGTCAGTGTCAGCCAAACATGACAAGGATTCCATAATATATCAGTTTGAAAACTAGAAATATTTTCTAATCTTCTTCTCAAATTATTATAAAGACTGTCTTGGTTTACATTTCTATTTCAGTAGTACAGAACAGGTATGAGTTATGGAGATAGATTACGGAGTAACCATAAATATTTCTAATATGTCATCATAAATAAATGCCTACAGAAAACTTTACAGCAGTATAGCAATGTTTAACCCTCCACCGCACGCGCCGGGGAGCGACACTCCGCTGGCTTATTTGTTGTTAGATTAGTGGTCAGAATGGGTTGAGCGTTGAGCTAGCGAATAGCTTTCCCTTCCATCTGTAGAAAGGAGAGGCGCGGTTGTTGGGGTGTGTATTTTTAGTCGTGACTGAGCTGTGAAAACATCCCTGTGGAATGACGTTTCGCAAGCGATCTTTAGGTTATCTGATATAACGGAGTATCGCTCCGCGGTGTTTAACACTTAATTCATCATTAGAGTCATCTCTCATCACGTTTAATCGAAAACCTAAGTGCTTTTAAGGTGAAAGTTATTTCGATACATAAAATGTGCAAATTTGATTATATAGCCTGAGTATTGTTTTATTCACGAAAAAGTTCTCGAAACAATAAATAGGCATTTCAAAGTCCGTACCTAATTACTTTGTATTACACTTTTTATTTGGTTTCAGATGCATTAACAATTAGGATGAAGAGCACATTCTTCGACTACTAGGAGATGAAATTGGGCATCGGATGATTCAGAAGGAGAACATATCCATGAAAGCGATTACAATTCAATTAGAGAGGAGTCCGCTAAAGACAGCAACAAAGAGGAAGTTTTCAATTAAGATATTCTTGAAAACGAGGAAGGACACTCGTGGTAATCCGGTAATAAGTAATGTTAATACTAATGAGCTGTATGTCGCAGACGATAGAACTCTATGAAGAATGACACCGGATACAATTCGAAAGTCAGAAAAAAACCGAGTGATCTTCTTCGACATCTACCTGACGTTCGCGCCTAATGCTGAAAGCCCTTTGGACGCATTGGATCTATTTTTTTTAATGATGAAATGTTATAGGAGATACTGGGATTTACAAACATTTATATTTTTAGCCAACGCTCCAATCTTATTAGATCCCGAGACGCAAGTGATATAAGTGTTGTTGACTTGAAGATCTGTTTAAGGCTGAATTTTCTCGCAGGCTCGCAGGAAGCTATCTCATACAAGACTTGATGATTTATTGAAAGCTATATGTGTAGGGACTGTGATGATTATGGCAATAATGTTTATTATTATCAATTATATTATTTCATCATGTGGTTATTTTTTATTATAATGTTAGTTACATGAAATGAATAAACTAACTGTTTCATCAAAACCGTGTGGTTGGGTTTTCATTACTAAATACACATACATACACAAATTCAAAATCACAAAAATCATGTGTAAATACACAATTAGGTGTTTAAATATTAAAAAAGTGTATAAAAGCTTTATAAAATTGGAATTTGTTTAGCAAGTGAGAAATATATTAATAGTGGAGTTATATTTCACACATGTATGTTGATGAAACTCTATGTTGCGCGTGTTAAGGAGGGTTAAACGTACTCACATGTAACCCTTCGGTGTATCTTTGATTATGTTTCAGAAAATTAAACATATCTTTGACTATCCATCTAGTTAATAGTATGTATGTTCCTCTGGGTATGACGTATAGTCAACCAGGAGTTTGGTTGGTATCAAAGTGGCATTGGTTTGTCCAATGAGTAGCTGTGAAGGACATTTCATCGAATGACAGATACTTGTCAGCTAGTCAGCTGTTATTTTGGTTCATTTGTTCGGACGTAATTGTTGTAATACTGCTAGAGGCTAGATTACTCACAGGCTAAGTGCACACAAGCGCCGTGTTGCAATACAGTACTTGCTGTTGTTGGAGTTTGAAAGTTTAGGTGTATGTTTCTAGTGAAATGTGTTTATAATAGTAAAATGAAAGTGATAAAATCAAGTTGGTTTATTGAAAAAGATTTTTTAATTAACTTTTTTTAATTTTTAGTGCTATGCAAAACAAAAGAAGTAACTTTTTGGCTTTTTCAACTACTAAAATGCCTTCGTCTGAGTGTGTGTTAGTGTAGTTATCAGTATTATTTGACCATATTGTGATATAAAACATGGCATTTGTAGCGGGACCGTCTTCAATAGATTCTGAATATGACGAATATTTAGCCATTCCAGATATTGATGACAGTTCATTAGTTCCTTACACAATTACCACCTCTGGCAACAAATATGAACCAGAAGAACTTCCTTTAGGTAATACATATGAATTTAATGTTTGATATTTTACAACTGATACTTGGAAATCTTTTAAGATGACATAATTATGTATAACTGCTTAATGAATTAAGTAGCCTAGTAATTGATTTCTTAACAGCAGTAGTTTTAGTCTAATATTATTTACATAAGGAAAACAAAAGAATTCTGTTTAGGGAAATCCCTCCCTTTCTTTAATATTTCCTATCATGGAGCACTCTCTGTCTAAAGCTTGAGTCAGGAAGTATTACCCTTAATCAAGACTCCAGATTAGGCATAAGCTAATAAATTAACTTTCAAAAGCAACGCCAAAGATTCAGTCATACATCTAATCACTCCAACCATTACATCCATTTGGCTAGGAATAATTAATAGTAAATAACTATAATTAGAATTTTATAGTTTGAGTATTAACTATCTTGATAATTTGGTTTTATTATTCGATTGGTGTCATCAACGACACCAATTGAATAATAAAACCCAATTATCAATAGGAAATACCCAAACTATAATATTCTAATTATAGTTATTTACTATTAATTATTCTTAGCTCTTTTTAATGTATTTGAACAATTATAGCAGTATACATTTTTATAATATTGTTTACATTTAATTCAAACAAAGTAATAAATTTGGTTGTAAAGTAAATGAACCAAAACCTGACACTTAACCCTTTGGACGCCAACGTCCGGTTGATCGGACCGTCGAAGTCTAGTCGAAAAACACCAACGTTCGATCGATCGGACTGCCGAGGTCCGGGCGAAAAGCGCCAATGACCGATTGATCAGCCGTTCGAGAAAAACATCTTTTAAAAGTTATTTTTAACTTGAAAAGTCTGTTTAAACTTTTTAGGGCTATTTTAGAAGTAAATAAGACTATATGTAATCAATTTTGTTCAGTTTAGTGTCCAACCATAGTACTTCCCTAAACACACATGTTAGAATTGACGGGGACAAATGTATATATTTTGTAAATAATAAATTATTTTGTTGACAAAGATTTTTTGTACTTTTTTGAAGAAAATGTATGATATAGACTTAAGTAGTGAGAAGATGTTCTCATTTTAATATTATGTAAGTATGTGCAAACGTATTTCCTACTGTAAAATTAATATTCTAGTTATAGTACATTTTTTCTAATATCAACACTAATTAAAAGTATTTTTTGTGAAACATTTTTAAACTTTCAGTTCTGAATTGTTGTGAGCAGTCTTAGATATAATATCTGTAACGAATAAAAATATCACCGATAGGTAAAAATATTTTTTTTCGTACCGATATTTTGGGCTGAAGTGAAATTTTTATGTAAACAAATGTTTTGGTTAGGCATTACCACATCATAAACAATGTGGTTCCATTCTAAATGCTATTTATAATAACACTGTTCGATAGCGCATATAATTTTCTACAAATAAAAAATAAACATTCAATTAACATAAAAACTAAGGATAATACAGAGCAAAGCGTAATAGTTTACAAAAACGTCAAAACAGGGCTGGCGGTTTTGGCTAGTACAGTTGGTTCGGGCGCTAGCGTGATGGGTAGGGCGGCAGCCTTGGGCATTGGCGTCCAAAGGGTTAAAAGAATTTTCATTAAAAATGTGAAAATACTGTTTACAATTATTTCTGGCTATTGGAAGGTATATTTAGTTTAACACATTTTTAATCAAAGCAGTATTTATCTTGAATAAATTTTAAGACCAAAAACATTTTGTTTTTATGATTTAATTATACCCTGAAATGCACCTAAAGCTGACACTGGAATGAACGTACAGGTGACACTTTAGGCCCCTAAACCTGACACACTAGTAAAAGTATATTTAATTCTCTTACTTACCTGATTAATTATAGTATTTGTAGGCTTTTTATTGTAATGTATCATGTAATTATTAAAACATAAAAATACTACATAACTTTCAAGACTCTAGAAGACGATTACCAAATCGTTGATGTTGTAAGTTTGTTCCTCTAGATCTGAAAAACTTTTCATGTCACAATCTTGGTCAGAATTTGGGTACTCTAGTTCATCTACATCTTCTGATGTGTCTGACTTACTATCGAAGTTCAGTACCTTTTTGGTACCTTTCTTCAGTTATTTCTTTCTAATCACCAGTAATCTCTTTTTCCTTTTTCTTTGCTTCTCTTAATTATTTTCTTTCATTTTCTGCTTTTCTTTCAGAATATTCCTTCCACAATTTCAAAGACACAAACAACAGAAGGATTTTTTCCCTTTCCCTTTTGACTTTATTTTCATCTTCAAATGGGAAAACAGTAATTTTTTAAATGGAGTTGGTATGGTGGGTGATGATTTCAGAGAGTTCTTTATTGGTATCAGGCAAAACAGGTATTATTTCAGTTACTTCCTTGCTTGGTGTGTTATTTGAAGGAGCAAAGACTGGTTCAGTTATTTTTGAAGAGCTAGCTTGATCTTTGCTGCTAATTATCATGGGTTGTAGAGACATTACTTCACAAGGTAGCTTTGGGTCAGTTGTCACTTTTTCGTTTGACATACCTTGTTTAAATTTCGCAAGTCTGAGTACATGTTTTTCCACACAATAAACAGAGATTTGTCACTTTCTTGCCTTCCCATGTGTCTTCTTGAGATGCTTTGAACTACTTAACTTTTTCAGTCCCGATGTATGTTTCCAGGCATAGAATTGTTCTTCTTAAAGTGTAAGATGTGTTTGGTGTTTCAGTGACAGGGGTTTTGGTACCACTCTTTCCTTTATTTTTAAAGAATGAATTGACTTCTGTTGGATCCCATGGATATAGGCCACATTTTGCCAAAATTTGAGGTGTAATCCTTTCATTTAATGCTGTTTGAAGTACTGGACTGAACTCATGTTTCTTTAATTAGAGTTTGAAATACTCAATTTTCCATTGATTGACATGCTCTCTGTAACCTTTTTTTTAGCGTTCTAAAGACAGCTACATCCATCAGTTGTAAAATATGGGTAGCATTTGGGAAAAGTGTAACCAATATGATACCATTCTTTGCACAAAATACACTCAACACGTGTGACAGGTATGACAGGTATGAATGACTATAAAAAGTATCATTCAGAGTATGAAAATGTAGTGTCAGGAGTTCCGCAAGGATCGATCTTAGGACCATTACTATTTACATTGTATACAAATGATCTACCACAAGACATAGACACGAAATTAGTCTTATATGCTGATGACACCACAGCTATAATCAAGGAGAAAAACTTACATGTAATGAAATTATTAGTAGAACAAACTATAGTTAAATTAGAAGAGTGGTTTAAAGTTAATGGAATGATTCTGAATACTACAAAAACAAATATTATTCACTTCAAAAACAGACAGCAAAGAGAAGAAATGTTTACAGTCACAATAGATAAAGAACAAATAAATAGCTGCAAAAATGTAAAACTATTGGGAGTTTGTTTTGATGAGCATATGACATGGACAGGACAAATACAAAACTTATGTAAAAAACTCAATTCTATTTGTTTCAATATGAGCTGTGTTACACACATCACAAGTTTAAAAACAAAGATGACCTATACTATGGCTATTTTTACTCAATTATGAAGTTTGGAATTACATTGTGGGGCTCAGTAGAAATAGCAGAAAAAGTGTTAAAAATCCAAAAAAATATTATAAGAATAATGACATTCTCTCATCCAGAAGAAGTTCTTGTAAAGAAAATTTTAAGAAACTGAAGATTCTTACTGTCCCTTATGTGTACATGTATGAAGTACTGAGTCAAGTTCATCAAAATTTGAACTGGTTTTCTAAAGAAAAAACTATTCATCAACACAATACTAGAAATACCAATTTGTTAATATATCCTGTACACACCACAGCCATATTTGAAAAAAGTTTTTATTGTATGGGTATTAAACTTTACAATAAATTGCCTAACAATTTCAAACAAATGCCACAAGTTGAATTCTTAGATAGAATAAAAAGTATGTTTGTCGAAAAGGCTTACTACAAGATTTTCTAATTTCTAAATGATAAAAACATAATAATCTAGTTATGAAGATTAAGTGTTTTCTCCTAAGAAACGTAATAATTTAATATAATGAAAATTCAATAATTGATCTCCATTTTGTTATTTAAATATGTTATATTGTTACTAATTTTATTGTTTGATTTGTTAATGGTTTTATTAATTTTATTGTTTTACTAATGTTATTGTTTTATTTGTTAATTGTTTTATTTGTTGATTAGTTTAATGAATGATTGTTATTACATTATGGTGTACTACAATATTTTAATGTTATCTGACTCAGGAATGCTTTACAAAATAAATGTTTGACATAGGTTTTAATACTATTAATTAGTTCATAGTTCATTTATTCATAGCTGAAAATGTTAATACTGTTATTTATATTAGAGCTTATTTATTTGTTAGAAAATCATTTTGGCTACAATCTTGTTCTTGTTAAATTTATTACTACTAACGATGGGAGACCGAAAAAAGGGAAATTTCTGACTATGTCATCTGTCTTACCAGCATAGCTGGATCTTGTAAGATTTAGTATGACAATAAACATTCATTCATTCATTCATTCATGATATATGACCATCAACAAACAAAATAATGGGCAGACCAACTGTTCTTTCACCCATGAATGGCATACATTGCCTATGTTACAATAAAATACATCATAAGTGCTCCACCCACTGTCAGAAATGCCTAGTCCCGAATCTTTTGGAATGCTGTTTGCTACTTCAGCTGGCACTTTTTTGTAATCGAAATTACCATTGGTGAATATAAGTCTCCAGTACAATTTTCCCCAATGAGTACACTCACAGATTCTTTTACATTAGCTCCAGGTTGTTATACACTTTTTTTTCGCCTTTACCTGCCAAAACCAAATTTTCCTTTAGATTAAGAAAACATGCGCACATTCATCTCATTTGAACAATTTTTCAGGTTTCTTCATCAATCCTTCATTTTCATTTGCTTTCAAATAATCATATAGGTACTTCTGAAAACCAATCATACAAGTTTTGCTTTGTAACTGCTGCCCAACTGGTGGTAAGATTTTGTGCAGCTCGTAAACTTACTTTGGGGTCGCGTCTCGTGAAACCCTCAAACCACTTTCTACTTAGGGTTTTCTTTTTTAACTTGACATTGAGTTATTTAGCCAACTGGCCAACACTGTATAAAAAATTTCCTATAATTATGGAAAATCCTTTTTTGCCAGATTGAGAGCCCATTCCACCAGTAATGTTTCTTCTTCTGGTGTGAAAAATGTCTGTCCCAATTGGTGGAGTTTGTATTTTCCAGTAACGGGGTAATGTAGTGTAGTCTTTAGGACTCCAAAATGTTTTAGCTGCAGTTTGTGTTGGCATTCCTTTTTTCACAGCATCTACAGCCTGTTCCAAAGCTCCTGCATCATACTTCATTATTTTCTTTTTTGTATAGTTAATATGTTCACAATTTACTGTGAAAATATTTGTTCTAAAATTTTACTTTTCTCCCATGGAATGGCTGAGAAGTAAGTGAATTTTACCCTGCTTAGTTTCTTACATTTATAATAATAAATACATATATAGGTTAAATTTTCATTCATCATTAAATTATTACTTTTCTAGATATAAAACATAGCTAAACCATTATTTGAATAGCCTACCAATAACATAGTTCAGTAGTATATTTTGATTTTTTTTTTAGTTTAAATACTTATGCCAAAAAGGCCAGGTCTCAAAATGGCATTTTGACCAAAAAGTTTTATAAAAATTGTTATAATTCATTTTAAATAGTATAGTATTATTATATTAAAACACAAAAAATAATCAGACATATTTTATTTTGGATGTATCAGTTTTATTTTTTTATATTTGGTTGGTAAAAACCAGGGCGCTAACAAATTTTATGAACACCATTCATTGTAAGAAATAAAGTAGGCTATGCAAATGTTTTGAGAATATTTATTTTTAGCTACCTATTGCCTATTCCACATTATTTGTTGTTTTTTTTTTTTCAAAGGAAAATTTGGTACTTTGGGATTATACCGACCACACCAGTATGAAGAACACAAAAATAGAAATTTATAGAAACAAACATGATAGAACGAAAAAACAACTCTTCAATTACAAAATTACAAACTTACAAGCATTTCCAGGTATTGTGATCGGTATTGTTGTCGCTGTTATCTTATCTTTCTCGAGAATCCTGATTACGGCAGGCCGCGCGGCATCACGTGATTTGCACGGTACATCATTGCCTTTCCATTACAATTCAATTTATATTTCTGATTAGCCCCTCTAGAATTTGATATTTTACTGATAGGTACTATCTCGAGGGATGTTTTTCTTTCGTCGACATCAGCGCGGGGCAGCACCGAAGGTGCTGTCGAAGCCCGCGCTGATGGCCGGAGGCACTCGCATTTTGGGTGGCGGAATGTGATCAAGAATAAAAACAAGTTTTGAGTGTTTTTTTAATAAAAAGTTTAGTTTGATAAATGTTTGTTTTTGTTGAATTTTTGTGTTTGGAGAAATGTAGAGGTAAAACACGGAAGTACAACAAAGCGATGCACCAGCTGAACGGGCGGCGAGACTCTGCAATCACGTTATCTACTAGACGCTCGACTTTGACCTCTGTCTGAGGATGGGGAGGTGTTTGAGATAAGACAATTCCTGTTTTATATTGACGAAATATTGTTCTACGCTAATCTAGTAATCAGTAGAAACGAAATGTGAAATAACGATTCATGTCTGGGTGTGGTCGGTATAATCCCAAAGTACCGAAAATTTTTATAAAGTAAGTTATAATTCAACAGAAAACAGTTAATCCTCTGGAAGCCTGAAAAATTATAAAAAAAAAATTATTAGTTCAAAAGGCTAACAGTGATATCTCCAGCCACATGGCGGGCTGTAGCAGCACCTCCGATGCTGTTCTGTGCTGATGTCAATAAACAAAAATATTTCTCAATATTAATAAAATATACAAATTCTATAGCCTATGTCTAAACATTATTGCTTGAGAGAGCCAAACTAACCTAATATTGATTTATGTAGCAAAATAACAATGGTCGCCACAGTAACTGTATTATGGAACAAAAATAATGAACATACTCGAAACTAAATATTATCTTTTCTTTTCAACCTCACACATTGAAAAAAAAAATTAATACAACATTTACTTCACAATATGAGGTTTTAACAAGCAAAGCATCAAATAGTCATATAAATATAAGACTACAGACATAATCTATGCCTTCCTCTTAAAATTAACTTTTTCACTAATGCTCAGCCAATAATACTCTAAATTCCTATATTGTTGTTATATATTTTGTTTATAAGCAATTTTATTATTCTTGAAATTTTATTAGTATTTTTATTATACTTGGTTAGTATTAAATAGGTTTTTCATTATTTCGCCTTACTGTACTTCTTTCACAAGTGTCTATGGGTGTTCACTGGCAGGTTAATACAACTACAATATATAATTATAGACTTAACACTAAATAATTTCAATCTATTGTCTTTGGAAATACTTAGTCAGTCTTATATTGTTTAGTAGGAATCATTAATAGAGAAATTAATGAATGTAACAATTTCCTTTGTAAAAAAGAATTTATCATGTGAATGACCTATTATCCTAATTTCTAGGTTGTCGTGCAAGGCCTTTCAGAACTATTCACAACCCACCTATAAAGTTCAAATCACCCCACAGACGAGTGTTCATACCTTGTGAAGAAATTGAGATTCAGATAACAGAGTATGAGAGAAGTGTCACAACCCATCTCCTCAATCCAAACCTGTAAGTTCAATTTGTTTTTTGTATACTTGTGTTTTATAGCCCATATGATAAAATTTTTAACACATTATGATAAAATTTATATGTACCACAACTTGAAAACTATTATCAAGCATAACCCATACCGTAATGTTTTAAGTATTAAAGAAACAATGTTTTAATTTTTTGCTTGAGGTTTTCTGAAAACAATATTATCTACTAAATTATATAATTTTTTTTTAATTGCAGTGACATAATACTTTTAAGGCAAACATAATATTGGATGTAAACAGTTACCCAATATAGAAGTGAATATGTAATATAAAATATAAAGAAGTATGTATATGTTACAAAATGTTATCTTATAAAAATATAATTGTTATTTTAGCTATTAATATTGTTCATTTATGAATATTATTTACAAAAAGTAGGACCATATTTTGAAAATTTTTACTTAACAAAAAAAAATTATTAATCTGATACAGCAATTAGTTGTGTATCTAATAGTTGTAAATATTGGTGGTGTACCTAGGACATGAGTTTCTGGGGATGATTCTGATTATATTAATAAATATAAATTTAAACCTAATAGACAGGCCAAATTCAAAGTAAGACATTTAACTGTTCTATTTCAAACAATTTGAATTGCTTTTATTTCTATATTTTTAAAAGTTTTTAAAGCTTTTGGGAGGGAATCTATCCCCACATCCTCTATAGTTACGCCACTGAATAATATTGTATTGTGTTTTTTTTTCACTCTTAATTGTTATTACACGTGATTTTTATACAATATACATTATACTTTATTTACAAATTCCTGGAGAATTTTAACAGCATCATTAAACTAATAATAAAAATTTACAAATAAACAAAGACATGTTAAATATTGGGTTAGTTAGTTAAGTTGAGTTTATTTATTTATGTTTTGTATTCGTCTTCAGTTTTCATCTTATCATATTTGTATCTCTTTCAAAATACTCTTCAATAGTGTACAATAGATTTGTAGCAGCCACTTCTTTACTTCACTCTGGAAACTATTTGCTTTACACTTCTTGAGGTCTTCTGGTAAATGATTCCACAGCTTTATTCCCGTGTATGAGGGTTTCTCTTCAAATAGAGCTAGTCAGTGCACAGGAAGTTGGAAGTTTGCTTGGAAGCTAATCAGAGCAGTCGATGTTGATTTGTTCTTAGTGAATCCACGTTGTTGGCTAGTTAGAAGATTATTATATCTAAGAAAGTCAAGAAGATAAGAAAGCCCAATTTTTCTAATATTTTGTAAAAATTTGAAATCAAGGAGATTGGCCGGTAGTTAGTTATTTCAGTTTAATTACCATGCTTAAAAACGGGAATAACCCTAGAGTGTTTTAGTTTATTGGAAAATTTGCCGCTTTGGAAGGAAATACGGGTAGGGTATGATAAGCGGTCCCGGTTTTTTATATCGAAATTGGCAAACGATATTACTTAATCATAACCATCGATATAATCAATCGATACTGATTAATTATGTTGAATTATTAACTTAAATAGTCTACACTATAAACACTTTAAAATAATACATGTAGAGTAATATTTCAATTTTACATAAGTAATTTTAATTATTAAAAATGGCAGTCAATTTTAAAAACTACACGACATTGCTTTGAAAGATGATAAGATATAAATAAAATATATTGTTTTTGTGGCTTCAACATGTTGGACTCGTACCGAAAACCCCATTATGTGAAATTTGTGTCAAAGAAACAACTGTAACTGTGAGAGGAGCAAATATGGTCGTCTTCAGTTTCCTAATTTTTGTTATAATAATTTGTTTGATCACTGTAAATATTAAATTCATATTTTAATTTAAAACATATCATTGCTATTGAGGACTATAGATACTTTTATATAGATTGATAGTGTAGGATTTGAGATGCGAATATTAGGTATCGAAGACTACATTCTTCGATATAAAAAACCGGGTCCGTTTATCGTACCCTACCCGGAAATACATATCAGGTTGGTTATAGGATTTAAGTCAATTCTTGCTTGCAGACTCTATCTGTCTATCTGGATGTGTTTTCTTATATTATCTCACTAACTAATGTAGATATTGAAAAGACATTTGGCACATATATGTAGCTAACATTGAATTTTAAAACATCAACTGATTACTCTTTAAGTTTTAAAATGGGAGAGATATACAACAAATTACTAAAAAACTGGGTATTGTTAAACATATTTAGAGCAATAAAAAACATTAATTGATTGTTGATTTCAACGATGCCTTGTTAATATAATATAATGTAAGTATGATTTTCATATTTGGATTTCTGATAATCTTTAGACTTTCTCCAAATTCTATAGGAGTTTAAGGTACTTGACATTTGAACTAACTTAAATTGAAGTATTAAATTTAACTTTTAACCAAAATTTAACAAAAATGTTTAGTTAGTATTAGTTTATTTTGAAAATAAACTAGCATTTAAGAATATTGCAGTAAATAAAATACTTTAAGCATACTTGTAATGGTATTCTTGTACAATATCCATGGATGTATGAATGAGGAACGTTTGAATTTGAATGTAGTCCATTCAAATTTTGGAAAAAAGTTTTTCAATGTATTACAAAACTAAAAATTCTAGGTATATACGTATATACAACAATTTTATTTACAAAATTGTTTGTAGTTTGGTCTGGCTATTACACATTTTTTGAATAAGCTACCTCAAATTCAAATATTTAGTGTCCTTTAAAAAACATCTAGACTTCTAAACATCTAAAGAAGTGAGCTATAATTGGATCTTCCTGGTGGTTCCAGCTCATGAATCACCTTTGTGCTAAATTTCAAAACATCAATTATCCACAGCATCTGCCATTTTTAAACATGTCTGTCAGTTACTCTCAGAGTCTATAAACCTCAGAATACTTCTTCATTACCAACCCTAGCATGCTGTGCTCACTTTTTCTTGACTTTTGGTTTCTGGTAGGAAGTCTTTATTTTGTTTGCTTGACCATAATGGCTAAACATAATTTTTATTTTTAAGTGGATTTTGAGAGTTTTTTTTTTTTTTTTTTGTATGACATACATTTGCTGTCATTTGCTGGAACCAAGCTTCTGAACTCCCTTCCTGATGCCATCAAGACCGGCAACGCTAAAACTCTAAAAAGAAGACTACACAAGTGGCTGGTGAAGAACTCTATCTACAGTCTCGATGAGTTTTATGACATTCTCAACTCCTGACTTGTAATGTTTTTGTTGTTAATTTTTGTTCTTTCCTTTCAATGTTATGTTTCATAACTTATTATTTTTATTATTGATTGACAACTATTCTGTTCTTGATGATCATGAATAAAGCTTTCTGTATTCTGTATTCTGTATTTTGCCTTCAGTCTTCAGTATCAGAAACTTAATCTTGCTCAGCTCCGGCACTCCTCAGTCTTTGGCCCTGAAAACTGGGTTAGATTGCTCCACCTGCCTACAGTTGTACCCAAGTATCAACTTTATTTTTATTTGGTGAGCTTCAGAAGGGATGGTATAGTTTTCATATATTTAAAGTTGAAAAATACAAGTAGAAGTTTGGATTTGAAAAAGAAATTCTTGTAGTCTGATACTCTTTTCAAGATTTTTTAATATCAAATTTTCAAAATGCACAAGAATAATTCTTTTTGTTCCCATATATACATGTTGACTTTTTCAATCTAAAGACTAACTATTATAATTTATTACTGTGTCCATTAACATAATTAGAATGCCTGACGTGTGACATTACATAAAATCGATGTTGAAATAGTAGATTGTATATGCTTATATAATTCTGTACTGTGATAAAAATATTAATCAACTTCTTAGAACAGAAGGTGAAGAAATGCTATACTAATTATATAATAGAGCTTCAACATAGACTGATCATATTATTAATGATTTCATTCATAAGGAAACCATGTTTAAGTGTGGAAAGAAAAGGTTACTGTGTATTTGGAAATACAGAGTATGTTGACCTTTGCTTGGTAGATGTAATAGTAGGGAACATTGTTATTTATTACTTCTTCAATAATTTAAGAACTTACCAGTGAATTAATCATATGGTTTTATTTATTCCACAGTATTTTACATATGAGAAAAATTAACTCACATATTATTTGTGGTTTAACTCTTATCCATTAACTAGCCAACTCTACACACGAGTGTAGCAGAGAAGACAGTTGGGGTCCAGCCCATAGTAGCGTAGTGCGTTAACGCTGTTGCCATAATTATCACTTCGCAAATCTGTAAAAAAAAATGCTCTCATGGTGCCATTAATATTATTCGAAACTTTATTCTAAGGTTTCTGATGTTTTTACACTTTTTAAATACCAAAAGTGTAAGGAAGTGTTACTACAATTTCTCTGATATGATACAGTACAATGCCAATACTTTAGACTATATTAGATTTTACACATTTTTGGCTTTACCTTATCACCGTTGTCAAAAATTAAATCTGAATACTTATTTTGAATTAACTTTTAACAGTTATTGATAAGGAATTACCAATAGTACCACCATATTTTAAAAACTATTTATTTACACTTATTGGTAAATTTAAGTAAAAATTGCCTGCTTTAAATTTGTTTGACATTTTGTAGCAAATTTAAACCCTTTTGAATCAAAGTATTTTACAATTACTAAAATATACAAACCTACTGTATAAATATTTGTGGATTGTTGTATTATAAAAGGAGGTAAAAGGTCTATAGCTCAGGGTAATATCTCAAAAATGAATTGAGCTAAAAAGTTGACATTTTGTATATTTTAGACAGTCATCATTAAGGGTTCTGGCTGACATTCTTTTTCTTTCTGTCTGTCTTATTCCTCAGGGTATCTGAAGAACAAATAAGTCCTTGTAACAAATAAGTTCTATTTTAAGCTTTCTAGTATTTTGCTATGTACAAGAACAATATCTCTGTAATTAAATGTTACCAACCTTTTTATAACACTTTGTGAATATTAAAACAATTTAACGGTTTTATCTTAGCTTTAATAAAGAAAGCATTCAAAAAGCGTTTAAATGACTAAGAAAGACCAGCAGAACAAAAAGGTATAAATACCCTTCATACTTTTTGTATTATGAACGATAAATACTGTAGCTAATTTCTATTTAAGATGTCAAATACTGTTTCAATCTTTGTTTGCTCAACACTTCATCAAAACTACAAAGTGTTTGTGAACAGTACAAACACTAAAAATTACCCTATTTTTGTTAAATAAATAACTACACATTAAATACCCAATTTATATTTACCTTCCCACTGGATACTTACCCAGCTCACATCACTACTCCAATCTCATGATAGACCATGCAGTGATCAGTGATGGAAGGTCAACCAGTTGTGTCTGCTCCAGCTGTCTAGTAATTAGTCTGATAGTAGCAGTATTAGTTTCGTTACGATCATACACTCTGCCTAGTGACCCACAATCCAGTCTCCTGATAGATCATGCAGTGCTCAGTGATGGAAGGTCAACCAGTTGTGTCTGCTCCAGCTGTCTAGTAATTAGTCTGATAGTAGCAGTATTGGTTACAAACATACACTCTCCCTAGTGACCCACAATACAATCTCCTGATAGACCATGCAGTGATCAGTGATGGAAGGTCAACCAGTTGTGTCTGCTCCAGCTGTCTAGTAATTAGTCTGATAGTAGCAGTATTGGTTACAAACATACACTCTGCCTAGTGACCCACAATCCAGTCTCCTGATAGACCATGCAGTGCTCAGTGATGGAAGGTCAACCAGTTGTGTCTGCTCCAGCTGTCTAATAATTAGTCAGATAGTAGCAGTATTGGTTTGGTTACTATCATATACTCTGCCTAGTGACCCAAAATCCAGTCTCCTGATATACCATGCAGTGATCAGTGATGGAAGGTCAACCAGTTGTGTCTGCTCCAGCTGTCTAGTAATTAGTCTGATAGTAGCAGTATTGGTTTCGTTACGATCATACACTCTGCCTAGTGACCCACAATCCAGTCTCCTGATAGATCATGCAGTGCTCAGTGATGGAAGGTCAACCAGTTGTGTCTGCTCCAGCTGTCTAGTAATTAGTCTGATAGTAGCAGTATTGGTTACAAACATACACTCTCCCTAGTGACCCACAATACAGTCTCCTGATAGACCATGCAGTGATCAGTGATGGAAGGTCAACCAGTTGTGTCTGCTCCAGCTGTCTAGTAATTAGTCTGATAGTAGCAGTATTGGTTTGGTTACTATCATATACTCTGCCTAGTGACCCACAATCCAGTCTCCTGATAGACCATGCAGTGCTCAGTGATGGAAGGTCCAACCAGTTGTCCTAGCTCCTGTTGTTCGGTCATTAATCTGATAGTAAAGTTATGGGTTACTATCATCCTTACCGCTTAGTTACTCTCAGTCCATTGTCATTATAATGAAGTGGCCGATGATCCTCTAGGAGGTCCTTGTGGTTATATGGTGGTTTTATTTCAATAAAAAAGTACAATCCTGTCTGTTACGGTATCAGATACTATTAATACTGTATATAATGTACTCGTATATAGATTGTGAGTCTGAGTGGTAAGCTTGAAAATGATAAGATTAAATGAAAGGCAAACACTACATTTCATTAAAAATTCCCAGGAAGTAAATGCTATATTTATATCGTACTAATAATTTTCTCTAATTCAAATTCAATTGATTTTTATTGAAGTTTTTCTTTTTAATTTATCATACAGTATACATTTTAAGTGTAAAGCTATTGTCATGTTTAAATTACATAGTAATGGCGTTACAGTAATAGAAATAAAGTATTTACCAATCTGTTTGTTAACTAAAAAAGTTAATTTTAAAGTCCTAAATTTATTGAAATTATTCTATGGTTAACAAAAGAACAAGTGGTTTTAGTTTGAAAAGAATTGTGTCAATTGTTTTTGTGAAATTTGGCTAAGTAATTAGTTTTGATTAGAAAACTAGTATATAAGTGATTATTAGGTTTATTAAAAATTAATTCCAAACGTTTCAAACACAAAAGAAGTGTAAATGGTGGTTATCCTGTTATTTAAGGTTAATTTTAATATTATTGGTATTATTCAATTATGCAAGGAATTAGGGTTACACAATGTTAATTTAAACTGAGTAAATTAATGAATTCTGTTTTTAAATTACAAAAATATTTGTAATAAATCAGCAATAATTTAATCTCAGTTTATATTTGTCTTTGATACTGAGAAACTAGGTATTTATATTACAATTTAGGAGCATTTTGGACTCAAAACCTATGTGTAATGAAACTGAATTGGGTATGTTCTAGTTGGAATTTGACAAACACATTGTAACCTCAGTAAGAAATATACTGCTGTGTCTGGTTATAGACTGTATAACCTTATCTGTGAAGCAATCCCTGTCAGTCAATGTCTGTCATAATGACTGTTTACTGGACAGTTTATCCAACATGTCACCGCCATCACCATGAGTCAGATGACTTGCATTAGGTCACCAGAAAACTGCTAGTTCATCAACTTCTAAACGAATTTCTTACTCTGTTCTTGTAAAAAAATAAGCACAGAAACTGTTATAATTATAAAAATATAAAATTAAGCATTTAAATAATTTTTCTTTGTATTATATAAAGTTACAAAACCGATAATTCAAGATTATTAGATAAAAAATATTGGACAAATCTATTCACCCTATATACAATTTATAAGTGTGAAGAAATGATAAGAATATTAAATCTACAATTATAAACTTTAACTGAACAAGTTAATTTCAAAGTCTTAAGTTTCTTTGGATGATTCTATTGCCAACAAAGGGACAAGTCGTTTTGAGTTTGAATACATTTTGGGAATTGTCTTTGAATTTGCTTATAATTAATACTCTACAATCCATTAAATAATTAAAAAATTATTTAATGAATTTCTCATTTCCAAACAAAAATATATAATTATTCCATATTGCGTGCACACGTGTGTCTGTGTGTGTTTAATATAATTTTAAGCAAGTAATTTATTTTGTTCATAGTTTTACTACAGTATATATATATATTTTTTTTTTGCTTTATACTTTAGGTAATATTGTTTGGGTTGTGATTTGTATACTTGAGCCATGTTATGGAAGAGAATAAAGAAATTATTATTATTAAATATTTACCAACTAGTTCTATGGATAAAATAAATTTTTTTTTGAGATCCAAAATAAATTAATGCATAATTTTTGTACGTTTGTCTTTAAAAATTAATATGGAAGAATATTAAAAATTAGAAAAACTAATCATAATTATTTGTTTTGTTTCTGATGTTTAGTTGATTGAATTACTTGTGAATTATTGAATTTGTATAAGTATAATTATGTTGTAGATGTAATATATAATTATTAAAATATATAACTACAGGAAAGAGATTTAGTTTACAACATTCATCATAATCACTCTCAAAATATGTTGAGATATTTTCACCCTAGAATTTAAATACTTATACAATGTGTTATTTATCTGATGTATTTAAACAAAAAAATTATGAAATATAAATAATAAATACTAAGCATCCTCTATAACTGTTACGATTTTTATAACAAACAAACTGTTAACTGCGGCATCACATGTCATTTTCAAATAAAGTCCTAATACTACTTAGTAAAATCGTTCATATGTAACATGATAGAGTTCTTTGCAATTTGTCATGTAAGTAGGTGCACATCAGGCAGATATTATTTAAATATATTTATTTGTTATATCTTTGTTTTTCCAGAAGCCACTATTAAAATTCCATATCACAATGTCAGGGAAGACCTCCAGTTTGGAATACCTTATGTGAAAACATTAATAGCTGTGCTCATTTAGGGTTGTTAGTATAAGAGTATTTATTTTTAAGTTTTATTTACAACGCATTAGATGTTTTAAATTCTTTACTGGCGCAATCTAGAGTAAAATTTAGTTATTAACTTTTTATTTAGATATCTGCATTACAGTACTGATCAAGCACTGTGTACTTAATATTTTATAAATTTTTAATGTGTGCTGATGTTTTAGCCAATTTGTCGAACTTTAGCTGAAATGGTAAATAGCTGTTTAGTGTCAGTTAAATTTTGGTTATGAAACATAAATACTAATATTTGTTAAGAATTCCAAAATACTCCAGGTAACTTTTGTAATCTTTCTCTTTATATAAAACTTCCTTGGATGTTATTGAATATTTTACAAAAAGAATTAGATAAATTGGTCTTGCCTTTCTCAAAATTAGCGCTTTGCAACACATATTGTGATACATTTTCATTTATAAGATATTCTTGAATTTCTTTAAAAAGGCTGTAATTTGACTGTATTGATAGCAAAAATACAGTCAAATATTTTTGACTGTATACATACTCAAAAATTTTTAATAGTTTATTGGCTGGTAAAAAAAAAAAAAAATACAATTTGAAATATGTTAGAAATTGAACAAAAGTGATGAACATAGTAACAATAAAATTGCTAGATAAATCATGGTACATTTAACCAGTTGTTAACAGTTTAGGCAATTAGAAAACTATTTTGAATAAAAACAGTGAAGTCTTGTTAGTCCGGATCTGAACATCAAGGTCCACACTTCACTTAATGATTTCACTTAACTCAAGGTGATCTCAGTAGCATTACAGTATACACAGGCCCTCAAGGACACAATTAATGTCCTCACTTAACTCAAGATGATCTGAACAGAATTCCAGTCAGGCACTGTGAAGTCAGCAATTGTGACCGTGGTCTGTACTCCAATACACAGTATACACAGACTACTGCATGCCCTCATGGACAGAATTAATAACCTTTACTGTATGTCATGATGGGCACAATTAATGAGTATACTGTATACACACATGTTGTGTCTGGCTTTTGTATATATCCTCATGGACACAATTAATTATGTGTGCTGTATGTCATCATTGGCACAATTAATAACTTCTATTCTATACACATGTTGTGTCTGGATTTTGTGTATATCCTCTTGGACGCAATTAATGATTTCTACTGTATATAATATATATATATATTATTATTATTATTATTATTATTATTATATTATTATTATATATATATATATATATTATATACAGTAGAAATCATTAATTGTGTCCAAGAGGATACAATATATATATATATATCCAAATTTAAACAAAAAGTCAATTTCTATTAATCGAAATTCAAATTATAAAAGTAAATTTAAATGCAACACTATTGACTGTGATCAACTAATTAAAATAATTGATTCTATTAAGCCAAAATGGTCGGCCAGGGTATGATGACATACCTATAGAGATTATTAAAGAGGCAAAACATGCACTTTTAAATCCTCTTTTACATGTGGTGAATGTTTCTATAATAACAGGAAACTTCCCAACTCAATTAAAAATATCAAAAGTTGTTCCTGTGTTAAAAAAAGGAGACAGCAAAAATCCTCTAAATTATAGACCATTGGCAATACAACCTGCTTTATCAAAAATATTTGAAAAAAAGACTATGATGATTCAATTAGTAGACTATTTTGAGAAGGGTAAATTGCTGGATTTGGAGCAGCATGGCTATAGAAAAAATAGATCAACGGTAACAGCATTAATTGATTATATTGAGAATGTGCTAGAAATTTGGATGAAGGGGAATCATACTGTTGGAGCCTTTCTGGATCTGACAAAGGCATTTGATAGTGTCTGCCATAAAACCTTGCTAGAAAAATTAGAATCATATGGTATTGAGGATAAAGAATTAAGCTGGCATCAGTCATATCTGGAAGGGCGACAGCAGTATGTTAGTATTAAATATCTAGGTAATAATGAAATAAGAAATATTAATTCAAGAATAGAAAAAATACAATATTCTGTACCACAAGGTTCAGTATTGGGCCCATTTTTGTTCTTATGCTACTTGGGAGGTATTACCACAGATTTTAACAAATTTATCAAATAAAAATCATTTATGTTTGTTTGCAGATGATATAAGTATGTCAGTTTCTGGAAAAGATTTACAAAGTGTAATAAATTACAACAGAATATTCAATGTCACAACTAAAATGTTACTTGAATGATAGAAATTTATTACTAAATTCTGATAAACACAATTCTTAATGAAATTTAAATGTAAACAATCAAATGAGATAAATACAATTGGAAATAGATTTGTAAAAGATACAAAATTCTTGGGTCTGGCTCTAAGTAATACATTAAGTTGGACAAAACAAGTAGAAAAAATTAGTCATAAAATGAGTTCTGGAATATTTGCAATCAGGCGGTTATCCTTCTTCCTAGAAATAAATGCACTGAAATCTGTTTACTATGCCTTGATACATCCACACATTTCATATGGCATTGAAATTTTATGGTGGAACCAGTGCAAATAACTTAAACAAAATATTACATTTACAAAAAGTGGCAATAAGACATATTCTACACCTTAAAAAATAATGATAGTTGTAAAGACCACTTTATTAACCTAAGAATAATGACAGTATATAGTTTATATATTTATAAAACTATATTACATGTCAAGACAAATGCAGAGTCTATTACCAAAGGCAACAAGATTATCATACATAATTATCATACAAGAAATAGAGAAAATTTTGTAGTAAAGAAACATAATAAAGAAAAATATAAACAGTGTGTCCGACATACATAGGAATAAAATTTATAAATGACCTTCCAGGCTGTATTAAGAATGAGAATTCTTTTAATAATTTTAAGAAAATGTTTTGAAACAATTTTGTACAGATCATTCATTCTACTCTCTTGAAGAGTTTTTTACACTGTGAGACTTGAAAGTAATTTTTGTTTGTATTTGCCTACACCATTACCAAAACATATTAACACTATGGACATAAATATTTTAAAATATTATATGTATTATTATACTGTATTAAATATAAAGTATGAATACTCTAACCTGAGTCTTATGTTTTATATTGTAGTAAAGGTAATTGACGCAATTCATGTACATTATGTATAAAAAGAATAAAGGAATTTTGAATTTGAATATACAGTAGAAATCATTAATTGTGTCCAAAGAGGATACAATATATATATATATATATATATATATATATATATATATATATATATATGTTGTGTCTGACGTTATTGTATGTCCTCATGGACACAATTAATGATCTCGCCTAACTCAAGATGATCTCAGTAGGATTCCAGTTCGGCACTGTGAAGTCAGCAAATGTGACCTTGGTACTGTACTCCAATATACAGTATAGACAGGCTACTGCACGTTGTCATGCACAGAATTGTCATTTATCATTGATTTATCAAATAATTTTCTAACTAAACTAACTTTTCAACCGCTATAATTCTAAATTACATGCATGTTTGAGGCTTGTATTTAAGGAATGATTGAGGTTGAAATAAATAAATTGGAAACTGTCTTCCTTGGTCAACTTGACATGTGCACAAGTTACGGTGACAGCGAAGTTAACCTTTCAGTGGATGGCCTGAAATTTATTAAGGATTGGAATATTCACATCAAGTATTTTTTGTAGAACTAGCCTCTTGGGAACAGATCATTGGCTTATTAATTAATATAGAGAAATCTTATCCCAATATCACCTAGTGACAAGACTAGTGACAAGTTTAAAGTACCAATTTAAAAAAAACCATTGCAGCCTTAAGTCTATTAATCTATGTATGTAAGCTAAGTACCTACCTTTATTGGCTATTTAAACACTTAAGTGTTTGAGCATTTGTCCAAAATAATGATTTTGAACAATTAATATACCTGTGATAATTAATTGAATATTCCAATATTGTGAAATACATACAGTATGTTTTTTTCATAAGTGCGTAAAATAAATTCAAAATTCCTGGATGTCCATTTGTCATACTGAAAACAATACAGAAAGTCAATGAAAAGTTTTTTTTTATAAAAAGACACTTTAAGATAGAATTATTGTTGAACTATTTTCCTACTATTCCAAGAATTGCTGTTTTAAGGTGCTGTAGTATTGCAAAATGTTAAAACTTATATTGTTATAGGTACTAATACTGTATACAGAAATCTGATTTAGGTGCTGAAAACAAACTAACAGCTAGTGCTTTCACTATTTATTTTTCTCTTTATCATATTAGAATGTTTCAAAAGTAGTGTTATTATACCAATCAACATTTTTCTTTTCATTTCTCCTATGAAATAAGAGATTGGACTTGGTTTATAAGTTTTAAACTGTTTTAATACTGTTAGTATCTAAATATATTTGCCTCTTTGGTTCCCTATAATAGAAGTATGTGTAATTTTAGTATTAGCCTGTTCCTACTATATTATATATTTTATTATAATATTAAATTTAGAGTTATTAAATAGCAAGGTTTTACCTAAAAATATATTTGAGTTATGAAGAAGAAAACTATTTTTTAGTTTTAGCTTTGCTTCTTCTCAATAACTCTAAATTTAATATTTACTTGTTTTAAACCAAATTACACAAATGTTGAAGCCATCATTAAACTATTAGTCAACAGCAGTATACTACTCATAACATACAATACTAATAACATTAGATAGCACCTGTGACACATTCATACAATAGTGTTATGTAAGTCAACAAACTCTGTGATACTGTCTTATCACGATGATATGTAGGTTACAAATATTATCATACCCTCCATGTCAACTGCTCATTTCATTCAGTTTCAGTAAAAATAATTATATTAGTGATTTTTAAGTTGAGACTAAATAAAATGCCTTTTTTAAATTTAAATGATGCATACATTTATAGAACACATGTATTTTATGTGAATAAAAAAAAGAGCAACTCATATCAAAATAAAAGTTCATTATAACTAGAAAAGAGTATGAATTTATAAAATAAAATAATAATAATTGTAGTTAAAGAATAATTATTTATCTGACAATTCAGAATCAGTGATTGGAATGATGTATGTTAACAAGCCACACTGGATCGTGAATGTTGTCCTGCTGTGAAACAGGAGTTGGTAAGAATAACATAATGAAATGAATTGTTTTTATATACAAAAGCTGTTTTTAATTCAAACTTAAGGAACTGGTCCTAACAAGCCAATACATTTGAAGAGTATACAATTCTTTTGTTCCATTTCAACAATCAATTTAAAATTTCTTGAGAACTATTAAGAAATTAAGACCTTGAAAAGACACTTCTTGTTATGCAGTTAGTCTGTAAAGATAATATTACTGGAAGAAATTTAGAACATGTTTTGTGTATAAACATATAGAATGGCAATGTAACTTTTTTTACCAAAACATAGGCATTTTCTGGTTCCTTTTTATATATAATTTGATTAAGAACAGCTCTCATATTTTTTCGGAGCACTGAAGTTAAAGATTGAATATGTCACTGAGTCAAAATCTATGTTTGTCTGTTGGGGTTGGGTCAACAGTTTCACAATGCAGCATAACCCTCATTGGATAAAGCTAAGTTGCAGGCCATAGGAGCTATGCTACACCCTCAACTACATATTTTTCCTATACTCACGTATAGACTTTCCTGTATGTTCATGTTATCTAGTTATTTCGTGTTATCCAGTTATTTCCAATAATCACTGACAACTTTTTCAGCCCCTATGTTACTCTACAGTAGGAGTAAATATCACTGTCATAATACACCATGTGGGGTTGACAGTCTTAACATAACTTATCTTTAAATTAAATAGTTTAATAATTTAAAAAACTGTGATTTCATATTTTTTTAATTAGGTTCGTAGAGAAATCTGAAAAAAATCTTGTTACCTGCAAACTGTGCCAGTTCAAAGTCGAAGGCTTGTAGAATCCATAGGGTTAAACTGTATGTGTGGGTGCATAGCAAACAAGTAAAATTGTATTGTATGATTAATACTGTTTATAGCATTGTTCTCAAATGTTTCTGGTCTGTTTCAGCTACACTATTCAGTTGCGACATGGTGACTTTACATGGACCCTGAAGAAACGATACAAACACATCCAGTACTTACACCAACAACTACGTCTTTTCAGGTATAATGACAGTCAACAACCTAGAATTAAAATCTTGAACTGAAAATAATTGTATTCACACCAGATAATAATTGGTGTAGATAGCTATATATATTCTTAGGTCTTAATTTTATATAGGTATCATTGTAAAGAAAAATGTATTACAAATCCTGTTTATGGATATTTGACCTAGTCAGTGCTAAAATTTAACAAGAACTGGGTTCAGAACTAAGTTTAAGGTCTGTGTTGACTTTACCCATGGATCATTCCAATGAAACCTTTCAATTTAACTTAGCAAAAGAATCATGTCATGTTTCTTCATAGACATGGGTTTTAGCTATTTATAAAAAGTTATGTTTTAAATGTCTAATTGGAGTGATCACTAGTAATAGTTTATCTCAAAAATATGAATAGTTAATAATCAATAATACTAACTTGGTGTAGATTATATCTAATATTGTTTATTTTATTACAAAACTACAAATAGTAGTTATTCTTTTCTACTTTTATCTTCATTTTGTATGTGCTTTCTTCAGTTTCAGTCTCCTCTTTATCAGACTTCATTTTCTTCAAACAGATCCTCAAAAACAATTTTGTCACATAATACTGGAAATTTAAACATTCTTCAAAGAGCTTTAACAAATGTCATTCTTTTACTTGGCATAAAAAGCACAGTAAGATTTTAGATTCTTTTAATTTATTTTAATTTATTTTATCTAATCTTTAAGGAATCCAAATTGTTTAGCAACTTTGTCATACTTTTCAGCCCATAATTATTTTTGTGCAATAAACTGATCAATCACAGACAGGCATTATTTTCAGTTACGTTTTTCTTTAGAATTGTGTCTGTTTTGTATTACTGATAAAAAAATGTTATTCAATATTTAAATTTGTTTTAAGTTATTAAGGAAAATGCTGTTTTTAGATCTATAATGTTTATTATTCAGTGTTGGGTTATTATACCAGAATGTATCTACAACATGGGACTTGTATTGTCAATGTTTTCATTAGTAAGTATTTAATTGAAACAAGGAAATCCTCATTTACTTATTGTGTGACTCATTGGGATGAACGTTGATGATGCTTTAGAAAGTTCACCACAACTTCTTGTTTACTAAGGAATTCCACTGATACCATCCAGAAAAGTTCTTTTACAATTTTTATTATTAGAAATGACCTTTTATATCTTGGGAAAGACCCATCTACTTCCAGAACAAACAAGTTAAAATTTGCCTTACTGTAAGTTGAATATCAGTCAGTTGTAGGTTTATTAGTACACAAAAGTTAAACTAGGTCATTATGTTTTAAAATTACTGTAATTAATTTACAACAGTTATTTTTAACCCAAGAATAAGCAAACTTTATTGCTTGGTACGTCACCTTTCTTGATTTTGTGTATCTTATAAGAATCATACAAAATACAAACAGTTATTTGATTGTTTTTTCAATAATTTTTAATGAAAATCTGTAATTTTTTAAATGAATACACTATGAGGAACAAAAATGTTTTGTTTTGGAACACTATTTTTTAGTTATTTAATTTCCAGGGAGGGAACTATGCCTTCAGAATTTTTATTGTTTACTTAAGTTATAAATTCCAAAATGTAAATATTTCACAAAATTGTATCTAGTTTCAGGAAATGTATAGTTTTATAGACTAATTTTATACATTTAATTTTTTTTACATTAGCAGTTACCCACGACTTCACATGCAATTTCATTTTGAAAAACAGGCACACTATGAACATATTCTTTTTAACCTTTTTTGTGCCATATCATGATACAGAAAAGTTTGCCCAAAAAATGTCAGAGATTTTTCTCAAAGTACTGCTGAAAAATGCCAAGTCTATTTCAGCGATCACATGAAATTTTAAACTTGACAATTTTTTTTTAATTGTTGCAGTTTAAATAATAAAAAATTTACTTTTTTTGCAAACATTAAAAATAATAATCAAGTTTAAAATTTTATGTGTTTAAATGTATATTCGTTCATAATAACAACATCCTGAAAATTCCATAAGGATTCAAGTAGATTCTGAGAAAATGTTCCTATAAATATGAGAAATTCAAATGTTTTGCAAACATAAAAAATACATTTTTACTTTTGATAACCATTTTAAGAAAAACCTGTTTTAAAAGGTGTATAGGTTGCTACGAAAACTACGGTAAAAAATTTAAAAAGTTTTGTCTGTTATTGACTGAGAGAGAGAGAGTATATATAATAGCATATTAAAGAGTACACAAGTTGCCATTGAAACAACAGAAAAAAAAATTAAAAAATGTATGAGGTCCATTATTGACTGAGAAAATGTTTTTATATTGCGATTTAGTCAAATAGTAAAACTTCCACCGGGTCCACATTTTTACATAAAAAATTAATACATTTTTATATTTCTAATTCTATAAATGTAATCATCTATGCAAATGTAATGATTGTAACAATGTAATTAAATAATGTTTACTCATTGTTAGGCAAACTGTGTTGTAAAATATTGTTATATAAGCTTGTTTACTCTATTAAGAATGCATTTTGTTCTATTGTTCTATTCGAAATATTTAACAGTTTGTCACTAAGGTGTACAAAGTCCCATTAACAGGTGTTTAACCAAACCATCACATCTTTGTAGTTGCTTCGATGGGCTGACATGTAATTTGCATGTCGATCGGAATGGTACGGTTACCACTGCACTTCATGTTAACCTTGAAACTAGTAACTTTGCTATCTCAAATGGAACTAGATAAACTTATAGTATTTGTGCACCTGTGTTTGTTAACAATAAAGTAAATATTATAATTTAAATAATAATGTATTATTGCTGATAAAAACATATACAGTTCAGCAATATTTTATCAAATTTTACCCCTTCAATAAGTTTTTTGTGTTTACTTGGCCATGTTTGAGGTCTTATTTACATGGAAAATAATAAATTGACAAGTATGTTTTGTATACAGCTATTCAATGTAAATGAGTCAATTGTTTACATGTACTAAAAATTTGTCACCTGCCCCATCACACTAAAGCTAAACTGCAAGGAGCATTCATTGTTCTGCAGCTACTGGGATTATTTCCAGATTATTTTCCCAAGAGGGGACTGGTATCCCCATCAACCTGCCTGGTGCTGAAGGCTATATTAATTTCCTAAACATTTTTGCATTGACAGAGGTTATAGAATATGTTTAACTGTCTGAAGTTTGTCATTCTAAACTGAGGCATAATGTTATAATTGTAACTTTATTTTTTTATTTTATATTTGCACCATTTTCTCTAATATACACATGTACACATGTTCTCTCTAATACATGTTTGCTGAGTTTAATAATGCAAAAATAATAATAAAAAATTTAAACTTTTGTACATAAACATGTTGCATAAAGTCAGGACATTTATTTGTGTATTGTGTCTTTGCTCATTCTTCCATGGGTTTCTGTCCTACAATAATATAACCACTTTTTCCTCTTTCCTAATTTGAACTCAGCGTTAGAAACACCACCGAACTAAAACTCTTGCTACAGATTGTTTTACGGGTAATCTAATTTTTATGTGGCAATATGAAAGTTTATCGAAAACACATTCTTCTACCTCAAATGCTCTACTACAATGTTTATGGGCAACGTAAACAACTTAAGCATCTTGTTATGAATATTGAAAACAGGTTATTTCAAGTTCTGATATATGGAGCTAGCTAGCTGTCTAATTTCAAGAAATTAGTGGTTTGACAAATACAAAAAATGTAACCATCTAATCTACCAATGACTTTCTGAATCATTCTTACTCTTAATATATTTAAATATTCAAACAATAAAACAACATTGTTTCAAATGTTTACTTATTTATACATTTCAATTAAAACTGTACTTTCAATGTTTTACTGGTCAGTCACAAGCTGTGTAACGAAACGTGGTAAAGCCTGTGAAATTTATTGGAGGAAGTTTGAGTTCCTATTACTGATAGGTTGTCTGGTGGCTTGATGAACCTGACTCCAGAATGTGAGGAGATGTGTGATTGGTGGGAGGGGGGGAGAGATGAGGTAATCCTGTGAGAATGGCAACCATGACACACCTTCTGTTACCTCAAGCTTGACCTTGACATCTCATCCTGCAGTCTACACACTGCCAACATTTAAGTCTGATTGTATTCCATAGCTGATTAAATTGTGATAAAAATCCTTTTAAAAGTAGGTGTTTACATTTCGTGTTAGTTTTTGTTTCATGGAAGTTGTAACTTAAGAATATTTAATCTTAAGGGATAAAAATTACTTGATCATCTCTTATCCCTTATTACATTGAATTAACTGTGATGAATACTCAATTAAAAAGAATAATACCATGTTGTAATAAGAATTTTATTTTACAATTTCCTTAAAACTCAAAGGACCATAACAGAGATTCAAAACAAAATATTTCATTAGATTTGAGTTTCCTTCAACCAAAAGATTTAAATTGAATAGTTGAATAGGGTAGCAACAGGTGTATACTATGCTATTCAAATCTCTCAGTTTATCCACAAACTGCCAAGAGGCAGAAATGATATTTGAAAAATCTATTGTTAATAAATAACTGATTAATAATGCTATTGTACATAACTTCAATGATATCTCCATTTTAAAGTTATGTAAGTGTTTTAAACTAGCAATGTTACAAGTGTTTGTTTATTTTATTAAAAACAAATAAATGATTTATCCTCCAATTAATATTTACATAAATATAACATAATAAATTATTTGTAAAAATGACTGGCCACTTTTCCTAGTAATATGGGCAGTTAAAAAGAAATTTAAAACATTTTAAAAACATAGAATTATAGTCTAGCATCTGACAAAAAACTGAACAGAAAAGAAAACATTGCCTTGTGCATTATTTGTATAACTTAAAAATATCAAAAGACAATTTGTTTTCCAGTATCTGTCAATTTATTTACCAAAAGTATTTAGCTACAATATAGATATGAATTTGTGTGAGTTTCATTATTAAAATAAGAGTAGACAATTTGTTAATGATGAAATATTAAGTGTATACCAGTGTAATACAATAGTGCATAATGTAAAAAGCCTTATTTAACCTGTCCTCATGGATCACTAACAGAATGTTGATACAGTGAAAGGTGTACAGGTCGGCAGTACTGATACAAAGTTTTAAAGTTATAGGCAGCATTTTAACACGCACTATATCTAGCACAGATCTAAAGTTCAATGTCTCAGACCACTCACCATCCCAACCTCGTAACCTGTCACTGAAAAAAAATTCTGTTGTTTTCTTGTATCTGGCCTTACAGCCATATTTATTGTTAATAATTTACACATATTAAAGAGTTGGAAATACTCTTATTTAAATTCCAACTATGGTCTCTACGCTTCTTGAAGTTAAATTAATCCTTTAATGAATTTATTCATACCTGTGTCCAGTTGATTAACATTTGTTGACCTTACAATAATTTTAAAACAATAGACTATTGGGTTGACTATGCTGTAACCTCTCACATACATTTCCACAGATTGGTCACTTGGCCATGACACCATTTCTGTTTTCTCACCAGTGATTACCAGATTTTAATCTACTAAAAACTTTTGGAACTCATTACACTTAATAAACAAATATATACGAAATATATTTTTTTTTAAGTGCAAAATCTCTAATTTGTATTAGATGAGTGGGATTCCACCATTCATTACCTTACTTATCTCCCTCTACTATACTGAACTGATCAGAACAAAAATACTGTCCATAAAGTTAACTTCTAATTAAGTTTCTAATTGATTTCAGAGCCTCACTTAACATCCCTTTTCCAACAAAAACGCACAGAGAGCGAAGGGAGAGTTTCAAACATGTGGCGAACCGTGAGAAAGACAACTCATCGGGTTCACTTCCAAGGTGAGTGTGCGTATTTGTACATAGCTAAAGTTATGAGCATATTATGTTGATCAGGATCAAGCACAAAGTGTCAGAATATTCTCCCTAATGAGCATATGATCAAAGAATCAAACCATGATTTTCGAGTTTAGAGAAAAGTTTTTGTATACGGAAATGCCATTACTTTACATACTTAAAAATAAGTGATAATTTTCCATTCTTTATTGAACAATTCAGAACAGTTCTATTCTATTCCCCCCCCCCCAAACCTTTCTCTTCTAAGTTTTTTTGCTTTTAAGTGTAAATGTTTTCTTGCGTGGGGGTGGTACTACAGCATAAATTAAATGTTGCCAATCTTTTATCATACGTTGAGGATGCAATACTGTGGCAGCATTAGACTCAAAGAGACTACTCTCCCTATCCAGTACTATTTGTTACAGCAAAAAAAAAAAAAAAAAAAAAAGAAGCATCTCAGCATCTTAAAAGAGCTATTGGTGTGGATCATTGGTGGACTGTGACCAATATTCTTTTTCAATCCATGGCTAAGACAAACTAATGGCCCAAAAAATATTTGTATATAATTTTATCTACCTAAACCACTTACTTTTTTTAAAGTACTAAGTAGTCTTGTGAGGTAAGTTCTTCCATAAGATTTTACATGGAAAAAATAAATTTTTGTTTTGTTACATTCCAAAGAGTGTACTATTATCAATAATTTTACAAATTCATTATTTTGTGTTTTCTTATGTCTTTTAATGGAAAACTAATGAAAAATTGAGGAGAGGTGTGCTCATTAGCACTCTAGAAGGTACCAGAATAGCTTACTTTGCACTATTTGAGACACATATTCACTATGGAATAGTGCTTTGGTGGAGGGGATCTTCCATCACCAACCTCCAGTGTGTACTAGTTTTGCAAAAGCTTGCAGTGTGAATCATGGCTGTTGTAGAGAGACTTTTAAGAACTTGGGTTTACTCAAAGTGGTGTCTGTTTACATGATTGAGGTAATTCAACAGGCCTTGAAAGGGCATTTCTTGAGGATCAGTGATATTTATAATAATTATTGTCAGACAAGACATGACGGTGTCTTTAATCTCTATAGCCAACCAATATATCAGCTCGATTTGCAAAGAAGCCATCTTATGCAGGTGCCAGGCTTTACATCATGCTACCAGGAGAACTAAAAAACTATAGCCCTAAGTTTGCGAAGAAGAAAGTGTTTAAAGTGCTAGTGAAAATAAATGTTTTTAGCCTGGAGCTGTATAACACCACACAATCGTCAATGACTAATAGAAGTTTCTGTAAATGTTTTAACTTTTAATTGTAATTAATGCATTGACAATATCACTGTTCTTATGAATATGAAAATAAAGAATATTGTCTTTCTAAACACAGCATGTAGGCTACATTAGAAGCACAGTTTAGGCAGGAAACAGTATGGGAACCTAAAACCCATGATAGCTTTCCATACCATCATGTCATTGACATAGGTAACTATGGGTCTTGATAAAAAGGTTCAAAAATGTAGAAAGAGGCCCTTTTAGTTACATTATATAAAAACAGATGACAACTCATCAAAATGCATCTTTTTGCAACATGGAATGTACACTATGGTTTTTTAACATTTTACACAAAGATTTGTAATATACCCATTATATAAAAAATTCAAAAATCTAATGAGCAATATATTGCCTATTTTTTAGAACGAGCGATGACATAAAAATACAATTTTAATTTCTTAGATCAGTATTTTTCCAAAACCTGAGTTTTTAGTACCATTTTATATAAGCACACGTACAATTAAAATAAGGTATTCCTTAAAAAATTTTCACTCACAGAATGTGAGATCTGTCCCATCTATTAACAGAGCTTGTCTGTGTGGCTTGCATGGTTTGCTTCATTAACACAGTGCTCAATTTTAAAGATGTCTCATTAATTAATGTGGTCTGACATCATACTGTTTATTTCTTTCTTTTGGCATGCATGTTTTGTTATGACTGTTAAAATTAACATTTTATTTGATGCAAAGTATATTATTTCAGTAAAAGCTATTAAAAATGTCTTTATGATACATTATAAAGTGTATAACTTTGTAACAAATGGTTATAATATGATGGTAAGCGGACTTATCAGTTTTACAAGTTTTATCACTCTGATTCAATCACTATGTTGTTATCTTGAGATAGATAGTGACAAAAATTGGTAGTTGATCAAAATTTTAAATCTCTCTACTTATTAGTTACTAATAAATTCTCAAGTTTGACCCTGATAAACTTCAGATACCATATAAATTATTTATCCATAAATATTAATTTGTTAATGACTTTGTACCTATTAGAGTTTTATTTCAGTTTTCAATAATGGCATCTATGATCATTGGACAAATTAAGGATATTTCTAAGAAAAAGTCTATCTTAATAAGAAACCACGCAAACATCAGCCAACTAATTAATTACAACTCATCATATTCAGACTTATCTATGTAACTCCCTTAATATAAATAGTTACCATAACAATGAAACCTGAGAATTGACAGCTGATTTCTGAATTTCCAATCAACAACCAGTGAACCAAAAATATAGGCTTTTTTATGTCAGCCTTAACCTATTAATACTGCTAAAAATATACAATCTTTTATGTTTAAAAAAATATTTTATGTCAATGTAATTTACTTCATCTAAAGCCGATATTTATCAGGGCACGCTGCTCAATAGCTAAAAACTAATAGTAGCGTGAGCATTCAATGCTTTAACATATTTATACAGACGCTAACTGCGTAGCGCTATACATATAAGATAATACTTGTTGTCATCTTAACAGCTGACATTTTCTGTTTCTGTATTAGTTTACACCATTAGTTAAGATAGTTTTAAGAGTATTTAAAAGTATACTCTCCCCAGGAATAATCTACATTTCCTTGTGATAATTGCCTATTCTGACGCTTTGGAAATAAAAGAATAAAACAACTGGTTGTTTGGATATCTAGATCTAGCAACTTATTAAACTACCTAATTTGGAATCACTTTATTATAAGTGATAACAAAATTATTCATAAGACTGCAAAAATATACTTTTTATATACATAAATAGTAATAAATTTACTATATAAAAAAAATTCAAAATATTAATGAAAAAATGTCTAAAACAAATATTAAATAGGTTCAGTTATGAATTAATTGTATATTAACTATAATAATTAGCTGTTATATTATTTAATTAAAACTTGTTTATAAATATACTCTGCTACTATTAACCAACATTTTCTGAAGTCTATCAAAAGGTACAATCAAAATATGCAGAAATAAGATTTATGGTTTTCCTGATTACTACAAAGTTGTCTGCAAGGAACTGAATGTCCTTGGTGTGTCCAGTGAGGAAAACATCGCTAGGCCAAAGGGTTAATTCCTGAGGATGGTAATTGGCTGATGAGAGTAATTTTGCAACTTGGGATTTTGTTCTGTTCAAATATACAAAGAAATCTGTATTGGTTCAAGTTAATTTCTTTAACTTATTTAGAGAATTGATATTGAGTTATCAATTCATAATCTCCTAGACAATAGACAATCGTGGCACTGTAATAGCACACATAGTAGTCACATGTTATATTTTAAGTGTCTCTAACTATTCCATTCTCCTATCAGTTAGTACCAGAGGCATTTTGTAACTTTGCATTATATTATAAGTGGTGATTAGAATTCCCTATCATGTATTATTAATCTCTAAGCTTAATTTGCTAGGAAGTATCTCCTAATTGGGTGGCCATCATTTATAACCAGGGAAAATAAAAAAAAAATCTATGCACCAATCAATTTCCACCATATTTTTAAAACTCAATTATTTATATGTGCTGTAATGATATAGTCTTATAGAGCTGTAGCAAGTGAATTGATTATAAGTATAGAGGTTTAAAAATGAATTAAGTTCTAGTACAGACACCTTTTTCAGTAGGGACAGTGCACTTCAAAATAGTAAACTTAGACACTAATTTTCATATTTATAACTTCTATAACCCTGAATTTTTTTCATTTCAGTACAGTTGTTTTATGTTTTACTATAAATTGTGTTAATGACATTTTAGTTTAATTAAAATTAAGTGCATTAATAATTATTCCACTAATCCCAATTAACACAGTTTTTATTCTTAAAATCTTTTATGCGTCACACTTAAACATTATAAAACAGTTTAAAATAATGTTATAGTTTAAACTCTGTAAAGATAAAAAGGACAATCAAGCGTAAAATAATATGAGGGACAGAATTTTGAACCACCCAAAATGTTTATTCATTGTCATTGTGATTAATAAACAAACAATATGAAAAAAGTACACCACTCAAATGGCAACAACAAAGACAAAATTTAATTCAAACATTTGTGTTTGATGACGTTAGCCACATGTGGTCAGGTATCAGGCATAATTGATCAATTACTGCTTCTTTTTCATGTGAAATAATAATGTTACAGCATCTAGTACTTCAGAACAATATTATACATTAATCGTGCGTAGATCATGGAGAAAATCAACATGAAAAGCATCTTGCCAATTAAATAAAATAGTTGCTGTTACATTTTCAGCAGACAACCACATCTTTGCCTTCATTCGTGCCCACTCGCCACTCTTTCTGCACTCCATACTCGCATATTTTGACTTGGGTGTGTAATGAGCCACTTAAGTTTCATCACAGGCAACAATGCAATTCAAGAAGGCCTCACCTTCTTGATTGAATGAATTAAAGAACTGCTGCGAAACCTCAAATTGATGTTACTTGTGATCCTCCGATAAGAGTTGTGGAATCCAGCTCTCATCTGACATGATCCATTGGACACTCACATAACTGATTTCCTCAATGATTTCAAAGAGATTTATATGCCAATTTTCTTCAATAAGATACTGACTGCTTCAATGTTGACCTTATCCACACATCCTTGGTGACGATTATGGCTCTTGTTCCCTATCTTTTCACGCCCTTCAGAAAATTCTTTATGTCTAGCTAATACACTGGTATTTTGACTCGATATTGTCTCCAAACTGTATCCATAATTGCCACAAAATTTTTGCTAGGCATAGCAAAAAACTTCATTATAATTCGCTGTTCCACAAAACATGCACTTCCTGTTCAAACATGATTTGTTTTAATATTAAAGGGATGTCAGAGAGCTATAGTAGTTTCTCCCTTTCTCTAACAGTACAGACTACCTGCACACCAACCGATTGTAGGTTAATAACTCCTTCAGAATTTTTAGATAACCAGTCCGTTTATATTTTACATGCCATTTTATATAATCCTGCATTCAAGTTACTCCTTTTGCTCCTACTGATGCAAGTGTACTCCAAACAAACATCAGTAAAACTCCTAAAACTTTGTTGATTTATTCACAATACTGGCCAACTCCTTTAATTAAAATGAACATACAATTTTTATGTTTACATTGCATGTTGAAACAACCAATAATACCCACTGGTATATGGATTATTTAGCTTATAAGAGGGGTTCGGAACATTTAAGCTCTTTAATGGACCAGATAATAATGACCTCAGATAGTAGCCAATAACCTTTGGGTAATAATAGTCAGTCAGTCAATGTTTGTACACTAACCAGACTTGACAGGCCATATACATTCATTAAACACATCATTAGTCAAGAGTTTGAATAGCTCCCTGCATACAAATATTTCAAAGTTTCACTTGCCTACAATAAAACTAAAATCCACAGTTAAACATTCTGTATTGGAAGAATGAAATAATTTGTTATTACATTTAACAAATAGTTCCTTCATTTATTTAATTTAAAACATTGTATAATGTACTGAGACCTTGACGACTCTTGGAGCAATTGGAAAAAACTTTAAATAGCATTAAATGTTAATAAAACAAAACTTTCCAACATGTTTCTTTTTGGAAGAATTTTAAATACACTACTTTCAACAGAAAACTACAATAAAGAACTAAATTACATTAAATATATTGCTTGGTTCAATGGTTACACTACACAACTTATTGGAAATATACTAAAGAAAACATTGAAAAGAAGAACTAGAAATGATAAGAAAATATTGAGGCCACCTCAAGACACAAAACAAGAATTTATTTGCACAGCATACACCACTTTTTGGAACCAAATATGCACAATTGTTAAAAAAACATACAATTAAAACTGTCATTCACAAAACAAGCAACAAACTATCCCAAATTTTAGGAAACCTAAAGACAAAATTTCAAATTATAATAAATCAGAAATTTATGAAATTGGATGCGATGACTGTGACAAAATTGATATTGGGCAAACCAAAAGAACAATAAAAACATGATTTAAAGAGCATTTATCACACACAAAATATGGAAGAGTTGAAAAATCTGCTGTAGCCAAGCACTGCATTGAATCAGTACACAGAACATCAATTAAAAGCCTAAAATTAATAAAAGAAGTACCAAAACCAATGAACTCAAATGCTTGTGAAACATTATACATAACCAGAAATAAAGAAAACTCATAAACAATGAAGAAGGCCCTACCGAAAATTCCAGTCTTCTTTCTTCTCAATTTATTCAAAGATTTTATACTGTAGTCATATATTCCTTTCAAATTTTAGATTATTTATTAACTGGATTTACTCATGTATTCCATGCTCTGGCCTTGTATGGTTTATTTTAGAGGTTAAATCTTCATTTTTCATTTGTTAATGAAAATGTTTTTATTAATGACAATTCATTTCCTTATTTTAATTTAGGTTTTTTTTGTGTTATTGGTAGTGCAGACTGAGGAACTCGTTTCCCCACACACAGGCTGATGCCCATGTGGGGATAATTTCCTATAATATTTTTGTTATGTATTATATTTGACTCTGTACATAAATTTTGGAAATAAATAAATAAATCAATCAATTAATCAAATATTTAATTTTCATACTGTCTGAAATATTTCCAAAATTGTTGTATTTGCATATTTACACCAAATGGTATTTTAATATTAATTGTAAGAAAAATAATGTACCTAAATATTTATTTGTGGAGTTGTCCGATGATGAAACCCTTGGTTTCGAAAGGTTTTGAAATAAATGTTTTTGTATGGGTTTGAAGTAAATTTGTTGTAGATTAAGCTCAGTAAAAAATTAATATTTCAAATGGAAATTGTGAAATTGGAGGATACGATTAATAAGGATGATGATGGGTGGATGTAGGTTTCCCTCAAAGCCAGACGCGCTGGTGCCAGATGAACAAATTGAAACTCGCATGCAGCAGTTGGAGGAATATCTGCGGAACCTGCTAAAGATACCCATCTACAGAAATCATCATGAAACTGTACGTACAAATATTAAATATTTTAAATTTTTAAATGTACATTTTGTTTAAAGTTAATCAAATATAATATAAGATTAATGTGTCATTCTGAGGTGTCAAATTATCGGCCTGTCTCTCTGGTCCTACATTCTCCAGTATATGAGAAAGTCGTCCTTACCCAGCCATCCAGCCATCGATCCATGTTTCAAATTAAAAATAAACAACAACATGGTTTAATACAAGGGAAATCGACAATTAGTGCCCTGTATGATTTTTCAAATCGTCTATTCCGATCCCTGGAGGGGTCGAGTAAGGTGTTGGGTTTGTTCTGTGACTTATCCAGGGCCTTCGATTGTGTAAATCATACTCTTAAATAGACTTTCTCATTATGGGGTAAGAGGAATTGCACTCGACTGGCTTCGATCTTTTTTATCTGGAAGACAACGAAGAGTAAGGATAAATAACTCCTCCAGCTCATTTTCGTCCTTTTATAAATCAGTCGAACTCGGAGTCCCTCAGGGCTGCATAATCTCTCTTTTACTATTCATATTGCACATTATTAAAGACATTCATGTCATGGGTGAATTTTATAATCTCAATATGTTCGCTGATGATGTATCAGTCTTGGTTTCTGGAAAAGACTGCAACGATCTAAAGAATCAGCTCTATAGTCTACCTTCAGAGAATGGTTTGAGAATAATGGATTCCTAGTCAACTTTGAAAAAACAAGTTCTGTCCACTTTACACTAAACAGAGGCAATTCATATGATCCGAATATGTTTAACCTAAAGTCTTCTCCCTACATAAAGTTCTTGTGTGTTTGGTTTGAACGATCCCTTTCTTGGCGAGTTCATATCACAAACACCTTGCTTAGCACCAATTCAGTTTTTTTTTTTGCTGTAAGAGTTTTAAAACCAACCATGACAGAGAGGTTCTTCTTGTTGTATACCGAGGCTACTGTGAGAACCTACTTCGTTATGGGGTTGCAATATGGAAATCCCCTAATCTACTGGAAAAATTACTCAAGTGCCAGAAAAAGATTTTGAGAGTAATTTTTGGTTTAAGTCCTAGACATCCTTGCAAGATCATTTTTCAGCAAAATAATATTAATACCGTGTTTTCTTTATATATCCAGGACGTTGTAATATTAACGTTTAAAAATACTTAAACATTGCATAAAACCGGTAATTTTCACGGCTTTCGTACTAGATACGGGATCCATGCTGAGTTTTCCCTTACACCGAACAATAACCTTTAAGGGAAGTCCATTGTATGCTGGGTTACGTTTTTTCAACAATGCTCAATGACATCTTGGCTTTGCACCCAGGCCTTTTATTGTGTCTCAGAGTTTTTTAATGATTAAGATTCTCTTCATTTAATTTTGCCTGTATGGTTTCAATGTTGATTTATTCTATTTTTGTAACCGTATTTAGTTTAACTTATTCTGATGTTAAATTTAATAAAATTATTTTCCTTTCTTTTAACTATTTATCTGTAAAACAGTTTTAGGTTAACTATTGTATATTTATATTTAGATATTAGTATTAGTGGCAAACCACAAAAAGTTACTGTAGACAAATGAAAATGTGAAAATAAAAAATGGAACATATTAAAATCCAATGGTTGATGATATATATATATACTTTTTGCGATTCAATGTTTATTGAAATTAAATAAGGCTATTGCCACTTACTGTATACAAATTTAATATAAATAAAAGTCATTTGACAGGTATTTGGTCTTCCGATCATATGTTAGTTTGGTTATTTAAACGCATATGTGACAGATATTGCTAAATACAAAATAATTGAATCGTAAAAAGTGGGGGCTCTGTGGTGTAATGGTAGCACATTCGACCGGTAAGTGAGAGATCCAGGTTCGAGTCCCGGTGGAGTAAGTACTTTTTGCGATTCAATGTTTATTGAAATTATATATATATATATATATATATATATATATATATATATATATACGAGGGCTGTTCAGAAAGTAACCTCCGGTTGGTCACAGTGCGGGTAGTGGAGGGGAGTAGCGCGCCATCTGTGCATTCACGCACTAAGCAGGTCAGTCGGCATCAAGCTGTAGTCGAGTGAACATCGTACCTGCGCTAGTTTAGTTTTTGTGGCAGTTTGAAATGTGTGCTGCAATAGAAAATACCGCCAAATGTGAAGTGCGTGCTGTTATACGGTTTTTTACAGCCAAAGGATACTCTGCAGCAGCTATTCATCGTGAGCTTTGTGCCGTGTACGGACCACAAGTTATGAGTGAAGGAGTTGTCCGTGAATGGGTACGTTTATTTAAAAGTGGACGAGAAAACGTTCATGATGAAGAGAGGAGTGGTAGACCATCCTTGGTGACTGACGAACTCGTTCAGACAGTTGATGCAAAAGTTCGTGAAAATCGATGTTTCACAATGGCGGAGTTGTCTACTGATTTTCCACAGATTTCTAAGACTCTTTTGTACGAGATAGTGACAGCAAGATTGGGTTACCGTAAGTTATGTGCACGATGGGTGCCCAAAATTCTTACCGACCACCACAAAACTCAAAGAATGGCCTCTGCATTAGACTTTCTGTCACGTTATGCGGACGAAGGAGAACCATTGTTAAACAGAATCGTGACCGGTGACGAAACCTGGATTAAGTACGTAAACCCTGAGACAAAAGAACAATCAAAGATGTGGGCACATTCAGATTCGCCTACCAAACCAAAAAAAAGCCCGGCAAGATTTTTCTGCCAGAAAACTGATGGCAACGGTGTTTTGGGATGCCAAAGGGGTGTTGTTGGTTGAATTCATGGAACGTGGGACGACCATTAATCAAGACGTGTACTGTGAAACACTAAAAACATTACGACGGGCTATACAGAACAAACGCCGTGGTATGCTGACTTCCGGTATCGTTTTTTTTTGCACGATAACGCCCGTCCTCACTCTGCTTGCAGAACAACAGCCCTTCTTAAGTCCTTCAAGTGGGACGTTTTCAACCATCCACCTTACAGCCCAGATCTGGCGCCAAGCGACTATCACCTCTTCATGCATATGAAGAAATGGCTCGGGTCCCAGCGGTTTGATGACGACGAAGAGCTCAAAGATGCGGTCACAGGCTGGCTCAAGGCACAGGCTGGTGATTTTTATGCAGAAGGAATTTCAAAGCTTGTGAAGAGATACGATAAGTGCCTCAATCGTGATGGAGACTATGTCGAAAAATAGTGCAAAGATGTAGTTGTAAGATGTATATATTAAAATATTTTTACTTAACTTGGTGTATTTTTTTCAATCGACCGGAGGTTACTTTCTGAACAGCCCTCGTATATATATATATATATATATATATATATATTAAGGAGGGTTTTAAAAGGTTAAAATATCAATTATAATTTTTAGGTCATTTTTTAGCTTAACACACTTAAATAAACCCAAACAAATGTAAATAATAATTTTACCACCCTCAGCCAATGAGTTAGAGTTTTTTGACACTGATTTATCTTTTATTTGTCTCATGTTTGATTTTAAGTATATCATCAAGATAACAAAAATATAATTATGATTTCAGAAATATCTTTTGGTGTTTAAGACCTTTCAGTACTCTCCCATTTCAATACCTATCAAAGTTAGCATAGGTGGTGACCATCAATTTATTTCTTAATGGAAATAACACAAATGATTTTATGAAAAGCTGGGTTGTGTTCTTGTGCAATACAAATTGGCACTAGGCTTCTTCACTATGAGTGGGTGCTTTACAGGAATCAGTTATATTGTTTTATATTTGTGTATAACACAGTATGAGTCAGGTATTTTCTGTGTTATAAAGTCTAGTGTCAATGATAAGGAAAAACTTTAGTTAAAGGATTTTTGTATCAATAAAAATAACTTTGGATATATCATTTGTAATTATTGTTTAAAAATATTTAATTTTCTTCATAACTGGCTGATGATACATATAAAATCAATTCAAATTACCTTATATATCGTATACTTAAGAATACAATATGGAATTTACCTATTGATAACTTGTCTTAAGAACAATAGAGAGTGGATTACTTTTAAGTAGAAGTTGTACTGACTAGATGATAGTGTATTAGCCATAAAAACAACTATTTTCTAAATCTTTGTAAAAATAATTTGCTTACTCTTCCTAACAGCATCAGCAAATTACAGGTCTGCAGATTTACATGAGATTTAGTTCAGTAGCAGGACTGCAGCAGCAACCCTTTGGTTATCAGTTTATCACAACTAACCTGTAACCCAAAACATCATTACAGCATTAAACTTTCTTTTTTTCAAGACTGAATGAGACTATTTGGGGAGGAGCTTTATTTAAAGGGTTCAGTGGAAGAGAGTTTCTTCCTCCCAGAAAATCTATCGACACTAGGGTGGTTAAAATCACCTTAATTTTAAAGGGTTCATGTCTCATTATAGTGTTTAAAACACAGATGTTTTAGTTGCAGGTGTAAAGGGTATAAAATAAGGGTTGAATTAAAAATTTTAACTGGCATAATCTATTGCAGTGTACAAAAAAAGATTTATTTCCCTAAGGTTTGTTGTAACTTAGGTATGAATCTGTATTGGGCATTAAATGCTGGTTGCATTTGTTTAGTGATGACCCAGGATAATAGAAGATTGTGGTAAGTATCCAAATTAGTAGCAATCAATAGTATGTGGATTTTGTGTTTTGTGCACTTAGTCATTCATCTTACATTATTATGTCTGCACGATTCCATTACCTCAATCTAATCATTTTTTGATTGGTTAAACAGAGGCAGCTGTTTTATAATCAGTTTCATCTTTCATGTTCACAATTCTCAGGTAAAAGTAAACATTGAAAAGTTTATGTAAAATAATCATGTGATTCAACATTGTATGCACAATGGGTTCAAAGACAGTGTGCTGTCTTTTTGACATAAAGACAACAATTATAATATAATGTATATATTATATACATTACATTTTGTATTTTATAACATTTAAGATACATATTTTGTAAGTATTGTAAATTTCTTGTGTTTGAAGCATAAATAAAAACATTAATTGGTTGTTTGCACTGCTAATGTAAATATATTAAGCAAAAACTATGTCTTGTATATAGCATGCTGTGAATTCAGTTGGTAGTTTTATCAATAAAGTTGACTAGTAAGGTACATAATAGATACTACATGAATTTAGCTAGGAGTTATTGTAAGAAAGCTCAAGGTTGTAAATATTGATATTACTCAAATAACTTGTAGTAAAGGTTTAAATATAGGGCATTTTATATTCCATAAATAATTATTGTTTAATAGCCAGATATGTGAGCTAACTATTATTTTTATCACACCACTAATTTATTATTCGTTAATCTCTTTCATCAACAACAAGAATAGTATTATTTTAATTTCTATAACTAATAGACTATTCTCTTTTAGTCCGTACATATTTTTATCAAGAGTGTACCAGTCTGGTAATAATCACATGGTTAAAGCTGACCTGTATCATGAAACTGGTGCAATTTTATGTAGGCTATCATTTGAGTAATGTTGCTGATTTCCAGATTTAAATCTCAAAATTAGTTAAACATTCGGAAGAAAAAAAAAACAAGCTTTCCTATACAATATATTTATACAGACAGTCTAATCCACATTATTTAAATCTATAATGAATTTTAAAATAGATTAAATTTATGAGATACAGTTTTGTTGTTTTATAATAATGTAACAAGAATGTTTATGTGTCACTCCCAATATCAGTTGATCCCAAAAATACAGATGTGATAATTTTAACCATTTATTCTCCTTAAGATGACAAAAGTGATGGCATGTAAAATCAGACCATAAAGAGATGGAAAATGGGTGTTGTGGACTATCATGAATCCAAGCAATGGTTTGCCATTAACATCTTGTGTTAATATCAAAATCAAACAAGTGATGTCATAACGCAAGATCAGAGCAAGATGATGAATCTACACTAAACGCAGTTATGGTGGGAGGTGTTCATCTAATGTGAATGTTGAGTTTAGCTCCAGTTCACCTCCCTCGTACGTGCAGCGTCTGAAATCTGATGCTGTCGCAAAACTAGACTCCTAAAATTTCGAGTCATGTTCATCTAAAGGGATCCAAAAATAGTCAGTGACTAAAAATGAAGAAGCTCAAAATGAACTCTTTGATTGTTTCGTTATCAGAGACACTTACACTGCAAAATTGTGCATTGTGCACCTGATGAGACAGTGAGAATACCTCTTAACCTAGTGTGCACTATTAATCCCAGGAATTTTAAGGATTATTATAAAATATGATATTGTTTATTCAAACTATTTTATTGTAATGTTTGTGTGATGTGTTATCAAATAAAATAAACAGATCAAATCATAGTTTAAATGTTTTTGTAACATTTTGACCTGTTAAATAAAAGAATAAATATGAACCAATATAATCAATTTAGTTATTTACTAAAAAAATTCAGTGTATTCATACTGGGAATATATAGACCCCCCACCAACAGCAACCAAAGCTATCACGCAAGCCCTTCAAGTATCACGAATGTGCTAGATACACTCCCACCTCAAAACTGCATAAAGGTGATGATTGGTGATATTAACATCGACTTGTTGAAGCAAACTCCTGAAGGCAGTCTGCTGAATGAGCTTTTACTTTCATACAAACATGGAAAGGTTACCCCTACCACCAACAAGAGTCACGCAGAATACACGCTCTTCAATTGACGCCGTATGTGTTGACAGTGGAAATATTCAGAACATGGATGTGGAGATTCTCAACACTGGCATTTCTGACCATACTGGCCAATTATGCAAACTCTAAACCTTCCAGTTAGAAAGAAAACTTCATCATCGTCAGTCAGACGACATCTCAATAATCGTTAGCCTCAACAACCTAAAAACACTGCCTGGCGGAAGAAAATTGGGACACTGTATTCAAAACAGAAGATGCCAACGAAGCTTACAATAATTTTCTTTCGATTATTACAGCAGCTCTAGATAAGGTTTGTCCCATAAAAAAATCGAGAATTAATAACAACTTTAAGACTATACCACTCTGTGATGCAGAAGCAAAGAGCACTCAAACAACAGTTTCTTGAGGCTGAAGAAAAATGTATCATGAGTGGAAAAGAAGAAGACAAACAAACTGCTGCCCAGCACAAAAGAAAACCTACGATAACAAACTGAAATCTATCAGACGCAACTTCAGTGCTCAGCATATTAATAACTCCACAAACAAAATCCAAAGCCATTTGGAACACTATCAACAATGAGAGACACCTGAAAAAGACAAAATCAGCAGGAAATCTGGATCATCTCAAAATTTCTGGAAATATGGTAGAAGACCCGACTTTAATATCTAACTATTTTAATGAGCATTTTGCCACCATAGCAGAAAAAACACTAAATAAAGGTCCTTCGAGATCCTCTGGAGGTCCATCACCCGCAACTCAAAACACACCTCTTTACATCCAATCTCCACTTGTAGTACTCAAGGCCGACTTCTCCAAAAGAAACTAAGCGATGTCCTTCCTAAATGGCCTGAAAGTAAAACCATCTGCTGGTTTAGATGAGATATCATCAAGCATTGTAAAGGTCTGTAAAAGTGAGTTGCTTCTCCCACTTAGTACATGTTACCAATCTGTCCCTACAAAGTGGAGAGTTTCCCAAGAAAATGAAAATTCGCCAAAGTCATTTCCACTGCATAAGAACGGAAGCAAACACAGTGTTGAAAATTATAGGCCGATATCGCTCATTTTCAACATTTTCAAAGATTATAGATTAAGAAAAAATTGTCCTGATAAGAATCTTTGAGCACCTTAACAACAACAAATATCTTGACAACGAGTCAACATGGCTTCCTTCACAAGAAATCAACTCAGACAGCTCTTGTTGACATGGTAGAAACACATAGTGGATAGCATGGATGAAGGCAAAAATGTCATTGGTATGTTTATGGACTTGAGTAAGGCCTTTGATTGTCTCGGCCATGACCTAATACTTGATAAACTGAGATTTCTTGGATTTCGGGATGATCCAATGAAGTGGTTTAAGAGTTACCTCAGTGATCGTGAGCAGCTTGTGGAGATCAGACAGATGGTGAATGGTCTTGAGACTAAGACTAGGTCTAGCCTCCTACCAGTGAAAAAGAGGGTGTTCCACAAGGGTCGGTCCTTGGCCCGATTCTTTTCATTTTATATACGAATGACCTGCCTCAGTACGTTGAGCCTTTAAGCCACACAGTTATGTATGCTGACGATTCGGTTTTTTGTTAACAGCGCACAAATCTTTAGAAACCCTTGAAGTAAATTCTTTTATAGCTGTAAACCTTGCCATTGAATACTGCCAGAGCAATGGACTTAGTCTTCAATGAATCAAAGACTACCCAAATCATCTTTGGAAGCAAGAAAACAAGAAGTCTCAGCTTTGCCTGACTTCCAGGCGGTAAGAGCGACAAAACATCTTGGAGTAATCATTGATGACTCGCTGAACTGGCAGGACCACATAGATTCTCTCTGCAAGAAACTCAGCAGTGCCCTATTCGCCCTCAGAAGAACGCAAGCAGTTAGCACGCCATGAAGCAGTTTTAACTGCCTACCATTGCCCTTTTTGAGAGCAATATGAGGTATGGTATAATGGCGTGGGGTGCGTCTTCCCAACACAACTTAGAACGTGGTGCTCGTTCTTCAGAAGAAAGCAGTGAGGCTGTTATCTGGGCTGGGATGGAGAGGACAGCTGCAGAGGACATTTCAAGGAGCTGAAGTTGATGACAGTTGTGGGTTTCTACATCTACGAAGTCATCGTCCTGGCGACTTCAAATCAGCAGACTCGACATCAAGGACCTGCATGGGTATAATACCAGAAATGCCCAAAACTTTAGCCTTCCTGCTCATCATCGGACACTTTTTGAAAAAAAACCATCATATGCAGGGGCAAAATTCTACAACATCCTACCTCAAGTCATCAAGAGTGAGAACCCCAGAACGCTAAAGCTTCATCTCACCAGGTGGCTTCTTGAAAACCCTTTCTACAGTGTGAATGAGTTTTTGAAACTGGCAAACACTTTCATCACTAATCATGGATTCAAAACCGAAATTGATTTGTGAAGCAGAGGAAAATTGTTGTAATTAATTGTATTAATTTGTAACGCCATTTCAGGTCTTTGTGATTTTGAAATAAAGCTCTCTCTCTCTCTCTCTCTCTCTCTCTCTCTCTCTCTCCTCTCTCTCTCTCTCTCTCTCTCTCTCTCTCTCTCTCTTGATGTGCTTAAATTTTTGTTACCTTTTGTTAAAAAAATATTTAAAAGTCATGCTGTATTTTAGATAATTCTTCCTGCACACCAACAAATTAAAATGGAAAATATTATAAGAACAATATTTCTTATAGTAAATCACTGATTTTATCTATCTTGTTTATTAATTTTCTGAGTAAGGCCATCAAACTATAGAGGTCACTAGATCACTCTCCACCATCAACATTAAAGCATCCTTTCAGGTTTCATTCCACTGCTTCCATATACGGAACACCATTCTCAATGAATCTGAACAGATTGCATTTCTTTTCAAAGAAATCAATTGTAGCACGGACTTTACAATTAGTGGGATAGTTGATTTCAGTGGCTATGTGTAACTAATATGAAGCACAGAATGAGGAATGAAGTGACAGTTTCACCTGCATTCAGTATGAGTCTAACGCAGTGCCACAAAGGTCAATTTTTTGTCTGTTCTAATCTGTAAGTTCTAATATGTAAGTTGTCTGTTATGCCATTTCATAGGTGATAAGTAGACATATGACTGCTGAAAATATATTTAAAACTTACAGTTATATTACATTTGGTATTGTATTGTTTTTTAATGTATTAACAAGTATGAATGTAACAATGTAAAAAACAAAAATGTGTTTGTTGAATTTTATGACATGAGTGGTGTATAGGTAGCCTTCCTGGAAGTGTGCCACCTGTCTTTTGTGAACGGGTTGGGCCTGAAGGGGAAGGAGGGAGAGATTCTGAAGCGTACAAGGAGTACTCAACCTGCCTCTGGAGGCTGTAACTGCTGTGGTCTGCTCAACCTCGGTATATGTGTCAGGCAAGTGTACAGTACATGTATAGTGTGTTATGATCCAATTAGCATGGTGATCAAGTAGTTATATACTGTTTAACTAGGGAATAACAATATATGTAATAGAAAACTAGAAAATCTGACCAACTATTAAGTAGATTTCTAGCAGTATAAATAATTCTCTGTCAGTGAGATATGTATCATTACAGTTTTGTCTGAATTCTTGATGCGCCTTTATGAAAACTACTATGATTGTTCTAAATGTAAATGACAAGGTGAAGTTCATTGTTGTGACCATTCGGATCAAAGGAGGTGGAGCTCAGGGTCAAAACCCTTTCCTACACAACTACTATATACCTGGCGGTTAAATGGATTTTTGGCTGAGTGCTAGCAAAGCTTTTAACTCATGGGACTGGAAAAATAAAATTTTTTCTGTTTGTCCATACAATACCTTAAAAACAACCTGACCTATAGATTTGAAATTTTGCATGAAGCGGACTTTTGACTTTATGAGAAACACTGAGTTTGATTATGGCACATATCACTACCATGGGAATTGGCTAAGTATTAGTGAATTCTTTTACATTGGTCCTATGGGTAACCAAAAATCTTCAAGTGGAGTGGATGAATATTCTTCTAAAATTGTGAAACACTGCTCTGAAGAGCTAATGCCGCCTTTAGTCAGCATAATTAATAAGTCCTTCAGCCTTGGTGAGTTCCCTACAGCCCTTAAGCTCTCTAAAGTATACCCCAAACATAAAAATGGTTCAACACTGGAAGTCCAAAATTACCGTCCCATCTCTCTAATCTCAACATTCTCAAAAATCATAGAAAAAATAGCTCTACACAGACTCATGGCTCACCTAAAACAAGAAAATCTGATAACCGAAAAGCAACATGGATTTTTGAAAGGAAAATCAACCAGCTCTGCCATCATCAGCCTTGTTGAACATGTTATTGACCAAATAGACAAAGAACAATACGTATCTGCACTCTTTCTTGACTACAGCAAGGCGTTTGATTGCCTGGGCCACGACATCATCTCAAAGAAATTAACATCATTAGGAATCAGAGACACAGCTAACAAATGGTTTGTAAGTTACCTCACAGGCCGATCTCAAATAGTCGAGCTGCAAACTACCATTTATGGTGTAACTACTTCACATCAATCCAATCCACTACCTGTTACCCGCGGAGTACCGCAAGGATCTGTTTTGGGCCCAGTTCTCTTTGTCTTATTTGTGAATGACTTCCCAGCTTATATACGTGATCACAATACCACTTGTGTGATGTATGCAGACGATACAACATTGTTGATTAAGAATGACTCTGCTGAAGGAGTGTACGAAAGTGCCACAAGCTCTCTCAGTAAAGCCCTCAATTACTGCAGAAGGAATGATCTAGCCATGAATCCATCGAAGACAGTTCACATCAACTTCAGCAAGAGGAAGGACCATATCCCTAACCCACTTGATGTATCAAGAAAAGACCATATCAAATTCCTTGGCGTAACTATTGACCACAAACTTACGTGGACTGAGCATGTAAACCAGGTTTGCAAAAAAATCAGCACTGGTATATATGTAGTACGCCGAATAAAATGTATCGGCAACTTGGAGGCAGCAAAAACAGCTTACTATGCTTTGGTGGAAACTCATGTGAGGTATGGACTTGCTGTTTGGGGTGGATCCTCTGCAGGAAACCTGAACAGAGTACTACTCCTGCAGAAAAAAGCTATCCGAACCCTAGCGGAACTCGAACACCAACAAAGCTGCCGACAAGCATTTAAAACCTTGGGAATTATGACAATTACTGCACTCTACATACAAGAAGTAATTTTGCACGTTGACCAACTGCATGTACAAACAGGAAAAACCCTTCATACACATAACACACGCCATGCAGGAAATTACACACTACCTCTACATCGGACATCACTTTTCGAGGAAAAACCATCCTACATTGGTAGGAAGCTGAGGAACCTCCTGCCACAAGCTGTGAAAAACCTCAAGGGAGCTGCCTTGAAAAGATGTCTTCACAACTTCCTGGTGGACCACCCAATATACACCATCGAAGAATTCACAGAAGTAAACAAGGAAGATTGGAGGCTCTGACATCTTGTATTGATTATTTATTAATATCAATTATGTAATTTGTTAACATTGTGACTCTATTACTGTTCTTGAAGAATATGTTAATAAAGAAATATGACTATGACTATGACTATGACTATGACTAACCATTATGACAAGAAAATAGCAGAATAAATAAATTTGTAAACAAACTCTGTATATTCCATTAGAGATTTTAACATGTGACATATTAACACATGTAGTTTAATTATTCCAATACATCCACCATCAATTTATAGTGACTTGGTGTGTAGACAGTTTTATTATTATTTAAACACTAATATGAAACCCGATGTAATTAACAAAAATGTGAATTTATCATTTGGCAAGATGTCTCGAGAAAGATTTCTGTAGACTTTAAATTTTGCGTGAAACCATTTCTTTGTAGACAAGAATGAGTTCTATGATGTTGCATGTTGAACTTAAGAATTTGGCGAAGCGTCGTTGAAGCCTATCACTCAGTAGGCTGATACAATTTCACTTTTGTTTGCTAGCGGATATAAACATTTCTTTTCTGTAAGATTGTCTGTTGTTCTACCTGTCAATAATGAAATGAGCCATAGACTTGAAATTTTGCATTGAACCTCGGTTAAGCCTGTTACGTGACACATTGTGTGGTTATAATAAAAATTGGAATGGCCATTCTATGTAATACAAACCAGGTGATAAGGAGACAGAGCTCTAGGATTAAAATCATTTTATAAACTCCATACGCCTTATGGTTCAATAGATTTAACCAAAACAGATATTAACATAGACTAATAACTGGATGGGTATTGATTTATTGAAGCATTATGTGGCTCCTTACATTGAGAACGGGGTACAGTAATAATGAGTAAACAGGATATTTCTATACAGGAAGTGTAACATCTTTTTCTTTTCAAGAAACAGGGTTAAGCCAAGGAGGGTAATGGATCCAATCTTCTTGAAAAGGGTGTTAGCCCACACAGATATAGTATTTTCTATTTACATCAGTTTATTACAATATTCTACAGAAACAGATGGTTGTAATGTTTGGCGAACAACCTTCATTGTTGCAGCATGTGAAGTTAAGAATATACCTGTACCTGATGGTGGGTAAGTGTCTCTGAGGGCATGACAAGTCAACTTCAAGGTCAGGATGATTGACGTTTTGGATTCAGGAGGCAGTCGATCGTGTGTAGTAATGTTTGCAGTGGCAGTAGATAGTACAAGAGCCCAAAATTACATCTCAGACATTCTTGATATGATTTATGTGCAGAAATAAAAATTTATATAATAAACCTACCAACTGCCCATAGCAGGCTCTAAGAATTATTTAGTAGATTCAAGTCTCCAGCAATGTTTATCTTTGTCAATAATAAATCAGTGTACAGAGATGTTCACTTTTGTTAGCCAAATAGTTTCTGCATGAGAAATTATTTCCCTTTGACAAACTTGATGTTCATACATCACCTATTGCTGTCAGCTGTACTGTCATCCAAGTTTGGTAACTGTTGCTTGGTATTTTTAGTAACCTGTAATCTTGGATATATGTTACGGTTTCGCGGGACAAAATTAACAAGTTTTAAGCAATGTGAAAGATCTTTGTTACAAAAAATGAATGTATGCACATATGCTACTAGGTACATTTGTGTAGATTTTATTTCATTGGGTTGACTTAAAATCTGTATATATATGTTACATGAACAAAGTTGGGTGTAACTAAATTTTCAGGTGCCATAAAAAGAAATGTCTAATATAGACTGACATTGCCTATGATTGTTACAAAAAATTAATTAAAACAACTGTTTTAATGTAATTTGAATGTTAAAAGTGTAACTGTAAAACTGTACTCCACCCACCTTGCTAGCAATAAACATTATACCGTACTGATAATATTCTTTGTAATGTACTATAGTACATTTTCTGAAATTTTCTATGCATACCAGACCGCTAAGAACTTTATTCAAAATAATATTTAAATAATTTATAAGACTGGCATATGACTGTTTTGGGTAAATAGTTTGTATATCTGTTTGTTTTATTTTATTAGGCTGTGATAGTTTATACATGAATACCTTATATAAAATAATTTTAAAATGTTATTTATATTTTGTGTAGCATTACTATTATAAAATATGTATTGTATTTTTTGTATTAATGAGTTACGTTTGGTTAGTCTAGACATTTTGGTGTAGTATCAGAATCTGAAATGACAAGATGAAAGGTAGATTGTTGTAAACAAATTAAAAACTTGTTTTAGTGAAATATTTTTGTATTTTGTATTTGAATGATATATTTTTATATGAGAAATGTTTGGCGTTATTGTTAATGAGGATACAATATAGGAGTATGCCACACCAACAGGCTTGGTTGAGATTGCAAACAAAATTTCAAATCTATAGCTCATTTCATTCTTGAGATGTCTCACAGCCATATAGACATAGACATCATCCAGAAAAAAATGTCCATCCCCCCAGCAGACAGAAATGAAATAAATTGTGTCAGTCTTCTAAATGATAGACTTCACTAAAGGTCATGGTTGGACATCCACGTATCATAAAACTCATTCTTTTCTGTGTAGAAATGAAGTTTAGTGAAAAATGTTAAGTCTTCAGATGATCTTTATCAAGATACCTTGCCACATGATGCAGTCATATTTTAAAATTTTTACTCATAGCAGTTTCATTACTCACCTGTGTTTTCATAGCAGTATATAAATAATAAAAAGTTTTGGTGACGTAGGAATGGTAATATAACTCAAGGGTGCACTGCATTTAGATCTTGTCACCGAATTCTAACATTGAAATTCCACTCAAAAAAATAATATCTATTTACTGTAAATATGTTAATGTGTAAGATGTTATAATCTCACATGAGTATACTCAGCTTGTTTACAAATTTATTTATTGTAATATTTTCTCATTGTCATCATAGTTACCCATAAGACTAATGCAAAAAATATTTGCTAATGCTCAGCCAAATTCCATGGAGTGACACGCACCATCATTGAAGATAGTGTTCCTCATATAGAAGTGAAGCTTCATGTATCATGTTAGCTTCCTTCTTCATAATTTAAAATATTTAAATATAAAAAATGTCTCACTTATGCTTTTTGAATGCTTTGTAGGAAGTAGAGTTCAATATGTCTTCTTAAATAATAAGGCGTCTTACCTTTTGTCTTTAAATTGAGGAGTGCCCCAGGGATTCGTGCTTGGGCTTTTACATTTTATAGTAATGGTTAATGACCTAAGTTTAAGGGATCCAATGGAGGTCATCCTGTATGCAGATGATGCTACCATCATCAACACACAAAAGATTAGCAGTCAAGCATTGGCATTAGCAAAATTTAATCATAACTTTGTTCAAAATTGGTTGACTGCTAATGAATTGGTTTTAAATGAAGAAAAAACTTCCACTGTTCTTTTTGGAATTAAAGAGAAATCTGGTCCGGTTGATAGTCCTCCAAAATTTCTAGGATTCACCTTAGATCCCAGGTGAATGATTAACTGGTTACCACATAAATGGCCTCAAAAAGAAGCTGAGTAGCAGTATTTATGCTCTGAAGTGTCTGTGTAGTGAGTTGTATCAGAATGGCCTCCACCAAGCTAACTGTGGCCTGTTCCAATCTCATATGATGTATGGGTTGATAGCATGGGGTAGTCTGTACATGCACAGACTATATTTCTTGTTCAGATAAAAGTGATTCATACTATAGCTGGAGTTACACAGTTTGAATACTGTAGAAATTTATTTCAAGATTTTGGACTACTAACCTTGTTTTCATTGTATATTCTCCAATGTTGATTTATGCACAGAAAAATGGAGACAGGGTACAACAAATAGGTGAGATCCATACTTACAAAACTTGATTTAAGCCTTTGGTTGCCATGCCTCAAACTAGACTCCACAAGACTAATCAGAGCCCACTCATTATGTCTAGTAAATGCCTATATAAAATTCCTCTAGAGATAAGACAGCTTAACAACACTAGTTTTAAGATAAGAGTTGAGGAATTTCTGTTAAAAAAATGCTTTTTACTCTATCTAGGAGTTTATGAATAGAAAGTGTATAATCTTAGACTTTTAAGATATATCTAAGAATTTAAAGTTGTGTTAAAATTTAAGACTTGCTTATGTATTTTTGAATTAAATATTTATGTGGCTAATAAATTATTCTGATTTATAATTTCAAGTCTATAGGTTTTCAAAATATCATGCGGACAGATAGATAGACTTTGCTAGCGCTCAGCCAATAAGTGACTATTGTATTGCAAAATTTTTATTTTTCTATATGTTGCAGGTGTAACTATGTGTGCAGTGACGTGTGCGGGTCGTGGCGGCGACGTTGGCTAGTTGTCAGGGACACCTTCATAGCCTACATCAGACCTAGGGATGGCATGGTCAAATGTGTTATTTTGTATGATACTAATTTTGAGGTGTCGTCTGGTATTTTCTCCACTGGACTCAGGAGAGGATTACACATCATCAATTTAAGCAGGTACTATATTAATCGATTACCTTTATTTCACTGTATTTTATGAATAAGTGATTCATACAGTTGTGTCTTTTTAGTTTTGTCTATTTATGCTTTACTCGTGTAAATTTCTTGGTTAATTTTTTACTAACACTATTTGTAGGGACTATGCATCATAAATTACCAATAAGATAGTTTGGAATCTTAACAATAGCTTATGGGAAACATATCAGCATGTTTACTGTATGTGTCTCAAGATATGGAATAACTATAAAAGTTAGGGGATTTATAGTATTTTTAATAAAAACATGCTTTGAAAAAAATATTGACCAAATGTCATGTAATTCTGCTGCTTTTCATAGCATCAAAGGAATTTATTTGTAAATATTAAAATACACTTCTTGTAAGGGAATTTCAATCCTCAAAAGTGTCATTAAAATCACAAATTGGACAATATATTTGTACTTTTTCATCCATTCTAAATGGTCTCTTGGTTACTTTAATCTTTAAAAATTATATATGTTTCATTTTCTCAGATTTTTTGTTTCCATAATTTTGCAAATTGAATGTAGCTTATCAGTTTCTTTTTATTAATTAATATTATTGTCATTAAAAGTTATAATAGTAAAGTGTTTAATTTAAATCAAATAAGAATCTAATTTTACTGTTATATTTTCAGGCATATTGTTATAAAATGTCCAACTCGCCGAACAACCCAAGAGTGGATGACTTACATTAGAGAAAATGCTCATAGTGAGTTAACATAGTTAGTGTGTTATTTATACAATTATTAATTATACTAATCTGATTCTGTATTAAAATACATCCGAGTTTACTTGTATGCTTAAATATGACTTTATTATGCTACTAAATAAACATTTTTAAAGTATATTTTAATCTAATACAGTCTTGAAATCAAAATGTTTTATTATTGTAAGACTACTAATAATATTTTAATAAATAGACAGTGACTTCATCCGAAGCAACCGCTACCACTCGTTTGCACCGTTTCGCATAGAGACGATGGCCTCGTGGTTCGTGGACGGATGTGACTACATGAGCGCAGTGGCGGATGCACTGGAACGTGCCAAGGAGGAGATCTTCATCGCAGATTGGTGGCTTAGCCCTGAGATATACATGAAGCGGCCAGCTATAGAGGGTGATCACTGGAGGCTGGACAAGATACTGCAGCGGAAGGCTGTTAGTGGTTTACTACACTATAGAGTATTACCTGTTCACTTATTAACTCAATGAGTTCTCACAGTTTAAATCATTAATAATAATGAGTATTATAAAAAGGGTAATTTTAGTTTATAACAAAGAAAAATATTTTATTTTACAACCATACAATGACAATATCTTACATAATATTTTTACACATATATAAGATATGTTCTACTGATAAGCATGAACAGCAGCGTAATAAAACACCTTACAGTTTATTAATAATCTGTAAAATATTTCGTATAAATAAAACATCATTTAATTGAGATTTAGAGGTAGTGAAATTAGGCACCCCTATTATAAGAATAACTCTTTTAAGATTGCTATTAATATAGCAACTACAGATAATTTTTCACTTCAGACTGTCTGTAGCCTTCTGGCCAGTTTGATATATTTAGTTTTCCACTACCCCATTTAGAGAATATAAACACTAAAAATTTAATGTTACTCAAATTCAGTGTTTACATAACCACAATTTCACCTTTATTTGCATTGATGATTATACTTGTAAACAGGTATCAAACAATGGTAGAAATTATGCTGGCACTGACATGGTGTGCTGTACATCGCCTAAATAGTAGTGTAGGCGATTTTTAAAAGAGTAATTTATTCTATACAGTGTGGTCATTACTTAGTGGGTGATAATACAAACGTGACTAAAATATGGAAATTAATTATGGAGTATTTATTACTCAAACACACCCAGAGAAAAATTATTTTAGTTTTTTTAACAAAAACATGAAGATTTTATAAAAAAATGTAAAATTTCTATGACATTTCTTGAACTTTATTGTTTTAATTTTATATTCTAATTTTCATAACGGTTGATGTATCTTATCTATATTTTTGGATGTTTGATAGTACAAAATAACAAATTTCTTTTTTTATTGATTTAATAAAATGTGGTACACTTATACAAAACAAGATACAGGACAAAATAAAAACACACATAGTAACAAAAAGTTTCTACCTCTATTGGGTTCTAGTAATATTTTTTACAATTTGCTTGGTAAAGGTCTATGAAGTTTTGGGGTATATACATAAAATGGTGATGTACAACTTTGGGACAATAATTTTTTGTTTCTGGTCTCAAAAGGGTTAAAATATGACAAAATACTCACGTAGCTTTCTAGGTCATTCTTTAGGTGATTAATATGATTATTGAGATAGTAATGTCTATATTATACAAATAACAACAGTATGTAACAGAATACTTCAACTCAATACAAAAAGAAAATATTTGCAGTGACTCAGGTGGATGCTTTAGTTATACAAGACTACAAACGGTTTAATAAAATAATTTGTGGATTTTATTGAAAACTTTGTTGACTTTATTTGAGGTGTTGTGTGTCAATATTTGTTACTGACAGCAAAAAATTGTATCGCTGACCTAGTTAGCAACTTTGACACTTTCCAAAAATGCCTCCAATAAAAGTTTCCTTGGCTCTTAAATCTACTCAAAGGTTAACTAAAATTCTGCGTTATCGAACTTGGTTCTTTCTATTCCTGCTATAAAAATAAGTCTGTATTAGATTTTCCTAATGCAGTCCTAACCTCAACGTTTATATGTTTAGGCTCAAGGTGTGAAAGTGTTTGTGATGCTGTATAAAGAGGTGGAGCTGGCTTTGGGAATCAATAGCTATTACAGCAAGCAGCGACTTGTCGGATGTCATCCAGGGAATATCAAGGTACAAAATACTTTTCATGGACTTGTTGATAAAGATTGTAGTCTTTTACAAAGACACTGTGGTATTACATAGCAGTCTTGGTCAGTGACTGATGATGTATAGGTTCTTCGACATCCAGACCACGCCAAAGCGGGAGTGTTCCTCTGGGCCCACCACGAGAAGATTGTGGTTGTGGACCAGTCCGTGGCTTTCCTGGGAGGCATCGATCTCTGCTATGGTCGCTGGGACACACACGAGCACCGGTCAGTGGGAACATTGTACTAATTATCTGTGTCTATGTGTAATACCTCTGTGATTATAATTATGACACCATTTACATAAGTTTTAATCTCATTATTCCAGCTAAAACAGTCTAAATAAAATATACATTCTAAAAGATATTAATTTTTGTTTGGTGCAAACATTAATGGGTTGCTGTGGCAGTATACAGGGTTAATAAAAAGTCTGGAGCCCCCTATTAATATTGTAACAGCCTACACTAGAAAAACTAAATTCTACACACCTTTACGTCATGTTATGAAGTACTTTTTTGGTGTAATTACTACTTTGTTCACAAACCCAAAATGGGGGATTTTAGGAGTGACTCAAAAATGTCCTGAAAACGCAAACTATAAGTCTCTATTTTAATCCAGAACAAAATGGCGAACAATTGAAAATTTTATAAGTCAGAATTAACTACTTACAACATAAGCATAAGTAATATTTTGGAGCAGTTAAAAATTTTAAATTTTAAGAACTTCTCATTTTTAAGTTGTTCATAAAGTTTATGAACTAGGAAAATATAGATTTCTTTGTAACCCGTATTTTTTAATGCTACCAATAAAGGAAAGAAAATATATCTAATAACAATTTTTTAACGTTCCTATGAACTCATGACGTTTAGTTTTTATAGTGTGAGCTGTTACACTACTAATACGGGATCCCCAGACTGTTTATTAACCCTGTAGATGGTATTGAAATGTTCTATGTACTGTACTTGCAGTTATGAGATCATAATATAATTATTATTTTTGGTTTTGTTAGTATGATGTAATCAGAATATGCTAGATTTTCTTCTATGATAGTTTTCATCTTAATTAACCACAGCTGTGTGAGACTGTGTTGTCCTTAACACTTTACATAAACTTAACGTTTTCTCTTTTAGGTTTAATTTGGCTTTAACTTGAGGATTTATATTCTTATACAAATATTCTGGTTTTCACTGTATGAAATTTGTAGTTCAAGTATTTTATTGTAATTAAAATGTCATGTTTTTAAGTTTAATGAATAAATTTAGTTGGATTTACAAAGGACAACAGAAATCTCTAAACCTGAGTTATATCTCAATTGCATTTTGATGATGGGTGTGAACATGGAAACTTGGGCTGTTCAATCTGGATGTTAGTTGTTGCAGTTTATTGGTGCATCAAAGTAAACGACTATATTAATATTTTAGAATTGACAAGTTCTTGATTAAGAAAGCTTTATTTTATGATTTTGTCCATAAACTTGACTAGACTGACAGATCTGGGAAGTGTGTCGACGGGGCAGAGTAATGGTTTGATCAACCGCATCCACACTTCGAGCCACGTCTACAAATCTGCTGCTCCGGCTCTTCTCCAACTCGCCAAGGCCACCAATAACACCCTGGGAGTGAGGCTGGCCAGCTCTCCCACCCTGCCAGACTCCAGGTACACTGAACAATACGGATTAACGTCCTGCTTTTCTTATCTTTCTTTAGATTAATTTATTTTTCAACTAAACAAAGTTCATAATTATTCACGCTTTCATTAATATGTTATTCTATTAATTAATATAAATGTTACTTAATCCTGTACATTGTAACATGAGTTTTAGATGGTAATCTATTGGCATTAAATACTTGAAGTTCTCTAAATTTAATTTTCTAACTTTTCATATGAGTGCAATAATTCACTGACACAGCTTCACAGAATTCAGCTTACCCTAATATGAAAGACTTATTTATCTAGATAAGAACAAAAAATAATACATAATTTCTAGAAATTAAGTATTATTTTTTTCTTCACATTATATTCATTTGATATTTCCAGTCAATTCTTTCATTGGTTTGAGGGTGAACAATTTACCTATTTGTACTTGATATTGTACTATTAATATCATGTAACAATCTTGAACACAAGCAAAAGTTTTTTTATTGATATTCTTTGACATGATTAAATTTTATAATTTATTTTAGCACATGGTTCATTATAGTGTGTTTAAAACGTTGAGACTACAGGAATAGGCGTAAGTTCACTGACTTTTTCATAATTGATTTGCTTTCAAGTAATAGTAAAGTTTAAGAATTTTAAGGGCAGGGTTATCAGTTCAATCAAAGTTAAGAATATTTTATTTATGAACTAAGTTGTATAATACTGCTTTATGTTGATTTCTCCTAATATGTCTCCTTTCATTCATTCTAACAAATTTTCATTACCTGTTCTTGTAAGAATTGATTGTAAACGAACCAGTATCATAAATAGTGATATAATATACTTTTACATTATTTAAGCACTAATGCAATTAGCTATAACTTGTAACTGTGACAGTTTTCCAACACAATAGCATGAACTCAGATTACTAATTCTGTTGCTCAGAACGTGGTGCTACAAGACTAAGCACGTAATGCATGTTAGTAAGAGAGTGTTCTGTTCGCCAGGAAGGTGAAACCGTTACTCCCACCGCTCAAGATTAACACCATGTAAGCATGCCTTGTCACTGCCTCAGCCACCATAGCTAACTGTAATTATGCTCACACCTCACACCTCAGCACTGACAGGTGTAGTGGAAAATAAAATCTCTAACTTTCTACTTTCTTAAGATATTAATAACGTTTTGATACCATTGTAGTGTTTATCTTTGCATTAAATAGTATAGTCAAATGAGAATTATTCAATTTGTAGTTTAATTTTCCTTAAAAAAAGATAAATCATTATCTCTGTCTGGTTGTAATTTAGTATTGAAATATTTCAGTTCTTTCAATAATATTTGCCTAAATTATGATTTGGCACATTGCTACAATATACGTGACTCTTGATAGTTTATGGTCTTTGATTTAAAGGTTCTATAATACAATACAACAGTAATGTGTATTAAATAGTACATTGCCTGTAAACTGTTAAAAATGTAATTCTTGAAATGTTTCTTTATTGAATTATGAGTAATCAATTTTACAACTTTAATCCTTCTATTAGAGTTCAAGATAAAAAAATTTAAACACTTCTGTATTTAATGACATACTTTTGTAAACTATTGTTAATATATGTACAATTAAATTAAATTTTTGGTATTTAATTTGTTAATATTATTTAAGTATTCATAAAAAAATAGTTTGTATTTTGAATTTTATGTTAGTTTTTATTGTAAGAAATTTTATTTTGATCATAAATATATTTATTTGAGTTATACAATAATACATGTTTTATATGTGCAGAATATTGTTAAGTAATGGTCATTTTTAATACCAAGACATTTTTCAAAACATTTATTTACACAATTAAATATTTTTCTACATTATTGCCCTGTTTATTGAGACACTTGTCATATCTTAAAACTAAGTTTTTAATTCCCTTTTAAAGACATTTTGTTATTTACTTTGACAGTCAGGATTCCATGGCTAATTTCATTTCTTTATCTTTGTTCACACACTTCCTGCAATGATAATGTTCTAGGTGCAGGGTCATTACTATACAGCTGCTGATCCAAAAATTCCCAGCTGAAAGAGTAGTTTTCCCAATACTGTTCAATCTGAACATTGTTTATCGACATTTATTGTTGCATGAAAGTACATAATAACTAACTGTATATTTTAGAATTAACAAGTTCTTTGTTAAAAAAGCTTTTTATGATTTTGTCCGTGATAAACTCGACCAGATTGACAGACAGACCTTAGGAATGTGTGAAAGGAACAGAGTTCCTGTGTCTGGATAGAAGTGTGAGGCCTTGCATTGTTGTGGAGGAGCAAGATGTCCTTTGTCACCTATTTTTTTTTGTTCAGAACCGCAGCTTGGACAATGTTGTGAAGTAGGTTTCTGTGTTCTGTATTCCTTGTGGTATAAAATCCAGTAGTAAAAAATGATCTGTCCCCAGACAGACGGTTATCAGATTTTGTGTTAATTCAACATTTGTTTGGCTATGACCTTGACAGGAGAGATTGTATGCTGCCATAGGCTGTTGCTTGAATTCTGGGATAATATGGAATACCCATAATCCATGTCCTGTTGACAATTTGACTGAACATTTCATCCACTTCTTAGTCACAAAACAAAACGAGGAATAAATTTTGTTGTAGTCGTTTGTGAGAAGTTTGGATACCTACAGAGAGCACAAATATCTGAATATTATGTTTTTGACACAATTTTATACAGGACAGACTTAGACACTCAAGGAAATTTCTTGGAGAGACTGGTTATTGTAATTATTCTGTCCTCATAAATTTTCATTTCAATTGCATTTACCAAGTCTCCAGTGATTACGGATGGTTGGTCTAAGCTTTTATCTGTCATGAACATTTTCATGACTAACCTTTGAACTCTAACATTTTTGCACTTTACCTTCACTCATCATTACTATAAATGTGACAAAGCTGTCAATGATTTTTTTCAGCTACGATTTTTCTTGCATTCATAAACATCATTGATCGTATCTCGCACACATGGTGGACAATTCATTAATCTTGAACATTTTAAAGACGCAGAGTGAAATGCATAGATTAACAACATGATTGAAATGGATCGTACTTATTTGCAAGGGATGCCTGGAGACGACACACACACTTATTAATACACTTGTCTGAACTACAGGAATAAACAACACAATACCCCTTACTTAAAAAACATCCATCTTAATATTCTAAATTCAACTTACTGTACTTTAGTTCATGTATTATAGAAATGTTTTATGGACCAGTTGATTGCTTCATGAAATCTATATGTCCCCTACAGTCCAGACATGCCAGTGGACACGTCGGGTATGGATGAGGTTGATTTGGGAGCCTCTAATGGTAACATTGTCAACCAGCCATCCCCTGAGAACATGAAAGCTGACACCCCTGAACTGGAGAGGAGGAACATACTAGAGAGGGTATGTACACATTTGGGAGCCTCTAATAGTAACATTGTCAACCAGCCGTCTCCTGAGAACATGAAGGCTGACACCCCTGATCTGGAGAGGAGGAACATACTGTAGAGGGTATGTACACATTTGGGAGCCTCTAATGGTAACGTTGTCAACCAACCATCTCCTGAAAATATGAAGTCCGAGCTGAAGAGGATATGCACAGATTGTTTAGGTCAATACAAAGCCTACTATTTGAGTAGTTTTTTAAGTAAATAGTAAAAAATCTGATATTTTAATTACAAAGTAGTTATGGAATCTTAAATTTATGTGGAGTTAGCTAAGTATTATAAAGTTTAGTTTAATTTACAGGTTGTAAGTAAGACCAGTATAATACTGTTCATACTATAAATAAATAGTATTAAAATGAGAATTTTAAATTTTAATGATAAAAAGTACAATACTCTTAATCATAATACTGCTTAAAAACGATTATGTTAAATGTATTACAACATGAATCCTGATTAAAAATGTTCCATACATGCAGATCAATACACAGGGCGCGATTCCCGTGGGATTTTTTAAATTTTACAATGCTTAACATCCCATGCATTCATTGTTCCCGGTTGATTTCCCAAAAATTTTAGAGATATATATTTATGAAGAGCTGTGACTACATTGTTAGAAGTAAACATTTTCTCTGTCAGTAAGTGTTCTGTTCTATACACTTTGTTTTATTCTTCCACACAGGTATTGTTTGTCCTTAAATCATTAGACCTTATATGACTATGGAGTTGTTAACAATAATACTGGTATGATTTAATTTTCTACACTGAAAAAAATTCCAAGCTCTTGCTGAAAAAACGGTTAGAGATAGTGAAGTGCTTTAAATGTTAAAACTATTTCTTCTTCATAAGTTTTTACATTAACCCTAGAATGCCATTGTTCTAGTAATTTGCGTCGTTTCTAACATTTCGTCTGTTACCCATGGGACGACCACAGGTAAAATTAGTAAAATTCAAATGTATGTTTAAACCATGTTTATGGTACACACTTACCATGACACTAACATTAAAATTTTTTAAATATAGTTTTTTGTAGGTTTACTCTTTTCTGATACACTCAAATCAAAGTATTATTGTCTCTGGGTTTCCTCAAATACTTGATACTTGTTATCTGCATCCCTGACCAGGTAGCTGGATCGATGGAATATTGCTTCGAAACAGTAGTAACAAAAGTACTTGGCCATTCTCCGGGTATTAGTTGGGCAAAACCCACAATTTTTTTTTTCTTGTTAGGACAAGAAGCTTAGAAATTGCACCTAGTCCTAAAAGGTCCTTTACGCTGCTTCCAGAGTGACAGGATATTCTGAATGAGTAAGGTTCAGGGTAGGGGCCACCTCTTGTCAAGATCCATAAGGAAGAATTTATAGCATTAATGTCAGTCATGTCCTCTCAGAAGAAGGGGAAGTCTGAACCAGCCCTTCCAGTCAAGACTGGCAGGGGGTGGCACACCATTACGTCTAGGCTATCAAGAACCTTTGACCCATAGAGTCATCTCCCACAGTAGACTAGATCTATCAAACTACCCTTCAACCCCAGATCTTCACATTTGCGGTTAGTGATGTGCCGATCCTGGACATCCATTAGGTTGCCCTAATTTAAGTTTTTGCTGTGCCCAATGTGGATTCAACTGGAAGTTATAAACCAACCAGAAGTCCAATATTTAACAATCAGTGTTCAATATTTCTATAGTTGGTTTGATCGCACATCTTAAACCATGTCTGTAGAGTTTACCCCAAATGTCCAAATTTGATTTTGTACTACAGTATTCTTAATAAAAAAAGGATTAATTAGCAGCCATATTTAAATAAAGTTATTATTTTGTAGATTATAAACATTTTTATTTTCATATGTGTTCATCAAAATAAACCTAAATCCTGCAGTAGATAACAATATTATGGCCACTGTTCAACAATGTAATATTACAATCAGCTGATTAGAGCAGCTAAAATTAAAACAGCTGATTGTTGTTGCTCACAAACAGTGCTGTCACATAATCATAGTGAATGTTGTTTAGTAATGGACTTTTTATAAACACATTATCTCCCTTATTTATCAACCGATTTTCTTAAACTGATTTTCTTAAACTTGGTATTGTTGGATTTTTAATTAAATTGTATAACTAAAATGTAATAATTGTGACTTTTTAATATATGCAGTTTTAAAGATATTTGCACTTAAAAGTTTTTAGGAAGCCATTTTGAAAATAAAGCTACTAAAAAACTAAATTTTGTCTGTAATTAGGCCTTTAGATTAGAAAGTTTATAACGTTTATCACTATATGATTGAGCATCAGAAAAACTTTCTTTAGAAATCTCAGACGCTGTTGTTCTCCTTCTTTATCCATAATTCGTTAGTAATCAATTATCACACACGTATAAAAGAAAAACAAACCATTTCAACCAGTACACCCAAGATAGTTATTTATAGTTTAAACTTATTAACTCAAAAATCTCCACCCAAAAATCCTAACACTTTGTACAACTGTGATGCTATGCCCTGAAAACAAACGGGATTATCAATGCTTTGTCCTTGAGGTGATATGGTCTGTAAATATGCTAGAACCACAACCTCAACAAAGCACACAACTTGGTCATGCACTCGTCTCACTGCCAATTGAAGGTAGTCTGGTAGAGGAGGTGATTTGCCGTCTATTAGTGGAGGAGAAGACTGTCAGATGACGCTTTAATACACAAGGTTTAACGTTCTTTGAGTTACAGCTGTTATACATGGTATGTAATTTTAAACAAAATGCAATAGAGATTCAGAATTTGATAGGATTATTGTTTTTATAAGCATATAAAAGACCAGTTTTTTTTTGTAAATCCCAAAAATTGTAATATTTTTACAACAAATTTTCTTTTAACTAACGTTTAATCATACACTATGTAACACAGGTTTACTATTAAAAATTCACAGATTTGTATTTTCAATAATTGTGGAGATTTGGAAAATATAGGAAGTATCTTATCTTTCTTTTTGGTATAATAATGCAAACTCCAGTTTCGGCACACTGTACAAAAAACCTGATGAAAAATTTTAAGTCTTTGTTACAGCTCTCATTGTTTTCATTTTATATGTTTAACCGACTCCACACTCATAGTCATAAAAAAACTGTGTTATTATTATTATTGTTCTTCTCTTATTGTCTAGGGGGGCACTCAATGCTCTTGTTGTTGTCTAGGGAGACACTCAATGCTCTTGTTGTTGTCTAGGGGGAAATTCATACTTCTGTCATTGTCTAGGGGGACATTCAATGCTTCTGTCATTGTCTAAGGGAACACTCAATGCTACTGGCTGTTCCTTTCAACTTTTCAATGCAAAACTTAAAAACTGACTGTTCATAGTCTCTTTTGTGTGTTTAAACCCCATAAAAGTTAGGTCATCCTTTGGGATCTTGATTAAATTAATTAGTGTGTCCATAATATTATTTTCTCCTTTGACTTCAGAAATGTCCTTCTCCTTTAACACTCTGTCGTAAAATTATGGTAATACATATAGATTATACACATTGCTACTTATACTATTCTGGTATATGAATATTTACTATAATAGAGCCAAAACTTTATCTGTATTAGAGTAATAATATCTGTATTATATTCATGGTTTATAATTTTGTGTTTTGTATTAAAATAACATGATATTTTTTATATTAATAATATTAACCCTTCAACGCGTTTTGCCGTACTAGGTACGTCATGACACTTTTACTTGAGATCGCGTTTTGCCGTACTGAGTACGTCATGGAGTAGTCGGTTATTTTTGTAGCTGTAACAGACGACTATCGAATGTTTTCAATGAAAAATGTATACCAATCGAAAGGAGAAGATTCAAACCTTCGATTAATTGAGTCGATATCTCGAAAAATCGATCTTTAGAAAAAATATCTGAGAAATCAGCTGCATTCAAGACGACGTCATTGCCGTGCAGCCGATCGTTTGTCAGCTTACGTTTGTTGTTGTTTACAGTCATTGTTAGTGTGATGGTTATGTTCAACTGACATATTTTTGTGTGTTTTTACGTTCCTTTGTTTAGTTATTATTATTAGTTTTACAAGCTAACTATATTGTTTTGAAGAAGGAAATCCCGTTTTGACAGGAACAATTTGTTGTGTTTTATAAACATGAGTTGGGGATGGTTTGTAGGTTAGCTAGCTTTTAGGGAAATTAACCTAAAGTAGGTTAATTTTGTTTAATTTGGCTAATTTTAAACACTAACAACATAGAAGTATAATAAACTTGGGTAATTTGCTTATATTATTTATAAAACACAAAATCTCTAAAAAACCGCCAGAAAAATCAACGCAGGAGGGAGTATGACCATGAAAAAAAAAATAACGCGTTGAAGGGTTAACTTGATGAGTAAAGTGCATTAATTACAATAGTTAAAATATAATAAATTGTCATGCCTTTATTTAATTATAGGCTGGAAGAAAAACTAAAACCACTTCTAATCTAACAGTTTAATACATGTGAATATATATGGTTGCAGATGAAGGACAACGTGATATCATTCCTCAGTTTTGACAGTGAAAGTGAGGAGGATGCAGAGAACAAAGACAAAGATGAAACCGACAGGGTTAATGAGTCGACAGCACTGCCTGAAATCGTCACAGACAACCAAAACATGTTAGTAAATTGTGTGTATATATAAGGAGAGTTTTTCAGAAAGAAAATTATGTTTTGATATTAAAAAAAGCTATAAGGGGAAAAAGTCTTTATATCTGTTTTAAAGCACACCCCTTTCATTGCCAATGATCAGTTTTACTAGACATCTGAGAATAAGAATTGTTTAAATGCATTCAGCTTTTGTTTTATATTTGTTATAAAGGAATAAGCCATGAACATTTGTCACATAACAGAATAAGTTCTACGATTAAATTCATGGCAAAACTACAATTACTTTTGTCATACACTCACCAATAAATAAGTAATCTGTTTTAAGACTCAATTTTGTTGTGAGTTTGTTTATGTTCTTCATTTTATTATTATAGATAAATAATAATATTATTGATGTGTAAAAATAAAATGAGAAATGTTGTTCATGAAGATAATGTTGATGAAATTGAAGTTGTAAATAAGGTTTTTATTATGACAATTAATTATGAAGATGAAAGTGGCTTTAAGTCATTGTTTGATGTAATTTAAATTACATTTCAGTTATTTCCATGTCTTTCCTGTATGGTTTCAAGTATTTTTTTTAATTGAGTTTTTAAAAAACAGCAGAAAAAGTCATTCATTTGTTTTATATATATATATATATATATATATATATATATATATATATATATATATATATATGTATGTATTAAAAATGATGATATACTGAGATATAACAAAAACATGATAAGAATAGTTATCAGCATATAGATGTTTGTAAAAATTTTATTTGTTTGCAATTAGAAATCATATTTATTAACCTAATCACTTGTGATTATTTACTTAAAATAAAAATTAGTGGTAGTGTGGTAAACCTTAAAGTATTCTTCAAAGCATAAACCTGCCTCATTTAATAGTGTGATTAAGTTCTTTTATGTACTAACAAATTACAGTTTCAGTCATAATTTTTCAGATTCTCTGGAGGTGACACTCCAGAACCAACAGAAATAGAAGATCCAAGTGAAGATGCTATGGCTGGGCTTTCCGGAAATGCCAAGATTTGGATAGGAAAAGATTACACAAATTTTATTGTCAAAGATTTTACAAATCTGGATAGGCCTTACCAAGGTGAGAACAAATAATGCAATGTAATAATAATGACTAAATACTAAACTTTCTGTGATTTGGTTCAGTAGTCTTTTAATTTTAATAGGCACTTTCTTTGTAAGATGATACAATCAATACTAATAATACAAAATAAATCTACAGTATGGTACATATTTTTAACACTCAATATTTTTTAGACACATATAAATTTGAATGTACACCATTCATACACGTAAATGTGAAGTGAAATTGTATTTCTTAATTTAAAAGCTTTATTGTGTCACTACTACAAATAGTGCATTACATGATTGTATATTTGTTGTAACAAATTAAACCACCATAATGCAAAGTTATTTAATTCCTTCTGTATTTGCAGACTTGGTTGATAGAAATACAACACCACGTATGCCTTGGCATGACATTGGCGTAGTGGTACATGGAGCAGCTGCACGAGATGTGGCAAGACACTTCATCATGCGCTGGAATGCTACCAAAGTATTACATTTTATTTATTTTGCTTAACATGTTACATTACAGACTTGATAACTTGATATTTAGTTGCTACGACTAACTGACTCTTGAATTAATCATTGTAGCACAAAAACCAAAACAATTCAAAGTACAATATTTGGTACTTCATCTATACTCACAAATCGCTCCAAATCATAATCTTGTCTTATCGTTGATGCTACCATGAAGAACGGTTACATTAAAGATAGGTTGTGCTTTATATCGACACCACGTTTACAATTTACGTCCACTAACACTTTTCTCAATTAGGCTATATTGTACATAAAATGGGAATTTGTTTGAAATGTGATGAGTTTTTTGTAATTTTCAGTTGGAGAAGAACAAATTGAATCCTCTGTACCCATACTTGGTACCGAAGTCATACCGAGATATAGAGTTGGCTCCCATAATGGAGTTGCCCAGTGTTAAGCCTTACAGAGTGAAAGCACAGGTTTGTATAGCAACTAAGACAAAATAGTGCTGCCATTAAAATGTGACTTCAGCGTGACTGAGAAATGTTTTTAACACTCTCAGCCTCACATGAAGATTCATGATAATGGTATTTAAATGTACAGTATAGTAACATAGACATCTAGGGTTGAAAATGTTAAATACTGTGATGAGAACTATTTTCAGTATACAATTTGGTCATGTTTATTAATGTGATGTTTAAATACAGAATACTTGCATAGTAGATTATATTTAAGTTAATGAGTGTATGAACTCAAACGATTGTTCAGTAAACCAGTAAACATCCAGTTATACCAAATGTGATGAAAAGTGATGTTTGAATGCAGATTGTGCGCTCAGTGAGTCATTGGTCAGCTGGCTTCATGGATCTAGACACGTGGGAAGGCAGCATTCACGAGGCTTATGTGGACGTCATCAGTAAGGCCAAACGTTATGTTTACATTGAGAACCAGTTCTTCATTACACTGGCATCTCTCCAAGTCCGGAATCAAGTTGGTGACACTTTGTTTAAGCGTATTCTTCGAGCATACAGGTATCTAATCTATGTTAACTTCTTTATTACGTTAACCCTTTGACTGGTGGGTTTTTTTCTTAGTAAAGGGCCCTAAAAATAAGTTTTTTTTATTTTCTATTTTGTTTTTTAGATGATTTTGGTTTATTGCAGTAGATGTGTTATGAATAAACAAGCAAATTTAACGGTTTTTAAGTTTTTTTAACTAATCTAACTATACACAAAAGTTATTATATTTACAAAATATGAGAATAAGATAAAATATTCAGTATTTTCTCATAAACATACTAAGGTACAGGTTAGGTACAAAATAGTAACAGTACACAACCCTCCTTAGAAATCTTTGATGATATGAAAGGCGCGAAAACAGTCAATCACACAAAGCGGAACGTTGCAATCCTGGCACATTGTATCCCGGCACCGCTGCTCGCCGATGCTGGTCTATCTGCACACATGGCATGCTCTCTTCGGCTTGTCCTTCTTATCTGTAGCAGGGATGGTGGCAGGAAAATGCCGACCAGTAAGTCTCAAGGGAGCAACTTAGCCAAAAATTAGTCTGTAAGTCTTTCTTGCACCATTTTACATAAATTAGTTATTACACAAACAACCATGTTTCTTTACTCACGGTAAAACACAACAAAACGTTTACAATCAGGGCAACCGGTACCATAAAAGTGAGGTTACAACCTGTATTCACTACACAAACAGAAATAGAATCAGCTGATTATTTGCAACAACTGATTGAATACCGTTAATTGGGTCTGAAATAAATAAATAATAGAACAACTGCAATCTAGTGGGAACGACGAAAACTACTTGAAACAGTTTCTAATTTATTCTGCTAGATCACATTTGTATTCAAGCAAGAGATTATTCAATGCGAAACAATCATTATTGTGAAAACTGTTTAGCGCCATAGCACTTCCCACACAGCCATCGGAATTAATGCGGATGCCATGAAGGGTACTCCCGAATTTGTTGCAGGATTACTAATCAAAGGGTTAACCATCTTGCCTGTGAATGGCATTTAATATTTTCTAATTTGGTATGATTATGCATTATAAGTATAGGGTTTTCAGTACTAACATTTTTTTTTTTCATAAAAACTATTATTTTAGAAAAGACGATGATCATATTTAAAGTAAGAACCGATTGCGCATTGTGCTCACATATCCTGTCACATGACATCTGTTGGAGATCAGCTACTCTTGGCCAGTCCCCCACGTCACCACCATTACGTTTCACGTCTATGTCATTATTGGTTGCGTGGTTATACTGCTTTGTTTGTCGCCATGTCAATCATTAATCCTGCCGATTAATAAGTGCTCCCAGTAATTCGGTTTTTAAATGCAAAAAAGTTCATCCTGCTGAAATTCAATTGCAGCGCAATGAAGTTTAAAATGAGAGTGCAATGAACGATGAAAGGTGCGAAAATGGTATAAGCTTTTTATTGAAGGAAGGACAAAAGTTCATGATGAAGAACAACCTGGACGGCCTACTGTCATGAATGAAGACGACACAAAAAGTTGATTAGGAAACAGGTATTATTGGCAAACCTCATCAGAAATTCCACAAGGTCTGTAGTTTATAATATTGTTGCTGATAATCTTCATTACAAAAAATTTAATGTATGTGAGATGGGTGCCAAAAATTTTAGCAGAACATAAAGCAAAGTGTATGGCACATTCTTTGCCCTTTTTGGAGCACTATCTCAAGGATACTGATGATTCTTAAGTAAAATTGTGACTGGTGATGAGACGTGGGTTGGGCCTCACTCCGGAGATTAAACGTCAATCCAGTGAGTGGCATTACCCAAATTCTCCAACAAAGCTTCGGAAATTCAATCAAGAACCTTTAACAAGGAAAATCATGGCCACAGTTTTGTGGGGTCAAAAAATCATACTTTTGATTGACTCTCTGCTGCAAGGAATGACAATAAATTCAGAGAGATAATGTGAAACCATTTTGAAGCTTAGGCGTGCTATCCAAAACCGCCGGCAAGGTATGCTGTTCGGCGGCTTCATTCTGTTTCAAACAATGCTCGGCCTCATGTCAAGTTGCTGGACAAGTTTCGTTGAGAATTACTGGATCATCCATCATACAGCCCTGACAGCACCATCAGACTATCATTTTTTTCCAAAACTCAAGGAATTTCTTGGTAGAAGACCTTGTTGGTAGAAGACATGTTGAAAGAAATAGTTACTAACTGTTTAACTAATAGTTAAACGGCTAGGCGCAGAGCTCTTTGATGATGAAAAATGTTTGAATGTTCATGGTGGCTGTGTAGAGATTTGAATAAATGTTCATAATTTAGTTTGTGATACAATTTAAGTTCAACAAAAAGCTTTCCTTCAACCATTATAAAACCGTTCTTACTTATCCTCGTATTAAATATTTTTACATAATAAAAATATATATCTTGTATTTTATTACAAAAGATTGTTTTATTAGAAATATACTTCTTTACCTTTAATAAAAATCTAATTTAATTTTCATAGAACTAATGAAGATATCAATATTTTTCTGGACATCAGCAAAATTTCCATTTTCATCCTTGTTTTTTAAGGTTACCTGACAATTAATTAAATTACATGGAAAACATTTTGGGCAACCCAAAAATAACAATGTCTGGTCTTCAAAGGGTTACAATCAGACTAGTGGAACTCAATATTTACGAGGGTTGTCCATAAAGTAACCGCCGTTTGGGTGTGGCACGATAAGTAGTGGGGTTAGCGCCGCCATTCTCACATCGGTGTGCGCAGCCGTTCAGTACGCTTCTAGCTGTGCAAGGGAGAGCATCGTGCGATCGCGCGTGCTCTTGTTACAACGTAAAAACATGAGCGCCATGATAGAAAATCCCACCAAGTGTGAAGTACGTGGTGTAATAAGATTTCTGTGGTCGAAAATTTACACAGCAGCTGAAATTCATCGTGAATTGAGTGCGGTGTATGGCCCAAACACTATGAGGGAAGGTGTAGTCCATCAATGGGTTCGTTTTTTTAAAAAATGGAAGAACGAACGTTCACGATGAAGACCGGAGTGGTAGGCCATCTCTCGTCAGTGATGACTGGGTAAACAAAGTGGATGAGAAAATTCGCAAGAACCGTCGCTTCACAATCTCGTAACTTTCGGATCATTACTGTGAAACCTTAAAATGGCTACGACGAGCGATTCAAAACAAGCGTCATGGTCTTCTGACATCTGGTGTTGTGTTTGTCCATGACAACGCCCGCTTTCATACAGCTCAAAGAACAACAGAACTTTTGGAAAAGTTCAAATGAGACGTTTTTGACCCACTCCCCCTACAGCCCGGACCTGGTTCCCAGTGATTTCTATCTTTTCCCGTACATGAAGCGGTGGCTTGCATATCAGAGGTTTGCAAGTGATGAAGAGCTTCAAAACGCTGTGACAGGTTAGCTACGTTCTCAGGCGGCAGATTTTTTCAAAGACGGAATTTAAAAAACTGTTAAAAGATATGATAAGTGCTTGAATTTGTATGGTGAATATGTAGAAAAGTAGAGAAAAGCTGTAGTTTTAACATTTATATAATAAACTTTTTGTATCTCAACTGGTTTATTTTTTATTTCAAAACGGAGGTTACTTTGTGGGCGACCCTCGTAGTTGTCTAAAGCTCATTTATTATATAGGATAGGCAATTGTTTTACCACTTTTAAAACCTTACAGAAATTACAATATTATATGTAATTTGTTTGTCTATGAAGATCAAATACACCATTCCGAGTATTTGTGATAATGCCACTACTGCCAGGATTTGAGGGAGAGGTGGGCAGTCCCTCAGGCTCTGCTCTCCATGCCATAACACACTGGAACTATGCATCAATCTCTCGGTGAGTTGTTACTCAGTGTTAGTTATAAACTACTTCCTGGATTATAAAATACTTTGTTATACTTATAGTACCATTTGGTGCAAACTAAACAATAAATGTTTGAGTTTAGAGTTGCTTGAAGTCATTTACCTACTGAAGTTACATACATAAACTTATATATTTTGTAATAACGTACTTGGTTTCAGTGAGAATTGAGTGAGATCTTTATTTCTTATATTACAAATGGTACTAATATTCTTTGAATATCATAATTTGTTTCTTTCTTGTAAGACAGTAAAACAGAATACGTAATTTTTATTACGGAAATCTAATTGATTTACTTTCAATATTTAAAGTTTCCCTAGAAAAGAATGGGTATATGGGATACAAATATTAACCCTTATAGCAATAATATATTATTATATGACTTTTCTCCAGAAAAAGCCAGCATCTTATTCTGAGAACACTTGATAGGTATGCAATATTATTGCTATGTAACGTTATCTGACAATAAACTTCTGATTTCTGATTCTGATTGGAATAAATAAGCTCTCATTGCCAGATATCACACTTCTTTTCAAGTAATATCTGGTTACTATTTCATTGGTATTAATGTGTCTCATCTTCAGATTTTTAAACATAATTATTTTGTGTTCACGCACTTTGTTATTTAAGTTAAAAATTGAAATGTTAACATTTGAACAGGAAAATAGAAATAAAAACATTTAATTCATAAATTGAAATAACATGAAAATGTAATTATTTCTCTTTGTTGTGGTAATTTTACTATTTCATTATTACTCACATTTAATTGTAAAGAGAGAATAACTATTCTAATGTGTGTAAAATAAAATGGTGATTTCAAACAGTTCAATTAAAACAACAGCAAATTATCCCAGAAAGTCTAGTTTTTAATATGAGATTTGCATGATATGGAAATATATCTGGAAGCAACCAATGGCAGGGAGTTGTTCTGTGATAATTTGTAACAAATCAGTTTATGCTTTGTGGAGTTTTGGTCACTTTGAGTTGCATCTTTTTTTTCATATAGGAATAAGTTATGTCTTTCCTTGTGATAATATCATCCATAGAATATTGCATCACATAAATTTATTTGTTTTACGTTTCTAGTTTTGTATTGCAGCATTGTGATTAGACTTGACTTGATTTTGTAATATTATTTGGTTTAACCTAGTATTGGCAGACTAAAACCAAAATTCAAAATTTACATTTTCCATGAATATGGGTGTCCATAAATTACTCTACCAAACTTCACCATTTGATTTTCAAGTCAAAATGAGTAAGAAATATCATATAAAGTATATATATTTTTGTTTAAGTAAATTATTAAAAGTATGAAACTACAGTATGTACTAAACGCTTTCATTAACTAACATATAAAACAATATGCTTCTCATGCTCAGTCTGTGTCTTTAGAGGTAGGGAATCGCTTATGGTTCGCTTAAGAGAAGCCGGAGTCCCTGATCCCTCTGAATATATCACATTCCACGGGCTGAGAACTCACTCAGACTTACATGGAGACTTGGTAAGTGATTTCAATAATAACTTTTAGTTAATTTTATGTCTGCATTTATTTAGTTGCTGTTAGTATTTTTGGTATAGTGATATTACAGTGATATTTGTAAGACAACCATTGAAAAATTATATTATCAGTTTTCAACTGTATAGAATAAATGATCTACTACTAAAATTCGTTAATATATTTCATTTATGTTTTGAAGTTGGGCCCCAGAAGCTAGAATCTGAGAATTTGATGATGTTACATCATGTATGTACAATGTGCATGTGAGATGATCTATGCCTATTCCAAGTTACTGATTGCTGATGATCTGACAGTCATTTATGGCTCAGCTAACATCAATGACCGCATCCTGCTGGGCAGTCGAGATTGAGATCGTTTTTTTTACATCATGTATGTACGATGTGTAGGTGACTGAGCTGATCTATGTCCATTCCAAGCTACTGATTGCTGATGATCTGACAGTCATCTGCGGCTCAGCTAACATCAATGACCGCAGCCTGCTGGGCAGTCGAGACTCTGAGATTGCTGTTGTCATTCAGGTTAGCACTTAAAGCTTAGACTACCATAGTTGTCATAAAGATCTTATAGTCAAAGTAGATTCTTTAGAATAAGAAGGCTGAGATATATGAGTTGGAAAGTCACAGAGTAAAGAATTAAATAGCATGAAAATGTGTCATATAGTTGCAATGACATCTTAAGAACTGTCCCATCAGGTCGGGTGGCCAACTCTGCTTTCTAACTACCTCTATTCCTCCTTCACACTTTAATTGTATTTTAGTACAAAGCATTGAGATTTTCAGTGAAAAGTAAAATATTTTGCTGGTGTACCACTGGTAGAAGTACAATTAAACTCATTCCAGTTGTTATTATTGAAACTGCCTATTAAACACTGTACTACTCACATTGCTGGCAGGATGAGGAGTTCGAGGAGGTGACAATGGGTGACCAGGTGGTGAGAGTGGGGTACTACTGTGGAGAGTTGCGAAGGAGATTGTTCAGAGAACATCTGGGGTTGATGGATCAAGAATCTGGGCCCGAAACTGTGGACCTGTCAGATCCTGTGTCCGCAGACTTCTACCACAATGTGTGGCGTGCCACCGCTCAGTCAAATACTGACATCTTCGAGAAGGTAAAATGTCTCCTAGTCTGTCATACGTAAAAATCATACAAATCCAATAACAAAAACTTTATTAATCATTGAATTTTGTTTGTATCTTTTATGCTATAATGGTTTGTGAAGCATAAAGGTTGTATATTTTATTAACGGGTAATCAAAAGTGTACCGCATTGAGTTAAATCTTTGTTGAGGTAATATAGTTTGTGCTGCATCTGATGACTCTGTACTGTTATGGTTCATTTCACCTCGGACCATTTCCAGTCAAAAATGGCGGCGCTTAATGTACTTCACAATGTGTACCTAAAACAACCCGCCATTTCTGATTGGATAATCCTTTTGAGATGCGGTTTGCGGAATTCAACTCTACTAAGTGAGCTCTTTCAAATGAGGTATCACTCGACCCATGCTTCAATTTAAGATTTCCATGTTTTCCTCTGTGGGCCGTCCCCCCATGGTTGGCATGTCATGGTAATAGCAAGGGAAAATAGTTTACATAGCCATACGACACTGTGCAAAGTTCATAGATGTTATCTCCTATGGTTTTTAAAATATTAAGCCGTACCCATACTTTTCAAACACCCTGTATATTAGCACTTGTTGTATCATGTTTGTTGGTCATCCTTTTGCGGCCATGTTCTGTCTTCCCGAGCAGTGTTACAATTAGACTGTTTAACTATTGGCTAATTGGTATAGGTTTAACTTAAATTTACAAAACTATCCGACATCAATACTTTTATCGACAATATTACTTTTTTAATTCAATTAACTGATCTATCATACTTTCATCAAAATGCTGTGATCGCTTTAAACAGTCCTGACCACCTTTTATTATTAGTGTTTTTTCTGAATAACAGAGAAACATCTCCTTGGTATATACCGCTGAGCTCTATGGTCTGAGACCAATCTTCTTATTCAGAAGTATTAGTACAAAGATTAATATAAGAAGTTGCCCTTAATTCTCTTAAGAATGAAATGTTCCAGAATGGAGAATCCGAATAGAACTCTCTCTAATACTTGGTATTTTTTGGACATCAGCTTTTTGTTTTATTGTTGACCAATTTTCTGTTTCATAAACAAGACGTACCAACTATAAAATATTTATTGACCTGGTAATAAAATTACAAATTTGTTGATTTTGTTTGTTGTCTTTTCCAATATATCGTTTATTCCTTCATACAGCATTGAATAAAAAATAAATAAATAAATTTACAGATAAATGTTAGCTACAATGTCAGCATAGCTGGGGAATAGGCATGGGTTGTGATAATTTATCAAAGTAAACAGAATAAAGATGTTTAGTAAACTATGTCTTCTGCTCTTTTGATTGCAGTAATATAATTGTGGAGTGAATTTTTCATTAAATTAATTAATTTGTTTGTTAATAGTGTAAATACTAATATTTACAGCATGGGTTGAATTTTAGGACTGAAAGCCAAGGATTGTTACTCTAGTTGATGGGAAAATCAGCAGGTTTTACCTTGAAAACTATTTTCTAGTGTTCACCATTTTACTGGTTGAGAAATATTGCAATGCAATTGAAAATTTCTAATTATGTTAAAAATATGTGTACTTTTATGTGTTTTTTCAATCAGTGGACCCTAGAAGATAGTTGTCAAGATGTCTGCTGATTGTTCTATCAACTAGGAACAATATTTACAGTATGTTTTTCTAAATTAAAGTATTCCAAAACAAAACTGCTAAATCTCTTATGAGTTGAAGATAGTAACAAGTCAAAGGTGAGAAATTGTATAATTGTATCTCAGCTATTAAGTATTGTAAAGCAAAAGTAAAAACAGTTTTATAATTGTAAGGTTATTTAAAACCAATTTTGGTCATATTGTTGTTTTTATTTACCATGAAGTTTCAATGTGGTGTTTAACTTATTTGTTCAAAATTTATTATTGATGAACATAATAACAGGATCTTCAACATTTGCTGTGGTAAATGTCTGAAATCCTGTTATTCTGTCATGGCGGTTATATTGTATAGTTTTGAGTACTATTATGAGTGTACATAGTAATTACAATTATTCTTTACTGATTCCAATTAAATGTTGCACAGTTAATGTATTTAAAATGGCTTATGTGTTTGTAAGCTATCTCCAGTATATGAAAATTGTCAGTATAGCAGTGGTATTAATATTATTTACAGAAATACTATTAATTTTTTTATACTATTTTAAATATTTAGTATAAATTATGGTTTGTTTCGCTCATGCATAATTTTAAAGGCTATTACTCCATATAGTACAAACAATTGTTTCAAAACTTCTGTTCTTGTAACTATTAATTAACTTATGAGATTTCAAAATTGTGGTCTTTCAAATTTTTGAAAGCAATAAAATTGTTATTATACTCACTAGCCATTACCTTCATAGCATAACCTTCTAGACTAAGAGTATTTTCAGTTTGATACTTTATGATGAACCACATGTTGTTGTGTATCTTTCTTTCAAAAGCGGAAGGGTTAGTTTTAGAATAAAAAATACTCTGTCAATAGTGGACCAAAACCTGCCCTTGGACAGGAATAGTTATGTTTAACTTATATTAAATACTTTTTTATGGAAAAAACAATACTGTAGTAAATGAAAATAGATTACCAGGATCTCCCCTTTATAGTTGTACAAGTGGTAAATTGATGAAGAAGGGTTCATTGAACATAACCAAATGAAACCACAATAATTTGTATAAGCTATATATTTGAATTCTTTACAAAACAATCTTATTTTCTTCAAAATACTCTGCATTCAACTTGATAAATTTGATTATACACACTATATTTTTTGATTTGGAGATATCATTATTAAAATCTTTTTATTCACATTTAGTAATGGTCAACAGCTCCTACCTTTTTTCTTTTTTCTTGATGTCTTCAATGTTACATTATACCAGCTTTTTCTTATTTGGATACAATACTTCATTTATAAACAAACATTATTGAATTTTAATAATTATTGTATCGTTTGTTTATAAATCAAGTCTTCAATGTTGTCAAATCCGAGTACTTTCATACATGGAAATAGAAAAAGATCATACATAGCTAGGTCAGATGAGTGAAGTATAGTGATACTTAGCCAGAAAATAGCTAATAAAATTGCTGTGTATTCAGGTGTATTGTCAAGGTGGAAAAACCAGTTCCCTGTCTGCCACAGATCAGGTATATTTTTATGAACACTGTTCCATTATTATCCATTTATTTCTACGATTTTTCAATGGTCTGTTGACAGTTGTTGGATTTTCTGAACATTTTAGTTTGTTTGTGTATTTAATGGTCGTTGAGAGTAAGGTTTGTCATAAAAAAATGGAGTACTTTTCTCATGGAGTCATCTTTGCGAGTTTTTTTTAAAAATTAGAACTGTTTCATTAGCATTTTCACCAACCAGGTAACATTTCACAGCTCCATGTTTTTCAGTGAAACTTTTCATCATGAAAAACAATGGAAGAGTGAAACAGCACTAGCATAAACAATTACTACAGACAAAATGAACAAGCCAGGTTTAAATAAATGGGCAGCACCTACTCTGTCAATAAAGTTGGTCATACAGAGAGAATTACATACCATGTGTGCCCCTGAAGTTCTGTTCTGGTTTCTTCTGGATATCTCCTTGTATACATAAATTTATTTTCAACTGGACTACACATGTAAATTAAATTAGCACTTGAGGTTTAAATCAACTCTTACTACATACTTATGGTTTGTAGGGGTGATTGTGAGAAAACTTTCAGCGTGAGAAAATACAAGCGGTCAAACTCTTTCTAATGATTATTGATAAATTTTCTACACTCACTTTAAACACAAATTAAATTTTAAAATTAAAAGTTTATTTACAAAAAAACCATTAATCCTATTAACATTGCAATTTTAATGGAACTTGAACTAATGACATCACATAATTAGGCATCTGACTTCTATTTCTCTTTAAAAACTTCACGTTTAAATTTAGGGCTGAATTGCAAGAAAGGAAAAATACTATGAATTCATTTTTTATCCAGTCCAGAAAGGTATAATTTATTCTTGTATACTTCTATAATTGTAATGGGACTCTTTGTTAGAATCGTCTGAATGCTTATCAGCCAAGTAAGTGAATTTTCAAAGCTAAGCACTTTTTTTGTAATCAGTTTTGGTTATATACTGAATGTATAAGTTATCAATCTAGATTTGTTGCCATTATGTCAAGTAATACTAAGAAACTGTGTGATGCTCAGGTTTTCAACTGTATCCCAACCGACCAAGTGACAGACTTCCAGTCGCTGAGGACATACCAGGAGAGAATAAATCTTCACTGTTCAGACCCTGGATCTGCAGCTAAACTCCTACAGGATATCAAAGTACTTATGTTTTTCAAATTATTCTTTTTCGTTGTAACAATTTTTAAGTGTAAACAAAATAAGACAAATATTTGTTATTATTTTCAGGGTCATTTGGTGATGTTACCCCTGAACTTCTTACGCAACGAAATTCTCACACCAAATCCCAGTTCGGTCAACGGAATGATGCCAACAACACTTTGGACCTAGAGATACTGAGCATCTCGTTTCACATAATTTTAAGCATTTTAGCCTCTAGCTGTGGACAAAACCCATTATTTTAATAGCGGATTACTTTAAGTAGTAGGGACTTGGCTTTCTTGTGAAGACTGTATCAGTCCATTTGTAATACTTCGGAGTTCTGGTACAACGTACCCACTCACTATTGAATGAATGAACGGTAAACTTGAAGTCAATGGGACTGTCTTTCCTGGAAAACCAATTTTCTACATTCGACTCTGGCCACTCAAGCCTTAGTATTATCAGTATTATTTTACTTTGTTAAACATAGTGAAATTGAAAAACCCACCATACTGTCTACTTATCTGTATGTGTTTGTTTACTGCTTAATTGTATGTGTTTTTTGTTTGAAACTACATTCTCTCTAATCTTCCAAGGATTATTTATGACAAGGATTCCCTCAACCTGTGGACCAACCACTTTAAGATTGTGAATGATTGCTTGTTAGAAAAACTTTTGATACAAACTTTTTAATAATTTACTCTTAGGTGTAAACTGTGTGTTTAACTTACTGTCCAATATAATGTCTACATATTGTGTATACGAATTGGGCGGTACAAGACAATGTCTCTTGTTAGTTGTACTACTTTATAATGTAAAACTGAAGTTGTAACAAAACTCACCAAACTTGTGAGAACATTCTTAGAAAGTTCTTAGTAAATACAAGGTCTATAAAAAAATTAACAGGACTATAATAATTAAAACATTTTTAATTAAAACAAATATTTTAAAACTTTGTGTCTAGACATTAAAACTTTAGAAACATTTCAAGAAAATAATTGTATAAATGTAATAATTAAATTTGTTTATAAATGCATGAAATAAGCAATTTAAGTACTAGCAAAATTTCTGAGCAAACATAATTCTTAGAATGACTAGGCATAGCGGTGTAGGTCTATTTATATTGTATATTATGTAGGTAAGGTATTTAAGTATGATTTACTGTAAATTAGACTGTTTTTATTTTTGTGTAAAAAATTCATGTTAAACTAAGATTATAATTTTTTCTCAGCCAACAATAGATGAAGATAGTTCACATGAATGAGGTTAACAATGCTAAAATAGTTATATAGTAGTAGCCAATACTAATAATGTGTTTTGTAACAGTTCTTGAACAAATTTCTATGGTTACTCAACTTATGGTGTACACAGGTTGAACACAATGTTTCTAAACTAACTTTTTACGTAAATATCTGTTACTTTCATATTTTCTTAGATTTTAACAATTTATGAATGAATGAAATATTGCAGCTTTGTTTTCTATTTGAGATTATTTTATTGTTTGTTATTTGTATTTATTTGTTTAATATACATACAATGCTTGTAAATTCCCTCAAGTATTGTAATATTTAATATTGAACATTTTAATGTTGGTAGCTAATTATTTTATAAATAGTTGAATTTTAAAAGTTTTATTGATACTGTTATTGTATATTGTTGTTGTATTTGTATTGTATTGTTTGTGTAATCTCTCCATTTTAATTAATTTAAATTACATAATGGTGTAAATCAATACTAGATAAGCCGGCCCTGTTAAGGTAGCTTCAGCTTCCAGCAAAAATAATGTTTCATAAACCTTTTACTGGGAAATAGCTCATAAAACATTAAGAATTCATATATATTTTTAAGGGTTCGTAATAATTTTCAGAACCTCAGATTCTGACATCGCGTGATTGTTGTGTTTACAACATAATGAAATGTTGATTCATCTCTGAAAACAACACGATCAAGAAGGTCTTCAATTTCTAGCTGCAACACATCATTTACAAAGTTTTAGAAAACAGGATGGCCATTAAGTTTTTAACAGTTGTATGCAGTAAGATGCTATATAAAAGAATGTTCCTAAAATGTCAAGCAGTATTTTCATACCATCATCAGTTGCATTGTAGATCCACAGCTGGCCTTCCTACTAAAATTTAGTAGAAAAGACTTCACACATTCAACATTTTCCCTGGACACTCTTGGTCTTTTCCCGCATTTTTAACTCTACACATTTATTCTGTTGTTTCAAACTTTCTATTCCATCAATTGATGATGGTGTTGGCATGTTTTGTTTATATTTATATCACAACTAATATTTGAGAATCACTCATACACATAGCATAGCAACAGGCTTACAACTAGCAAATTACAAAGCATAAAATCATTGTGTAGAGGAATCCTCAAGAAAAGCAATTTATTAATGTATTTTGTGTGCTTGGCGGCAATTAATAATGCATTTCTTGATCTGTAATTTTTATATTCAAACAACTTTGCACTCATTATCTCAGTGATACTAAATAATCACACTGCTTCACCCTTGTGTATATACTCGGTATAATTATTGCAATGCTTATTTTACTTTACAACATTGTACTCATTCTTAATAAAATGAGGAGAAAGAATATAAGGATAACAGCAGGATTCAAATATTATATTAAGTTTTTTGTATTTATTTATATTATTCATATGAAGTAAAATTAAAACTAGAAATAATTTACTGTACTATTGTTTATGAGATATTATAAAATAATTGTGGTGTTGTGTTATTAGCATATTATTATTGTATGAAATTTCTTTTGTTCTTATATTGTGTGATTAATTTCTAGTTACCATACCTTTGTAAAAGTAACTGCAAAATATTTACTATTCTAACTGACTAAAGTTTACTGTAATGAAGTCGTTTTTAAAAGTCTTATCTAAACATGTACAAAATCAAAATAACTATCTAAAATTATTGTTGTTTTTGTTTAGTTTATTGTTATTTCAGGCACTATTTACTATCATTTTTGTTTTTAATACATAATTAATTAAAGACATGATTAAAATTGTGTCTTTTTTCTAGATTTGAATGGTTTTTAGTGAAATTCCATGATTAATTTACACTTTATGTGATTATATGGTACAATTTTATTAGTTAGAATGATGGAAGGAAAAGAAAAAATTGTTCATTATTGGCTAAATAATTTTTTTTAGTCGAAAGTTCAGTATTAAATTGTTGCGTGGTATAGTAATAGCCTTTTCTACTTTGTATGAAGTAATAGCAGGATTATTATTCTTGCTATTTGCTTCTTAATTTTAACTTAACTTTTATTGTAAGTCAGCACCATAACTACAAATCTTGGATTGTTTTAGAATGTCTGCCTATCAATAGTTCTAGTTACACATTTTTTTAGAGTAGGAATATATTTTGTATTTTAAGGTGCCTTGATGTGTTACTTACCTTGATCGTTACAGGATTGTTAAAAAATAACCTAAAAATATTGTTTTACATTTTTTTATCTGGGGTTTTTAGCTATGTTAAATATACTCTTTACAATAACATTTTATCAATTCTTTTTAATTTTAACATATGTTTGCATAAACATTTCCTATTCTAATTTGTATTATTACTAAATTCTTGAAACAAAAGTTTTGCAGCATATAAAATAATTTTCCTATAAAGTTTGGCACTGTTGCAATTGTTTACAATTAGGCATGCTTGGCTTTGTTCTGACCCATTTCCTCCTGTTCAGCTTACTTATTCAAGGTGAGGAAGGATAAAATTAAAATTGAGCACCTTTACTATAATTATTTAACAAATGACTGAACAATTAAACAATTATAAAGCCTGTGACCAATTAACTTAGTAGTTCCTTATAGTTTATCAAAATAACTCAAAAATATCTTGGGCCTTATATGTTACTTTTGGTACATATACAAGTAAAATAAAAAATGGAAACAAAACTGCCTCTGGTCATTTTATATTTTAGGGCCAATTTTTCTTTATAAATTAATTCAATTAAAATGTCTTCTTTCCCATCAATAAGTATAATACTTTCATTGCATGCTGCAATGTTTCAATATAACCATACAATACAAATAAATATATTGCCACAGTAGCTAATCGTGATTGCTGTCTGCAAACACAACTGAACTCTAGTAAACATTGATAGTACTAACACGTCACAGAACAAAACCAGGAGGTGCTGAAGTCTAGTGGGAAATGCTAAAACTATTGAATGATGTTTGCTAGTTGCAGGACAACTTCTTACATAATATTATAACGAATAATGGAATGAAGTGTGTACAAATAAATATTATTTCATTGACACAATTTTGTAATGTTGATAAAAAGCATCATGTCAGGAACCAGCAATGGATTAAAGCGACAGAGTTCATGTTTTCCTATGGGCTATATACTGTCTACATATACCATTATAATATTAGAAAGTGACATTTTATAACAATTTTGTTTGAATATAAACACATAATTAAAATTATATAATTTTAACAATTTCATGACGAATTGAATTAGAGCTTCAAGAAATTAAGTGGGTTTTTTTTATGTGTAAAAATTGTAATTTCTTAAAGAAAAATGTATTTTATTAAAACATGTAAATTTTCTTAAACTTTATTTGATATCAAAAGTATACTTTCCTTTAGCTATGTATGAATAAAAATTAAACTCCCTGAAACTTTAACTCATGTAAATAATATAAAACTTTCACATTTTCATCTTCAGCCATTGTATTAGGTCTTGATTTATGAAATTGCCTAAATTTCCTAATTAATTGTCTGTAATTTCACAGGGAGTGATAACAAAATTTCTATTTGTTCTTCATTCAAGGTATTTTGATTATGATTAGGTATCATAATCTATACAGATCACTGACGAAATTCTGACGCAGTAGCTGGGCCTAGCGGCACGATGACAAGCTCTGGTCTTAACAGCGATCTGGTTTTAATTTTACCTCCCAATAGTTTTAACAGCGTTTGGTAGATTGTGTGAGCAATTTAGTCATTAGTAGTGTACTGGTGGTCTTTCTTGAATTTCCTCAAACACATTTTTAAACAATCCGCTATGTAGTGCTACTGATATATTGTTTTCCTCAGTTGTTTTTCAATAGTGATTAGTCTAGTTTCACATTTTATGGTATCGGTTTTGTGTATTATTATGTTAATAGTAATACTAAAATAATAACAATATAAACACCAGTCGGTTTAATGTGGAAAGGCATTACTGTTCTGCTGCTGAACGTAAATTAATTTGCGTTCACTGGAACATATGTGGCCAAACAAATAGATCAACAATTGGTTAAAGAACTATGAATTTAACATAAAAAAAATTCTCTAAACCCAATATCAATTGGATTACCTTAATAGTAGTCCCTGACCTGAACTGGAAAATCTTACTCACCCAACCATAGTAATTGCATGGTTTCATAAGCTGGAACTCCTATGTTCGTAAGGGGGAACGCCAGTCACATGTCAGCTGCGCATCTGAGGTGCTGCTTTTAACAAGGGGCTAAAATTGAAAACTGCGTTATGAATAGGAATTAGTCATAAATCCATAAATGTTTTGCTATAAAAGCTTAGATTTGAGTGTTTCAATACTAATGAATCGTAAAAATATGATTATTTGTTAATATTAATGGTTTACCTATTATTATTAACAGGTAATCATATTTTTAACAATACAATAGAAGCTAAAATCTAAGATTCTATTGTGACACATTTGTAGATTTGAGACAAATTCCTATCCATAACACACATTTTAACTTAACCCTGTGTTAAAAGCAGAGTTCCAGATGCGTGATCGGCAGCTGACTTGCATTCCCTCAATCTAGAGGCAACTGTTTTAGTCCAGTAGAAAGCTTTTTTGCTCTTCATTTTATTTCATGTGTTTTATATGTTTATTTATATGCTTTCAGAACAAAGTATATATTTTTATACACAATTTTAAATGTTATTTTTTAATGCTTTTTATTTTAGTTGCTCATTATGGCCACTATTAGTACGTTATTATGTGCATTTTTTATTAAAGTTTGTTTCTTCTTTAATTGGACTATTTTGTTCCTTTGAGTCTAATCCTGAATAGTTTATAATAAATAACTCTATTACACTGTGAGATCTAGATGGTTTCTGGGATTAGTTACCACACACAGGTACGTTGGGTGATTTTGGGTACACCTTCTTCTATTGATGGACTTTCCTTTTTGTTTGACTTGTACAGTTCGAAATCACATCATTATGTAATCATATGCACTTGTGACTTTTGTTATTTGTTTTTGTTTTATTTTTTTATTGTGCATAATGAATGGTTTTTTTTTTTTTATTTATTTCTAATGCATTATTTAGTACACTTATGTACTTTATAAAAAAAACTAATTGCATTGTTTAATAAATAATATGGATCCAATTTCTTTTTATAAATTGGAAATTATTTTTATTTTTAAACGATATTAGAGCTACAACAAAAAGTAATAGGCACCTGCAAATGTGAAATATCCTTTTTAATATGTGAATATTTTTACAAATTCTGTGACATATGTGATGGAGCAAAATTGTGTTCAATTTAACTTTGTACCTTCTGGAACAAAATCTAACCCAATGTGTGTTAGTACAGTATGTTCCTAACTTTACTTTCAAACGGCTCTATGTCTAGAACTGGACTGTGCAAGAAATGCTATTTAATGTTCGTTAAAAACCATTTTGTTTTTAAGACTTTTTCATTTTTCTCACACAAAATGTAGGTAAAAAATTTATATTTTGCAAATAAAAATCTCTATCTTAAAACTTATTGAATTAAAACAAAGTAAAATAACTAAATCTAATGCTGTTTATGGTGTGTAAACCAAAATTATTTCTACAAACAAAAGTATGATTTCTCTGCCAAATTATGGTCAAAGGCAATGTACAACTCAACTCAACTCAACTCAAAAATCTTTATTTTTACAGTTTTTCAACCATACAATAGTGTCAACCAAAAATAAACGAAGTAATCCAGTACAACAGTAATTACATATGATTATCACATTGCACATTATCTATGGGTTACAATAAGAAAAGAGCTATCTACAACTAGCTCGTTCCCATACCTATTTACATTCAATTCGTCATCAGGACAAGAAATCCCCGATGCTGTAACAACACCGCTGTAATAGAATTTTCTTTACCCCCGTTTCCGAAAGAATTGAAATTATTCTCTGACTTGATCTCCCCCGGTAGTGCATTGTAAAGCCTGATCCCATTATATTTAAGGTGGTGTTCATAAAAAGCAGTTTTATGCCTAGGAACAGAGATTTTTTCCCGATTCCCGGAGATCGTAGATGTGTGGAAGAGTGTCAGACATTGAACAATGGTAAGTTTCTATGGACATACTTGACAACATGTAGAATGTAAATGGATGGAAAAGTTAATATGATTGTTGTCAGTAAAAAGAGGTTTGCAAGAAGAACGCCATGATTTCCCAAATATTATTCTAATTGCTTTCTTTTGAAGCTTGAATAATACTTTGGTCCTTGTGCACTCAAAGCCCCAAATTTCAATGGCATATGATAAAGAAGGATACACAATGCCCATAATAAGCAGCTAGTAAGACATCGGTAACCACAGCGAAAGCAGACAGGCGCCTCAACACAAAGATTCCCGAGCTAAATCCTTTTTACAGACCGCATCAACTTGCTGAGCAAAATTTAAGATTTCTGTCAACGATGATCCCAAGAAACTTAATGTTAAGACACGATGTTCGTACCAGTACAGGAGTATCATCCCCAATTTTGAAACATTCTGTTATCATCACTGACAGAGCCCGCAATCTTAAAATCAACGACTTTAGTTTTTTCACTGTTTAAGAGTAAGCGGTTCTCCTGAAACCACTGCATTAAAGCACCTGTCTTCCTCATAAATAGCAACCTCAAGTTCATTGTGAATGCCGAGCTGAAATTGAAAAGGGTAGTGTCGTCTGCAAAAAGGCAGACTTTTCCTCTAGTGTCGCTGTTGTTTTGGTAGCTCATTCACAAAAAGAAGGAAGAGAATGGGACCAAGCCCCCCCCCACCGACCCCTGGGGAACTCCCCTAGAGACCAATGCCTGTGACGACTGAACCGATGTCAGACAGCCACTGCCATCCACATAAGGTACTTGAACCAATTGACCTCTTCCACCAAGATAGCTAGAAATCCCACGAATGAGCGACACCCCTTAGTCCAAAGACAGACAGCCTACGTAACAGGATGTCCATGATCAATCATGTCAAATGCTTTTGACAAGTCGAAAAAGATCCCAGTACTTTTCAAGCCAGAATCCAGGACTGAAACCACAGAAGAAACCAAACAATGCATGGCATCAGATGTCCGATCTATTCTTCATAAACCCAAACTGGTTCAAAGAAAACACTTGGTTTGAATTCATGAATGACAGGAGTCTTGTTAGTAGAAATATGCGCTCAAATACCTTAGACAATGTGGAAGTGAGCGAGATGGTGCCCTATAGTTGTTACAGTCGTCCTTCCTGTCCCCCTTTTATGAACAAGGTCTTATAATTGCAATTTTTTAGTGATGAAAGGGAACTTGACCCAGGTTGAATGACAGATTTATAAGATACGTAAGAGGTTTGACTATTGCATCAGCGACATGCTTCAATAGCTTTGGAGAGATTTCATCAGGTCCAGCAGAACTTTTAGGCTTTAGAGATCTAATTTCCCTCATCACCCTCTTCTTCTGAGGTAGAAAAATGAAGAGTGTTTTACTGATCATTTCCGCTGTACAACTCCGTGCGACGACCCAATAATTACTGCCTGTAGACATTGGTTGACCGACACTGGAATAAAATGAACTAAACGCTTCAGCCACCAGAATTGGGTTCCACCATCTTGGATCCTTTCTCGTCAAGACAAAATGGATGAAATAAAGTTCGCTCCACTGTTGGATGATTTAAGGTCGTTAAATGATTTCCCACGTTGTCCCTTTGTTTTGTTGGTAGACTTCTGGATCCTATTTAACACAGCATCAGACTTGTGCTTTACGAATCTCCTTTTTGTACATCCTTCTCAGTTTGCCGTATTCAGATCGGAGAGGGGGAGCTGCTTCTAGATGATTCGAGTCAGAATAAGAGAGAAAGCAGCTGATCCTTCATAGATAACAGTTGTGGAGTAAGTTTAGGTTTCAAAGTTGAGTTTTTATACCTTTCATAGACCTTCCGAGTAAAGGGAAAGAAATAATCAAAATAATAATTCAACTTATTCATGAAGACATCAAACAATGTATCAAGACTACCCAATTCAAAAACTTCACTTCCAAAGCTCCCTTTTGAGATGAAAGTGGAAACTACGAATATTTTGCGGTGTGAATTGACGTGATAACCTGTACAAAGGGCCAGAGTTCAAGTCAGCGACAGAGAGGTTAAAAGTAGCTAACTGACGCCATGATGATCAATAATGCGGTTACCACAACCTCACTGTTTACCAGCCGATCATCTATGTTGTAAAAATGATGTTATCAATCACAGTCTTAGAGTCTTTTAACCTCTCTAGTGTAGGATGTGATTGTATGACGCAGATCACAACGAGGCCATTTGAGTGGAGAAATCTTTTTACACCATGATGACGCAGATGATAAATCTATATTAAAGTCGCCTACAACAACTAGGTGTTTTTCCTGATAAAAAACACTGTCTAAACAATCACTTATACTACTCAGGAACTGTTCGCAATTATAGGTAGGACAATCCTATAAACAGCTAAGACAAACCACAGATTTACCGCATGCCAGTCCTCACCCTGGCACCAGCCATTTGGCAGAAGTCCCTTCAACGCAAAAATCCTAGACACATCAAACAGCCTCCCGACTCAATGTGGCATCTAGTCAATATGCAGACTCCACCTTTTAGCCGGGCCTCACGACAGTATGAATGACACAACCTTGAAGTCAGGTAAACTAAAACAATTAAGCTGCTCGCTAGTCAAGTTATGTTTCAGCGTCAAACATACTACGTCATGACTTTCACATTGAAGATGGATCTGAAGTAGATCGGCATGGGGGGGGGGGGGGGGGGGGGGGGGGTAGATTTAAGGCCACAAATGTTTTGGTGGAAAACAACAATTGGCTTCTCCCGGCCATCCCTGGCATGACCATTCGACCAGCAAGGGAAGCGCCCGTATAGGTATTCAGCTCTCGTGCTCCATCGGCCTCACGGCCCCAGCTCTTCCATAAAAAATTATTTTGAACTGATGAAAAATAAATAAAATGGGTCCAGACTCCACTTCTCACCACCGGATAGCAGCTCGATCTAGGTTTTGATAAATTTGGCTCAAAATCATTACAAGAAGGTAATGAAACCATTTAATCCTAAAAGGACCTTATTGTGCTTGCTTCCAGAGCTATATGATTTTCAGAAAGGGTTCCTGTTGAGATCCTATGAGCAGGGATAGCTGACACTATAAGTCATGTTACCTTGGAAGAAGGAGAGGTAAGATCTGTTCTACCCTCCTCCAGCCAAAGCGAGTAGGGGAGTGTACTCCCTAATGTTTAGGCTGGCGACAATCATTAACATTAAGGGAGTTCCACCCATCCCAACAGTCATTCTCCACATTAGACTAGACCTATTGATCCACCCTTTTACTCTAATACCTCAACATTTAATGATGTGCTGCTCCTGGATATCCATTGGGTTGCCCAATGTAGGTTCAAATGGAAGATATAAGCCAGTCAGAATGTTATCCCCAAGGCAATGTACTCGGGGTTAACAACACTGATGAAGGTCTCAAATGGACACTTTGCAATGAAAAACTATGTACGTTGAGTGAGCTCTAGCCTTTATGTGAAGAATCAAAACAATTAGTGACACAGCAACAGAAAAGACAGCTTACACTGCTTTGTTCATAACAAATATTCGCTATGGACTTTTAGTCTGGGATGAATCATCTACAGGAAACCTACAGTACATTCTGGTGATACAGAAAAAGGCAATAAGAGTACTGGCTAGCTTACAACCAAGGGGTAGTTTTGTACAGCAAATTTATCTACTTCTCAATTTTGACTGTTGTTTCTGCATGAGTTTGAGGCAGTCACCAATGTCCATGAAAGTGGAGTCTCTAGGGGTTGTAACATAAAGAACTAAAAATATAGCAGATTTCCAGTATCTTTTCAGGCTGCCCCCACTGAAAATCATCAAGACTGGTTCCGCCCTTGCTTCCTCTCCTGCTAGATTCCTTCGTACCTCTCTACTTGGGTCTTCCATAGGACCTCCTTCCTGTTGGATTTCCTCTCCACATTTCCTTTACAAAATTGTCCTATGTCTTTTAGAGTCAAGGACTTGCTACTGGAGTGACTGTAGGGTGATGGGTGGTGTGTGTGAGGTCAGACAGTGTGTTAGAGCAGTTGAATGTGTTTTTGTTCCTTTCATTTTCTCTTAAATTATTATTTTTTTCTTTCTTTCATTAAAGAGTGTATTATTTATTAAGTTCACGAGTTATTTTATGTAAATTAAGAAATTTTGTTAACATTTTATTTTAAAGTATAATTATGTTAAAACTTTACAATATCTGTATTCAGTTTGTTCATTTTCTGTATTTTTATGGGATTGAGTGGTAGAGAAGGCTGGATAGCCCTAATTCTGCATCTATAATTCCTCCTAGATTCAGCTGCAACAGATGGAAATTTGAACATTCTCTTAATTTCTTGGTTGTGTTATATCCTCCACCTTCCCTGCTAAGTCTAAATATTTAATTAAAAACTTTATTTTTGAAGGTTTCTAGTTTCTGTTCTGCTTATATTAAAGAAGGATTGGTCTATAGTATTAGTAATCTTTTATATTTAAATTTCTTAGGGTCAGTAATTTTTATGTTATTATTTTATTTGCTATATACATGAGTCTTTTGCAAGGTTAATTCTGTTCTGAATTTCCAGTTATACATATACAAACACTAAAGATTACCATCTATGGTACCAAAGTTTTAAACTTGAAGTACTATTATTAATTTAATTATTTAGTATAATTTCTTTTTCAGTCAAATCACAAGAAACAGATGCCATGCCTTCACAGTGCATAGTTGTGGAACTTTAAAGGAGCCACCTAAAGAAAGATGATGATTCTTGCAGAATTGATAACATTCTTCCTGAAGGAACATGATTACTAGCACACAGAATCTGAGAATGGGACTGAGAAGATTATACTTAGTATGTGATTCCCCCATATCCAACCTCGGAGTGCCCTCAGATTTAGTTCCTGCAGGCAATCTAATATTGATGTGTTCAAGCAAGAAGTGATAGCCATCTTGACTTTGCCTGATAATAACAATATTAAACCTCATGCATGTTTTATTTTTTTTAATTGTAGAATTATGGGAGATGTTTTATTTAATGATATAATTAGTATGTATACAATTTTTGTTTCCTTTTATTAACATTTTGCTGTTATTAAGAAAAAATTCTCAAACCTTATTGAACTTCATTATGTAAATATTAACAAAGTATACACTTTAGAAGAAAAACTAAAAAAAGTTTGGATGCATATTATTGAGGTCTTAAAACTGAGATAACTCCCATAACGCTATGACCAAAAGTAAGGGCATAAAAGCGCATAAGGTTTAACATTGTTCTTTTGGAGAAAACTCAAGATCAAGCGTTTGTACAGCAGTATTATGTAAAACACAGTGGTTTATAGACAGAAGTAACAGTCCAACTCATTCAGCTTCAACTTCTGCAAGAGGTAGCATATCTTTTTGTAGACAAAACTTCTCTTCAATTCTAATACATACATCTTTGGGCAGATAGAGCCTTAATAATAAGTTCTAGTTCAAATGGAAACAAAATCACAAAATAGCATTGCACATTTGTCTTACTAGTGCCTCCTACAGGATATATAAGAGCTGCCATATGAAGAATGAATGCATGCATAAACAATGATTTAGAACAGATACTATAATATGGTAATAGACATTGAAGTATGCATCCATTAATGGATCCCAGCTTACCTTATTTTAAGACCATACAACTTTAAAAACATAAATTTAAGCATAGTAAAATTTAATATTTTCAGTTTTCTCAGTTTAATAAAGTATTTTATCCTTGATTACAACCAAGGAATTTACTAAATAAATAATAAAGTACTGCTTACAACAAAGCTATTAGGTACTTTAGTTGTACTCATCGTACTTGGGTAGGTAGATACCTCAGGTACATCTTAGAAGTTTTAATATATAACTCCTTTTAAAATAAAATATCTTATATGTTAATGTACTACCAAGTTTTCATTTAAAATATGTTTCATTAAAATTCTGTATTTAAAAGTAGTTATTGGTAAAATTGTTTAATATCACCACACTGTTAACAGTGCAGTTGTTATATTCCCAATTTGTCACTGTTATATATTATCATCATTATTTATTGGTACATGCACTATGTATTTTCAATATAATAGCTTTGGCGTCGGAAAATAAATAATTTGTACAGTTAATTGTATATTAAAAAACAATACTGAATATTAAGATGCATTTTTATAATGTACTGTTCCTATTGACATGGACACAATTCAATAAGATGAACGAGATTTTATTACTGTACCACATAATTACCATTAAAATTGTTATGTAGGAATAAACAAAGTATAAAACCAACCGATTTTATTTTGTAATTTAATCACCACCTATTTCTTCCCCCTCCATGTTATTGTGACGTCAGAGATATGTATCGAATGGTGGGGGGAGAGAGAGAGATGCTAGTGCGAGACTAGTAGAGTCAAGAGTGCAGTGTGTTCGAAGATGGCGGACTGCGTGTTGGTGGAGAGGTCGTCAGTTTGTGAGGATGTTCTTGTGAATGGAAACGATATTTTGCTTGGTAGTGCAAGTGAAGACAGTAGTAATACTATAGATAGTGTTAAATCCGGTTTCTTTGTTTTGAGTGAAAGTGACGCTTTGTGTTCAAATTTCCAGTTAAATGGCGTTAAGTTAGGAAGCTGTTCGGGACTGGATGGTCGTGTGATGGGTTCGGACACTGAGGAATTTACGGCTGCACTCAAATCAATTGGTGAAGAAAATGGTCATAACTGTAGAAAGAAACGCTGTGCTGATCGCTACGATAGCTCTGAAAGCTCAGACAGGTATGTTTTCAGTCAGTATTTGCACATAAAATCTTATTTGTTGGGGTTTTTAAAAGATCACACAAAGAGACCCGTGACTGGTTAGACGGGTATTCTGTTGTGTGTAAACGAACATTGGTTAAAAACCAGACTTTGGAATGTTCTGGCAACAAATAATAGTACATCCTTTGTTATTAATTTGTTGGTTTAATGTTTATAGAAGCAATATTTTTGAATTAAGAAATTTTATTAAAACTCATTCAGAAACAAGCCAGCAGGCGAGGGCATTCACACTGATGTCTGGATTTGTTTGAACGAAGTTTTTTATAAGCTTATTATAAGGACTTCCTTCAGTACAGTTTTATACAGCAGACAAAATTGCTGTATTAATTTCTTCATGTTATTGGACATTTTATGGGTCTAGTAATGTTATTCAATATTTTAATCCTTAATTTATACAATTAAATTAAGCGTCCTTGCTAGGGATGTGTGTCTGTGTGTTGTTTGTTTTTATGGTTGTGTAGTATTATTGTAATTTGTGACCTTTTTATATAATGTGTTTAAAGATGTGATTCTGAGTGGTTTCAGGTTTAATCAATGGAACTTTGTTTTAAAACTGCTTTGATTTAAAATGGTAAATTGAAATGGCAACAGATTATAAATCAGCATGGTACAAAGCTAAAGGAATTCTAGGTATTACAAGTTATAAAGTGCCTTAGTTTATTACTTTTGTTTGTTTCTAACTTAATTCCTTAATCATTATCTTGCCGTTTTAATTTATGTTTTGTCATAATTTGTGGTTCTTGTATAACTCTGCTGTATTGTACTTAAATACGGTACCTGCAAAAAATGGTGACTCTGCAAACATAAGTAATAAACTGTAGGTAGTGAATTACAATAGAGTCAATATTGTAAGTAACAATTGTTGTGAATGGTATTAATTGATAAAATAATTGGGGTGCCAATACTACTGTAGCCTACTGATGTTCTGTACATTGTCACTAGAGTATAATTTGTGAATTCCAGAATTACCAAAACTTTACCCATCTATTTTTTTAAATCTCAACTTGTTACCAAGTTAATAAATACAGCCTACCATATGCCAAAAGAGTTTACATTCTCCATTGAAGGATTTTCAAATCTCATTTGAGAACACCTAATGACACACTCCGAAGATATCTTGTATGGATTTTAAACTTATCCTCCTCACCTCCAAAATGGGGGAAGCCAGAGGGCTATTCAAAAATTTTAAATTAGATGACTCATTAAATGGTATTTCAACATTAAATATTTTCATAAGAGTCAAAAAGTCAAACATATACAACTTAATTGACACCAAGAAAACTAATTTCTGATCACTCTGTCCAAAACATTGGGACCATTTGAAGAAAGTGTCTTCTTGGACATTATGTTGGATGGAGTCAATATAGAGAATTTTGCAATTTTTACTATTATTGCAGGATCTCTTTACTAAAAGGATTTCTTTTATTTTTAATAATTTGTTTGGCAATAAATTCCAATAGAATCACATAGTGTAGCTTATCTGAAACAAATTATTGGCTCATTTTTTCCAACTTTTTTGCTCCAAAACTGCATACAAACTGAATTATTACTCCTTTGATTTGGGTAACACCTGCATCAGTTTTATGTGTCCGACATGTAAATGCAGTGAAATCAGAAGTATAACCTATCTACCTTTTAGTAATATTCTAGGCTTCAGGGCTATGTTTAACATATTTGAATAAAAGCAGTGCTGTAAATATTAATTTTTATTGTTGTTATTCAATTAAAATAGAATCGAATCATTACTAGATTTTATAAACTAGTAATGATTGTTAGTTAGCTAGTATAAACTTATTTTGAAGTTATGGCCCTCTCCAGTTAAATTTAATTATAATACATAAAATCATATTATTTTTGTCTAATCTTAGATAAGACAGTTTATTCTAATAAATAAGAATAAACTGACTTAAAATATTACATATTGGTAACATGACAGGTAAGATATATGTACTATTTTAAGTAATACTTATTCAGTGCTGACCTTTTATTCTTTCTTTAGTGGAGTTAATGTCCTTTTGATGTATTATACTTTTTAGCAAATTCTATACTAGTTTCATTAATAGATTTCTATAAATTGGTATTACAGTATAGTTAGAAAATATTGGATGTATACATCAATTGTTATTTTACAAAATTTCTAATATACAGTGTTTTAATAAATTAATGTTATTGTAAATATCACAGTCTGTATTAACATTTGCAACTAATTATATAAAACGTATATTTATTATAATTTCAAATAGGATTTGTCAATGATCTAACATGTGTTTCCTATTCAGATATAAAACAAAGTACTAACATTCTGCAACAGAACTTTTCATTAAAAAAAAAATCACAATTTTGTGAAAAAATTAGTGGTAACAGTAAAATTGCTAAAAATGCTAACTATGACTAAAAAATAATTATTTTCCCACAAATCCAATTAGTTTAGAATAATAGGCCTAAGGTATGCAACAACTCACAGTTTTACAAAAAATATTAGTTACAAATTTGCTAATAGCATTCTCTTTTTGCATTTAATCAAGGTTCTGCTACAAGTGAAAATGCTAGATCTTAAACAATTTCTGTAAGGAATTGTGCAGTAAAAGTGTTTTGTATCAAGTTCTTTACTTCTGAATATGTCATAATAGCCCAATCAAAGAAATATTTATTTGTCTTTAATGTTTCCAGCTAATTCATGGTATCCACCAGGCATCTCACCACTTCAACACTTCTGTTCATTTATCTGATTATTTTATATCATTTATCTAATTCTTGGCCATTTTATGAAATTTTATTTAAATTATTTAACTTGTAGGTGTTTTCGTAAACATTACCTAGACAACACCTGGAAAAACATTGTGTGTGAATGCAAGATTTTGTCTGAATGAAAAATTGCTCCAATATCGCTAAATTTATACTTGACACAGTTTAAAATTAATGAAAGGTTTTGCTGGGGTTGTTCCATAACTTGAAAATTGTAGCTTCTCAGCTGCAGTACAGGAAGTACAGTCAGTATAGTGGAGTTGCCAAGAGTAGAATTACCGAGGCCGTGAATCAAGGTAACATGGTATCAGGGCCGCGGGGCGCATCATGTGGCATCGGGCATCGCGGCGCAGCGTGATGTGATGTGGCGTCTCGCACCAGTGCCACCTACTGCAGCACGGCCGAGAATATGCTCACTGCTCACTGCTCACACAAGCGATGTTTTCTGCTTGATGAGAATCAGGTCCAAATACTGTCTTACTGAGCTTAACCGCAAAAACAATCTTCCGATCCTGTAAAGCTAACAAATTGATACAGAGAAGTGATATCAGTCATTTTAAATTAATCGATTATCGGTATCTGAAATAGAATTTATTATCGCTAGAATCGAGATTTAAATATATAATATATAAAGTACAGCATTTTATTTCGTCTTTTATAGTTAATTTTAAACCCCTGTTTTATCCACGAATTCTTTGATTTTAGAGTAAAATTTAATCTATTACATGCATAAAATAATAACAATTGAAATATCTATGCAATATTGTGCACTGCAGGTGTCATAAAAGACAGATACTACATTTTCTCTATTTATTTGTAACTAGAAGAGTAATGAAATGCTAAACTAAGTTGTGTACGTGCTGTAGATATTGTTAGAAACAAGCGCGAGTGCTATGGCACAAGCACAAGGGTCGGATACACCTGGGCGGGAGCGTGAGGTCGCAAGCCTAGTTTCTGTCGGGCCTGGCAAGTCTCCCGTTACTCGAGGAACGAGGGACTCGGACTGCTCTGCTCTGTTCCCTCTGTTATTGAACCTTAGCGATGTTTTTGGAAATGTCTGGTCGGCTGTCTGGCTATCTACGCCTCGCCGCCGCCACCACCACCAGTCCACCTTCCTCACACAATCGATCACCGGTGTGGTGCCTCGTTCACGTACAGAAGCGTTCGATATCTTGCACTTGTTTGTTTTGTGATCGCAGTGTTCGATAAGTAATAAAGTTTATACAGTCGAACCTACGTTAGTTCGCTGAACGTAAATTATTCGTCTGAATCATCGCGTTGTTTATTGTCTGAGTACATTTGTATTTATCACGCTGTAGACTTTTCGGTTTTGTTATGTAACTGTGTTTGTCCTTTGTTTCTGCAATGGTGACCACTGTTGAAGGCCTTGCAATAGAAAGTTAATCCAATCTAAGAGCATTGATATTGTTAATAGGCGGTTTCTTTTCAAGAACCAATGTCTGCAGCTCTTGTACCAATAATACTTTAATTTTATTGCGTAAAATAATGAGATACCAAGTTTTCCAATCGGTTTTTATTTACTTTCTTTGTAAGATGAATGATTTGATTATTATTATTATTCCCTACTGCAGTTCAGAAACGTTACACTATGTAATGTGTGCTGTATACTGGATATAAACTAACCATATTGTAATTATTGTGTTGGGCACATTTTACCTTCATAAACTTTCTATTTTCAGAGTTTATGATACTGGCAAGAGTAATACTTACACTAGCTTACCATTTCAAATAAACAAACCCTATTGTCCACTATTTTCCAGCTGCAGTTTTACATTAATTAAAATCGTTCTTTACAGCATAACCACATCGGTGTAAAACTCCTCGAAAATATTTTTCTGAAATGTTTACCCGGAAATACCCCAAAATACAAAATAACAAACATTGATTCATAACCACCACAGTTTAGAATTTGACAAAGACTATTCGTACCGAACGAACGAACACACATATTGTCGGGTTAGAGAGGTAGAGTAGGCCAGGCAGTGAGGCTGGAAAGGTTGCAGCGGTAGAGTGCAGCCGCTGAAGGCTGCCAACTGACATTGAGTGCAATAGTTGCAGTTGATGCAACGCCGGCCTTGCAGCTACGTCACGCCTCGCCTCGCCTTGCCTTACTGCCTTTCTCCTCCGCCAGCTAGCTGCCTGACCTGAATGCTCCATCTCCGCACACAACCTTTTGTTCTGATAGCGAGAAATCAGGAAGGCTGTGGAATCTTCAGGAGTTGTAGCTTGTAAGCCACGAACACAGACAGACGCGAGACAAAGTTGCATACTTGTGTTCGAGGATGTGCTCGCTTACGTAACGAAGGACGTTTCCGTTGTTCCTCCAGTGACAGGTCAATCAGTCGTGTATTGTTTTGGAAACGATTCATTGCCCGTGTTGTTGCTCATTACCACACGTGCTCCGTTCTTGGACGTTTATGTTCGTATAGGAACGTTCGTAAAGCTCGCGCTGGGTTTGTGGAGCAGCTGATGTTTTGTTACCCGAGCGCCGAACGGCCAACCAGCCACCCATCCACGCAACCGACTAGCCAGCTGTTCTAGCTGGTTGTGCAAGTCGGAGCGAGAGATAGCGGGCTCAGAGCCTGCTCGGCCTGTAAAGGGGTCAAAGTGATAATAAGTAGGTGTATCGCCAATCGAGCTTCTCCTACTAACAGATATGGTACGTAATCGGTCGGCTTTGTGGTCTGCACTGTTTCTGGTGTGCATGTGTACCCCACTGGAGAATGGTGTTTTCGTTTCTCCGTTGTATAATGATTTGGCACCGTGCCTTATAGAGACGAACCAACACCTGTTGAGAAATGCATCGATCCTAGTATGCTTTGCTCTTTATAACGTCTTGTCTGTATTATTTTAATGTTATGTCAACGGTAATTATAGTTGTAATCCTTAACCCTTACAGTTCCAGCGTTATTTAATACTGTGAGAAAATTATACAACTGTCACATGTGTAGTGCAAATGGTCGATACAGACCATTGTATACTCCGATATAAAAATAACAGGAGATTAACTTTTTAACTATTTTCTAATGGCAAGCAGAGGCATTGTCTTTCAAAGCAATCAGTTTTTTAAGTATTTCCTCCCCAGTTTTCCATTTCCGATTGTACAGACGGATGCTCATTTAAACTTCCTTCCTTCGTTCTCTTCCTCTTGTATTTCGTGGTTTTCACTCCACTTGCTTTATTCTACTTTTCTCTATCTAGTGAATTCATCTGTATACACAATTCTCGTTCATAAGTTTCTGAACATAACAATTCTTTAGGGTTTTAATTACCGAACTAAATGATTTGAAACCAAGAGTTGTTTGACGAACCTTAGATGATAAAGATTAATCCACTTTTAAACTTTGAGTAAATTTATCAAAATCTATACGCTAGTGAGGTTTGATGTTAAGATAAGAGTCAGTGATGTAATGAAAGTGGTTTCTGGACAAATATGAGTACAATCTCTAAATACAGGAGGCACTGAAGCATTCATATGTTATAGAAACTTAAACCAAATGCTATTTTCCCTCTTAACTAAATAACCAATTATTACCTTTCAGATAGAAAACTGTTAAGTAACCATTTTGTTACAAAATAAATGACAGTACACTGTTACCTGAAATATTGCTTTTAGTCTAAATTCCACTTACTGACAAACGATCAAATGATAATAACTGCTATTTTCATCTTTATTAGTTGATACAATTAAACTTCCTATGTGTTATTAAAGAGGATTCATTGTTGAAGTCGAGAAAACTATACTGTAGGAGATACAGTCTGTATTACTCACTTATTCACACCTGGGATAATGTCAAAACAAATACTAGGCAGGAAAGTGGCAGTAAAATAGTTTTAAACCCTTGTTGGTAACCGATTTTATTCCTTAGCAATTGTGGAGTAGAAAATCTATACGTGTTTTGCATATACATACATTATGTGAATGACACATGAGCCTACGTGTTGTGAATCTCGTAAACTTAGAAACATTGAATACAGCTTACACCATAGGACCGCTATTACTTACCTTCCGAAGGTGTTATAAGCCAAACGTCGCAAAACTCTTCAATGCTCATAATGTACAATTTGTTGTAATAATGAGTGCGCAGGAAAGTAAGTGAACATGTAGAATGCACAGCTGAATTGTAGGTACTCGTTATATTTTTTGAGTTTTTAAACCACCTGACATTTTCACGGTCGGCGGTTGGTGAATTTAGTTCTTGTCGTCCTCATGCTGACCATCTGTAATGGGAAACCAGTTTAATTGACAACCCTCTAGCCGGTCAGTTAGCCCCTATCCCGCAGCCAGATGCCGGTCCAACTTGACTTACGTCTGCGTGTGACAACTGGCAATGCGCGGCACGGCGCAGGCGCGAAGTGGTGTAGCCAGGACTGCGCACACGCTGCGCATTGCCACTGTGGCGGATGCGGGAAGGGCAGCTGTTGTCCCGCCACCTGGAGACCCGAGCCGGGCCTTCTCACCTGCCCTCCCCGCACCTATTATTACTTTGTACCAACTCCTTAATTATGCACGAACCACAATTTCTCCGATCATACCCCGTTTCTTTGTCCGGGACCTTTTCTTCAACGTGTTAACAGTTATTGTTATTGCTCCATAGGTGGTCCAATACTGTATTGTGACACTGACTGGATAATATCACTGTGTGTTAATTTTGACTTAGTGACCTCATTTCTAAGAATAAAATAGTAACAGTATGTAAAAAAATGCGTAAATCTAAGATCAAACTTTAAACACGATATTTGGGCCAATTAAAAATGTCCCACGACACGCTGAGTCGCTTGCTCTCATTTATATACTAGAGTAATATACGATCACGTTTATTTACTGGACTAACTTACTACTCGTAACAAACTTTTTTCTACTATTTTACGCGATGGCCGTCCGCCTTGCGCCGATTCGCCTATTCCGATGGTTTTAAAACACCTCTAATAACCCAAAATTAACCTAATTATTGTAAGTAATTAATTTTGTTCAATTTATATGATTTTAGCAAATAGCATTACCTTGTTTTTTATGATTTTGTATACCAAATAATTAGATTATTGGGGGTATTGTGTAATAATTAATGTTGTCTGTGGCCTACAAATTACACAGATTATTTTATATTTGTGTTATATAATAATTGTTTTTAAAAAAATTTATAAAATTGTAGTTTAATTATATAAACTATTATAATGCCGCTGTGCACGAGCAACTAGAAAACAGTTCTCGTCACCACGCACAAGCCTTTGTGGCCCATGTGGGACTAATATCATGCACATTACGTGGTGTACTATGTTTGTTTGTAAATTTTGAAATAAATTTGATTTTCTTGAAACGCTTTAAATATAATCTTTGGGCCCATTTAAAATGTCTTGGAGCCAGTGCACGAGTGCGCTTGCCAAATATGGCTAATACATGTTTTGAACATCGTAGTACTATTTTATATGATTTCTACACTCATACAGGTTTAGCAGTGCTATGTACATAAGTTTCGTACAATGCATGAGTTATGAGTGAGAAGGACCCAGCCCGAAAGTATGTATGTCATCTCGCACACAAGTACTCGAACGAATGAGGTAAGGAAACTACATATTGCACCGACAAGATTCACGTTGCTTTGTGTTATCCTAGCTATACAGTGTCAGTGTGAAATCCTTACGCAGTCCCCGAGGTTCCTTTCTACTCCCTATCTCTCTTCTCTATCTATTTCTTCGCTTATCTTACCATCCGCTTCTTCCCCTTTCTCTCGAGAGTTCTGGCTATTCTAGGCGTCTTCCTTCTCAGAGGCTTCACATAAGCGCGGCCAAGAATGTTCGACCACTGACTGCTGATTGTCGGGATCGGTGATATAAACAATGGCAAATATCGTAGCTGTAGTGATAAACCTGTGATAGCTGGAGAAATGTTATGGTTTGTTTCCACCATATATCCACCGTACTATCGTCCAAAGTGTACTAAACTCTGGATAATGTTATAGATAATCAGATAATGAAAAGATGGATTAACGTATCGTCTTGTCGCTCGGGGGCTGTGCATACGATGAACATCTGGAGATTAGGAATTCGTCAACATGTTTGTCATCAGTATCATCAATAACATCAGCACGAGGAATGCGCACATATAGTAGTGGTTGCAATTCAAGCATTATTTTCTTTTCATTAGTGTATCGTAGCAGATATTTTTACTACTAAATTGTTCAACACTGTTTACTCCAAGGTAGAATGTCTTTACATGAACTTTCTGTTTGAATATTGCTGTAAAGATTTTTTGACGACTTTGTGGTTTAAATTTTTTCACACGAATCTTATACATAATTTTAATGTTGTACTAAATTTTGAAGTCGGTACAGATCTACCCATCCAGCACAGATGACTAACCTCCCAGAAGAGTAGCCTTACAGTACAGGTTCGATGGGCAGTTGGGCAAGCTGCAAGTTTTTTCGCCGACAAGTGCAACGTAATGTTGAAGTGCGTGGCTAGATAGACGGGGCGATCAACTGGCAGCCACTTAGCGTTTCGTTTATGAGTGTTTATAAACGGGTCAGTAATTACAGAGGCCATATAGAACCTTGTCAAACTTGTCGGTGCGAGGAGAGATGACCCGACCGGCCTCGGCCCGCCGCGCCGCGCACGTGTTCTCTGAGCTTGTCAATTACTGCATTACGCCCCACTCGGGTTAGATCCCCGATCTCGGTGACATACATTACGAGTTGTTTTTTACTTTAACTCGATCATTGCTAGTCTGTGTTTCAAAGATTTTAGACAGTTGTTGTTCAACATGCGAAATTTAAGTGTCCGGAAAGGTCGGATGGCTAAAAACCAATACTTTGATTTTTTTCATCAAATGATCGAGTCACTTGTATTTCAAGTCACCAGGTAAACATGATGTAAATGACGTGTTTTGAACCCAATAAAAACAATTCTGTCCCCTGTAGTGCTAAAACTAGTGAAGCGTGACTTACTTTCGCCGTTGGCAACATGTAAACATACGAGGGTCACTATGAACAGTTTCGACATAACCGATACACAGTTTCGTTCTTATCTGATTGCCCGAGCGTCAGCCTATGTCTGATTTATTAGTGTACTTGTAATCGTCTGTTCGTAGAGATCGATTTGGTGATAGTCTTTGTGTTGTCGAAAGAACAGTTTGTACCTTAAAATTGCCTTTGGTTCTGATTTGTAATTTTACTACCGCATTCCTTGCTACTACGTTTTTTGGTGGTGGAAACCTTCGAGAAGGACGCATTTCTGACGCCACCCATTGGAACACGTTATGATCCAAGAACCGTCACTGCACTTACTTCGAGAGAGGAGTCAGCCAGGAAGTCCACTACTGGTGTTTTGGTATCGAATCCTTTCCCAAATTGTCCACTGGTATGAGGACGTATACATACCATTTAATGATGTTTCCAACTCGAGGAGAGAGTGGCGTATGGGGTGTCTAAAAAAACGAGCCATATCTCCCATAGTGCTCAACGAAGAAACATCAGTCGGTGTCTTGAATATACGCTGTTTCGTCTGGGAATTGCGCGAACTTGTAAATGGTCATCAAACTGGAGAAATAAAGGACCCATCTCAGCAAATCTTTACGCAGAGCAATGCTTACCAGATAAGTTATTCAGCACGGAGCATTAAGCATGTAATTTTGCATCACGACAATGCCTCTTTTCACACTGCTGCTAAACATTTTGGTGTTTTAGGCCGAACATTGGCTTCAAAAAAACGAACAAGCTTCCCCTTAAGTATTGACCAAATATCGTGTTATGTTCATCAACATGTCGTGATTTTAAATCTGAAGAGAAACAGTTAGCGTGGTCGTCGTACACCGTTCTTTTTCTTCGGGGTGATACGGTATTTTGATGATAAGTTTTGTATTTATCTTTATAAATATTGAGTTTCTTGAAGTTTTCAATGAGTGGAAACGTCTTGATTTCAAAAGAGCATTGGCGCAGGAGGGATTTAATTTTTGAACAAGCGTAAGGATTTGTAAATATATCACAAAAACTCTTCATTTATCCCAAAACTGTTAGAGTGGCGGTCGTGGTATTAAGATAGTGATTGCTGACTTCGAGTTTTTAAAAACGAAAACTTGTATTATATCAAGAAAACTTACGAGGTTATAAAAGTATTATTTTTGACAGTACAATACATCTAATAACATTATTATAAACACATTGTGATTATTAATATTTATAGGAGGTATACCGCTTCAATAACTGCAGAAATGTATCCTAAAACACGCACTTGTGTGAACTGTGGGCTGCACGCACTCCGATGGTTTCGCACTTCTCATCCGTCACCCCCTTATTGTTTCTAATTGGCGACATCCGGTTCCGGTGCCGGCCACTGCCAGTGGACGTGACGCTGACCGTGTGTATCGCCGCACCTCACGCCACCTCGCATCTCTATACACACCGGGACCGTCGCGAGAACATCGTTCGTGTTGGCTCAGTTAGATTTCTCATTACTCAATTTCCACCCCCTACTTGCCCCTTTCGTTATTTATTTGTAGCACATATTTATTGTTTAATAAGTTTTCGTAGACTGCCAGCTAAATGCTCCTTCTTATTAATAAACAAAGATTATTCACGTTCAATTTCATTGAGCTGCCACTTAAATGTTGATATTTAAGTTCTTGTTGGGTCTAGAAAAATTGACACTATTTTGTGTAAAGTTGGCAACATTTTCATCAAATGAGAAGACATTTAAATGTTGTTAGAAAGCAGGTAAGTTGTATGCCAGATGGGGCTCTGCGGGCTCTGCGGGATGTTCTGTAACCCGTATTTATCTCAGGGCTCTCGGCAGCTGAGAGGGAGGCGTTGACGAAAAATCAATATCGGCGACGTAAACTGGCTGTCAGACCGTTGAAGGCTAGTGGCTGTGTTCTAACAGCAGGCCGTTATCTCTGCTGGTAACCTCTTATTATCAGTTCCGGGAATGTATACACCTACCACATGTATATGGCTAGCTGAAGTGAAGGGTTTTATTTCCTTTCTTACTTTAACTACTTTGACTAAATGATTCTATGCTTCGTAAACTGCAAACTGCGAAGTCTGTTCAAGTAATAATACCCGTTCGATTACGAGTACTGAAGTTTTCCAGTTGCTGGTCGTGTTGAGAAGATGTGTATCGTGGTGTGGGTTATTAATTCAGGACGGAGGAGAAATAACAAAATATTTTCCGAGCACTTCGGATCTGAGCGGGTTTCCACGTACGCTGACAGTTTTGGACTTATAACCAGCTATTATACTATCATCAATCATATTTTTTTATTGCTTTCATTTAACAATTGTATTTTCAAAACGTCAATAAATAAAGCTTAAAATCCTGTTGTTTGTACAGTATACACATAACTGTTAAAGCAATTGATTTCAAAACGGAACATTGACAAATTTACAATTACAAATTTTCAAACATGCTCTCAAAAGATTGATCCTAGTGGAAATATGTTTCTATGTAATTTAATCAGATACATATGGCGAAGTAATAAAGGATATTGTTGCTGAAAGCAGTGAACCCTGCTCGATATGAAGTGAAACGCGTGATGGACCAGAGAGTTTCGAGTTTGGAGAAAGCCCGAATGTTACTGTCTCTAGTACTGGCTGGGCTAGATTGTTTCCCCTTGGTATGGCCGAATTCGAGTCAGGATTATGTCCGACCCGTTCTCACGATCGAACACGCACGACAAGAGGAAAGTGGGACATAGACGTTCAGATGTTCCAGAGTTTCCATCCGAACTCTCAGTACCGATATAATATATGTACTGACACCGCGGCTGTGCTTTTATCTGATGCTGTTTCATTATGAATTAATGGCTATGAGAATAGGTTTCGAACTGAAGAAAGACGCCAGACTAAGGACAGCCCTCAGTAAGGATCGGCGGCATGATAGGATTAGTTTAACAAAGGTCGACTCGAGGTACCCAAAATTGAGGTGTTTTGGTTCATAGTACGTAGGGATGGGTGGTCTGATCTCGGGGCAACCCAAGATAACATGTGAAAAGAGACGTCTCAAGCTATATGTCGTTGGTATTAAACGGAGATGCTTATATATTGAGTGTTATGTACGCCAACGAACTCAGCCAAAGTTGGATAAACCACGTAATTTGGCCGGCTCTGCTTCTGAAGAGTACTTAGTCGAGGTCATATAACATCGCCCTCCTCTTCGTGCACGATCACTTGTTAGTGGGATGTTGTCGGGTAGACGCGCGGAGTTATCACAACAAGCTTGGATTAGGCGATTGTGCTGTTTATAAAGTCAACCTACTACACTAGCCTAATCACAATGGTTTTTTTGAGACATATGCTAATTTTCAACCTGGAACAATATTATCATTCAGGCTTGCGTATATCTTAGCATAAAGGTAGTTTTGTGACGTTTACCGTTTTACATGTGTGAGGGGTTGCTAAGAATTGTTGACATGAACGACAAGTAGCTATTCTACAATGAGGACAGTTTGTGTTTATTTACGGGAAACGTTGTTAGCAAAAAGTTATATCTAAACTATATAAAAAGTTAAGGTGTTTCCCCGTTCTTTTATAACGTTACCGTTACCCCCAAGTGTGTTTCATATTGACTAGATTATTCAATAAAGAAAGAATTATCAAGCGTGGTCGATAAAGTAAGATGGTGTGTAACAAATCGCAACGGTCATCCGTGTGGTGGCATAAAGATTCTTGTTATTCAATCTGAGAAAACGTGGACCAAAAAGTGTTAGCCAGTTTTAAAAATCAATGGGAATTTTTACCGGTTTTATAAACGATACTATCAGCTCACGCTTTTACTGTGGATTAACACAGAAAGCTGTCAACGCAATCGGCTGAAAGTTGATCTGTTGCAGTGGATATTATCTGTGCTGGATATAGTATTGTTATCACTGTTCCGGGAAACGTGGATACCCCCACGTTGTGACTCGCTTGAAAAGTCTCTCTTTTTTTAACGATACGATCAGGCTCACTTTTTACTAGTTTCATTAATAGATTTCTATAAATTGGTATTACAGTATAGTTAGAAAATATTGGATGTATACATCAATTGTTATTTTACAAAATTTCTACTATACAGTGTTTTAATAAATTAATGTTATTGTAAATATCACAGTCTGTATTAACATTTGCAACTAATTATATAAAACGTATATTTATTATAATTTCAAATAGGATTTGTCAATGATCTAACATGTGTTTCCTATTCAGATATAAAACAAAGTACTAACATTCTGCAACAGAACTTTTCATTAAAAAAAAAATCACAATTTTGTGAAAAAAATTAGTGGTAACAGTAAAATTGCTAAAAATGCTAACTATGACTAAAAAATAATTATTTTCCCACAAATCCAATTAGTTTAGAATAATAGGCCTAAGGTATGCAACAACTCACAGTTTTACAAAAAATATTAGTTACAAATTTGCTAATAGAATTCTCTTTTTGCATTTAATCAAGGTTCTGCTACAAGTGAAAATGCTAGATCTTAAACAATTTCTGTAAGGAATTGTGCAGTAAAAGTGTTTTGTATCAAGTTCTTTACTTCTGAATATGTCATAATAGCCCAATCAAAGAAATATTTATTTGTCTTTAATGTTTCCAGCTAATTCATGGTATCCACCAGGCATCTCACCACTTCACTGTTCATTTATCTGATTATTTTATATCATTTATCTAATTCTTGGCCATTTTATGAAATTTTATTTAAATTATTTAACTTGTAGGTGTTTTCGTAAACATTACCTAGACAACACCTGGAAAAACATTGTGTGTGAATGCAAGATTTTGTCTGAATGAAAATTGCTCCAATATCGCTAAATTTATACTTGACACAGTTTAAAATTAATGAAAGGTTTTGCTGGGGTTGTTCCATAACTTGAAAATTGTAGCTTCTCAGCTGCAGTACAGGAAGTACAGTCAGTATAGTGGAGTTGCCAAGAGTAGAATTACCGAGGCCGTGAATCAAGGTAACATGGTATCAGGGCCGCGGGGCGCATCATGTGGCATCGGGCATCGCGGCGCAGCGTGATGTGATGTGGCGTCTCGCACCAGTGCCACCTACTGCAGCACGGCCGAGAATATGCTCACTGCTCACTGCTCACACAAGCGATGTTTTCTGCTTGATGAGAATCAGGTCCAAATACTGTCTTACTGAGTTTAACCGTAAAAACAATCTTCCGATCCTGTAAAGCTAACAAATTGATACAGAGAAGTGATATCAGTCATTTTAAATTAATCGATTATCGGTATCTGAAATAGAATTTATTATCGCTAGAATCGAGATTTAAATGAATATATAAAGTACAGCATTTTATTTCGTCTTTTATAGTTAATTTTAAACCCCTGTTTTATCCACGAATTCTTTGATTTTAGAGTAAAATTTAATCTATTACATGTATAAAATAATAACAATTGAAATATTTATGCAATATTGTGCACTGCAGGTGTCATAAAAGACAGATACTACATTTTCTCTATTTATTTGTAACTAGAAGAGTAATGAAATGCTAAACTAAGTTGTGTACGTGCTGTAGATATTGTTAGAAACAAGCGCGAGTGCTATGGCACAAGCACAAGGGTCGGATACACCTGGGCGGGAGCGTGAGGTCGCAAGCCTAGTTTCTGTCGGGCCTGGCAAGTCTCCCGTTACTCGAGGAACGAGGGACTCGGACTGCTCTGCTCTGTTCCCTCTGTTATTGAACCTTAGCGATGTTTTTGGAAATGTCTGGTCGGCTGTCTGGCTATCTACGCCTCGCCGCCGCCACCACCACCAGTCCACCTTCCTCACACAATCGATCACCGGTGTGGTGCCTCGTTCACGTACAGAAGCGTTCGATATCTTGCACTTGTTTGTTTTGTGATCGCAGTGTTCGATAAGTAATAAAGTTTATACAGACGAACCTACGTTAGTTCGCTGAACGTAAATTATTCGTCTGAATCATCGCGTTGTTTATTGTCTGAGTACATTTGTATTTATCACGCTGTAGACTTTTCGGTTTTGTTATGTAACTGTGTTTGTCCTTTGTTTCTGCAATGGTGACCACTGTTGAAGGCCTTGCAATAGAAAGTTAATCCAATCTAAGAGCATTGATATTGTTAATAGGCGGTTTCTTTTCAAGAACCAATGTCTGCAGCTCTTGTACCAATAATACTTTAATTTTATTGCGTAAAATAATGAGATACCAAGTTTTCCAATCGGTTTTTATTTACTTTCTTTGTAAGATGAATGATTTGATTATTATTATTATTCCCTACTGCAGTTCAGAAACGTTACACTATGTAATGTGTGCTGTATACTGGATATAAACTAACCATATTGTAATTATTGTGTTGGGCACATTTTACCTTCATAAACTTTCTATTTTCAGAGTTATGATACTGGCAAGAGTAATACTTACACTAGCTTACCATTTCAAATAAACAAACCCTATTGTCCACTATTTTCCACGCTGCAGTTTTACATTAATTAGAATCGTTCTTTACAGCATAACCACATCGGTGTAAAACTCCTCCAAAATATTTTTCTGAAATGTTTACCCGGAAATACCCCAAAATACAAAATAACAAACATTGATTCATAACCACCACAGTTTAGAATTTGACAAAACTATTCGTACCGAACGAACGAACACACATATTGTCGGGTTAGAGAGGTAGAGTAGGCCAGGCAGTGAGGCTGGAAAGGTTGCAGCGGTAGAGTGCAGCCGCTGAAGGCTGCCAACTGACATTGAGTGCAATAGTTGCAGTTGATGCAACGCCGGCCTTGCAGCTACGTCACGCCTCGCCTCGCCTTGCCTTACTGCCTTTCTCCTCCGCCAGCTAGCTGCCTGACCTGAATGCTCCATCTCCGCACACAACCTTTTGTTCTGATAGCGAGAAATCAGGAAGGCTGTGGAATCTTCAGGAGTTGTAGCTTGTAAGCCACGAACACAGACAGACGCGAGACAAAGTTGCATACTTGTGTTTCGAGGATGTGCTCGCTTACGTAACGAAGGACGTTTCCGTTGTTCCTCCAGTGACAGGTCAATCAGTCGTGTATTGTTTTGGAAACGATTCATTGCCAGTGTTGTTGCTCAGTACCACACGTGCTCCGTTCTTGGACGTTTATGTTCGTATAGGAACGTTCGTAAAGCTCGCGCTGGGTTTGTGGAGCAGCTGATGTTTTGTTACCCGAGCGCCGAACGGCCAACCAGCCACCCATCCACGCAACCGACTAGCCAGCTGTTCTAGCTGGTTGTGCAAGTCGGAGCGAGAGATAGCGGGCTCAGAGCCTGCTCGGCCTGTAAAGGGGTCAAAGTGATAATAAGTAGGTGTATCGCCAATCGAGCTTCTCCTACTAACAGATATGGTACGTAATCGGTCGGCTTTGTGGTCTGCACTGTTTCTGGTGTACATGTGTACCCCACTGGAGAATGGTGTTTTCGTTTCTCCGTTGTATAATGATTTGGCACCGTGCCTTATAGAGACGAACCAACACCTGTTGAGAAATGCATCGATCCTAGTATGCTTTGCTCTTTATAACGTCTTGTCTGTATTATTTTAATGTTATGTCAACGGTAATTATAGTTGTAATCCTTAACCCTTACAGTTCCAGCGTTATTTAATACTGTGAGAAAATTATACAACTGTCACATGTGTAGTGCAAATGGTCGATACAGACCATTGTATACTCCGATATAAAAATAACAGGAGATTAACTTTTTAACTATTTTCTAATGGCAAGCAGAGGCATTGTCTTTCAAAGCAATCAGTTTTTTAAGTATTTCCTCCCCAGTTTTCCATTTCCGATTGTACAGACGGATGCTCATTTAAACTTCCTTCCTTCGTTCTCTTCCTCTTGTATTTCGTGGTTTTCACTCCACTTGCTTTATTCTACTTTTCTCTATCTAGTGAATTCATCTGTATACACAATTCTCGTTCATAAGTTTCTGAACATAACAATTCTTTAGGGTTTTAATTACCGAACTAAATGATTTGAAACCAAGAGTTGTTTGACGAACCTTAGATGATAAAGATTAATCCACTTTTAAACTTTGAGTAAATTTATCAAAATCTATACGCTAGTGAGGTTTGATGTTAAGATAAGAGTCAGTGATGTAATGAAAGTGGTTTCTGGACAAATATGAGTACAATCTCTAAATACAGGAGGCACTGAAGCATTCATATGTTATAGAAACTTAAACCAAATGCTATTTTCCCTCTTAACTAAATAACCAATTATTACCTTTCAGATAGAAAACTGTTAAGTAACCATTTTGTTACAAAATAAATGACAGTACACTGTTACCTGAAATATTGCTTTTAGTCTAAATTCCACTTACTGACAAACGATCAAATGATAATAACTGCTATTTTCATCTTTATTAGTTGATACAATTAAACTTCCTATGTGTTATTAAAGAGGATTCATTGTTGAAGTCGAGAAAACTATACTGTAGGAGATACAGTCTGTATTACTCACTTATTCACACCTGGGATAATGTCAAAACAAATACTAGGCAGGAAAGTGGCAGTAAAATAGTTTTAAACCCTTGTTGGTAACCGATTTTATTCCTTAGCAATTGTGGAGTAGAAAATCTATACGTGTTTTGCATATACATACATTATGTGAATGACACATGAGCCTACGTGTTGTGAATCTCGTAAACTTAGAAACATTGAATACAGCTTACACCATAGGACCGCTATTACTTACCTTCCGAAGGTGTTATAAGCCAAACGTCGCAAAACTCTTCAATGCTCATAATGTACAATTTGTTGTAATAATGAGTCGCAGGAAAGTAAGTGAACATGTAGAATGCACAGCTGAATTGTAGGTACTCGTTATATTTTTTGAGTTTTTAAACCACCTGACATTTTCACGGTCGGCGGTTGGTGAATTTAGTTCTTGTCGTCCTCATGCTGACCATCTGTAATGGGAAACCAGTTTAATTGACAACCCTCTAGCCGGTCAGTTAGCCCCTATCCCGCAGCCAGATGCCGGTCCAACTTGACTTACGTCTGCGTGTGACAACTGGCAATGCGCGGCACGGCGCAGGCGCGAAGTGGTGTAGCCAGGACTGCGCACACGCTGCGCATTGCCACTGTGGCGGATGCGGGAAGGGCAGCTGTTGTCCCGCCACCTGGAGACCCGAGCCGGGCCTTCTCACCTGCCCTCCCCGCACCTATTATTACTTTGTACCAACTCCTTAATTATGCACGAACCACAATTTCTCCGATCATACCCCGTTTCTTTGTCCGGGACCTTTTCTTCAACGTGTTAACAGTTATTGTTATTGCTCCATAGGTGGTCCAATACTGTATTGTGACACTGACTGGATAATATCACTGTGTGTAATTTTGTCTAGTGACCATTTCTAAGAAAAATAGTAATAGTATGTAAAAAATGCGTAATCTAAGATCAAACTTTAAACACGATATTTGGGCCAATTAAAAATGTCCCACACACGCTGAGTCGCTGCTCTCATTTATATACTAGAGTAATATACGATCACGTTTATTTACTGGACTAACTTACTACTCGTAACAAACTTTTTCTACTATTTTACGCGATGGCCGTCTTGCGCCGTTTCGCCTTTCCGATGGTTTTAAACACCTCTAATAACCCAAAATTAACCTAATTATCGTAAGTAATTAATTTTGTTCAATTTAATGATTTAGCAAATAGCATACCTTGTTTTTTATGATTTTGTATACCAAATAATTAGACTATTGGGTATTGTGGCATAATTAATGTTGTCTGTGGCCTACAAATTACTCAGATTATTTTATATTTGTTATATAATAATTGTTTTTAAAAAATATATAAAATAGTTTATTATATAACTATTATAATGCCGCTGTGCACAGCAACTAGAAACAGTCTCGTCACCACGCACAAGCCTTTATGGCCTATGTGGGACTAATATCATGCACATTACGTGTACTATGTTTGTTTGTAAATTTTGAAATAAATTTGATTTCTTGAAACGCTTTAAATATAATCTTTGGGCCCATTAAAAATGTCTTGGAGCCAGTGCACGAGTGCGCTGCCAAATATGGCTATACATGTTTGAACATCGTAGTACTATTTTATATGATTTCTACACTCATACAGGTTTACAGTCTATGTACATAAGTTTCGTACAATGCATGAGTTATGAGTGAGAATGACCCAGCCGAAGTATGTATGTCATCTCGCACACAAGTACTCGAACGAATGAGGTAAGGAACTACATATTGCACCGACAAGCATTCGATGAATGTGAAATCCTTACGCAACCCGAGTCGTGAGTTCCGAGAGGTCTAGGCGTTCACATAAGCGCGGCCAAGAATGTCGACCACTGACTGCTGATTGTCGGGATCGGTGATATAAACAATGGCAATCGTAGCTGTAGATAAACCTGTGATAGCTGAGAAATGTTATGGTGTATCCACCATATATCCACCGTACTATCGTCCAAAGTGTACTAAACTCTGGATAATGTTATAGATAACAGATAATGAAAGATGGATAACGTATCGTCTTGTCGCTCGGGGCTGTGCATACGAAGAACATCTGAGATTAGGAATTCGTCAACATGTTTGTCATCAGTATCATCAATAACAATCAGCAAGATGAATGCGCACATATTAGGGTTGCAATCAAGCATTAATATTTCATTATGTATCGTAGCAGATATTTTACTACTAAATTGTCAACACTGTTTACTCCAAGTAGAATGTCTTTACATGAACTTTCTGTTTTGAATTTGCTGTAAAGATTTTTGACGACTTTGTGGTTAAATTTTTTCACACGAATCTTATATATAATTTTAATGTTGTACTAAATTTTGAAGTCGGTACAGATCTACCCATCCAGCACAGATGACTAACCTCACAGAAGAGTAGCCTACAGTACAGGTTCGATGGCAGTTGGGCAAGCTGCAAGTTTTTTCGCCGACAAGTGCAACGTAATGTGAAGTGCGTGGCAAGATAGACGGGCGATCAACTGGCAGCCACTTAGCGTTCGTTATGAGTGTTTATAAACGGGTCAGTAATTACAGAGGCCATATAGAACCTTGTCAAACTTGTCGGTGCGAGGAGATGACCGACCGGCCTCGGCCCGCCGCGCCGCGCACGTGTCTCTGAGCTTGTCAATACTGCATTACGCCCCACTCGGGTTAGATCCCCGATCTCGGTGACATACATTACGAGTTGGTTTTTACTTTAATCGATCATTGCTAGTCTGTGTTTCAAAGAGTTTAGACGTGTTCAACATGCGAATTTAAGTGTCCGAAAAGGTCGATGGCTAAAACCAATACTTTGATTTTTTTCATCAAATGATCGAGTCACTTGTATTCAAGTCACAGGTAACATGATGAATGACGTGTTTTGAACCCAATAAAACAACTCTGTCCCTGTAGTGCTAAACTAGTGAAGGTGATTTACTTTCGCCGGTTGGCAACATGTAAACATACGAGGTCACTATGAAAGTTTCGACATACCGATACACAGTTCGTTCTTATCTGATTGCCCGAGCGTCAGCCTATGTCTGATTTATTAGTGTATTTGTATCGTCTGTTCGTAGAGATCGATTTGGTGAAGTCTTTGTGTTGTCGAAAGAACAGTTTTGTACCTTAAAATTGCCTTTGGTTCTGATTTGTATTTTACTTCCATTCCTTGCTACTCGTTTTTGGTGGTGGAACCTTCGAGAAGGACGCATTCTGCCGCCACCCATGAACACGTTATGATCCAAGAACCGTCACTGCACTTACTTCAGAGAGAGTCAGCCAGAAGTCCCTACTGGTGTTAATCGAATCCTTTCCAAAATTGTCACTGGTATGAGTCGTACATACCATTTAATGATGTTCCAACTCGAGGAGAGAGTGGCGTATGGGTGTCTAAAAACGAGCCATCTCCCATAGTGCTCAAGAAACATCAGTCGGTGTCTTGAATATACGCTGTTTCGTCAGGAGTGCGGAACTTGTAAAGGTCATCAAACTGGAGGAATAAAGGACCATCTCAGCAAATCTTTACGCAGAGCAATGCTTACCAGAAGTTATTCAGCACGGAGCATTAAGCATGTAATTTTGCATCACGACAATGCCTCTTTTCACACTGCTGCTAACATTTTGGTGTTTGAGGCCGAACATGGCTTCAAAACTAACAAGCTTCCCCTTATTGACCAAATATCGTGTTATGTTCGACTTGAGATGATTTTAAATCTGAAGAAACATTAGCGTGGTCGTCACCGTTCTTCGGGTGACGGAATTGATGATAAGATTAGAAGATATTTTGATTATTTTCTAAATATTGAGTTTCTTGAAGTTTTCAATGAGTGGAATGTCTGATTTCAAAAGAGCATTGGCGCAGGAGGGATTTAATTTGAACAAGCGTTAGGATTTGTAAGTATATCACAAAAACTCTTCATTTATCCCAAAACTGTTAGAGTGGCCGTCGTATTAAGATAGTGATGCTGACTTCGAGTTTTAAAACGAAAACTTGTAGTATATCAAGAAAACTTACGAGGTTATAAAGTATTATTTTTGACAGTACAATACATCTAATAACATTATTATAACAAATTGTGATTATTAATAAAGATTTATAGGAGGTATACCGCTTCAAGAACTGCAGAAATGTATCCTAAAACACGCACTTGTGTGAACTGTGGGCTGCACGCACTCCGATGGTTCGCACTTCTCATCCGTCACCCCTTATTGTTTCTAATTGGCGACATCCGGTTCCGGTGCCGGCCACTGCCAGTGACGTGACGCTGACCGTGTATCGCCGCACCTCACGCCACCTCGCATCTCTATACACACCGGGACCGTCGCGATAACATCGTTCGTGTTGGCTCAGTTAAGATTCTCATTACTCAATTTTCCACCCCCTACTTGCCTTTCGTTATTTATTTGTAGCACATATTATTGTTTAATAAGTTTTCGTAGACTGCCAGCTAAATGCTCCTTCTGATTAATAAACAAAGATTATTCACGTTCAATTCATTGAGCTGCCACTTAATGTTGATATTTAAGTTCTTGTTGGATCTAGAAAATTGACACTTTTGTGTAAAGTGGCAACATTTTCATCAAATGAGAAGACATTTAAATGTTGTAGAAAGCAGGTAAGTTGTAGGCAGATGGGGCTCTGCGGGCTGCGGAAGTTCTGTAACCCGTTTATCTCAGGCTCTGGCAGCGGAGAGGGAGGCGTTGACGAAAAATCAATATCGCGACGTAAACTGGCTGTCAGCGTGACGGCGAGTGGCTGTGTTGTACGGCAGGCCGTTATCTCTGCTGGTAACCTCTTATTATCAGTTCCGGGAAATGTATACCTACCACATGTATGGCTAGCTGAAGTGAAGGGTTTTATTTCCTTTCTTACTTTAACTACTTTGACTAAATGATTCTATGCTTCGTAAACTGCGAAGTCTGTTCAAGTAATAATCCCGTTCGTTACGAGTACTGAAGTTTCCAGTTGCTGGTCGTGTTGAGAAGTGTATCGTGGTGTGGGTTATTAATTCAGGACGGTGGAAAACAAAATATTTTCCGAGCACTTACGGATCTGAGCGGTTTCCACGTACGCTGACAGTTTTGGACTTATAACCAGCAATATACTATCAATCAATCATATAAATCATATATTGCTTTCATTTTACATTGTATTTTCAAACGTCAATAAATAAGCTAAAAATCCTGTAGTTTGTACAGTATACACATAACTGTTAAAGCAATTGATTTAAAACGGAACATTGACAATTTACAATTCCAATTTTAAACATGCTCTCAAAAGATTGATCCTAGTGAATTATTCTATGTAATTTAATCAATACATATGCGAAGTAATAAAGGATAATGTTGCTGAAAGCAGTGAACCCTGCTCGATATGAAGTGAACGCGTGATGGACCAGAGAGTTCGAGTTTAGAGAAAGCCCGAATGTTACTGTCTCTAGTACATGGCTGGCTAGATTGTTCCCCTTGGAATGGCGAGTCAGGATTATGTCCGACCCGTTCACGATCGAACACGCGCGACAAGAGGAAAGTGACATAGACGTTCAGCTGTTCCAGAGTTTCCACCGAACTCAGTACCGATATAATATTGTACTGACACCGCGGCTGTGCTTTTATCTGATGCTGTTCATTATGAATTAATGGCATGAGAATAGGTTTCGAACTGAAGAAAGACGCCAGACTAAGGCACAACTCAGTAAGATCGGCGGATGATAGATAGTTAACAAAGGTCGACTCGAGGTACCAATTGAGGTGTTTGGTTCATAGTAGGGGATGGTGGTCTGATCTCGGGGCAACCCAAGATACATGTGAAAGAGACGTCAAGCTATGTGTCGTTGGTAGTAACGGAGATCCTATATATTGAGTGATATGCACGCTACGAACTCAGCCAAGTAGGATAACCAATAATTGGGGCCGGCTCTGCTTCAGAAGTACTTAGTCGAGGTCAATAACATCGCCTCCTCTTCGTGCACGATCACTTGTAGTGGGATGTTGTCGGGTAGACAGCGCGGAGTAAGTTATCACAACAAGCTTGGATTAGGCGATTGTGCTGTTTATAAGACTAGCCTAATCACAATGGTTTTTGAGACATATGCTAATTTTCAACCTGGAACAAAATTATCATCAGGCTTGCGTATCTTAGCATAAAGGTAGTTTTGTGACGTTATACCATGTGTGAGGGTTGCTAAGAATTGTTGACATGACGACAAGTAGCTATTCTACAATGAGGACGTTTGTGTTATTTCGGGAAACGTGTAGCAAAAGTATAACTAAATAAAAAGTTAAGGTGTTCCCGTTCTTTTATAACGTTACCGTTACCCTCATGTGTGTTTCTGTTGACTAGATTATCATAAAGAATTATCAGCGTGTCGATAAGTAGCTGGTGTGTAAAATGAACGTCATCCGTGTTGGCAAATTCTTGTTATCAATCGAGAAACGTGGACCAAAAGTTTAGCCAGTTTAAAAATCAAGGAATTTTACCGATTTTATAACGATACTATCAGCTCACGCTTTTACTGTGGATTAACACAGAAAGCTGTCAACGCAATGGCTGAAAGTTGTTCTGTGCAGTGGATATTATCTGTGCTGGTATAGTCTTGTTATCAGTTCCGGGAAACGTGGACCCCAGTTGTGACTCGCTGAAAAGTCTCTCTTTTTTTAACGATACGATCAGCTCACTTTTTACTATGGATTAACACAGAAAGCTGTCAGTGCAATAGCTAACTGCTGTTCTGTAAAGTGGAACGTTATCCGTGCTGGTATACTCTTTGTTATCGGTTCCTTGAAATGTGGATCACGAGTTTGCCTATAAAATCGAGAGGTAAATGAATGTACTGTTATGTTCACGTATGTTCTGTAGATTATCAGAGAACGCTGCCGGTGAAATAGCTAACAGCTGTTCTGTAAAGTGGACGTTATCTGTGCTGGTATACTCTTTGTTATCGGTTCCTTGAAATGTGGATCACGAGTTTGCCTATAAAATCGAGAGGTAAATGAATGTACTGTTAGCTCACGTATGTTCTGTAGATTATCAGAGAACGCTGCCGGTGAAATAGCTAACAGCTGTTCTGTAAAGTGGACGTTATCTGTGCTGGTATACTCTTTGTTATCGGTTCCTTGAAATGTGGATCACGAGTTTGCCTATAAAATCGAGAGGTAAATGAATGTACTGTTAGCTCACGTATGTTCTGTAGATTATCAGAGAACGCTGCCGGTGAAATAGCTAACAGCTGTTCTGTAAAGTGGACGTTATCCGTGCTGGTATACTCTTTGTTATCGGTTCCTTGAAATGTGGATCACGAGTTTGCCTATAAAATCGAGAGGTAAATGAATGTACTGTTAGCTCACGTATGTTCTGTAGATTATCAGAGAACGCTGCCGGTGAAATAGCTAACAGCTGTTCTGTAAAGTGGACGTTATCTGTGCTGGTATACTCTTTGTTATCGGTTCCGAGAAATGTGAACCACGGGTATTATTACAAAGCCGATTGGTTTTAAGAATACTGTACTGTTAGCTCACGTTTGTACTGTGGATTAACAGAGAGAGCTGTCAGTGTAATGGCTAAAAGCTGTAGAGCGGACGTGATGTAGGCCTGAAAGCTCTGTATCAGTTCCGGGAACCGTTGGACACAAGTGTGGCTGAGGGAAGAATTATGGCGATTGTCCGTCTCGAGCGTGATGACGTCATTTTACGCTGTAGTGCGAAAACCCACAGCTTAGACCCCCAAACTGATCATTTGCACCAGATCTGATTGTCTGCCTTCGCTTCTAATCCTGAATGAGTGTGAAATTGTGATTTTTGCTGTGTGGTCAGTAAATGTAAAAATGTCTGAATTAGATGAACTAACGTTGCACACTAGTATTCTGCTCAGAACACACGTTTGGTATTATTCAATACTAATCTATGCTACATGCACTTATCTGAGGCGCATTTGTGTTGCCGGTTCTATGACGCCATTGCTAATTGTAGCCTATTCAAGTTTTCACTATATACGTAATTTTTGCCTGATGCGAAACTGATTGTGTAAATCGTATTGGTTGGTAATGTGTCACAAATTCTATGACTTCATTTTTTGAGCAAGAAAGAGTTAGAGTGTGAATAAAAGTGGATCCGTTTTCAGGGAATATAGTGGCGGTAGAATATGGGAGTTGGACTTTAAAGATATAAAGTTATAATTTACCTAGTTTGTAATGTACCCAATTAAACTTTATTACAAGTGTGTGGTCTTCTTAACCATTCCAATGTGGAAACGCGTTTCTTGAGACAGTCCCGTTGCTCTTCCGCTTTTGTATACTATTTTACGTTCTAGTTTATTTTTAACACTTGGGAATCGTGAAAACTCTTAATCAGTTAATTTTGAATTAGAAATGATATTGCTACATACACGTGTTATTCAAAATAACAACAGCAACGTTTAGCGAATTCAATGTCACATTGCAATCCTTGCTTCTCCTTACGGGCCGAGACACTCAGCGTCTATTCTTGTCTCGTTGTATCTAATTGTTACTGAATATTGTTCACTAGTAGCCTACTGGTGGTAGACAGGGAATAAATAAATAATCAATTTTATCTTTACTTTTTTAGATGGTACGTGCATGCGTTTGTACAGTAATCTGACAGTACCGGAATAAAAGTACGGATCTGCTTTTTACCAATTTGCGCACAGAACTTCTGTATTATGTCCTAAAAACTAGTCACGCCTTTTTTATTTCCACCCACCGTTTGAAATCCTGTGGCATTTAATTACAATTTGTAAACATCTCAACTATTCCATCAGACATTTTTGTCCTGTCCTGTAGAGGATCTGATAAATGTATCTCACTTGTCCCTGATGTGACGTGGGATATTACTTATTTGATATTTGTTGCGTATACATTTCCCCATTGAAGATGATTCATCGATACAACTTGTAAGTTGTAAATATCTATTTGTAAACAATAATTAATTTTGCATTCACAATTTTTGCGTCATCTAAATAACGTGTATGAAAGCATTCATCATTGAATTGTTTTATATTGTTAGTATAAGTGGGTTATCTAAAGTCGCTTCTCTTCCGACCATTAACCATATCGTGCAACCTTTGCCCAGTTGGTGTGTGCTTGATTTACTTCGCAACAGAGAAGCATCCTTACTCTGTAAGTATTGACTTGAGTACAGTTCATTCAGTACTCGGCTATTATGTATTATTCTTGTTTGTATTCTCTTTGCTTTTTAAATCGTTTGATTGATTGGAAGCCAACTTTGTTTTCCATGTGTATGTCTTTCACAAAATGCACGTATTTAGGCCAGTAAGAGAGGTTATCGGACAAGTGCATTTTATATTCTCTTGACCCCCGAGCGGCCGAGCTCCGGCTAGCCATTCAGCCCGTAGGGGAGCCCCCTCCCTCCGCGTTTAAAATGGCGGCTTTCTTTGTGATCATTTAATTGATTCCCTGTTGAGCCTTGGCATTAGCGAAGCAAATACAAACAATAGCCCAGGTCACCGTGAGTGTGCTGCACTACGTACAGTACAGCAATACGTGTACTGTACGGTAGTACACGTACAGTACAGTACAGTGCGGCGCTGCGGCCACGAGGCGGGGGGTGGGGGGAGTGAGAGCAAGACGGAGAGGTCAAGGACATTTTCATCACCACGACCTTGTTCACTTTTACCTTCGCTACTGCTGACTCCATTTCAGTTTTAATCACGAAGTGTTGCTTATGAATGCATACATAATATAGGTTATGTTCAGCTTTATATCTGGGCTACTCGGGTAGAGTGATGCCTGACAAAAGTAGTCTGTCGTGGGCTTCTTCCACCTGGACATTCCAACACAATCGTTCCGTCGGAACTAAGAAGTACAGTGTATTTTCGCATTAAACTCCTAACATTACGAAAGCAAAGATCTTTGTCAAATGGCGGTTTTTCATTTCTTTTTAATTATACTTGATATTAATTTCTCTAATGAAAGAACGTCAGCCCAGTCGGTCTATATAGCCTATATGTACATCCTGACAAATCTTTTATGAATGATGAAATTTAGGGGTTTAGCCTAAAAACCTACAAATAATGGCTTCACACAATAGTACTTTTATCGTGTTACTTATAATGAAAAATAGTATGATTTGGACAGTTCTGCTTCCGTAAAAAGTCCCGAGGACCTAGAAAATACTTTCAAAATTAAGTTACAATAGACTTTAGTTGGATTTTTGAAACAAAAGTAATGTAATTTGGGCCTTCACATTTTACCTGCAAAGTATAATTTTTATCGAAAATAATCTGATTCTGCTTGATTTTAGAAATGTCTGAACTTAAAAATATTTGCTACAGGAGATACATTCTGCTATTTTTCGTATACCCAGATTTATAAACCGTAGCTAAGATAAGGATAAATTAAACCATAATACGATGATAATAAACCCATGGTGTATAGAGTTTAAGATAGTGTTTTCAAAACAAAACAAAAACTCCGAAATTTAGATGTTTACATACTAATTCAACGTGACCCGTAGGTAAATTTTAAAATTTCTTGGTGTAAATTGTAACAAATTTCGTGCAAGGAGAGGGATTGACAAGGGAATCGCCAACAAAACAAGAAAAGGGACGATCACGATCTGTAGTTTAATTGAATTCCTTATAAAATAATAAATAATTTTTTATTTTATAAGGAATTCAATTAAATTTTTTTTACAGCAAAATGAATTGGAAAAGACTACTACAGTAAGATATATTATTGTATGTGAATTTAAAGTACTGGTCAACCAACAAATTATGTTACTGAAGAGAGGTATCATCCATAAACAAACACAAGTGACTCCCCTCATCCGACACGCGAAAAGAAAGGTTATTTAATGGATAAAAGAAAGAGCACTGCTCCGAACTCAGAATCTTGTGGAACTCCTTTAGTATGAAAACACATGAAGATTCAGCTAATGCAACGGGGTTTTAACAGTAACAAAATGTGGTAAGAAATTCAAAAACCCATTTCTAAAATTCTTACTAACACCAATTATTTTGTAACAGCCTACAACTTTTTCTGTCCGGAACGCAATCAGTCCCATGTTCAGACACTTCCAAGAATTAGATGTAATCAGCACGTGTATGTTTCTGCGGGGTAATTGCATTTAATAGCACAGCCAGCCTGCTGCAGCAATCATACATGGATAGTAATCCTTTGGTTATTTATTTTATAAACGGGGTATAATAGTCGGCAATGAAATAATATGTTAACGGTGAGATGGGTTTGGAACGATGAGATTCGAAAATGTTGGCCAAACACAAACATTTAACAGTTGGCTCAATAATGCGGGTACTTATCAAAGTAGCCGTTTTTTCAAACACACACACACACACACACACACACACACACACACACACACACACACACACACACACACACACACACACACATATATATATATATATTTATTTATTTATTTATTTAAACATCAGTGTGTAATAATCTAAATTCTGGAGATTTTTTTAACACTATGGTCAACCCTTTGTTGGTTGGCAGCGTATTATGGTTTAATTTACCCCTATCGTAGCTAAGGTTTATAAATCTGGGTAAACGAAAATAGGAGATCAGACCTGGTTTTTAAACATCAAATAGGGCTGTTGTAGCAATTTTCCATCTTCCTCGCTAAGTTGTATTTCCAAGAAAACAGATTAATGAAATGGTCTTCAATCTGTAGGAGTATACAGAAGGTCAGTTCTCTTTTTAAAAAGAACATGCACCTATTCCATAGTCTCCAGACTAATCATAACTACAATCTTCGTACAAATAATAATATCACAGTTCTAAAAATAAACTCACCTTCTGTGAAAGACAATTAGTGTGTATATGCTCTAGGGCGCTGAGGATTTTTGTCCAAAAAGTGCTAGCTAGGTTTATGAACATTTATAGTACAAGTTTACTTGTTTTATTACTAACTGTGAGTAGACTTTTAAGTGAATATGTATGTAAAAGAGTTACATGTAAAAACTAATATAAGTGTTTATTGACAAGATGTAGCCTATGTTGCTTTTGCAGCTTTCTGAATAATGGATTTTTTCTTTCTTTCCATTTGTGCTGTACCAAAATACCAGAAAGAATCAAAATTTGTAATACAGTTGTAAACTAAGCTTTGCTAACACAGTAGTTTATAAATTATATAAAGAGTATAATCGGTGGCGTTACACCTTGTTATGCTTATATAACAAAATCAGCTGTTAATGACAAATAACTACGCTGTGTATTGTTGAGTAAGTATTGCATTGTTTTTTGACTGTATTACTCCAGTAGTCTTTCGTTAGTTTTTGTGTCATTCTATACGTTATGTTTACATCTCTTTAACATCAGTGTTTTTGTATTTAACGCTAGCTCTATTTAGTCTGGCTTACAAGTATTATTGGATAATCTTACTAGTTCTGAAAACTTATTAATTTATTAAAAGTTTCATTTACTTAGTTAGTGGGATAAATTATTAAAATTCTCTGTGGCTGCTCATCTTTAAAATACTCCGAACTAGAGTTATGTGATTGTTGTTTTCAATATTTGTTATAAAGTCCTACCTCCCATAACAAATTCAAAACCTGTTTTTAGGTAAGTTCTTTTTTGTATTGTATTGTGTATTACTTATTAGCATAGGTCCACTTAATGCTGAATAAACAAATATAGAAAATAGTTTGATAATATAATTGTTTTTCAAAGGCGTACAAATAAATTGAAAAAATAAAGCGGTGATTTTTAGCAGATACATTATAGTGAATCGTGAGAATTTAAGTTGATATTTTTCCCATATGTTGCTGAGATCGTAAGTGCTGACATTTATACCTTCCAAAATTTACTTGACGAGCTTGGCCTTGCTGTCTACGGTAATTTTGCATATATTAAAACTAAACGATTTATTTGATTGAAGGAGCTCTTCTTATTGAAAACTACAATTTTCTATTATTTTATAAAATACAACTCACATTTATCCAATAATTTTAATATTTTCACACGAGGCCTTTCGACATCGAAGATGCCGTAGTCAGGTGTGTTGGTATTAATAGGAAATAAAAGATTTATATTTATTGTTTGGAGTTCAATCCAGATGTGTGTATGTAGTTGAGGGTTAGATGTCGGGCGACAGGCAGGGAGGATGAGGCCAGGCAGGAAGGAAGGCCGCTGTAGGCCTAGAGCGCGGAAGGCGGCTGTGAGGAGAGGAGGGCGCGACACGTGCGGGCATATCACATCAGCTGGGGGGATCAATACTGCAGGGTGGGGTGGGCGCGGGCGCTACTCGCTACTCAGTACTACTGGCGTTACTCGCTCGCTCCTCGCAGACCTCACACTGGTTCTTATATACTTGTCACAATCCACACTCCTGTCATTATTTTACTACCGCTTTAGGTTATACAAAGAAATATCAAACGTGCCCTTTCCAAGTAGCTCTTTATTCCAAACTTGAAATCGAGATACACCCCTGACCCAGAGAGTATTCATCTCAAAATTGTGCCTTCTCTACATCGATTTGTTATGGCTTCACACATTTCTTAATGTATATTCTAGGTTTAAACGTCTGTAGTGTGAAATCAACAAAACACGTTTCCGCTCTTTTAAACTCAACGTTCTTCGAGCTCTCTAAGCAATTTAATTTTTCAATTTTTAGTGGGATTTTCTTCTACATTTGATTTTAACGGTATCACAGACATTCCCACCAGTAGTAATATGTACAATCGCTTGTGTGAGAGAGTGTTCTCATTTATGTCTTCCGTTGTAGTTATATTTATTTTCATCTCAGGATTATCCACCTCGGAATTGACAACTTGGACGAAGTTGTAATAATTGCATGTCCTTTTCTTGAACATGAATAACAAGATGTGAAGTTATATTCTGATAACGTAAAAGATTTACGATTACAATTAACTTTGACCTTCCAAGTAGCCAGGATCACGTATTTACATTTTATTTGATATAGCATAAAAAGTATTAAAGTACATAATATATTTTTTTAAATGTTTTAAAATACACCTACAGGTCTAAGCAGGACAAACTAATACAGTAAATTGTGTAAATCAAGATAGGTCTTCTACAAATAAAAGTAGAATTAGTAGTAATTATTGACCACGGAATAAGTAACTAATCAAAATAATCAGATCGAATAGACATTATAAATTCAGAATTTAAACGGCAAAGAAACATTTGGTCACAAATTAAATGTTATCCGATTAATTAAAACCATCTAATAAATAATCCAAAAATGTACTAAAAATTTCCATAACCTCTCATCTATGAAAGAAAGGCTGGATACTTTTTGAGACGTGTTACAATACGGAGTAAAGTAACGAAACAATATAAATTGTGGAACGCAAGCAAAATAATACGAAGCAAATTTATGTTGGGCCACGGTGAATAATCGAAATAGTGTAAAAGTCGAGAAGTATCCAAGAGATACCTGGCGACTGGTAGAGGAATCTGATCCAACCTGAACGACCGTGACTTGCCCCTCCCCTCCCCTACTTTTTGTTCCTGGGTTCGTCTATGATACAGCGTATACACGCCGCATCTTTTTACAGGTATTCGAGAAGTATGTGTGTGTGGCCAAACGGGTTGGTTAACGATACTAGAGGAAACTCGTTCTATACTTTGAAAGTGTTAATAGTTTGTTGGTTATACACTGCACAATTTGTTATTTCTAAAGAAAATTAATCAACCTTTTCGTAATTCAGGGTTAGGAACGGTTTAGGAATAGAAGAGCTGGACTAAGATAGCAAGGGCACTCTACAGCCTTGTGTTTATACTTCAGAATACCCGTGAAACACGAAAGTTCAGTTCGGGCGTTGGATTTCTTTACAGTGACGAGTCAAGAGACAAAAGTTGTGACATTCTGCCGTGTGGGCGCGTTGTTAGTTCGCTGTTTTTTGCTTGCCGTTGAATATTTGCTTTCAGGAACATTTGTCACGGTAAGCAGAAACGGTCAGTGGCCGCAGTCCGCAGTAACCTTGGCCAGGAACCGTGTTGACGAACGAAAGGCCGAGTGGACCGGGACCTGGCGGGCGAGCGGTGCATGTCGTTCCCCCACTCGTGGCGTGGCGCGGGCCGCCTGACCGAACCTCCCCGCGGCCACTTCCCGTCTTTGTGTTGACTGATGTCCGAGTCGCCTGTCAGTGTTTACGTGTTCAGTAGGACGCGCGCCGTATGTGTGTACCCACCCACACACGCTGCCGCTGTATGAGAGATGATGTGATCGCGAAGTGGAGCGAGTGTCGGGCCGGTCCATTCATGAAATATGCCGACGACCTTGAGCCGTCCGGACAGTCTCCGGTTTAAATGTCCAGACGGGCAAAGGTCCTCGGCCGCCGCTACGGCCTATGGCCGAAGGTGTAAATCATCTTGACTCACCCAGACGGCTCTTAGTGACGGACGCCGCTTCCGAAATGAGTTAGTGGCTGTCGTTAACAAAGTATCACTCATCGCTATAGTTTCACACTGTAGTTGTAAACCCATCGAAAGAAATGTTATTCGGTTTAATTTATTAGTTTAAATATCTCTTTTAAAGCAAGACACTTAACTAGCAACATAAACATCTCCATATCGGCTTAATATTGGGCAAATTGTCCCCTTTAGAACCGTGGACAATCTTTTAATTCGTGTTGGTTTGGCAATATAATTATAACATTTGAGTGTTGATATTTTAAATTCTTGAAAGAAACCAGAGGAGTGACAGGTAATATTGTAATTCCACCTTGTTTTACTTGTAACAGAGAAGATCAATTGTCTCTGACATTGTAACTCACGGTTGTACAAGCAAGCACCTTTGCACATTTGATAAGAGAAAAAAGAGGATTTCCGACATCTCTTGCTGTTGTCTGCGACACACAGTTCATTTTCCATCAGTCAGACAGATTAAATAATTCCGAGATAACATTTTGCCGACACACGAGTACTACGTTTATAACCTGGTAGATACGCTGTAGATATCCCCTACACTCATAGTCTCTTGCTGTCTCGTGTTTTCTGTTCGTTTTTGCTCTATTAAAATAGAGTGGATACATTATTAATAGTTATAATGTTGCTGCTTAGACGCTTTTCCTTTTCGACAGTAAAATTGGCCCCAAGCCATTAACGCTCACCTTGATGAATGAATCCATACAATGTTCATATTTCTGTATTTATGACACACACCATTTGCATATTACGTAATATCTCCTACACCCCTTATAATCGTGGCTCAAGGTAGACTATAAATCTGAAGCGTTGCAGATATTAATTACATCATGCATATGTAAGAATCTATACCATTCATTTGTGCTTTGAGGATTTTACTCTCGAGGACAGTGATCATGAATGTAGTACGGCTCGATGAAGAGTGAAATGCAGATACAGGTGCGATGAGAGCACAGCACGAGCAGGGTAATGACAGACGAGCGCAGCGAGCGAGTGGCGTGGCCTTGACCTGTGCTGCTGCGGTACTGCGGTCAACTTACCTCATGCTCATCATAGAGTCTCTTTACCTTTGTCTGCCCAACTACACGTGGAGTTTTACTTCGATGTGCAGCATTGCGGTCAACTTACCTCATGCTCATCACTCGGTCTTCTCACCTTCGCCTTCACACATCTCCTCCACTGCACGTGGACGTCTATACCCCTGCGGTGATACTGAACTCAACTTAACTGTGTTCATCATGGCTCCTTTTGCCTTCGGCGATCTCTATATATACCTATTATTCATACGACTATTTTAACTCCAGCTAGTAATACTGGTGCTGCGAGCCCGCTATGTAATACTTCTCAGAGAAATACAGAATTCTACCAATTTCCACACTCGTTTATGTCACACCCCATTCTTTAATACTTGTTTGTGATAAGTTGAATAATTAGTTTGTCATTTTTGACGCACATGTAAATTACATGTGCGTCGTTTACAGTGAGTGCTACTCTAGACGGTAACGGCAACAATAATGTAATTTTGTACCTCACTAATCAGTAGTCAACGGATCAACCTATAAAGTCACATTTAAAGTAACAAATATGTTCCAAGTATGGATTCTAATACTTAGAATTTCCTACATTGCCGAGATTGTTTTATAAAAAAAATAATGAGTCAGTGATGAGAATGAATCAGTAAACCGCACAGGATGTATTGACGTCACTAGAGATATTGAGCCACCTCTCTTGTGTCCGATTGCCGCTGACTGAACATTGATAGTGTTCTCACATGTGCTTGGAAGTTTGTGTAACCGTGATATACCGAGGAGGGAACAAGGACGGCCGGTGCAGGAGGCAGGAAATCGAGAGAGGCGACCTCGGGGACCTTGAGTGTGACGACACCGAGACGACCTCACTGTGTACGATTGCCGCTGACTGAACATTGATAGTGTTCTCACATGTGCTTGGAAGTTTGTGTAACCGTGATATACCGAGGAGGGAACAAGGACGGCCGGTGCAGGAGGCAGGAAATCGAGAGAGGCGACCTCGGGGACCTTGAGTGTGACGACACCGAGACGACCTCACTGTGTACGATTGCCGCTGACTGAACATTGATAGTGTTCTCACATGTGCTTGGAAGTTTGTGTAACCGTGATATACCGAGGAGGGAACAAGGACGGCCGGTGTAGGAGGCAGGAAATCGAGAGAGGCGACCTCGGGGACCTTGAGTGTGACGACACCGAGACGACCTCACTGTGTACGATTGCCGCTGACTGAACATTGATAGTGTTCTCACATGTGCTTGGAAGTTTGTGTAACCGTGATATACCGAGGAGGGAACAAGGACGGCCGGTGCAGGAGGCAGGAAATCGAGAGAGGCGACCTCGGGGACCTTGAGTGTGACGACACCGAGACGACCTCACTGTGTACGATTGCCGCTGACTGAACATTGATAGTGTTCTCACATGTGCTTGGAAGTTTGTGTAACCGTGATATACCGAGGAGGGAACAAGGACGGCCGGTGCAGGAGGCAGGAAATCGAGAGAGGCGACCTCGGGGACCTTGAGTGTGACGACACCGAGACGACCTCACTGTGTACGACAAAGAAGACTGGGAAGAAAGTTTATTGTGACTGTTGTGACGGTAGCCCATGCGTGTTTGCTCACAAATAATGGTATAGGAACAGTCAACGGTGGACTGACGAAAGTGTATTTATTACAGATCGCTCTTGCTAATATGTTCACACGAGTTAAATCGATATGTTTTTCAAAACAGCTTACAAGGAAGTTGCTAAAATTTAAAGGCTGGAGTACACGATTTATACACAATACGTTAGTACGAAAATTTAAAACTATTGGTGTAGATTTCTGTTCTAATAAATGTTTTAAAGGTTATCTTTCAGCAGCTTAGTGCAAAATTTCTGAGTATTGTAACTCTGTCCGGACCGCTCCGGCCTTGCAGTCTGTCTGCGTACGGCCAGATGTACTGGCCCACTGCCACTGGCCCGGCCCAACCCGGTCCGGACCGCTCGGCCTTTCCGGTTTGTCTCTGCATACGGCCAGATGTACTGGCCCACTGCCACCGGCCCGGCCCAACCCGGTCCGGACCGCTCGGCCTTTCCGGTTTGTCTCTGCATACGGCCAGATGTACTGGCCAACTGCCACCGGCCCGGCCCAACCCGGTCCGGACCGCTCGGCCTTTCCGGTTTGTCTCTGCATACGGCCAGATGTACTGGCCAACTGCCACCGGCCCGGCCCAACCCGGTCCGGACCGCTCGGCCTTTCCGGTTTGTCTCTGCATACGGCCAGATGTACTGGCCCACTGCCACCGGCCCGGCCCAACCCGGTCCGGACCGCTCGGCCTTTCCGGTTTGTCTCTGCATACGGCCAGATGTACTGGCCAACTGCCACCGGCCCGGCCCAACCCGGTCCGGACCGCTCGGTCTTTCCGGTTTGTCTCTGCGTACGGCCATGTACCGGCCCACTGCGATTGGCCCGAACAGACCCGGCCAGTCCTTGCTACGCATCGCCATAATGTCGCATGCGATGGGATTAATACGAATACTAGTGTATTTTAGATCAGAGTCATGTGAGACATCTTCAAAGCTGGTTCTTATGCAATAGTCTCATGTTGAATGTTGAAAAAAGTATTTGTTTTTAATTCCATACAAATAACTCAAGGGACAGAATAAGGCAAAATCCGTTCAGGATTTACCAGAAGACGAGTTTAGCAGAAGAGTTAAATTCTGTAAAATAAAGAGTCCTATGATGAGGTTCTATTTGGAGGCACCAAATCTCTTTTCAGAAAACCAAAACTGCCACCATTCCAAAACTAACTCAACACCTCACTGAAGCAATTCTTCAAATTTCTCCTGATGTGTTATGAAACATTGTTACTGGTTTTAGCTCAGGATAGGATGCTGTCAGGAAATAACTAGGACTTTTATCTTACCACTACTCCTCATGGATCATGTCCCTGATGTGATATAAGGTTTTGTTGGTTAATAAGTGGATATTTATAATTATTAGTATAAAGAGTATCATTAATTTTTGTCTGCATTATTCAAGTGGAAGGGGAGCGCTGTTTCATGTGCTCATTGCTCATCACATGCCGGGCTATCCAGCCTCCGGCGACTGTGCCGGTGCCGCGTGGGCCGAGTCCGCCCGGGTCGGGCCGGTCACAGTTTGAGGGTGTCCCATTTTGACCGTATGCCGGTCCGGGCTGGGCCGTTGTACAATGTCAAAGCTTTGATTACGTGTATCTTGACATCCTAAAAATCCGGCCTGGACCGTGCTGGGCTGGTCCGGTCCGGCCGCATTGAGAGTCCTGTTTTATTGGACTTTCATCCAATGTTCTCAGACTGGATGAAAAGATTGGTTAATCCAATCTGCCGCGAACACGCCTTGACGTGCGAAATAGAAATAACTAATACGAGTAACTGTAGAACATATTTATATTGGTACCTTTGCGATTTTGGTTTGGGTATGTTCATTATCGCAGCATCTAAACTATCAAGTATCTCCTCGGAAATATTGTTGAATAAGTAGATAATAATTTAATTTTATTGATTAATAAAAGAAAATGTTCAGTAGTTAAAATTTGTTATGTCCCTTTGAGCAATTTTTCACTAGAGGCTTTGCACAGTCTGGCAACGCAGCGGACTCACTATCTCGTGCCGCTTGCCACACGTGTCCGGTCTGAAGTTTACTCACAACTTGGGGTTTTCGCAATACCACACATTTTCTTCAAAATATAATTAATGCTTTATACGAAATTTCGCATTTTAAAGACGTTTCTCTCGTTATCATGAATAACAAAAAATATTTATGGTTGGACAAGTAATATTCCTGAAAAATAGTAAAAGTTACAAGTAATATTTTTTGTTACCTAAAGCAATATTGTAAATTGGCCGATCTATATTATTTAAACATATTTGTTATAATTAAAGCAAGGTTAATAACGCCATGGTAATAAACCTTAAAAAGTATCGTAAGAGAAAATTTTACGATTATGACTAAAGAACTTTCTTAGGATGTGCATCTGGTAATCTCGGATAAGACAGATGTGCGCTTGCCACCAGGCTGTTGCCAATCCCACGCTCAACGGAGATGTGCCAAATGAAGAGTAAGAGTTCACGCACTGGTGAAAGCATGTGACAGGACGAGATGATAAGGCAGCCTCCACTGGTGGCCTAAAATACATAACGTTATCAATAGTCAGTTGTGCCGGGTGGACAGTGCAGGACGACCCGCATGTGGCAGGACGAGATGATAAGGCAGCCTCCACTGGTACATAACGTTAGCAACAGTCAGTTGTGCCGGGTGGACAGTGCAGGACGACCCGCATGTGGCCGGACGAGATGATAAGGCAGCCTCCACTGGAATATAACGTTATCAACAGTCAGTTGTGCCGCGTGGACAGTGCAGGACGACCCGCATGTGGCAGGACGAAATGATAAGGCAGCCTCCACTGGTACATAACGTTATCAACAGTCAGTTGTGCCGGGTGGACAGTGCAGGACGACCCGCATGTGGCAGGACGAGATGATAAGGCAGCCTCCACTGGAATATAACGTTATCAACAGTCAGTTGTGCCGGGTGGACAGTGCAGGACGACCCGCATGTGGCAGGACGAGATGATAAGGCAGCCTCCACTGGAATATAACGCTATCAACAGTCAGTTGTGCCGCGTGGACAGTGCAGGACGACCCGCATGTGGCAGGACGAGATGATAAGGCAGCCTCCACTGGTACATATAACGTTATCAACAGTCAGTTGTGCCGGGTGGACATGTGCAGGACGGCAGGACGGCAGGACGACGAGATAGACATATACTACTATACAACGTTATCAACAGTCAGTTGTGCCGGGTGGACAGTGCAGGACGACCCGTATGTGGCAGGACGAGATAATAAGGCAGCCTCCACTGGAGGCCTAAAATACATAACGTTATCAATAGTCAGTTGTGCAGGGTGGACAGTACAGGACGGCCCGCATGTGGCAGGACGAGATGATAAGGCAGCCTCCACTAGAGGCCTAAAATACTTAACGTTATCAATAGTCAGTTGTGCCGGGTGGACAGTACAGGACGACCCGCATGTGGCAGGACGAGATGATAAGGCAGCCTCCACTGGAGGCCTAAAATAGCCGGGACCTGTCACGCCTCACGCTGAGCCTAAGTGCAGAGTTCAGTTGTAGTGTCTGTGGCTCGCCTCGGATCGGAGCGCGTATTCACGTATGGACGACCACCAGGGCCCCTCGTGAGTAGTCCTTCCCATTCACCAGAACAGTTTTCCGAGGATCTTATCACATTTGCCTATGTTTGTGGTTTGTGTCACTGGAAAAGTAACTGTCGGTATGCATGAGCAAACGTGTAGCTCGACCAGACTAAGAGTGAAATGTTATTTAGTTTTTATCTAAGGCACATAATGACAAATTACTATTTTTGTTCGGGATGTAAATGAAGTAAAAAAAATTCCCGATTGTTAAAATTTCCGTAGGATGAGTGTCTGATAATTTTGTGTAGTTGGTGACTATCAGCTCTCCTAATCAATTGAAATTTATCTTATCGAAATGGCTGACATTTGTTTCAAATATTTTATTAGGAATTTTTTAAGATGTTGTAATATTTTAAGAATATTAAGTATATTTCAGGTGATTCGAGTAAAAGCGTCATTATTCGAGTAGAGTGATTTCCTGTATGCTCTTTAGATTATGACATTGACTTGGGTTCTTAAAATTAAGTGAGTGATTGTACAAAACATTATCTAATATTCTAATTTAGTGAAAAAGTAACAACGAAGGTTTCATACCAAGTATGATGAAGTTGTTTTATTAATAGCTGCGTCATAAATGGTACATGTCTTTCTTGTCTTCCATAAATTACGTAATCTATAGATAAAAGAATTTCATTTTAAATTTCAACTGTATGGCGGTATCGAAAACTGACAGTTATCGTAATTGAGCGATAGTTATCAGAGTTCTAACATTTAAATAACGTGAAATTAATACCTTTAGTTGGGTTTACTCAGTTGACGACATAGGAGTCTATGTAATGTTTATTAAAAGGGAGCAATTCTTAAAGTGGGAAAAATAAATGTTTTGCTTTTTCTGTATCAGCGTTCGTTAAAATATAATTTGTGGTTATCGATATTCAGTGGATAAAAGTGTATTTATAGTGGATATTCTGTAACAATACATGACATAACACAATGGGGCCGAGTGAAGTAATAAAAACAGCCAGCAGTTTGGTTCGTATATCGTATTTGGTTGAGTTGCCAGTTCAGCTCTGTCGTTGGCCGATACTTCTCCAGGTATTTTCCATCCTCTAATAAACAATCCTGGTGTTGTGTTTGTACAGTCGTTGCTTACAAAAAATGCCGTATGCTATTTATCGACGTAGAAGAATATACATTTAAATTTTAGATTAAATGTAAATAGGTTGTTTATGTTTTAAGACGTTCGATCATCGTTTGGTATCGAGACTCCGTAAAGTTAGTGTGTGCGTACGCGAGGCGATAGCAGTAGGTGTGCTGACGTAAGTAAATACCGCGACAGATTATACACATGAGTGAGTGATTACTTTACGTCAGGTGATACAGTCCGCCACGCCGCGCCGCCGCCGTCACCAACACAACTGACGCTTAGTCTGCAGACAATGCCAGGAAGTGGTGCACGCACCCGTGGGACTGGACCACGATTACACTATGTTTACCTGAAGCAGCACAAGCTACAGTAAATATTCATTCCAGAGAGAAATATCCAGCATTTAGTTCTAAAATTTGTATTTGGTTCCTATAATACTTTGTGCATTTTAAGGATTTTGTCGGGTTTTATCGTATTTACCATTTTGACATTCTGGAAATTGATAATAGAAAAGTTTTAATAAAAAAATCTGGTCTGTTGTAATCTAATCTGCACATCCTTGGCATTCTTCAATATACAACATTATGGCAGAAACTAATTTACAAGAATAATTTTACATACAACTGAAGTCAACTGTGAAACTATTGTCCGTAGTCTAAGAAAGGGTTGAACAATTCCGCGTGGAGGGCACTCATCGTTCTTTACAATCGTGAACTCCGGTGACCTAAGACACGTTGCAAATTTCATCCCAGCTCGTAATGGCGTCATTAACGTAACTCAGCTATTGCTCCTGCTATTGCTCCCGCGAACAAATCAGCATCTGACCTTTGGAAAACATCCTCGTCCCTGTAAACCTAGTTATTTTATGGTTCCATTTCAGCGCATAGATGCGGCAGTCGACACAGCTGCGGCGTGCCCATGAGAAACTGAGCGATAACGACATTCTCTCGTGGAGTATTGGCTATAATAAAAACGGTAGCGGTACAGCCAATTACAGCCACTAATCATAGAGAAGGCTTGCCTTTTATGTGGCTACTTAACGCGCTATGAGTATCGAGTCTCTCACCCACGGCACGTAGTTCATACCGCAGATTGTTCAGATCCCAGAAATACAATTTTATTTCCTTAGTTACGGTTGGAACTGATTCTAAACACAGTGGGATATTTAGTAAATGTTCAGTAGTTAGTGGAGTAAATATGTAACCATAACTATTAGTTTGGGAGAAATTGAAAAGCTTAAGCAATGTCTCGGATGTCGAGTCGCCAATTAGTAGAAACTTCTATCGCCTAGATATTTCAAAACACGAATAAAAAAAAAGATGAATATACATGATGTTTCAAAAATCTCCGCTCCATAGGTAGTAGAAGGAACTTTTCACAGCACAACTTGAAACATATTATTTATTTAGAATATATTACTGCATCTGATTTGTATTTAATAATTGGTATAGGAAGGGCTACGTGTTTCAGGCATAATAGCGAAAACTGACCCAAGAGTAGAATGTAAAGAATTTATTTAACTTATTTTACAGAGTAATAGTTACTGTATGGAGAGATCGTGTATATTTACCATACTAATTACCAGATTGTTTACGAACGTTACTTATTATTGGTAAATTACCAAACAAGAGATTGATTAACCATATGAGTGAATTTCTCGCAGGCAGATCTTTTTAACCTATTTTTTTATTTAGATATACCAATCCTTTCACAAAATTTACCTTTAACCCAAGAAGATCAATTTTGATTTACATTAAATTTATGTAAATTACATAAAAATATTAACTATTTTGAGGAGTCATGTAACAGAATAATTTATCTATCCGACCGGGCATGTTTATGATGAAGTCTATCGCTTAAAAATGTCTAATATTACATAATCCATCGAGCATTCAGTATGTGTAGATCAACCACAAAGGATAGTTTGTTTACAACTGCATTACACGAGTTAAGAAAATAATAGTAACTGAAACTCGTGCTTAAATTGTGACATTGAGAGAAAGAAAAGCAATGCATTTAGTGGGAATTTATAATGTAGTGTTACATTAAGTGGCTGTGTATTTTGTATGTAATATTAAAATGTAATTTGGAAAACTAGTACGACCTCTGAATAAATATGTTGACAGATAATTACTATAAAACAGTACCTATGCTATATAAGGTTGTAACTCCGTAAGATAGTGAACGGTTCAGTAGCATCATACTATATGAGTATAATAGCCTACTTGGTGAACGAGTATTATACTTGGTGAACGTACATATTCCCCCTGTACTCGAGGTGGTTTGGAGACTATATTTTAGTTTTTACTATCATTTTGTCACTTTGATAAATTAGTTATCAATCTGTAAATAACACATATCTGTTTGGTTATGATTTGCTAAACATGTCAGAGTAAATATTGTTATCTGTTTGAGCCAAATCAATATTGCCTAGCATTTGGCCAGTAACTGATATGAATTGACGATAAGTGAATCACTCACTTTTAAACTTTACACAGATTAAATGCACGATTGCAAATTCTGTTACTATATTTACAAAAATGATATAGTTCTTTTTCTGATCTTAATGTTTGATTAGTGTTTACATTTATTAACACAACGAGATTCTCCGTAGCAAAGGGTGTATCTGCGGTTCTTTAAATGAGAAGTCACGGGTTCTATTCCCAGCGAGGATAATACAAATTTAGTAATGGTTTTGGCCAGTTTTCCCTTAAAGTAGAGGTAATAAAATGCCACTGGCGTAGAGAAAACCACGCTGGAATGAAAAAACACCACTTCATTAATAAAGTTGTGTTGTTACAAAGTGCTACAAAAGTTATAGAAGCGGTCATTAGGGCTATTTTTTTTGTCATTCAATACAGTGCGGTATATTTTTCTGTGCCACAAACTACCAGTATTACTATAAAGTAGTGGAGAGATTTTGCTGTCAAAACTTTGCCATGTTTAGTAGTAACATCAGTTCTGTTACTTGGCATATGAAAATAATGTTGAAAACATAAACATCACTATCGTTAAATATCAGATGACCGGTTATTAATCCTCTTTTGTATCTTAGATTGTATAAATAGTAAGATATATAAGACATAGACCTACGTATACAGTGAATTGTTGGAGATCGATTGATGAAGGAGTAAGTGAAGCCGGCCGTCTTGGGAAAATTCCACAGAGATTCTGTATAATCAAATCCACATAAGACTGAATTTAATCTCGTAATTAATACATATGTATATCAATCCCACAAATAAAAAATGCTAGTTTGTGCGTATAAGAGAAAAATAATAAAACATAGTACCAATCCTGGTCGTATTGTAATATCAATGAGCCACTCACTGTTCACATTAACAATAAGCAAACTTGGAGTATACGAGGAAAATAACATTCCTTGAATTTTCTTTCATCGAAGGCATACGTTATATATCTTAACGTTACTTTCCTGTGTTAAACGTGATTGAAGGTGTATGGATCACTTAACGCCAGGTTCTATACAGCTTCCTCCACATACACAAGTGACGCTGACAAGTGACGTTCGCCTCTCGACCACCGTACGTCACCCAGTTGGCTCACTATCAGTGGAAACTACGAGATCTCGCTCAGCGCTCTGCTGTCACCTCAACGTCACCCAGTTGGAACGTTATCAGCGGAAACCACGCACTGCAATCTGACGTCACTTGACAGGAGGTTTCCCAACGTGTTCCTGGTAGCCTGGAGGATCTCCCGGGAAACTATCAGCGACTAGTCAGTAGTTATTGATAGTCATGATTCGTCCCCACTTTTCCGCTTTGTCGATCATTTTCCTACCAGTTTCCACAGAGCGGCCCCCGAGTCGCTGTCGTAAACATCGTCGTATGTGTGATATCATCGGCGTCGTATTGTAACCGGTAAGTGCGCAATAATTCTACAAAGTCATGTCACTTTTAATTGCTTATTGATCGTTCTTGTATAAAACAGATGTAAATTAAAACTGATGTTTATAAATTTTTGGTTGCATTAAAGTTGCGAGATGTTGTCATTCAGTATTGTGTGTTGTAAACGTTTTTTGTAACGCCAGCGCGATTCACTTAAAATAAACGTTTGGTGTTTAGGTGTGCTCTGACCTGAGACCGTTTTATTGGTCCATTTTTCTTCACTGCAACACTATTTAACATTTTAATTTATTTTTATATGCTAGAACACAATGCTCTTTCACAAATTAAAAATGAAAATGTGATTTTCAACACATTGTAGCACCTATCTAGTATGGCAAATTTGTTCGTGATTTTGTAAAACAAGAAATTGCCTTTAAGTTGAATAGGTTGGAAGGCTAGTCAATCACGCTTACTTGGTCATATCTCTTTTAGATTTCTACTAATGGGGCTATGTCAAAAGTTACGTTTTTAGTGATGAACGTATTCTAAATATTGACACTTAAAGTAATGAATCAGAGTTAAGATTAAATCAAATAAGATATCCCAGAAATACTGATCATAGTGTAGAAGCAGATCAAAGTTCGCTTGGACGTCTGGAGAGAGATTCACGGTACTCGTGTCGAGCTCAGATAACTGAAGTAAAACTGTTTAAAATACTTTTAAATCCTCATTCTTGTACTGTATATACTTTTATAAATAAAGTTATCTAAAAGTGTGACATGACTGTGTGGACACCCTGTATTCGTAGCTACGTTACTACCCGTGGTTGCCAGTTCATGCGGATGAAAGTGTGTGCGGCTGAAGCTGAAAGCCTTATATAACATTGCGGCTGGCGAGGTGTGCGCGTTTGATGTACAAAGAGTACCGAGGGTCGTCTGAAAGGTAGCTATGGAGGAGGAGGAGGGTAAATTAAATTGCAAGAAAGAGAGAGCCATAGAACTTCTCGTGAGGGGAGGCCAGAAAAAATCAGGCCGCCGCCGCCGCCGGCCGGGGCGAGGGGCGAGTCAATGCCCAAGGGACCGGCGGCTTGTTTTTTGTTACGTATTGTTAATTTTTTGTAGAACAGCTTTTACTGAGGGTGAGTGAGGCATTGCTGAAGGACAGGCTGTAGAGGTGGGTATGTGTTAGTTCTGTATAATGTGAATGGGGCGCTCTCCGAGATTTTAGAAGCGTCTAAACGCCGTAGGAGATTAATTATTCTATACAGCCTATGAATATTTATTACATTAGCTCAGCGATGTGGTCAAGCTTAACAGTCTGTAAAGTTATGATACTCGCCGATCGATTTACGTCAGATTTCACTTCGCTCCGGTCACATAAACCAGTCATATTAGACCGAGATTTAAATTAATTGGGGATGTTATGTAAATAATGTAAATAGACAATGTTTGACCATCCCATACATGTATGAAGCGTCGTTAGAAAATGTTAATTTAGTAAAATGTTGCTATTACAGTGTTAATCTTTGGTTAAACGTCGAGGGCCAAATAGGCGAATTTGAGATTAGTGTGGTTTGAATGAATGAGGGTGTACCACAATTTGGGGTTTAAATGAGTGACTTATTTTAGACCGTTGTCCTAACAGTTAGACCTGTTACTATCTAAAATCAACTGGTCGAATGATAAATATTCTGTAGCCAAGGAAAACATGAAACACTGTTCAAAGTGGATTCCGAACCACTGAAGAATGGATTAATCCTCCTCTAACAGCACAATGCTAATTTGAGATTGTCTCTCTATAAGGCATACCGTATTATATAATACGGCTGCCATTTTTGATGATGACTTCATAATTGGGAATTTTTTGAAATCTTTGTTGTCTGACCAATACCTGTTTTTTGACTGATTTTACATTAAGGATTTTGCCATTACTTCCCACCTCGTCCCCAACATTGGGAGAGCGAATTAAATTGTAAAAATATGTAGTGTGTGTCTAAACGATTGGTTTGACTTTACTGGAACTTCTTGGGAACATTGCTTCCTGAGAGTGCGGAAGTTTGAAAATAGGATGTCAATTAAGGTTATGGGAAGGGTGATCAGGACATACATTATAACATTGAACAGTTACCAGATAATGTTTACATAATTTTTAAAAAAATTAAAAAAACCGTAATTTTTCTTAAACATTTTTCCATGTCAAAACTCACATTGTAGGTATTTGATAAGAATGGATTTAGACTATCCAAGATTGCTGTGGCACCTATTAAAGTTTTATGCTGTTTAAAGTTTGTTATTGACGATGGAAGGTTTGAGAGGATAACAGGATTTTAGACATTTGCCATCGTTATTGGTTACAAAAAGTATAAAACAACGTTTCAAGGATTTTAACCTGATGAAGAGGATAGATTCCAATCTTCGAAACGTTGTGTTGTACTTTTTATAACCTATAACTATGGCAAATGTCTGAAATAATGTTATCCTTTCAAGCAGTTTCTACTAACTTCAAAGTTGTTTATAAATATCGTTCAAATATTTTTCATAACATTATTTAATTAAATTAATTACATAAATTTCTGTTATGCCATTTTCAAGCGGTACTCGCAGTGCTGACAAAGATACAACGAGTCGCTGACAAATAGAGTAACTGGTGTTCAATGTGAGGAGTGATTTATTAATATCGTAACGCCATTGAAGGTTGTAGGTTCAATGTCTTGGCTCTATAACTAAGGCGACATTGTTCTAGTGAATGTATGTTAGTATAAGATTCAGCTTTAGGCTGCAATCAAGGTTTTATCAGTACTGATAATAATTACACGCTTATGTGTTAATATAAAGCCACACAAGATGCCGAATGAGTGCTATCTGATAAGAAGCGAGTGCAAACAAAATCGACACAGGAAGCGGTATTAATCTGACTGCCATTATATATAGTAATTTATGATAATAATATTCACCGGGGTAGAGAATTGTGAGGTAAGTAAATTAGATTACACTGGTTTTCTCAAGTCTGTTATTGGCTCGCAGAGTCGTGTAATAAACTGATTCGAAGTTGGCGTGTTCACCGCAAGTCTAGTGAACGTTAATCGCTTTATTACTGGAATTACTGTTAAATATTTTACACCCGTGTAACGGCTAACTGGTCTGTCAAGTAGGTTTTATCCCGTTTATGGTGGGATAATAAAATGTGTTTTTTCGATCATTGTGTTTTATCATTTATTTGTTTTAATTTTATTTTAAATAATGAGCTCTTTAACTATTAATACTTGTTTAACGATGTAGGAGGTTTATGGACAATTTACGCTGTTCCTATTAATATTTTATACGTTATGTTAGTACACATTAATACATACTATATTGTAAATAACGGTCGTGGTGATAAACTGTCGATTTTATTAAAACAATCGCGTGTTGTACAATGAGATGGGGATGTAAAGAGAAATATTAGAAACAACGTGTTTTGTGAATATTAATGAATATTTACAGTGTTTTAAGATTGTTAAACGCATCATGCTTAGCTGTGACACTGAACTGAAACGTATATAATGAGACAGCGCTGTACAAAAAATATTCGAAACAACGTGTTTTGTGAATATTAATGAATATTTACAGTGTTTTGAGATTGTTAAACGCATCATGCTTAGCTGTGACACTGATCTGAAACGTATATAATGAGACAGCGCTGTACAAAAAAATATTCGAAACAACGTGTTTTGTGAATATTAATGAATATTTACAGTGTTTTGAGATTGTTAAACGCATCATGCTTAGCTGTGACACTGGAACTGAAACGTATACAATGAGACAGCGCTGTACAAAAAATATTCGAAACAACGTGTTTTGTGAATATTAATGAATATTTACAGTGTTTTGAGATTGTTAAACGCATCATGCTTAGCTGTGACACTGAACTGAAACGTATATAATGACAGCGCTGTACAAAAAATATTCGAAACAACGTGTTTTGTGAATATTAATGAATATTTACAGTGTTTTGAGATTGTTAAACGCATCATGCTTAGCTGTGAACTGAACTGACACTGAACTGAAACGTATATTGTTAATGAGACAGCGCTGTACAACAAAAAATATTCGAAACAACGTGTTTTGTGAATATTAATGAATATTTACAGTGTTTTGAGATTGTTAAACGCATCATGCTTAGCTGTGACACTGAACTGAAACGTATATAATGAGACAGCGCTGTACAAAAAATATTCGAAACAACGTGTTTTGTGAATATTAATGAATATTTACAGTGTTTTGAGATTGTTAAACGCATCATGCTTAGCTGTGACACTGAACTGAAACGTATATAATGAGACAGCGCTGTACAAAAAATATTCGAAACAACGTGTTTTGTGAATATTAATGAATATTTACAGTGTTTTGAGATTGTTAAACGCATCATGCTTAGCTGTGACACTGAACTGAAACGTATATAATGAGACAGCGCTGTACAAAAAATATTCGAAACAACGTGTTTTGTGAATATTAATGAATATTTACAGTGTTTTGAGATTGTTAAACGCATCATGCTTAGCTGTGACACTGAACTGAAACGTATATAATGAGACAGCGCTGTACAAAAAATATTCGAAACAACGTGTTTTGTGAATATTAATGAATATTTACAGTGTTTTAAGATTGTTAAACGCATCATGCTTAGCTGTGACATTGAACTTGAAAATGTATAATGAGACAGCGCTGTACAAAAAATATTCGAAAACACGTGTTTTGTGAATATTAATGAATATTTACAGTGTTTTGAGATTGTTAAACGCATCATGCTTAGCTGTGACACTGAACTTAAACGTATATAATGAGAGAGCGCTGTACAAAAAATATTCGAAACAACGTGTTTTGTGAATGTTAATGCATATTTACAGTGTTTTAAGATTGTTAAGCGCATCATGCTTAGCTGTGACACTGAACTTGAAACGTATATAATGAGACAGCGCTGTACAAAAAATATTCGAAACAACGTGTTTTGTGAATATTAATGAATATTTACAGTGTTTTAAGATTGTTAAACGCATCATGCTTAGCTGTGACACTGAACTGAAACGTATATAATGACAGCGCTGTACAAAAAATATTCGAAACAACGTGTTTTGTGAATATTAATGAATATTTACAGTGTTTTGAGATTGTTAAGCGCATCATGCTTAGCTGTGACACTGGAACTGAAACGTATATAATGAGACAGCGCTGTACAAAAAAATATTCGAAACAACGTGTTTTGTGAATATTAATGAATATTTACAGTGTTTTAAGATTGTTAAGCGCATCATGTTTAGCTGTGACACTGGACTGAAACGTATGACAGCGCTGTACAAAAAATATTCGGAACAACGTGTTTTGTGAATATTAATGAATATTTACAGTGTTTTAAGATTGTTAAAGCGCATCATGTTTAGCTGTGACATTGAACTGAAATGTATATAATGACAGCGCTGTACAAAAAATATTCGGAACAACGTGTTTTGTGAATATTAATGAATATTTACAGTGTTTTTAAGATTGTTAAACGCATCATGCTTAGCTGTGACACTGAGTTTAAACGTATATAAGAGACAGCGCTGTACAAAAAAGTATTCAAAACATGTATTTTATGAGTATTAATGAATATTTTACAGCGTTTTAAGATTGTTAAACGCATCATGCTTAGCTGTGACACTGAGTTTAAACGTGTACAAGAGACAGCGCTGTATAAAAAGTATTCAAAAAAATGTATTTTATGAGTTTTAATACATATTTTACAGCGTTTTAAGATTGTTAAACGCATCATGCTTAGCTGTGACACTGAGTTTAAACGTGTACAAGAGACAGCGCTGTATAAAAAGTATTCAAAAAAATGTATTTTATGAGTTTTAATACATATTTTACAGCGTTTTAAGATTGTTAAACGCATCATGCTTAGCTGTGACACTGAACTGAAACGTGCATAATAAGACAGTGCTGCACAAAAAAATATTCAAAACAACGTGTTTTGTGAATGTTAATGAATATTTACATTGTTTTAAGATTATTAAACGTATGATGCTCAGCTGTGACACTGAGCTCTTCGTCACCTCAGCCTTATTTCTACGACTGGACCGAGTGAGCGGCAGGACCACCCCGGACCCGGACCGTGGCCGCCGCGGCCGCCGACCACTCGGTATCGATTGTCTAACAGGTTTTGACGATCCGAGTATTGACATGTGAGCCCCCAAAATAGCGCTCGCAGCTGTCTCGCTTCCCGTCCGTCACCTGATAGCGGGACACAGTGCGGACACTCTCCCATCGCACACCACTTCTCGCATTAGTCATTCATTTGTTATAACAAGCTATGTCTGCCGTGGTACACTCAGGTTGTGTAACAATTCCAGGCTACGTAAATAACTCGTATGTAATCGTGTGTAATATATATTGATTTAAATACATTGCAACTTACATAAAACACCTTAAATAAAAATGTGCTTGTCAAATTAAAGAAATTACTAATTGTTATGCGTAGCTTCACCCTACCAGCCCAATGACATAAGACTCCACTTGCTGACCCTTGGAGGTCAATAAGAGAAGATACTACGCATTATTTGTTTATGTATACACAGACAGCCAGCTTAGGAATGTTGAAACAATCACTGTCACTATTGCTCATCTTTTCTATTCTCAGTAGATTCGTGTGTCCGGGAATTCTACTGTATTGTGTGTGCAATAACGCAAAATACAATTACATTAGTGTAGAGTACGCGGAGGACTATCATAGGTTTCCTTTTTTTTTTACTTTACCTTTTGTTTTCAATGAAATTTCAGTTTTGTGTATTAGGATATTACCGTTCGGTATTTGTATTCCCAATGGGAATGTATCGTGTAGCTTGTTATCATTTGTCCGATATGGAAGGATTTATATGGAAGACCGAATGGAAAATTTAAAGACATCAAAATATTTGGCGATTACCATGCAATGTACGAACTGCTGACGTAATAAAACTTATTATCATTACTATCCACAAAACAATGAACTAGTGTTCAATTCAATTCCCTCGCATAGATTTATAGTATGTGGGATATTAACGATTATGCCAAATAATTTAATCTACTGTGTAAATATTTTTGAAAATAGATGATTACTGGGAAGTTTTACTGATTTTATTTATTCATATAATGATATTCATGCACTTTCATTATAAGTAAAATATAAACACAATGGGATTTTTCTAGAAATCGCGTCGTTGTCTCGGTGTCAATTTGTGAGTTAACTCTTTATAGAGAGTTAAAAATTGGTTACGTAGGTTCCTCTTGGTCCAAGGAAGTGTTCAGTTGATTGTTTGGTCTAGAAGAAGGGAAGCAAAGTGGCCCTTAGCAGTCGGCAACAATTTATTTTGTCGAGTCCGAAGATATTCCGTTGTATTGATTTATTATCTACATACGAGTATATAAGTAATGTGTATTTATTCAGCTTTTTTCTTATTCTTTACTGAATTGTGCAATTAAAACGTGTCACCAATTTATAGACTTTAAAAAAATTGCAATACATAATTTGAATTTGTAAACATATGTTTATATGGTAATAAAAATGATGTGCGTATTATTTATTATTAATTTACATTTCTTTCTTTTACTAACGGATTTCGTCTTATAACCCAATAAAATTTGATTCACGAACCATCACCTATACATAATACACACAAGAGTATTATAACCGTTATCATTAATATAAAAATCCAAGTGATTCACAAAGCTCCCTCCTCAAACTTCCAGAATGTCCTTGAGATATTTATTATACTGAGGAAATAACGTTTATAGTCCTCTAGTGGTGGTAGCAGTCAGTAAACCTACCAGTGCGTAATATTAAATTATATTGATTCCGTTGGACGTGTTTAATAACCTGTAGTTTGGTCCAGTAGATCAACATTACAGATAGCACCACCTTGAAACCTAGCCATTTGGTGTCATGCCAAACATCATTGCCAGTCCCCCTCCCCTCGCCGACTATTAACACCCTCCTGTCGCCCTCAATCACAACTCCAATCACATGTATTATTTTAACTTCCGGTCGAGACCATTACAGACGTTAATTTCAACGTTTCTTGTTGCGTCCGTCCGCTTTAATCCTGGATCTACACAATAAGTAGATGAAGTGAATTGTTTGAATGTAGTAGGGCTAACCTGATCTTGAGTTTTGTTAAGCAAGTCCTTTTTATACTAATATCGTACCTTTCCCCTCATTTTATAGCAGAGTTTTACAAGATATCTGTTGTTTTGTATGCACTATTCATAATGCATTATTTGTAATTTTATTGATTTTGTTAAAATGTGTGTAGTTTTATTATGACTATGTGGTCTAATTTTAGTAAATATATATTAATGATGACAGCATTAACGTCTGGAAAGTCAAAAGGTATTTTAATAGGCTACAGATCAGAATCGTTACTTTTATACGAAAACATCATGAACACCGATTTAGTTTTGATCTTATGGGGGGATTAAAGATGGCCACTAGTTCTTCCGTTTCCTAAGAAGATAACATTATTTTTTCAATTGTTTTAATTTACCGGAACCTGTACTAAAGGGATATTTTCTAAAACCTCGCGAAGAGAACAGTCTACTTAGCACCTTTTTTTACTGTTACTGTATTTATATTTCGTTGTACCCTATGCCCTAACCAACCTTCGCAGATAGCAGAAAACCAGCTGTTTACGTTTAGTTATGCTGAGATAACGATGATGTGTTTGTTATTTGAATAATTTTGTTCTTTTCTTTGTTTTCGTGTGGTTTTATTAAGAATGTTTAGTTTTGATTTTTGATTGTTACGTGTGGTATAGAATCTTTAGAACTAAGTATGTTGGACCATTAATCCTGAAGATTTCACTTCCTATGGTTGTGAGTTAGTAATTCAAATGTTGGCAAACCCGCAAACTATGTTCTATGATACACGGACATTATTTAAAATGCCAAGTTATGGCTAGTTAACATTCCGTTTTTATACTTAACCTTAAACAATAGAAAGTCCGTTATTATCTCAGCTATAACAAACTATACTTTGCGTGCGTGCGTAGGTATCGGCAAGTTGTCAGATAGTGGATATTGGCTGTGCAAACTGGTTTCTGGTACAATAGGTTGTAAGCTAGGCTACTTTAGCACCGTAGATCTTAGAGACGCTGTGCCGATTGCATTCAAAGATTAATGTTGGTATCCTATCCCTTGCGTTGAACCAGGGTGACAGAACTCCTTAGAGTAGTGTGTCCATAAACTGTATACAGTGCACTTAATTGTTTAATAATCTGTTGCACTCCTCTTATGTTAGAGTTTGCCTATTCGCTATTAGTTTATTAGTTCCATTGGTGTCGGTGACCAGGCGGAAGTCGCAAGTTATGAGACCAGAGTACCAAATAAGTCCGAAGTCCGCCAACCATATTCTCGTCTTGCAATTGTTTCCCAATTGAACCGGTCTCGGAAGGAAGTTAACATCATGATGGAGTAGCGTCGGAAGGTGAGGCAACTCGGAACAAACTGCCATAAGCAAGAATACCTTGTAATCTTATCTAAGATAGCGTTCCCTCCAGACACCAAATCTTAGTTCAAGACTAACGTATTGGTCAGATTACAGATTATTGGTTCCTACCAGTTCGCAAAGTCATCAATTGGTTTGTGCTATGTATGTAAGAGGATGGGTAAAAGATATCTTATGGTTTAAACTACACATGGGGACCTTCACCCACTAGATTTCCTGTGGTTATGTAATCACATGTACATCGGTAATATTGGGGAAACAGTAATAACGCGATAACGTGACAAAAAGTGATGTGATATATATTTGATTCCATCTCAGTTCGTGGATTGGGGAGTATAGATCTTGATGACAGATTGACGTTGAACATCAATCTTCAAGATTAGCGATCTTCACGTATTTCGTCCGGATTGGATAGAGTTGTTGAACTGTATGATATATCACAGCTTTATAAACCGATCTACTACACGACCCAACAAGGACGACTAAAGATGTGGAAATCTCCATCAGTCGGATTATCAATTTCAACTCTAAATACTGTACATGTACGAGTAGTATGATGACTGCGTTAATGCGTTGTGCGTTGTCAAGCCTTGTGTAACAGAGACCGGGTCCGCTGTGCTGCGGTAGTCGCTGTCGCTACTGTTGTGTCCAGGTGGGATGGGTCTTTGTCTCGTGGCGGCCTTGATTATTTGGTCATTGACCACCAGCAGCAGCTAGCTGTGCTCTACTACTCCACGCTCCACCGCGCCGCACCGTTCGGCTACAAGTAACATCCTCAGTTCATTGACGACCTCACACAGTACAAGCCTACCTACATACGTTCATATTTTATATATTGGAGGTCGGCGCTGAACACGCTGAGTCGCTGCTCTCATCTATATACTAGGCTAAAATATATGATCACGTTTATTTACTGGACTAACTTACTTTACTACACGCAACAAACTGTTTTTCACTATTGTTGCGATGGCCGTCTTGCGCCGTTTCGCCTCTCCGATGGATTTGAACACCTCTAATAAACCAAATTTAACCTAAGTATCGTTAGTAATTAATTTTGTTCCATTTTAATTATTTGCACTATAGCAAATAACATACCTTATTTTTATATGATCCTTTTATATCAAATAATTAGACTATTGGGTATTGTGGCATAATTAATGTTGTCTGTGGCCTGCAAATTACACAGATTATTTTAGATTTCATACTTAATAATTGTTTTGAAAATAGATATAAAATAATTTATTGTTATTAAGGATAACTATTATGTATGATACCGCTGTGCACAGCAACTAGAAACTGACTCGTCACCACGCACAAGCCTCTATGGCCCATGTGGGACTAATTTCATTTATATTATGTGTACTGTGCTTGTTTGCAAATTTTGAAATAAATTTGATTTTGATTTGATTTGATATTCATCGATTTATTTTAACAATTTTATTTACAAACTAGTTGTTACCGGCGTCTTAGCACGCAATTTCCAAAATTGAATTTCTTTTACTATTTTGTAAAAGCATTAATGATGTAATATGGTGGATTCGTATGAAATTTTTCAAACGTATATAGGCGTACATCGGCTACATATTATTATTGCAGTGTTCGTAGTTAAGAGGATAAGTGTACAATCCGACTTTTTTGTCATGTTTTGCACGTGTAGAAGTATTTCTGGTTCAAATTACATATATTTCCGACCTCATGGCTGAGTTTACCTTGTTGCCCTGACCAAGAAAATACAAATACATAGGTCACAGATGCCTGGTCTGGTCTCAAAAAGACTTCTAGTCCTTGTCATGTACGGAAGGTGTAAGATATTTCCAGTGCAGCAGTTAAGTTTGTCTTGTTGTCCTGATGCAGAAAATATACATAGATATGGAAGAAAATAATAAAAATAATTATTTTATAATAATATATATATAGTAATTATTATTATTAATAATAATTGTTTATATGCATTTACGTTATAGAAAGCTTGTTGTTTTTCGGTCTGTAATGTAAAGAATGGATCGTTGAGGTATATTATTGTTTATTTCTCTGTTATTCCTTAAGGCACTGTTAAATTACAATGCCAAGAAAGATCTCCAGGTTTGAGTACCTTATATGAAAACTATCTTTAAATTTGGTTTATAAAACAAATATTAAAATTTGTTCCTAATTCTAAAATATTTAAGGTAACTTTTCAAATAATTCTCTTCACACAAGTCTTCCTCGGATTTTAACGAATATTAAACAAAAGAGTTAACTTAATTGGTCCAGTCGTTCTCGAGATTAGGGCTTAGCGATTTTTAATTTTTATAAAAGGATTTTACTTTGTATGCAATTTAAATAGTCTACTTTGTCATTTATAATAAAACCTTTTATATATAATAAATTGAATGCCTTTGTTGTATAAGTTTTTCTCTGACGACATTATATAAATGATATAAAACTAAAAGCTATACATTTAGTGAAAATTCAGGTTTTAAATGTTTGTAAATAGAAATACGTGCATTAATGTAGAATGAGTTACATTACTAATGCTAAATTTGTATTTCTAATCCATTCATACAAATTATTTGGACAAACAATAGACTTAACGTTGTGGGCAACATATAGCCTACATTGATTTTTTAACAATAAACTATATTCACTGTATGTATGGGGAGTATTTGACTGGAAAGAATTCAGCAGTAATGTATTTAAGCATGTTGGAATGATTGATGAAACGTATAAAGAGTAAATTATCTGAAAAAAAAAAAACTTTTTCAATGTGCTTTACATCAAGAGTGTCTTGCATGTATTGAGTTGAGAGAGTATTTACGTAAGGAAATGTACTGGTTTCTGCATATAAATACATATTCTATATTGTAGACCTGCACGGTGTTTGAATATGTCCAAGTCTCAGATAGGTTTTATCATAGATTATTATTGGATAATTCTGTATAGTGTTCAGTGCCAAGTTGCACTAGAATCACTTATATTCAAGAAAGGTTTTCACCAAACACAGACAACACACAGTTCAAGGCTTATAACATTGTGTAGTCAGTTGACCCGTTAGGGCAGGTTTGTCCCAGTGCCGGCCTGGCCTACCCTCGACATCGCACCTAGGGATAGGGTGGCTGGCCAGTGGCCAGTGGCCGAGTTCTGTGCAAGGCCTCCGTCCCGCCCTGTCCTGCCAGTTTCAGTTGACCCGTACCTGTCTCCCCTGCCTTTTAATTATATACGATGACCGGTAACGGAATCTTTTGAGTCGTCTTTAACAGCTACAAATCTGGATTTTTTGCGTCGTCGGATACGTACTTCTCTTATTCTAAAGGAGATTTAAACAGGCGTTACGGGGCTCCTGTAGATTTAGACTTGGGCGCCTTGCATCACAGCCAATAACTAGAAGTGTCCTTATCCATCTTTGGGATTAGAAACGTTATCTGCACACATTTCCGAGAGGTGTAGGCCTGTTGTGTTCGCACAATACTTGAAAAAGTTATAGGATCCTAAAAGCTTGGCTTTTCTGTGCCTTCAAGTTTATCGTACGACTGACTATACTTGCCGGTGAAGTTTTTTAGTAAGTTGCCGCTTATTAAGTCATATGTTTTCTACTGGCCGGAGTGAATAAAGTACAGTACGTGTGGAATCGAATCGTGTTACGGCGAGTGAACTTGCAGTGATTCGAAACCAGTCAGTATCGAAGAGATGAAGTGGGTCGTAAACCATAAACCCGACGAGGAGTGGAACGACATTTTCTCGGCGCGGAGTCACTGACACTGACCAGCGCAACCGCCGGAGGCGCAGAGGCGGATGTGACGGCGCGGCGCCGGATGTGCTGAAGTTCCTTTCTCGACTCACATCATGTACTAATTGCTCGGCTGCACTCGCCGCGAACACGGTTAATGTGCAATAATATATGGGAATAAATTATACAGTGGCGCGCGGGTCTGCGCTTGCTTGTCCGCCTGTCCGGGAGTGGCAACGGGTGGAGACAAATTCGTCGGATCTCAGCTATTGATTATTTGCATTGTAAATATTTTAATCTGCGAGAAGTGTCATTTCTTATATGGAGAGACTTGTTTATAAAAGACAGGATAACAATATTTATATTTCAATGTGACTGGAGGTTGATGGAGCACTGAGGCTTATATTTTATACACGTTGCAGGAACGAGTTGGTAAGAAAGTCTTTGTGATTTCTACCCTTTCTGTCAGCGTTCTTTGTCCTTTAGAAACCGTCAAAGCTTGCTTCCTTTGTGGCTTTACTCGGGTTGTCTCCTGCTCGGTCGAGCCTAGTGCACAATGTACAGTGACTGATTTGTCTTCCTTCTCCAGAAAAACTTTCATTGCTCGGTTCTATCACTTGGAATTTCCACGATACAACGTTAATGACATGCGTGGTTTTGTAACGCGTTCAATTGCTAATCCAAGCGTTCAAACCGAGGACTTAAGATAGTTGGAGGAAAGAAATTGGCCACGAATAACATTTGTCAAAATTGTAGCCACATTAGGCCTACTCCCAAGTATTTTATATGGAATTTCAAATCCGCAAATAAATGACCAAGTACGTAATCGGTAACGAAGGTGTTTAAAAGTCCAAAAACACGGTAAACAACTGAAAGCTTTGCACGATTGTAATGATTCAGAAAGACATGATAGTACGACCTGGACCACGTGTGTTACACAGCGACAGACGATTGTGAAGTGAGGGGCCGTGACGTCGCCGTACCGCGCTGTGACGCGACTCTCGCGGGTGAACGGCCGGTTGAGGTAGGTCAGTCCGCAACCGCCGTTGCCAAATTCGCACGGCCAAGGCTGCACAATTGGCGGTCCACGGTACAGTGCAGTATACTGCCGTCATGTCATTAGTTCAATAGCACAGTCTGAGCGCACCGCAGCAGCCCGGCCCGAAGGACGGTCTCTGGCCTGATAACAGCCCCACTCCTACCTACTGTCGCCATTGTCACACAGTTAATGCTCTATATCAAACACAATCCTATGTAGGCCTACTTACTACACACTCAGTTGATTGATTATCAGTAACATCTCGCCTGAACGTTCCTTCAGAACGCTGATTATTGGATTTGAAATATACACACTGGTTGGGTCGTAGTCTCTTTGGCACATAGATCGCATACCGTTTGTTGCAAACCATGTACGAGTACAGTAAACAGTAAGAAGTACTGAAGTAATCAAACAATGGGTATACGCCGCCTTACCAATGCTGCAGGGTTTAGCGACGGCAAACCCTGACGAGAACTTTAATCTCCGGAAATGTCGAAGCTTTCTTCTAAATGGCACTGACTCCACCGTAATGGATGGTTGGATGCCTGCGGGCGGCACGGGGCTAGCCGGATCTGGTGTGCTGCGGTGAGAAGGCCTTGGTGGAGAGGTAAGAAGCTCCTCCAGCCTAGCATGGATCCGACATGACGCATCCCAGGCTATATTCTCACTGTGCAATTTGTGAGATTCCAGCGACACCGAGGGGTCAGGGTCTCAGCCGCCCACTTCCGGCACTACTCATACCTCCGCCCGGTCACGTGTTCGGCGCTAGTAATGGCCCCACGCCTCCACTTATCGCTGTCTTATCGCCAATCCACTGATAAGCCCGCTACTCGGCAGGTATGATGCTGTGGCCTCAGTCGCCACCCTTTGGTGGGTGTGCGATGTGTTGTATATTGACGTTGCGTTCACCTGTATGCTACCAAGTCTTTGTAATTTTTCGCAAATCTTGTTGTGGTTTTATAAATCCGTATGTTAAGAATACTTTTTACTCGACCAATACACATGAAATACCAAAAGAAACACGTATTTTGTAATTATTGTGTTAAAACAACTTTAATTCTTACGCATTGTTATATAATTTCATACGGTTTCAATAGGGCGGCGTTTAAACTCAAAAAGGAATGGTGCAGAAAAACTGACGAGAGCGATAGATTTTCTTTGGAAATATTGTACACTACTAAGATTCCAAAATAATGGTACCTAGCAAGTTCCAAAATGATGGCCGTACACTGTTTTCAGACAAATCCATCAGATAACTTTGGAGTACGGTTGACAACTATCACTAATCACTCACTATTTCTCAATGATCGCAACAAAACTAATATAACTAAGATAAACAGTATCGTAGTGAGTGTGCCCTGATTCAGTTGTTAAGCCTTGCACAGTCCATACAATTCGGTATTAGCATGACTGCTTCAATTAGTAAAAAGATTTCGCACTATAATATACTATTTAAGGGAACTTAATGGAGGGCTCAGTACATATACCATTTCACTGTACGGTGCTACTAAAATGATCAGTACATTTTGATTAATAATGAATTAATGTAAATGGATTAAGGTAAATGAATAGAAAATGTATTTTTTGAGTATGTTTGATGGAAATAGACAATATTTAAAATCATTTTAAATATTTAAAATCATTTTAAATATGTATGTGCTCTGAACTATTTAAATATCTTGTAAGGAAGGTTTCGTCAAAGTTTCGTCTCAAGAAAAAACTTTTTACAAAAGTATTTACATACTTAATTTTAATAAAATATTTTTAGATGACAGCTGCACGTAGAATCTGCCTTTCTGACATCTGCGTCAGAAGGGATATTTTTTACTTTTATTGGAATAGTTTTATTTAGGTTGTTATCGTCAAAAGTTTTAATGCCAGTAATCATCTTATTTGCATTACAAAATAAAGTACTTGAATAACATTTTAGTACATAATAACTGTATCAGTTAATTTTCTATTCACTATGATTATTTAATAAGCAAAATTTGGATTAAAATGTCTCTCTCGGTAATACCAAGGGGAACAACAGCATAAATAGTTATTAGTAATAATCAACCCTTGGTTATATATATGGAATGAAAGGATAGCTATTGAAAGGACAGGATAGCAAAGTGGTGACCCCTGGGAAGGGCAGAGAAGCATGGTTTAAGTAAGATCGCCGTACCCCTCAGGCTAGACCAAGGACTTAATATTGTAATTCATGAGTGAGAAACCTATCAATTTAACAGAATCTGGAATTCACAAATATCGGTAAAAGGATGGGAATAATAAGAATATACTTTTCTGTAGAAGCAGCTATGTTAAGAGGGGTTATATGTAGATCGCCCCAAAGGATGCACTGCACAGATATCTCAAATATTCGTTACGAAGAAAACCAAGAACCAAATAAATAAATACAATTATTAACAATTTACTTGACCATTAGTTAGTCGAAATTCCTTGCTCAAAATTCTCGTTTGAAAGTCACAATCTAAACGGATGGTGCTGTAATTGTATTACATACAGGTGTACGTGTAGAGCAACATGAGGGAATTACCATGTCTTGTTGCATGCCCTAGATCTGGCAGTGCGGTCGCGGCGAGGACTGTTGCGAAATTGCAATAAACGCCAGGCGGAGCCGCCGCTATCAGTTCCCACGGCCATATCCGGCGTGGCCTGGCCTTTCCTTCCGTCACCTGTCACCTGTTGTTGCCGCCCAATTATAATTTTAAAGTCACCATCGTCCAGCTGAGTGTCTACTACTACCGCGGGGCTGTAGGGCGTCATGGCGAACGGTACCGCGCCCGTCAACTTTTCACTGTCTTATCTCGCTGCTGATAGAGCGCCCCAGTTTCTAGACAACGCTGCCTACTGGGCTCGTGGCCGGACAAACACGTTTGGTAGGTCATCGCAAGTAATCAACCATTTTATGTCAGTTTGTACGTAATTAGACGAATATATCCGTCTACTATTCTGACACTAATTTCCACCAGTCACATTATTCATCAACTTAAATTGTACATTTAGCCAAAGAAACATTTCCGTTCATTAAAATGCTACAAGATGTCCGTTTAGAAACGCTTTACAAATACGCGCGTCATTTAAAAACGTATGTACCACGTCGGATAGTATAAACCAGGTCTGCATGGCTAATTAACTGATGAGCTAATGTAATCGTTGTTCTGTTAGTCGGGGCGAAAACGAATCAAATAAAGCAAAGACCACTATAATCGTTAGTCACTCTTAAGTTAGAAATGGTATAACTAACGCGTCTTTGTTTTATGTATATAGATTTTGTTTAATTCTTTCTGTAGCTGTCTTCTTCTGTAGGCTACTGAACAATATTTAGCAGATATAGAGTATTAATAGATCTTAAACACTCGTACAAGTGTGTTGAGTACGACGATCCCCTGTCAACCCCTCGTCAAAAGAAACCCGTGAGTCGGACAGTGGGTCCCAGGCCGGGACCGTGGACCCACTGTCCACCCCTTAAGAAGTAGGTAAGAAATGGTCTCGACAGTTTACAGACGTCGACCTACAGTCCATTTAACCTGCCGTAAAGAAATAATATTACATTATTACAGTTTGCTGTCGCTAGTGACATCATACGGGCTACCAAACGTGTATAATATTATTCCTAGACACTGAATCACTAATTCTGTTTAGCATATCATTCACTTCGAGGTCACGAGGTGAGGACGTGGGTCACTATCGACTTTCTGGGCTACGTGACCTCGGCCTCAGGTTAACCGGTTAGCAGTGCCGAGTGCCGAGTAATTCTGTAGTTTTGTAAAATCTATCATGGCGATCCAAAGTCAAACCGACTGTGTGTTTTGTTTGTTTATCGCTTTATCTGTTTGCTGCCAACTCGTAGTATATTTAGTACAGTTCGTTAGTAATTCGGTAATTATTGTTTTATTGGTGCTAGACATTGAACGTTTGCGTTGTGGTGACAACTTTACACTGGTATATTTCTCCTACATAAATTTTAGACGATCGACTAATAATGTCTCAAAAGCGCTAACACCTTATATATTCAAATCGAACTTTAAATGTAAGATTGTTACATTTTTTAATCATTTTAAATTAAGGTATTAATACACAAGAACGTGAATACACAGTAGTGTGTTGTATGTTCACACTCGGAAGGACGGTGTTTGTAGTAGGTCATGTGCTCCCCTGGACATGTGGATATCAGTGGTCGGGTTAAAGTTCCCAGGGCCGGTGTCCTCAGCACGACGAGCCGCGGCCGGGCCGGTCTCAATACACAAGAACGTGAATACACAGTAGTGTGTTGTATGTTCACACTCGGAAGGACGGTGTTTGTAGTAGGTCATGTGCTCCCCTGGACATGTGGATATCAGTGGTCGGGTTAAAGTTCCCAGGGCCGGTGTCCTCAGCACGACGAGCCGCGGCCGGGCCGGTCACAAACCGGTTTGGCTTCACTCACCTAGCCGTGGCCGCGCGCCGCTGCTCTCTCATTACTGCTAATTTACACTCACACCGGTAGGAACACTCGTCCCTAATTAATTATGAATAATTGCAACGACTCGATATTCATACTTGTATTGTTTCGCGGCTTTTGCTTATAAATTGTGTGAAAAGGGCAGCGGAGGGCACGGCAGTTCTCAATGTAGTGGCGGCAGTCTGCTGTCATGTTTGGTACTGTATCACAGAGCCTCTACAGTCACTTCTTACACAGTATAACATTGTCTCCATATCTATTTTTTGTAGCAAGATTGTTGTACAGGCTTTATGAAATAGCAACAACATAATATACGATATGGATGTGGTGAAAAAGACTTTTGTAGTACAAATTTAACTTATATATGGTACTACATAATATTGTTATAGTTTCTAAAAATAAGTATGATATAAATTATAACATATTGTTAATTTTACTTTGGTGCATGGAACGATCGTCGACAGTTTCCTTTTCGATAGTTTGTAAATAATAATCATAGATAGCTGTCATTAAAATTAAAAACTATCACGATTTAAGCTTGTAACTGGTTACGTGTTTACTTTCATATATAGAGGCAGCCTACACAAACATATACATACAATTGAACTCGTGCTAATCTTTCGTTGTTGGAGTTCTTGAGAGAACTTCCTCTTTTGTCCCATAGGTGTCACGCAAATATCACGAACTTTGTAGACATTTCCAAATATAATTCAAAAGTAACGAGAAAAATTCGAATGTTTGGCAAAGAGACACTCGTGATAAATTCAGCTAAGATGTAACTTTGTAGATTCCGCACAATATTGTGTTAGCACACGTTGGGAATGTTTTGAACGACTAAATAATGGTACAAACATTGTCCTTTATGTCAATGAGTATAGCAACAAACTGGGGTACAACATTTATAAGTAGATAGTGTCAAATGTCTGGCTCATATACATAGATACCATCATTGTGTGTTAGATTCTCTACTCATAAGTTATTAAACCTATGATTGATAAAGACTAAATGTTAGAAGAAGAAATGTAGATTGTTACTTTTGTATAACATTTAAAGGATTTTGACTCATATGTCTTTGCAAGCTAAGACATGCGACTAATAACTAATTAACATAATAACTAATTGAAAAAAACGTGTGATCATTTTAGATCCTGTCAGTGTATAAGGTGTAAAATTGTATAATAGCAAAGGAGATGAGTTATATACTATTTTAACTAAGTTACATTTAACGTATTATGGTTCATTTCTCGCTTTTGGATGGGAAAGCGGGACTTTGTATCATCATCGTTGTATCAAATTCATTTGTTAATTTTAAAGAATGCTTAATCTGTTGCCTTGGAATTGGACTCGTGAAAAGGACAGATGACGAGTTTACGAAACGCATTGTAACATATAACAATGTAGAGTGTCCTAAATATTTTCATCCTTACAAATCATGCGTCATCACATATGAGATTGAAACAGAATTCACCCATTCGTCATCGAACTCTGAATAATTCACCAAGATTTCTTAGAAATGCACACTTTCGTAAAAGTTAATAACGGTTTAAGTCGGGACAAAACCAGTGTCCGGGAATAACCAGCTTTACGCTTATTGAGCTAATGCTAAGCTGTCTGGACGGGCAAGCATTTAGTGGCGGGCAAAAATAGAAGCGTGCCGAGCCGTTCACCTGAGTCCTGCCGCTAGGTCAGTCACCTGGTCTAGGAGACTGGTTGTGCACAGCCATCTCCACCTTCCCGTGCACAGCCATCATCATTCATGCGCATCCAGTAATTACAGTGATCCAACATCAGTGTTGACAACATTCACGTTTGCACGAACGTTCGAACTTGGAGGTACTACGGTTTTTATCTGTGTGGGTCCACTGTACAATAATAGACCAGCAACTACACCGAACTATAGACCCTCGAGCCGGTATATGTTGATAGGTATCTATTTTCGGAAGACAAATTTATGACACGCTTTCATTGGAAACGACTGAACTGTCTAGCTTGACGAAGGTCGTCCAAAAGGAATGCAGTAATCTTTTTCTTCAAACAGAATTGCCTTTGCCTCGATTCCCAGAAGAAGGCGAAATTCTTCTTCAGGTCTATGGAACGACACACGAAGTATCTCTTAGTAACGGATGTTTCGCTCTGCCCCTACAACTTCCAATCTGTTTCGAGTGTACAGTCTTAGATTGTCGTTATGATACAGTTTCTATTTACATTTCAATATTCCCGCCGGTATTGTGGAAAGGATCACCAATTGACATATTTCCTAATCGAGTGATACTCCAGCCCAAAGCGGGATTTGCACTTGTTATATCAGCACCATCTCCCCGTCTCCTTCTCTAGCGGGAAGCCGTACAGTAGCAAGTCGAAGTGCGATGTACCGCACCTTTTATTGGCTACTGCTTTTATCGCCACCAGAACAAAGGGCAATTTAACTCAGGTTCTGCACGCATGTCGGTCTGTTTTGTCATTACTTTACGATTGTAACGATTATCGTAATTTCAAACCTGTGAACTTTTTACCACCTTGTACCGTGCACACTACGTTCTTATATTGCCAGCAGTCAGCATCGAAAGGATTGATCTATTATTGATTTCCTAAAACGTATTATTTAACAAGTAATAGACTGAATCATAAGAATGTATATATATTCGATAAAGATTGAGTAATAAAAAGTACTTGAACCCGGATCTCTCACTTGCCGAGCGAGCATGTTACCGCTACAGCACAGAGCCATTACGTTTTACGATTCAGTAATCTTATACCAGTAACCGTTTCTGTCACTTATGTGTTCAAATAAATAAAACTAACATATGATCGGAAGATTAAATACGTATCAAATGGCATTTTACATTCATTAAATTTGTGTAAACGACAGTAGTTTAGTTTAATAGCCCATATTTGCTATGCTATTAAACTAGGCTACTGCTACTATACTATATATAAACCTAGTATTTATATGATGTATATAAATATAAAGATAATCCATTACTAGTTTCATAGATTCTCTCCCGATCAAATTTATATAAATGAATTAACAAATGTCGTCAAGAGTTGTTTACTTGAAGGGTTGGAAAGGAATGAGGAAGTGTTTGTCGTTTGACCTATAACCAGCTATAAATGTAACGTGCACAAGGACGCTGGTGTTTTCTGGAAGCGCAGTGGAGTAGGTGATCATCGTTGTCTCGGTCGAACTCGGAGCCACCCCCCACCACCCCCCAGCCACCCTCGCCACCCCTACTTCCCCCTCCACTCCTTCCACCCTCTTCCCCTTGAAGTGTCCAACTTCGCTTTCTACATCCCGTATTCACGATTTCCGTGTCATTTGTTTTCATCGACGCTCAGTTATTGTTGACCTACGCGTGGCCCCGGCGTAAACACGCTCGCAGACGTAGTGGTTATGCAATTGTTAGCGTTAGCGCAGTGCGGTCGTTGCACCACGTTAAAGACTAATATTGTCTATTTTAGGAAATGTCATCTAATTTTGTGCTGTTTCAGATACACAGGTTCTGAGTGTAGGGAAACAGCCGCTGTCAAGGCAACTTAGTGTATACTATTATTTATCGTGCTGGTTAGTACCTATTCTAGTACAATTTGTATTTCTCTGGGACTTGTACGTCGTATTACGTCATATTCGAATATACGATGTAATTATTACACATTAACTGCCATGAGAATACATGTCAGAATGTGACAAAATATAAGTACAGATTTTATAAAGACAAACTGAATAAAATATAGGCAAGCTTAAATTTCTAGCAGAACGAAGTAATCAAACTCAATTTTGTGTGTCTGAAACGTTAATGTCAATATATTTAAATATAAATTAAAGTAATTGCAATACACAACAGTTAAAAATAACAAATTGTAAAGTAGCGTGTAAAATTGCAACGTACGGTCCTTGTGTAATGACTATATTTAAACTTTTCGAAATCTGGGGTCCGAAGTCGATGTTTGTTAGACACCGAGCCTTGCCACAGCGCACTGCATTCACACAGTTATGAGGAGTGTTCTGCGATGTTGCCAACTGCGGGTGCCCACTTGATTCCAAGCATTTTGACATTATAAAAGGGCGGACCGGTGCCGCAGTACTGCGAGTAAAATGCAAAGCCCATGCGTGTAGGCCGAGCGCCGAACTGTCGCCTGATAAATGAAGTAAAATATTCTCATGCCGTAGAATCCACATCAGTTCAGCATCTATACACTGCTAATAAAAGACGATTGAGTGCTAAATTTTAAATTCATACACTTTATGCCCAAATATTATTAAAATTTACCCTAATACAATTCCATTTTATGACGCATGCAATGCAATTATAACGATTGTTAATGCAATAAAGAGTATTATTATTATTATTATTATCTATTTCTGTTATTGGTCAGTTTTTTTTGTTTTTGAGTGCTCTTAAATTCGTGTTTTTGTCTGTCCGCCGTGCGATCAATCCTGATAGAAATGTCCTGTGGACTTGAAACTCGGTTTTCTAAGTTCCCCTTGGTCTAAGGAAGACCTCCATTGGTTTTGGATTAAAAAAGTAGCAAAGTTGCAAGTAACTACGAAAAAATGCTGCGAAGACTTGGCACTTAGCATACAAAAATACAGTACCTGTTTGTCATGAACATTCAGTACGGTCAATCTGGAGTCAATTAAACAGAAACTACAAGAATACAAGTTCGATATCGTGTAGCTGCTTCAAATCCCTAAATATGTACGTACCTAATATCTTACTGGTTTAAACAAGTCGGCTTTTGTTCGATTGAATTCGTGGACACAACCTAGGTTCATTTCGTGGACACAACCTATGTTCCTTTCGTGGACACAACCTATGTTCCTTTCGTGGACACAACCTAGGTTCCTTTCGTGGACTCAACCTTAAACTATGCATTATCAGTAAATACGATAAAGGAGTATTTTGAGTTATAGATTATCACTAATCGGGAAGTAAGGTAATTGCACTGTCAGTTCGGGAAGGACTTTAGTTACGTTCTGTCTGGCTCATTGTTACTCCGTTGTATTATTAGTTTGTTATTCTGCTGTACCGTATATTTCTGTTGGCCGCAACTCCACAAGATCTGTTTGATTGTGCCTGTTTCACGCGTTGGCTGACCGGGTGCGGGGGAGAGAAAGGGTTGAATGTCGGCCAGTGGGATAGTGTCGGGGGATGATGAGTCATCTGGACCCGGTACAGTACAGCTCGTCAATACAATAACAAAGCTCTACACTAGGGGTTGTACACGATGACGTCATTGTATCTAGACCTGTTGGTGTGTCGACCAGTTACTGCGGCTATTGTAGCTTCAAGCCAGCGGGATCTCAGGGTTTTGAGCAAATTTGTCACAACAAAGAATTATTTTAGTTGTGAACCAGTTGATTGTCTTATATTGAGCGTTCATAAACGGCGGTTACAATAATAGTGTTGTTTTTGAATGGTTTTGAATTCTGTGTGCACTTAAATCGAATTTCGTTGTTTACAAACATAAGTAGAACTCAGTAGGCCTACTGTACAAATTATCGATTAATGATGTTTCATTACCGTCTTTCCATCATTACAGGAGTAAGCCGGGAAAACTTTCAGAAAATTCTTAGGTGATTAGTTTCCGCTTTTTCACACAGAGAAAGTTGTGGTTACTAGTCAGTTACAATTGACTATCCGAGTGGCGACATATTGCAGGTTAATTTGTTATGCAACGAAAGTATATACAATCAGTGAGACCCTTGCGAAATTGTGAAGTTTTGTCCCTAGCCTTACTGTTTTCGATGTGTCAGGTTGTCACATAAGCTGTAAGAGTTGTTAACCAAATCAAATTTAGCGTATGTACACCTTACCTGACCAGAAATCGGGATACTTTTTTATTGTATCCATGGATCTGCTTACGTATGATCTGTACGATCGGAGGACTCTACGCTACCATATGGTGCGTGCACGGTTCAATGACACGAAGAATATGGTAATTAATGATCTCATATTCTCTCTCCCGGCCGGCCCGGCGCGGCGTCTTCAATTAAAGGGCAATTATTCTATTAAAATTAACATAATGAACAGCCCCGTGGAGCCTTGTGTGTAGTATCGAACTGTAGACAGTTTACCAGCTCGACACCACTGCGTGGCTTGGCCGCCATTTTGTCTCTGTGTCCGTGTCCGTGCTCCCGTGCGTCCGCTTCCTTCGCTCTCGTCAACCTTTGTGACAGTCTTTAACCGCCCTCGCGTAACCTTTGTGCACAATAAAACTTCTAAGAGTATCCCCCCACCTTGTGCGTACAACACGTAAAAGTTGCTTCGTAAATTTTAGACTGGATTTATTGTTCTACAGCACCTAAGGAATTCGTCTTATTTGCGTAGAGAACATATTTGATATAAAAAAAACATTCAGCCATGCAGATGATAGCAATCGCATAAAATAGCCAAATGAAAGTTAAAATTTTCGTTTTTTATTGTAACTGGAAATGTGACGTTACTCAAAAGACGATTGGTTCTAAAGATATGTTTCAAACATCTAACTTATACCCAAAAATTAAGTTACTAATTAAGTAGTGATATTCTTACTACTCTGGAGCCTTTTCACTTATGTTTGGCGCTGTGGCTGACATAATTTAAATTTGTCAAATACAGTAACATTCCAAGATGTTTCAGTGACAGTTATAGATTTGGGGTCTCAAAATGAAAATGGACTGACGTTGGCTGGCATCTCCAAAATAAATAAAGAGTGCATAGAAATTAGTGTAATAAAAATACAGTGTTATCTCCGTGTTATTGCATTAAGAATATCTATGGGTTGAGCTGAGTTGTTCCATGTTAGTGTGTTATAAAAATTATCGAAATAACAGAACATAGAAAATGGTTAAAAATGTACTAAATTATTTACTTCTTGGTAAAATTTGAAACTATTTATTGTAAGTTTATATTATTAAACGAAAGAAACACAAAGAGTATTACCAGATCCGAGAGATATTACTGTGACATTTCATTATGACTGGCGTTTTCATGAAATATACAACGTTCTGTAGTAGTTTCTAGCATTATAGTATTTACGTGCGATCGTAGCCCGATCGGCTCCAGTTGTAAACTGAGGCGAGGGTGTGAGCTCACTTCCGGTCCCCGTGAGACACTACTATGAAGCTTTTGTTATGACTGTTGTTTTTTCATGAAATATATACGTCCTATAGTAGTTTCTAGCATTATAGTATTTACGTGCGATCGTAGCCCGATCGGCTCCAGTTGTAAACTGAGGCGAGGAAGTGTGAGCTCACTTCCGGTCCCCGTGAGACACTACTATGAAGTTTTTGTTATGACTGTTGTTTTTTCATGAAATATACTACGTCCTATAGTAGTTTCTAGCATTATAGTATTTACGTGCGATCGTAGCCCGATCGGCTCCAGTTGTAAACTGAGGCGAGGAAGTGTGAGCTCACTTCCGGTCCCCGTGAGACACTACTATGAAGTTTTTGTTATGACTGTTGTTTTTTCATGAAATATACTACGTCCTATAGTAGTTTCTAGCATTATAGTATTTACGTGCGATCGTAGCCCGATCGGCTCCAGTTGTAAACTGAGGCGAGGAAGTGTGAGCTCACTTCCGGTCCCCGTGAGACACTACTATGAAGTTTTTGTTATGACTGTTGTTTTTTCATGAAATATACTACGTCCTATAGTAGTTTCTAGCATTATAGTATTCACGTGCGATCGCAGCCCGATCGGCTCCAGTTGTAAACTGAGGCGGGGAAGTGTGAGGTCACTTCCGGTCCCCGTGAGACACTACTATGAAGTTTTTGTTATGACTGTTGTTTTTTCATGAAATATACTACGTCCTATAGTAGTTTCTAGCATTATAGTATTCACGTGCGATCGCAGCCCGATCGGCTCCAATTGTAAACTGAGGCGGGGAAGTGTGAGGTCACTTCCGGTCTCTGTGAGACACTACTGTGAAGTTTTGTTATGACTGGTGTTTTTCATGAAATATACTACGTTCTGTAAAAGTTTCTAGCATTATAGTATTCACGTACGATCATAGTCCAATTGGCTCCAGTTGTAATTTGAAGCGGAGAAGTGTGAGCTCACTTCCGGTATCCGTGAGACACTACTGTGAAGTTTTGTTATTACTGGTGTTTTTCATGAAATATACTACGTTCTGTAAAAGTTTCTAGCATTATAGTATTCACGTACGATCATAGTCCAATCGGCTCCAGTTGTAATCTGAAGCGGAGAAGTGTGAGCTCACTTCCGGTATCCGTGAGACACTACTGTGAAGTTTTGTTATTACTGGTGTTTTTCATGAAATATACTACGTTCTGTAAAATTTTCTAGCATTGTAGTATTCACGTGCGATCATAGTCCAATCGGCTCCAGTTGTAAACTGAAGCGGAGAAGTGTGAGCTCACTTCCGGTATCCGTCTTGTGGAATGGTTCTTAGTATTTGTTCCTTTTAAATCTGGCGGTGTTTGGTATATAACGACCGTGTGTGGTATCTCAGGGTAAGCAATTAGTTATCCTATTTGTTGAGTAAAATTCTAAGTTAAATGTGTGGGAAATAATGTATGTTTTTATCGCAAACATCACTTTAGGATTTTTTGAAAAGTGACAAATAATTGTTACGTAGATGATAAATATCAGGTTCATTGGCTGTTTATCTGAAATATTTTGGTATGAATCTAATTTTGAATGCTTGGTTTTGAATAAGTACGGTGCTCTTTTTGGTAATCATGATTTTGTCATTCCCGTTACTTTGTACGAGTTGTGTGTATCTCGCTGAGTGTGCTGAACTGGCGATATGAGTAGGAGCGCGAGCGGAAGTATCCCATCGTTACTAAGGTTCCTACTCTACACTGTACAGGAGGAACTGAAGTGATGTCAGTCTCCTCTCCTCACTCCTCTGAGTCGTGGAGGTGGTGGGGGTATCGGGGAGGGAGGAGCCCCGCCCCGCCTCGCGTCAATGTACACTGTTCAGTAGTGGAGTGAGTGTCGCCGTGAGAGGTCGTGCACCGTGTAGCGCGGTCCGTGAGTGCGCGTGTGAATGTGAGAGTGACAGCGTGTGTGTCTGTGTCACTGTCTGTGATATCGTGTGCCGCGGCCGCCCAGTGCCTGCCTGCCATGTCGTCGTGTCCAGTGTACAGGGTCCCGGTACGGCAGTCCGACTCTAGGATGTGACCACGGCCCGGCCAGGGGCCCAGAGACGCTGTCGATCCCCACAGCAGCTGAGGGTTCCAGGTAGACGTCCCACAATAATAGACCCACTACCTGACCTGAAAACATCCTCCCGGTGCCCCACGCTAGCGATAAACTAAGCGGCGAACTCTGGCGATTTACATCTATCAGTATGTATTTGCGTGTCGCAGGCTGGCCGCTGCCCGCTGTCCGACCGACAGAACCTGTTGATCTCTCTTCGTTGTTTTTGTCTGTCTCAATCCTTGCTCGCAGATTTAAATCTATCTCTTCCAATGAAAATAAATTTGCAATAATACAAATTCTGTTTGACTTAATTGGCTACATAGAATCTGTTTTGCGAAATTGTTTTCTATGTAAGTCAATCGTTGATCGTGTATGTGCCAGTAGGGTACGGGCCTTCAGTAGGCCTAATCAGTATTGAAGCGGCATATTTATACTGTGATTCGTGGATTCGCCGTACTGTATGGCTCATATCTAACCGAACAACTAAACGCGGCATTGGATATCGTTTCTCACTTGTAAAGAAGTAGTAAAATGTGACAAGCCGAATCAGAGGATAGAGGATGAGCGGGACAGATGGCACGAAGTGAACAAGTAAAATGGTGTCGGCGGCCTACAACCCCTCTACACCCCCTGCTCTTGCACTGCTGTGTGTGGGTGTTGGTGGAGACCTTCCTCTTATACGTGTGTCGCAGTGTTCATAACTTACGCATAAACATTTCAATCGAGATCATTGTTAGTGGGGGGTTATCAGAGCGATATTAGAATTATTCCAGCCTTGACTTTTCATGTAAAAGTAACGTGTTGTTTCAATTAAAGCCTAATACTTAGTTGCATGATGTTCACGAACGAATTTCCTGTCTATTAACTAACGAGCAATTCACATTTTGTACAATTCGAAATTATGTAAACCGTACTACTTTACTTATTTTTATTCTTTCACGATTAGAGCATAATACAAATAAATTACTCGTTTTCTAACACATTGTTCAATACATCAAAGTGATGAAAAATCATCACGCCACATATTGTTTTAACTGTTCTAACACATATTCTAAGAGAACATGATAAATTGGTTCCCTTAAAACAATATAAGTAATGTCTAATTGAGTTTTTTGCGTGGGTTTCTCCACCATAATTGCTTACATACAGCTACAAATGCTAGATGTGTCAGTACAGTACTGCAAATCTATTCAATTTCAATTCTATACAAATTCTTTTAAATTACAAGACCAAGGCTCTTACAGCTTCATGTTATTTCTCCCATTTTTGAATCCTTGAAGCGTGCCTATTAGACTATATCCTACAATTGTTCAGCATAAAGTGCATACAACATTGACTAGTTTTCAGTATGAAGATTCTTGAAATGTTTTACTGGTTTTACATATGTAGATTCCAAGTTAAGTTAGGACAACTTTGCTCGCAGTAAATCCACGCCCAGCGGGTATTTTTAGACCTTTTCCACGTGTGAAAGAAATGGATTTTTAGGTTTGCTATTTGAAATATACTTGTGACATTTGATTTATATGGATTAATAGCGAGAAATTAATAAATACTTGATGAAAGTTTTAATTGGAGACCTCTGAAATGTCTTCCGGTTGATCATGTTTTCTTCTCACGTGATTTTGAAAATCTCGTCTCTGGATATAATTGGTTGCGAAATGTGTTAATTGTTTACTGCGTTTGTTGAGCCTTGTGTTGTAGATTGAATCATATTTGATTGAAACACTCAGGCCCAGTTTTGCCTCGTATAGAACCATCCGGAGAAGAGAGCGACCGACCAGGTGTGCAGAGGGGGGCAGTCCGCCCTCCAGATCCTTTCTCATGTCAACAAAGCCCTGCCTTACTGCCTAGCCGAAGCCGACGCGACGTTTCTATTTCCTTTGTGAACGTGAATGTATCACGTAGACTAGTTGGGACGATGATTTATTATCTGGCTCTCATTTTTGTATCCTCCCTCTGTCCGGAGATGCAACTTAGTACATTTCTTACGTATTAAAAAATAAGAAGTAAGTACGCAACTCGGGCCTTAAATTCATTTTACACGTTAAGTAGTTCCACAGCACGCTAGTACTGTTTGATCTCAGATCTCTCGGCTATGAATAGATGAGATGGGACGATCGTGTATGAACTCTCGACCTAAACATGTGGGTTCGTACAGAATTGTATGCTCGTAACAGTCCTAGGTATATCAAAATTATGCAATGTTAACCTCGCGATTACCAGTTGTACAAGGTTACATAACACGCTGTGGCCGACCTTTTATTGTCAAAAAATACTCTTCTTGCCTAAACCTATTCGTAGTCCATTGTATACATTGTCTCCACAAAGTCATGTCACACCTTTAACTGTTTATAGGTACTCTTATTATTGATCACTGGTGTACGAAATCAATGAAAATGAAAACAGTTGCTTATAAAGCTGTTGTTTTCATTAGTCGAGTTACCCATCCATTGCTGTCGCACTGGTATTTTGTAGCAGCAAAGTTGAATTCTGTGATTTCAGTGCAACGTGAGTATCGTAGTATTTCAAGAAAACCATTTTAACAGACGCAGAATTTATCGATGGAATAAACAGGTTTAGGAAACAGGCAGCTAATTGGACAAAACGCGGACAGGTAGGCTAAAAACAAGAGTTAAACCCGCCGAGAACATTAAAAACAGTTTTGTAATAAGTCCAAACAGTCTTACAGAAACGTGGTCGTGAGTTTAATGCCCCTAAGTCTAAAGTTCACAACAATTTGTAGAAAAGACTTAAATTTAATTGTTATAAATCTCGATGCTTTGAAGCCAGACGATAAGCTGGATAGACTTGACGAAAATGTTATACACTTCTCTTTTCTGAAAATGTGCATCATCATAAAGTTCGTATATTGCACACTTGAAGAAACGAATAAGAGGTGCGATTAAATCAGTTACTCCAGAAGTCCTGGTCAAAGTCCGCTTGGACGTCGCAAGGCGATTCATGATGCTCATCTCGAGTTCAAATACACTGGTCAAAGTGCTCGTTTGATCCTATGTTAATCTCATTCTTGTGTTGTATATACTTTTGTAAATAAAGAGTTATTTAAAAGTGTGACATGACTTTGTGGACACACTGTATTATTTTATTAAGTTTAAGTTATAAGTGCACGAACTACAATAGAGTATTTAGTTATGTAACAAAGTTTTGAATAGGGATTACATCAATTCCTAACGTAAATACGTAGGAAAAAATATTTTTTGTTGCCCCATTACAAAAAATGTAAATATATTTGAAATTGAGTTCTTAAGTAAACATGTATTTTTATTTGCCAGTTCAATGTAACGTAGGTCTATTTGGCTCAATGAAAACGTTTTCGGCCTGGCCCGACTATTTCTTCATATAATATACTTTGATTGTTAGTTCAAAATTGAATAAAAATTATTTATTTCATAAAATATAACACATGTATCATTGATATCAGTTATTTTACATATACGTATCTAATACATTAGATTCTGCTATTATTTAATTGAGCTATAATTTTTACATGCTTTTATAAGGCTGCTGCAAGGGGTTTTTTTTCAAAAATGAGGAATGTATGAATGTAAGACGAATGAATGAAGAACACAATATTTAGGACTACGATACCAAGGAAATCCGTTGTTAATATATGAAATTTGTATCCATTAATTCATTATTATTTTAAAGTGTTTGCCTAAAAAATGTGATTTGTAAGATTAGATTAGAATTAATTATGTTACTGATTTTGTGATCTAAATAAAATATTTTCGAAATATTGGGAACCATGTTTTTGTAAACTTTACTATACAAGATGTTTATGCGTGAATATTATAATTCATTCGATGTTTTATTGTAGAAATATTTCGTACAGATCAATAAGTATAAAGGGTATGACAATCTGTACATAAGTAGAAATTTAACTGCATAAACTCGCAGTTTCTTGAATGGGAGTATATACGAAATGCTCATTAGTAGGGATAGGAGACCTAGAGCCAGATTATTGTAAAACACTTGTGGCAGATCGAAAGTGGTTTATTGTAGTCAATTCGTGTACTTTTACAAGTATATCGTAAACTGCTATAATCTCACTGAATTGTTACAATCTATGTACAAATGGCGATACTACACTATTGTAAGGTATCGTTGGAATACAGCTCTAAAGCTGACATTAATTAGAAAAAAGTTGATATGATTTATCGATACAATTTATGTTTTAAGTTTATAATACGAAATATGTTTTCAAGTATCGTCTGATAACAGATTTCACGAAACAGAGATCTTTAATTTTTCGTATTTTGTAATCACACTTTTTTTAACAAAAAGTTTAATTTTTGTTAAAAAATGCCTGCTTAGTTTAAAAGTAGAAAGTTATTTCGCTATTCAATAACCCCAAGCGGTATCTAGCGTTACCATGTATCTCAAGAATAACATGCTTAGGAGTTTAACTAGTAAATTTATAGAAATTATTGTGTATTTTACACACCTTTATAATATTAATAAATCGTCATGGCAATACAATTTATTTTGTATTACTACTAATAAAGTATCATAATTACGCCTAGTTTTGAACTGTCTGGCAAGCTTGTCAATCTTCGCCTCCTCACACGTAGCACCAATATTGTCTACCATTAAAATTCAGATCACATGTAAAAATTTTTAAGTACTGTACAAATTAATGTATAGATGCATCGCTCTAATTATTTACCTTAAATACGATGTTAGTGGGGTGGGTCGCTATCAGAACAGATATGAATATCAGAGATGACGTGACCTGTAGTTAGTGTGTGTATATTTTTAGTGAAACGCGTTCATATTCTGTAGCAATTTAAACGCGAGTGGTCACTAAAAAATCTGGGCACAAATAAAATAAAACAAACCGCATAAAAAGTAGTAAATTCTTCCGACGAGTGCATACGCTTGTATTTATAAATTTGGGTACATATTATACGTCAGTACATTTCATTCATTTTTGTTTCTAAATAGGAAGTAAAATACATCAGATTTGATGATTTAGAAGATGATTAGATGATAGGCCTACTTGTATGCGATGATTGATAATAGTTGCGATGAATAGTTGTGATCTAGGCTTCTAAATGTAATTATTCAGTGACATTTCCTTTTATTATTTACCCGTGCATGGGCATATCACAGAAATGTCACAAAACTCTGTACGGCACGCGTACACTTCCACGGCGTGAACGTCTTATAAATAATTAATCAAGTGATACCATCGCGTAAAACCACTTATTTTATTTATTAATTAATCTGTAGAACAAATCTTATGCGATATGTTATCTCCGTAAAAAACTAAAGAAATGAATATAAATATGGCATACATAATGTAATATGTTACAGTAGCAAGATTAAAAATGTAATAAACTTATCTATACACTAATTGCATATGTCAGCTTCAATATTTCATGAGTGCATCGTAATAAGACTACAAGGTTGTATAATATTAGATACAGAAATAACAAAACTGGTCTGTAGGCACCGCACCGAAACGAGGTCGACCATTTGCAAGACTGGGAAAAGTAATGTATTATGGTAATTAGTTGAGGCTGGTCTCTCGCTGTGTACTGTACATGGACAGGGGGAATCTCGTTAATTCGGTCATGCGCAACGCTAAGTAGACAGGGATCAAGGAAGCTTATAGAAACATGACAGCATATTATAATGTTCCTACTTTTATTACAGGGTTTCTTCGAGAAAATATCTCTCTATTATGCTATAAAGGTTGACTGATCAGACGTTTGTAACATTTTTCAGGGGCAATATTTTTGTAGATTTTACATCAGTAGTCTAAACTCGAAAATCTGAACTACCCCGGTTCGACATAATCAGGACGGAGCCCTTTACAGAGAAGATTTCACGTCAAATATTGAAATCAATGTCATACGTATGTAAACAAATCGCCACAAGACAGTGCGCTCGGGGTTTTGTTGTAGAAGCAGTAGGCAACTTTAGCATTTGAAGAAACATGTAGATTCACCTATATTATTATGTTAATTCTTTGTCTATATGCATTTCACCAATTGAATATAAAGAAACCTATTAAAGTCACTTAAAATCATCAAACGAGATAAATGATGATTAATATTCCCATTTTATCTTTATCTAATAGGCCTATTAACTAATTAAAAACAAAGTTTGTTGACATTCCACTTATAAATCACCAATTCTTTAATTATATTATAATAAGATCAATCAATATAAATGTTTCCAAAATTATAACGCTGTGACTAACCGTATTTAAGTTACGCGTTTTTACACATCAGTTTAGACATTTCTAGCTAAGACACCGCAAATATTGGCTTTTAGATTCTCGGCGATTAATGATGATGAACATATTTTGAAGCTTTGTATTGTACAATTGTCTTGTCTTTTAATTTTTTAAACTAATTGTTGAGTTTAATGTGAAAAAAGTGCCTTTTATTAGTAACTGAAGTTCAGAGTCAATAAATACCTCAATATCCTTTAGGCTTGTTTTTGACCTAGTAGGGAGACAAGTTTGCACTAGTCTGGGATCTTAAACAAATCAATGCACACACACACACACACACACACATCGTAAAACTTAAATAATATAATTGCTCACGTGCTGTTTAGACATTACCGACCGATGTTCCTGTTACCCAGAAGGGATACATTGTGTAGAGATTTATGCTGGTATTATCACTGCTATTGAACAATATATCATAGCATCATCAGATAATGATACAATTGGAGTAATGTTCCCTGTTAACGAGCAAGATCTGATGGTCAAGTGTCGAATGTTATCTCCAGAGCAGAACAGCCGAGCCATTCACCACAATAAGCGGTTCTGGGCGACAGCTATCTATCTCTCGGGTTGGGTTTATCAGTTCGTCCAGTCCGTTTTGTTTATATCGAACATAAGTTATTAAGTTATCGGACGTTGAGGTTTATCTCTTGTCCACACGTTCGTGTTTCTAAAACCTCCACCATGAGTTGCATCCAAGAATATTCTAGATATATTAGGACGTGAAAAATATTTTTGTCCACTGTCTATCGATGACGGTACGGGAATAAACTGCTCGCTCGCATATACCTGTACAGCGGGCACTTTAGTTGTACAACTATTCATTACATGGTTAACCAGAAGTCTTTCATATATTTTATTTTATTAGTTTGGTAGAAAGACTTACTTAATTTCATTACTTAAGTATAAACACAAGAAGGCTTAAATATAATGCCTTATGACTTTGAGCTGAGAATCATAGGATCATGAAATTATAGGAGCTGAAAAGACCAATTTCGAGTATAGCATAGCAAATCATTAATAACATAGCCTGCCAGACCATAGCATCAGGTTTGTAGACCTATTTCAAACCTTATACTGTAAGTAGGTCTATAGTATATCAGACAATATACTGGTGATATCCATATTCAGCCTAAGTGGCAATAAGTTGTGAACTGCATTTATATTCCTCACGTTTAAACTCAGAGCTTGTTCTTTTAAACATTAAGAAAGAAGAGTAAAATTTTAAAATGAATCGGGAAAAAATAATATCTTATTATCTTTCATGGGATGAAACAATTTTTTAATGCAAGTTATTACAAGTAGATCAGTAATAAATATCACTGGACAGTCATTTCATGTACAAATATGTATAATAACGTGTAACTTTCACAATAGTGTCGAAACTGATCTGTCTGAAGGGCAAGCATGGACAACAAACAATAAGCGCTGTTTCACAGTCCACGATGTACGTAACCAATAGTAAACAGCGACTGTTATATAACCTACAATACCGACAATAGTGATATTAGTGTGGATGTGGAGCATAGAGAGTGACACAGATACGTCGATGTGTATGTGATTAGCGGAAGTGTGAGTGTCCGAGGAAGAGATGAGGCGATATATCAGTCAGTCTGTATAAATAGCGCGGGACGGCACGGCGGCGCGGCGGTCGGGGTCGGTGCAGTGCACGTGTAGTGGCCCCTCTGTCGGCTGATGCATGCAAATAGCGTTCAAGGCCCCACCACACTGCTTCCCTCCCCTCCCCTCGACCACCGCCGCGCCGCGCCGGGACGGGTCAGCTCGATAACCTCGCCGTGGTACAGTTTGTGTCCGCTAGGGGCGACACTGTCTCCGCTCGACGCACAGCCCATTGCGCGTGCGCACTTCCTCCCTCCCTTCTGTCATTGTTGACATACGGAACTGCAATCATAACAAATTACAATCAGTATCTTTTTACACTCCATGCGTTCAACGTCATTAGGAAAGATGCCTTTTCGATCTTATCGTGAATTAAATTCAAAAATATAATGATAGCTTTCATAAATACCACAATATTTTGATCTATGAAGTTTTTACCTTTTTCTATACATTACGCTTTCTTTTGTTAACCTTATCGAACCACGCCCTTGTCTTTTTAAAATGAAAACTGATTTACCTTCATAACCGTATTTAATAAGTCTAATTACCATTTATATATGAAGGAGTTCTAGTTGTAAACATAAGATACTTTACTTAATTTATAAACAAACACTCCAACAATTATTAAATTTTATTTCTATGAGGCCTTTCGTATTCAAGGAATCCATCATCAGACCCACATAACTGAAATTATATTCCAATAAGAAAAAGCTGGTAGAATGTTTAAAATACTTTCTTTTCTTACTAAACTACACCTTGGTTTATCTATCATATTAACAAACTAATTATTAGTTCACATTTCCCCCCTCACACTAACGTAATGTAGCTGCTTAATTTTACTCTAATTTCATTTCCAGCAAAACCTATATATCCTATTTTGTTGAATGTCCAAAAAATATTTTGTTATCAAAGCGTAGAAAATGAAACATCTAGCCAGGTTTTATTCCTATAATCTGTTATACATATTTTGTTTCCAGAAGAAAATCCATTACTTAATCAATAACTCCAAAATTAAAAACGAAGAGTAGCTTTAAAATCTAGTATTGTTTTTGCATCATAAGTATTTTTCAAATAACTTAACTACATTGACATATTATTAAAATAAGTAGTATACCCCAAAATGTAGTGGCCTATAATAGAAATATTATTAATAAAATGTAGGAAATAAAGGAATTATTAAATTAAAATAAGCTTATAAATAATCATAGTAAAAATATCTAGAAGTATGATTAGCCATGATAAACATATGTCAGATTTATTATCATTTATTCCTTTAACAGTTATCAGATATTTTGGAAGAGTCTTAAAAGTATAAAAGTCCTTTTTTTCAAACTTTACCAGATACAGTGCAATTAGCTTTTATTTTATTTCCAACGGTAACCCATTTTTAGCTTTTGTGGAGAAAGTAGAATAATGGGTTATAACTGAAAGAGAACAAACAAATCACCTGCTTCTGCTAGATCTTTGTAGAGGATGCAACTATGAGCAAAAGACTACACCAATGATAGGGCTTGGAGAAGTGCAACAAATATAAGTTTTAAAGGTCATGTATGTTTATTTTTTTATTAACTCTAGTAACAAGTTACAGCTAACATCAATTGCTGTAAGTTGACTAGTGTTTGAGTTTTGGTTGGTGATATCAAGTTCACTTATGTCCAAAAAAAATCAATAATACATACAAACACACTACACTAGGGTTAAAAAAAGTGTAGAAGTACTTATCAAGTAAGTCTAGGTTGGGATCACTTGAGATTATCACGCATACATTTAGGGTGGCAGTGTTTATATTGCAGAGTTATCTAAAAACAGAAGTGCACTCTTTGATTTATTGTTAATGTTGGATATTGTTCTGTTACAGTGGAGTCGCTACTCTCAGCTGCACCGACTGTTCTGGCAGCTCCAGTGGGACCAGTGACATCACCGAGCCCGGTTCTCCCTTCAGTACCTCGAGCCACTCGGAGAGTGACCCGGAGACCTGCTCCCCAGGCAAGATGCCTCCGACACAGTCTGCGGACACAACTGCGTGGCCGTGGTCTGCCGAGGAGAGAGACCGTGGGCCTCCGCACACCCCCCGTTATTTCCTCACGACCCCCGCCACCAAGCGTGTCAATAACAATACCCTGGAGGATTGTGTTCGCAGCAAGTGTTGTAAAGTCAGTTTGCAGCAAGGGAAGATTACGGAGTACTTTAAAGCTCAACTCAAGCCACAAAAAAAGTGTGATACAAAAATTCAGCTTAGTAGTTGTGACGTGGCACACAAGAAATTGGCTGTACATATCTCAGGGACTGTTGTGCCTGTTGCCACTAAGTTACCCTTAGTCTTCCAACAACAGAAAACCACTTTAAAATCCGAACTGGCGAACAAGGTCGCGGATAACAGTGTCGTCACAAAAGTCAATAGAGTCACACCCCCTCCACTTCTCCTTAGGAAATCCCTTAATTCTAGCCACGAACTCTCCCCTGTACCAGTTACCCCGGTGTTTAGGAAACCGAACTCTGTCCTGAAATGTTCTTCTCTTCCCTGTGCTCCTGAAGTTAGTGTCTTAGTACCTAAACCAAAGACTCCATCTGTGGATAGCGCTCAACACACAGCATGTTCTACACCAAACCCTCCTTCTCCGTCAAATACCACTACATCGCCTTTGTCAGTGTCAACTAGTGAACATTGTTCGGATAAACCTTCGTTGCCTTCTCCTATTCTAAGGACTCCAAGTGTGATTCGATTTCCCGCTCGGAACGGTTGGAAAGGCCACTTTCTGTCAGACATCGTTTGCAGATGGTCCGAGTGTGAAGAATACTTTAGTACAACATCAGCTCTCCTAGAACATTTGCAGGTATGTATCACTTACTACACTTATATACTATCACTATCACATATTATACATTGGCCCTACTAATATTGAATTTAAAATATAAATAAATATTGTCAATTTAATTCTTTTACAATTGAAAGCACTATCCATTTTAAACACTTTGAAGGGCAAGCAAAACATTTTGTTTCTTATCTTAAACACTCCAGCTATTACATACAGTTTACTTACCAAAAAGGCCTTGATGCTGGGCCACACTTCCATAAGTTGTAATAATTTAGTTACTTTTGTTTCTTATAGTTTCTGTTATATTTAAAAGCAAAATTATCTGAAAAATAATCAAACCTTTTGATTAATGTATTAGTAATTTTTACAATTTTTATTTTTATATTTTAATGATTAAAAGTACTAAAAAAAACCTAGTTGTTTTTGTAAGACATTATGTATATTTTCATATAAATACAGAAATATCATGCGAATACCTTCCGAAGTAAAATTTGTGAAAATGTGTTTCAAAGACACAACTATGCAAATCATCATTAAAGTTAGATATAAAGAAACTAAATAATCTGAAAGGATACCTTTTATTATTCCGATTGATGAAGGAAAGAGTGAGGTCAAATGAAAGGATCTGATACATCGGCTCATTGCTGTTTTGGAAACATAATTCCAGAGCTAATCGTTCATTCTGTGACCTTCAAAGGGTTAAATGAAGTAATGAACTTACTTGGTGTTTCAAGTAAGTTTTTAAGTTGTTACCAAAAAGTAAGAAATACATATCTTTGTGAAATAAATGTTTTAATGAGAATTAACAATACAGTATAGTTGTAGCGACAGCAGACAGGCCGACTGGTAGTGAGAGTGTCAACCCTATGTCATCGCTGTCCACTGCGGCATAAAGTTCAATTTTATAATGACAATATCATATAAACAGCAGAAATGAGAATTTTTGGCATGTAATAAATATTACCTGAGAAGTCATAAACCAGTTAATTTCAACAAGTGTGAAAATGTAATGAGCAGCTTGATTATTATTCCTTGAACAATAACATTAATTTTCTGTAAACAATGATTTATAGAAAGTTATGTATAAGTTATGTTATATTCATTTTCTATAGCCTATACATATAAAAAGTCAGAGCAGTTTTTAAATGGGTACAATTGTACACCATTATGAGATCGGATACTGAAATTTGAATGTCAGCATGTATTTTTAATAGTTACAGTTTTCTTTTATTTTATCTTCTTTATGTTGAAAAAAATATTGATTTATTCAATTGGAATGGGATTAGGGAACATTGTAATTGAAGACTTTTGTAAACAATATAACTTGTGTGTTCCTTGATATGGACTATACCGGTGATTCATAAAGCGAAACACTGATGCTCTTGATTTAAAATAGGTAGCATTTTCGAAAGATTGCTATATAACATGATCAACTCGATATTAATTTCGAACACATACATGCAAAACTTTAAAATAGCTTTAAGTATCTCGTACATTTCTTGTTACAAAATTTGTAAAGAGTTATAAAGATTCAGTTATTTTGTGTAAAAGACATTGTACAGCAAAAATTTGTATCAAATTATAAATATTAGATTGGAACATAAAACCTTTTGAAGCTAAGGTCCAATATTGGTCTATGGCTATTTTCGCTGTTGCAGAGTTTCTTATGGGAAAATCTAAACTGAATATAAATGAAATAGAGTTAGTATTAAGATATAATTGTATTTTACCAATTCATTAACATTGAGGTGCTACATTCTAATTTTCTGAAGTAAAACATTTATGGAATTGATAAAGCAGTTGCAAACTTTTGCCTTTCTTAGGTACGTGGCTGGCAAACAGCCTGACATGCAGGTGTGTTTGTTAGACACTGATATATACATTTCTTAAATTTTATATGAGTTGCTCTCTTATTTGAAATGTTTTTAAATATAAAATTCACATGTATTCAATTCCATAATGTTTACTTTTTTACTTTGAAAAAAGCTGATATGATTTTTAAAATACTTCTAATGTATAAAGGACTCATATATTATGAAAAATTAGGAAGGGGAAATATTGGTTTAATAAAATATGAATAGCCCTATCAAAATATCTTAAAAGTGTCTTAACAGGAAAATTTCGTCTTTATCTTTAGAATCATACGAATTCATTTCAGAATCAAACTGCTTTCATGTTTCCCGTATTTCAATATAATGTAGACGGTGCAACATTTTGAGTGATATTTACATTAATTTTATGGTTGCAGGCAAAGCATGTGAACACCCAGTCGCTGAGTGAGACGTTTGTCTGCCTATGGAACGGTTGCAAGGTGTACGATCGTGCTTCGTGTTCCCGTTCGTGGCTGGAGAGGCATGTTCTCAGTCACGGAGGCAACAAGCCCTTCCGCTGTATTGTGGATGGTTGTGGGCAGCGGTTCAGCTCCCAGGTAATCATTGTACAAATGTTATTGCTTCAGTGTATAAAATATTATTAAAAAATAAACTGTTGGAGCCAAATTTAAATTTAGGTAATTTAAAATTATTTTCAAAATTTCTAAAATTTAGACATTTCTTGTTGGAACGAGATTCCTACAATTTATTTTAAAATTAAATCAAAACAAACTATACCCTGCATATCAACTTAAGTAAAGCTGTTTTATAGTCATTTTCTCTTAAAAATTTGTACTGTCAAATTTTTTGTATAAAATAAGATTATAGGCCTACATGTGAATAATTATTTAAGACATGGCCAATACAACATGGCAACGTAGAATTATTAGTCATGAGAGTTGAATATGTATTGGCCATGTGATTAATAATGTCCCTAAGATACTATTGTTACATCGTAATGCAGGTGCTTAGTTGTTCAGAGTTTAATACCCACATGTAGTGTCTAGGTGAACTTTCAGCTTTGTAGCAGAAATGCATGGTAAGTATGAACATTGTGAATAAAACTCACTGCTGACACAGAGTGCAACAACTATTGTTTCATATTGTTTGTATCCATACGTAATCGACAAATTCTTTTTAAAACTACTAAACTTGTCCAAGTAAAAAGTTACGAATCTTTTTAATAGGCAAATTATTGTATAGAACATTCAATGAGTAATACGAAATATTTTTTAAAAATTAATTTTTCAAACCTATGTACAAACTCCTTATGTGTTTGTTCGAACAGTAAAGTATTAATTTGTGACAACTCATTTTTAGAGTGAAAAGCCCAAATAAAGTTAAAAACTAAACATAAAAGATGTATTGAAATTTTTAAAGATTATTAAATTAAGTTTTTTAGAAAAGCTTTTTGTTATAAAACGGTCTAACTGTTGTTAAAAAAAGACATAATGTAAAACAAAACTTGAAATGTGAAATATAGTCTAAAGTTGCACTCTTTAACATAGAAATATCTATTTCGGGTTTAATCCTTCGGAATTGATATAGGTAAGTATGATTCCTTATCAGCTCTTTTAAATATAGTGCATTAAGAGTGGGAGAAAAATAAAGGCTCTATATGGGCCTGGCTTATAATACCCAGGTGGATTATATTACTTTTTAGCAAATTTTGTGTGTTGAAGAGGTTATAACTCAGCAATGCAATGGTGTGTTTAGATAATGTTGGAGCGACATGTGAATCAACATTTCAACCAGACTGAGAACAGCAGCAGTAGCGGAGCCAGCAGCAAACGGAATTTGGAGTCTACTCCCAACAAACTGTTCAGAAGAAATGGAAAAAAGCTTCGTTATAGAAGACAACCATTTTCAGGTTTGTTGATTTATTCATTACATTTGAAAGAAACTAATGTATTTAGTCACTGTCACTAGTCACAGTGTAGAAGTTATTGCTGTATGCAGAATAGCCTGCTCATCAGCTAGTACCATCTTCCGTCTATCGGTAGTGAGTTATATAATGACTTCCTTCCATACAACATGTAATGTTCATCAAGTTGATTGATAACAGAATTTTGACATTCTACAAAAATATTATTCTTATTGGAAGATAAAGACCAGCTCTTGCAAATTGGATATCATCATGATTCTAAAATATTTACTAAAGCCTTCAAAGCAACTGTACTTATCTAAGGATAGACCTTATTACTACTAACTTTTGAATTAAATGCGTTTTTTGGTCCGTAACTCTGTGTGTTGAAAGTCTTCCGCTCCTCTGAACATCGTGCACAGACGTACGACCGTTTTTAAACTTGTGACACCACTTGAACACAATTGTACGATTCATAGCTTTATCACCATCTGCAGTTTTTTTAAATCATAAACCTCGATCTAAGTTAATGGATGAAACTGCATATTTTACACTTGGCGAGAGATTGGATTGACATTTTTCACGAAACATATTGTCGCATCGAATTCTCAACGTACTGATCTCGAACTGGTCTCGTTGCTGAGGGGGGGAAACAGCTACACAGCAGCGTAGCCAACATGTCTTTAAAAAATCCTCCTGACCGAGAGAGCCTCAGTACACTTTCTTTCTGGATATGCCTCGTATTGATGGGTGATTCTTCCAATCTTAATTAATCCTTTGTTGACGTACTTGTTGATAATCACATCTATTTACAGTATGTATTTTTGTACTCTGTGGCACTGATATCTTTGGTGTTGACTAATGTTTATTTTCTGTAATCTATGGTAATCTACGTACGTAATGGCTTGGACTTAAGGGGCAAGAACAAATGTTAGTCACTAGAAAATGAATGAAAACGGAGACTCACATCTGAGGCGTAACTATTAATAATAAAATAATAAAAAACATTGCAAGAAGCTTGTTATTTGAAACTACAGCTCATAATTACTGTTGTAATACAGGTTTTGATATTTATTCAAATGGATAATCCCTACCAAAAATATTTCTGTTTTTGTAAGATAATTAGATAATAAAATAAAATTACCTAATTATGTTTTAAATTAATCATGGAAACAAAATTTAAGACAACCGTATAACTTTTTAGACCTAACAAATTGAGTAGTTAAATCTGATTTGGATTTTTTTAAATGGCAGTTGACAGTAATGGAATTTTTTATTTTTTAAATTGTTGGTAGTAACACCTCTGTGTCCAAAAGGGTTTTCTTTGGCCTTATATTAAAATTTCCTCAATTTGGGGGTAGATTAGTAGAATAAAACAAATTTGCTTGATAATAAAATATGTATGGTACTGACCTAGTACTATTAAGTGAATCTCTTGCTCCTATCGCCCAACTTTGTGGTATTGTTGCTAAAGTGCCTAATGTTCCTGAAACCCTACATTTTATAAAATATGGTTTTAATGCTTTAATTAAGAAATGGACATAAATGAAGTGTATATCTAATCCTGTGATTCCCTACAAAGAGTTCACATCACATTCAAGGATTTCAGTCTTGGTTTTGGTGTTGTGTTTTAAAAACACTCACATTATTAACACTGGATCTGTCAGTTGAAAAAAAGTTCGTAACAAATACATCAGTTGCTCAAATATCACATTTGTTGTTATCCTTTGTGAATCCATAAAATGTAGATCAATAATTTGTGTGAAAAATATGTTAAACCTTTATCTTATAGTAGACCTTGTAATACAAAAAAAATTGGTTACAGAAACATTTCTGACAAGACACACATAAAAAAGTTGTTATATAGCCTAGTTGAGTGTTACTTTATGAATACAATGCTATAATATATAAATAATGACAGTAATTTTATTGTAACTTGATATACAAGAATTCTTCATCATTAGAATAATAAATATTTATTTTATAATGTTTTATGGCGAAATTATAAAACTCGTAGAATCAAACAGTTTTATGATTTAAAAAAATCCAAATTGTTATAAATAAGTGTTTTTAAGAGAAATTATAGCCTATGGATAATATGGATCATAACACAAAAGTAATTGGAATCTTACCTCCTGAATAGAAAAATTATTAAACATTTTTTTAAATTAAAACCACTATAACAATATAATAAATAAAAAAATATTTTAAATTAATCTTTCTAATGGTAAAAACTGTGTGTTTATCCAACAAAAATATCTTGCAGAAAATCAATCTTTAAAAATACACTCACAAATAAGCAACTTAACGAATGTAACCTAGTGTAGAAGTTGTGGAAGAGATGGTAGATTGATGTTGACGGGTGTGTTTGCAGCTCGTATGTTTGACTACATAGACACTGGGATCATGGAAGGTGTGCAGCACTCGCTACTGACGGTCGCCAAGCGTCAAGCTCTCGGACAGCTCGACTCTTGCTCCAGCAAGTCTCTCACTTTACACAGCAAGGTCAGTAGGACTCACTATAGTACACAGCTACACCGGTTAGAGGAGCACAGGTCTCACAAACTCGCCTTTGTCAACCCTCCCTCGTCCACTTCCCATTTGTTATCTAATAGTTTTATGAATAGTGAAGATAGTCTTTCTGACTCGTTTCTTATAATTATCTCTGGGGCCTATTTCGTAAAAGTACTAGTACTGATGTGGGTTTTATTATTTTTTAAGGCTCTTTTTGCTTTGTCTTGTGATACTTGACACAATCTAGATGTACGTCACAGTCTATGAGAGATTTTCCCATTATAAGGGTTCAACTTCATGTCACAAATGTAAAAATTTAGTGATACCAACAAATTTTTGTGTACAGGGCAATGACATAGCTAGCACTATAGCACCAGCCCTGAGAATAATGATAATAAAGAAATTATGTTGTGACTTAAGTTTTCCACCATTGTCAATCTATGACATGAATTTTCCATGATAAATTACAATAATACAATAGACTCTTGACAATCCGACATGTATGAGACCAACCAACCCTGTCGAATTATATAAGATTGTGGATTACCGAAGGTATTATTAAACTGTTAAATAATATTTTTTTTAGAATAAAACAAGGTAAAAACTGTTTAATTAGGTTATAAAACAACAAACTATATTTTTAGTGATAGTTGGTCATTCAATCTTTTGAATGCTTTTTCAAATGATATTTTCCATGCATGTTTTGAATAATCACCCAGTTTTCAGCCTCAGTTAAAGTTAACATGCCTTTTAGTGTACTGATGCACCATTTTGAATACTGGACTCAGGTTACACAATCAGTGCACTACAGCGTAATCAAAGTGAAAACTAACCAAACAACAAAAACCGTATTATTTACGAAACAGGCCCCTTGGTGTCAATGTAATAGATAGCTTCTACGTATGTCCATATATTTCCAATCGTTTTGGTTAGATAGCCTTCTCATCTTCCCTTCTTTCTAATATTTAAAACATTTTTCCAGCATTTCCGTTTATATTTTTTTATTTTGTAAAAACCTGCTGATCGTTAAAAGGGTTCTGTCTATTGGTCAGGAACTCTATGAATCATTTGAATTTAACTATCCAACTCTTGTTCTAATTGTATTTACTGCTAGACAGTCCTGACTCCCTATTCTTATCCAAGTTGAGGTTATTATTTTGTCAATTTAGATTACATGATACTACTATAATAGTTCCATATTGTCCTGTTAGACATCTCTCAGTACACCCCATTACACCAAACAGTTGTCCCTTACAAGTCTGATGAGGCAGTTACAATAGACCTGTGCTCTTATTGCAACCTTACATTGTGATGTCTTGTTCATATTATTACAGTCAATTGATATATAAAAAAGTATTGCCAGTTAAAAATATTAAATGAATTTTTTTGATAAAAAATATAAGTTTTTGTATATAAGTACAAGCCATGAGTTGATTGAAGAAACTATTGAATACTTGTGCCCTTCAGTTTGTGATTAAATTTCTGATTACGATCTTTACAATCAACAATGCAGAAATTTTCACAGTTAAAAACAAACTAATTATGAGCTAAGTCTACTGAAAGAAACACAATTAATTTTTGCTATGATGGGTTTAAATAGATGCGTTCATTTTTATTTTTACATTTTTAAAAGGTTTTTTTTTAACTATTGTCCAGCAGAAGGCTGTATGAGGGTAATCCGATTCTACTATTTATTATCTTTTTGCATGCATTTAATTTCTTTATTTAGCTCATGGTCAGTACTAAATGTAATCAGTTTAGAAACCCTAAGGGTTGGATTTTTCAGTTTTGATTGATTTCAGTCAAAACATTCATTCACATTTAGAGATAACAATGGTGACATTTGTTGTTGTTGTTGTTTTTACCTGTTACTTCTTTCTAATTTTGTCTGAAAACTGTTTTGTACAAAATGAATTACAACTTATTTATTAAAGGAAAGTTTAGAGTGAGAAATAATAGTTTAAAGTGTTTGTGAACACTTCACATGAAACAGATCCTGTTCCAGAATATATGTTTAAATGGCAGTTCCAGACTTAATAACAAAACTGCCTGTTGGATTTAAGTGTAAAATTTTTAATTTGTTTTATTGTAAATGAAGTGTTGCAACATATTATATAGAGAAGAAGCATTTAGTAATCGTCAAAATTTATTCAAGTTTTTTGTTTTTTTAAGTGCATGTTAGTTTGAGTATACTTTAGTTTTAATGACAATAATTTTAGACACTACTTTTGTTATAACTGAGCCTTGTATTTATATACTTGTACAGAAAATGTGAGTTGAGCGTTTAAATCTCAACTGAAAATCAAACCTTTTTACTTGTGCAATAAACTAGAACTGGTTGTTGCTATACTTAGTGTTACAAGCAGTGTCCTCAGAATAATGTAATGGCTGGTGTGACTGCCACCTTGTCCAGTTAACCCTATCACAATCTACCAAGAGCAACAATCTACTGCAGCAAAAACCGTTCACTAAGTCAATATTTTTGACAAGTCTCACCATTACACACTTTTTAAGTTACTATGATTTAATTCCATACAATTTTAATTGCGTGTATGGTATCATTTAATTGAACTTTGATATCTACTTGGAAAAAAGATTCTCAGTTTGTTTCTTCTTTAATAAATTTAAATAATCTATTCCAAATTGAGCTTTTATAACCACGTTAAAACCCTTAGGGTTTCTACTGAATTGTCAAAATCAGTTCTAGATACATTTAAATGTCAATTTGGAAAATGTGTGACAAATTAGAATTGATTCAATAACAATAAAATTTCAAGTTAATATGTTTTTGAAAAAGTAAAATCTATTGAGGATCACTAATTTTTAAAAAGATTAGTATTATTTGTAGGAATATGCATATTAAAATTATGTAATTTTTAAGATTAAAATGGAATAATCTCAATTTCATCATTAATTATTAGAAATATATTATTATGCTGGAAAGTGAAAAAAATCAGCCAATTAACAAATTTTAGAAACTTTTTAACCTTTATTTGGGTTCACATATTTTTATATTTTGTACAGGTATATTAAAATTAAAAAAGTATAAAAGTTAAACTAATTATATGTTTTATGGTACCATTAAAAAATATCAAATTTATTGTTAATAAATTAGACTTATTCTAATTTTATTTGATTATACCTACGTAACTGATGAAGAAGCCGAAATGAAATATTACGTGTTTGTGAATAATAATAGACAATAGACAATAGACAAATTCTTTATTTACAAATTCTTTGAGAATTATAACTCTTCAAAATTTGTTACAGATCATATAAATACAATTGCGTAGTTTACACAATTAATATATTAATGTTAACAAAAAATACTATGTATTTTCTTTTAAATGTAAAATGCTTAATTAATATATAAACAGTACAACACAAAAAATAGGTAAGTATCAAAAAAGTAGGAATCATCAGAAGGTAAATATTATTAGATTAAGTAATTAATTGCAGTGCATAAATATTGAAAATAAAATCTCTGGAAAACTTTTAAAGAATTTGCCCATCCTCTTGCTCATAATGTGTATGTATACAATGGTGATACAAGTATAGGTGTCCTATTTGGCTGTAAACAATGAACATTAATTACTGTAACTGTTTGTGTGTACATTATTAATTTTTGTACTGTTATAATAATAACTAAACAAAATTTAATAAAGATATTCAGAGTTCCTTGTGACAAAATATATATTAACATTGATATTTCACTGTAAGTTTTTGACATAACAGTGGTAGTTCATGAAAATTTAACATAATTTAATTTTTCATGCATGATCCTCACTAGATTTATTGAATTATTTGAAAAAAAAAGCAGGAACATAACTGATCGTAAACTCAAAATTATAAATCGAATCACTAACAGTTAATATTATTTATATTTACTATACTAATCAAAATCAATGTATGGTTTATTCAATAACTCATACATATAATACAGTTGAATACGATTGAGACAAATAGCTATGTTATGTTTTGAATGGTAAATAACCAAAATTACTCATGATATTAAAATAGAAACCTTTGTAAAAACTGCTATAGATTCTACCCATTTAATTTCTTTTGTATGTTCTTGGTATAGAGTCATAGTCATAGCTACGTTTATTGCACAATACATTCATATTTGAACAGGTGCGCTGTCAAAACTTATAACTAAACTAATGCAAAAGACATTTTCATTGTTTAGAATAACAACTTAAAAACTAACAAATCTAACTTTAACTTAATTTCAAAGATATTTAACTATAGCAATAGAAAAACAACACTATCCGAGCCGGTCCAAATCCCATAACTGCAGAAAATTTATGTTATTGATCCTAAAGAGTAATTTAGAAAGTCCATATTAGGGGGCACCTAAGGGGAAATTCTCAAAACGAGTATAGTGATTTCTCAATTTAATTCAATATAATACTCCATTGTTAGGTTTAGTGGCTCGGCTCTTTCAAAATTAATATTGTTCTACATATTTTGTTTGAAAAAAGACAAAACAAGAATTTTTAGCAAACCTTTTGTATAAAGTTAATATTCTTGCCATTTTTCGCTTTTAGATTCCTTTATGTGTGGTCCTTATTTTTTTCAAATTAATATAAATGGTCGTGAAGTAAAGATATAAAATTACATAATTATAGTTTTTTGTTAAAATTATTTTCTAAAGTAAAATTATTGACTAATTATATTTTAATTTTATTAATATTATGATTGTGTTGAAGGACAGTCAGCGGTGTTTTAGACACAATTATTTTTGTATACACTTGTTATATGATGTAACTTAGTAAATGTCATTTATTTATTAAATTAATGTTCCTTGAGTAATGTTACTTTCTACTGATTTAAATAAATGGTCAGTTAAAAGTTGTAACAAATTATACAATAACACACTTATTATAAATGCAACTTCAAAAAGTGTTTAATATAACACTAATAAGGATAAACTTTTGAACGCTTTTGTATTTTTATTGGTACAATGTACATTTCGGATTCAAAGAATCCATCTTCAGGTACTTGTAGAGGTTCAACCTTGTTGTACCTCGAATTGTATTCTTTGAATCCGAAATGTACATTGTACCAATAAAAATATTAAAGTGTTCAAAGGTGTATATTCTTATTAGTTAACATACTTATCGCTCCTGGGGTAGCTTTATTCTGATAAATTATTAGTCCTTAATGACCATTTTATTGCTTTCATCCTATTGTACTAAAAGTGTCTTTATACCACTTTTATATGTTTAGACCTATGTTTATACAGAATAGAACATCATCAAAAGCATCAAGTACAATATAATTATTAATTTTAGTTCAAGATAACGTATTATTTGATTATAGGCTAGTTATTTGAGATAAAAATTTAGCAAACGTTATTGTGTTTCAGAAATGCAGTATAATGAAAACCAGAATGTTGCTGATGTGGAATGTGTTGTTTCTAATAATTGCATAATGATACTGTGTTGGACCATTTCTTGCATGGGAATTATCGTACATAACCATCTACTACCATCTTTATAGAACATACTATTTTGTTTGTTTATAAAATTAATTAAGATGTGTTCAGAGCTTATAGCTTTATTTTTTACAAAATAGTCTTCCAACTAAAGAATATCCCTAAATATTACTTTGCTTACAACATTTACAAGCTCCCTGAAACATTACTAATTTTATAATATATTTTTATTTCAAAATACTTTCAGAGTTAATTCTATACCAAATATACTTTAGCAGTTAATTAAATTTACAACTTTCAAAGCATTTCAAAAATTTACTATAAAATATTTTGCCACATTAATCTGAAAGTGACCATAACAATATTGTATTTATAGTTTTCGGCCTGTTTTTTTGAGTCATTGCAGGTAAAGATCAGTCAGTTCCTTGCTCTCTCTTGTATTCTTTAGTTGAATGAAACATCCTTCAAAATCCTAATTTGTCTTAATTTTCCTGTCTTAACTGAGGAAACCTTAAAACTGTAATCTATTCTCAAAGTTTGTCTTATGCACATTTAGAATTATTTTTTTGTGATGTTAATAACTACCATGTTTTTAATGTCACAGGTAAATAATTCCCAATTTTACGCAAGTTAGGGATGTCAGCTGATCTTCAGCGGCCTCCGGTGATTTGACTGCTGCGTTTGATTGGTTCAATGTATTCCAGAACAGCATTAATGTTTGTTGTAACTCAATATACCTGCCTACTGCGCATATCCAATTGTTCACCTTAAATCATCGTTTGTTTTGTTCTTGTTTCATTGTGTTTACATTACGAAGTTGCTACTGTAACACTTTGAAGTAATTCATTAATTTCACTCTGCAAGGAGTCATTCCTCTCTAATCTGGGTTTTCTTCAATATAAAATACACAGATTCATGTAGATCACTTCGGTCATTACAAGTTTTATGGTCAATATAAATATTAGTTTATATTACACTCAATTTTAAATAGCTTTATCAACGTCTTATATTGAAATCTTCTATAATTCTTTATTCCTTCTGTGATCAGCGATATCTCCTTTCTCATTGATCCAAAACTAATGTTCATCAATGACAGAATTGTCAGTCTGCGAGCTGTGTTTATTTTCATTCTTTGTTAAAAGAGCTTTTTTGTAAAATGTGTTCTTGCATTTTATAAAAACTTAAGAAAAGTTTATTCTTTTAAAAAGTTTTGTTGTCTTTCATATACTTTCTCTTAAGCTGCAAGTTGTAGTTTCCATATACTTTCTCTCAAATCTTCAGCGATTATTCAGTTTTCTCAACATAAGCATCATGTAAGATATCCTCTTCAGCTACTCAACATGAAATTGCCTGGTCTGCCTGAATGATTCACATATACTACTGATTGTTTTCAACGTTCTTGGGTAAAATAGTTGGTAAAGTACGTAGCATTTTAAGCATTTACTTGGAAATAAACAGTTAATTTTACATTATCCCTCCAGTGGTTCACTATAAGACTGCTCATGGTTCAGCCAATTATTAAGATTAGCAGGATTGTTTTTTAAATTACTAAAAATGCAATTTTAGAAAGAAAATATTGATCATTGTATTTGGAACATTTCATAAAGTTCAAATATGATCCTAAACATTTCTTATCATGTAGTTAAAAAGTTTTACATTTCACGTTTTGAAAATTACTATACAAAAACTAAGTACAGCAGAAAAATGTTGAAATACCACTTTTTCAAATGTTTCTCTAATGCACCATTACAAAATGTCTGTTATAAGAGCTTGTGCTGTTTGAGCAGTTCTACTTTGGTGCTACAGCTGTTAGGCCTACTCAGTATAACTCGGTTGCTGAAAGAAGAGAAGAATACTCAGTTTCTATCTGTAACGCATTCACTGAATCATGGATACAGCCAGTTGGCTGTTTACAACAATGCTGAATTGCTGATGTGTGTCAATGTGTCGGCAATAAACTTTTTTGTTACTGCGATTGCTGCTGACACTTCAATGAACCACTGGAGGGTTTATTACTTGTGAGGAATTTGAATGCTAATGCAATGTCATTCACTACTTTAAAAAATGAACTGCGATAATTTTGCACTATATAAGAGAAGCACTGTTTATACAAAATCAAGAACTACTACTTAAACTGACTTCGAAGTCAATTTTTGATAGGTTTAAAATTAAAATAAAATTATAAAAACGTAATTTTGTTTAGCTCTATTAATTTGAGAACATTTGTACAAGAACATTAATAATAATAGTAGGCTCCAGACAATATTAGGGTAATTATTAGAAAGTAACATTATCAGTATTGTCAAGCTTTGAAATATTGGTTATTCGAATAATTGATCAGCAGTTCAGTTCTAATAAATGTACCTTTATTGTGTTAATGATATCTTTTAGATATAGAATCATCAAAGAGATGTATAGCCTAAATTAATTTTTAAGCTTTTTTTCTAATTCAGCAGACAAGGTTATTGTTATGTGGAAGGCAAGTTTTTAGGTAGCTCATTTTTTTTAGTCATCAGGCTAGTTAAATTGGTTAAAGATATTGTACTGGTTTAAATGGATTTAAAATATCTTATAAGTATTAGTAGATAGCAAACAGTATCTAAGTGCAGTTTTTAAACAATCAATTTTGTTTGAACTTGGTAGATTTGCCCACGTATAAGGTGTTCAAATAAAGTCAGATTTTCATGGCTGTTGAATAGGGTAATGAAGATTGCATTTTGCTTGTAATGTTCAGAATGCACTGTACAATATTGTTGTTTAAATAAAGTATGTTTAATCATTCTATAGCAAAATGTAGAATTTTGCAACATTTAAAACATATAATCTGTTATACTCAATTTTTTTATAAACGTAGAATAAGACATTAACATTTTTTAATCAATATATAGAATATTTTAAATTGTAGGATGTACTAAAATTAAGTATTATTTGTTCCTTAAATAAATTTGTGTTATTTTTTTAGATAATTGGAAGAAGAATAGCAGAAGATGGGACAACAAATGTTTTACTCAGGTGGTTTCCACTGAATGTGTAAGTATAATTCAATACCTAAATAATAATAATATAAAAAAAAACATAATGAGTTTAATTCAACCTTTTGAAAACATACTGTACAAATATTGTTAAAATGTTAAAAAGTTGATGTTTTGATTATTTACATGCTCATAATATATTTTAAATTTTCATACAAAACATTACATAATTAATTTTATTATAATTATAGGGTATTAAAAAGGGTTGGTGGGTCAGTTTAATAATTTCTTGTGTTACTTTCTATTGGCATTGAAGGTATGTACAGCAAGGAATTGAGTTTTGTATATCTTATGATGATGCACAGAATTTTATTTTTACAAATAGGAGAGTAAGAAACACTTACTTCAGGGCATAATCAAAAAGTTTAGACCTTAAGAGCCGGCTGTAATGGAACGACCTTGATTTTTACCCCATAACATCAATGTTAAATTTCAAACACTTTCAACTCCTATTTTTGGTTGTAGAAATTTGGTAGATGCCTCATTTTAATAATATAATTAGGTGGTGCAATCAATTTTGGAGTTGGAAATTTTTTACCTCACAGCTCTTTAATATAACTTTCATGAATATAAAAAAAGTTGGAAATTTAGGCATTTTTGTAATTTTAAATAAAAACGTTTAAAGATAGAAATGTGAAATTTTTACAGTATGTACTAGAGTTATATCTTCAAGAAGTGACATGTTTGTATTCACTTATGATTATACTTTTTTAAATGAAATATAAATTTTAAAATTTCATGATTTTATATTTCTTTAAAATATAATCTATAAGATAAATAAGAGTCCGTACACTTTAGAGTTTCTCTAGTAAAGCAAATACTTTTTAATATTATTTAAACATAGAAGTAAAAACAAGTTTGAAATAGTTGACTTGCTGAAATTTTAAGTGGGGATGTAAATGTTTGATTCTAGAATTATTCAATTCTTGGCAATTATTCAAGGCACTGAAACCATTTAAGGGTTATCTCAAAAGTTTTGAGATAGGAGAAACTTTGTTGTCCATTTGAAACTTACGAAAAATAAGTTTTCAAAGTAATCCTGTCCAGCGCCAATACAATTTTGAATATCTTGTTAGCACTGAGCCATTTGTATTTTTTTTTCAATCCATTCAAAATACTCAATAATTCTGTCATCAATGTCAGTTTCCAAGAAAACGTGACTAGCTGGTAAGTGTTCTTTTACATTGAAGAATAACCAAAAATTACACATAACCGATCAGATGAATAAGTTATCTCTTATAATTTTAATGCTAATTTCCCCTAGAAACTGTCAATGTACAGGCCCTGCAAACATTGTAAAGTGTAACAGTAGGATATGATAGTCATCTACCCTTCCTACCTTATAATCTTCCCCATTCTAGTGCTACTAGTAAAATACTGTGTACATTACTTTCTTTATTAATCATTGTTTTTCCACTATGCGGGAGTTCGCTCATCTTTAAACATCTATTTGTGACTTTCCGCCAAATGGGACGTTTTAAAATTAATTAACGTTTAATAATAGATCCAATCATCTTCAGTTTCTTAAGTGATACAATGATTATAAATCTATGTATTGGAATAGTTTGTAGTAAAATGCTCAGCTCTTTGTCTTTTTCTGTCAAATTGTGCTGCAGGTGATGACAAGCAAGTTTACTTACACCATAAACGTTATGCTGCTGTGTATCATGTGAATACCTTAATAATGTCCATTGCTTTTGAACCACATCTCTCCAGAATTCAGAATACTATTGAAAAACACAGTTAATGATAATGCTCCAAAAGCAGCTAGAGATGTTTTATCCACTCTTCTTCAGATAATCAGACTTTAAAATCATACAAAGTGACAGCTAGAAGAAGCTGTATTGATAAAACTATACTGCTCTTAAGTGTTAATGGAATCTAGTACCACCAGCTAAGTTTAATATGATTACTGTAGAATGCACAGGCTATATTTCAAAACTTTTGGGGTAACCCTCATGTTAGTCAATAATATTTAATTAACAAATTACAATAGGGAAAATTCTCATCATCCTTTTTCATCCGTTTTTTAACTGGGAGTGTCAATAGCCGAGCAGTATAAGATGTCGGACTTTGAATCTGAGCCAGAGATGGTGCAGGTTGAGGTTCTGTTTACTAAAATAGCACTTTTTATCAGTACCATCGACAGTACTATCATGAGGACGGTCAGAATAAAGTTTAAAGAGAATTGGCCTATCCTTAAAAAAAATCCTTTAGCTAAGGTTATGATACTGTTGCAGCATGAACGACGAGTGGGTGCCACAATCAGAGGTGCGCCAGACTCAACAAGTACCGTGGAAGCAGTGTCAAGATTTGTATCGCCCCCCACTGTTCCGTCAGAGATCTACTCACCACCAACGCAAGCAGTCCGCCACTCGATGATACCTTCTATAATTCTAGTTACCTATTTATCTTAGTTTATTTCAAGTTATGTTGGCTCACTCCTTTTAAATATTCCATTTAATTAAATTGTACCTGAAAGTTGGTTTTACTTATAATCTTTGAACATGTTGTGAGTACCTTATCAAAATAAATTCACATTATACTTTCATGTCATCTCAAAAACTTGATCTTGCTGTCTGAAACTGAGCTTTTAATTGCTAGTTTTTAGCCTTTCTGTAGGCATGATTATGTAAAATAGTTTTGGAAGTAAATATAAGTTATAATCTGGATTACAATTGGTCTGTAGGAAAACCATGATTTAAATTCAAATCCCTCATTAATTGTTCAGTAACTTTTCTTGGAAAAAGTAATTTTTAATATGTTTTACTTTCTCTGTTGACTCTGTTGTATACAGACAGACCTAGCAAAGAGTGAGCCAGTCATGACATGCACACGAATGTTAAGTTATTACAGGTAGACGATTGTGTCTTGCTAATCATAATGTTAGTTTTTTTTACTTGTATATTGAACTGATTTTTATAGTTCTTCCTAAAACCTTAATTTAGTACTCTATTGAGTTGATTGTGAGTGTTAGAAAATATATTCTTTAACTGGACATAACTCCTTGGCATTGTATTGACGATAAAATTTACATTATTTAATATGGTCTCTATTAAATTAAGTTGTGTTTATTAAATACAGTTGAGTTCCGATTACCCAATTTAACCCTCTCCCACGCAAAAGCGGCCAGCTACCCTCAATCTGTTCAATCCGTAGGAAGTTTGAGTGGCTAAAAATCAGTCCCTAAATATTTTGTTGTGATGTTTTTTTTTGTGTTGCTACTTGTGCTTTTAGTGCGACCTAATATTTTTGGCAAGTAAATTATGTTTAAAAAATGTATTCTGTCTAATTAATTATCTAAAACTAATAATATACACCATTTATAATTTGTGTAATCAATTTAAATCATTGTTAAAAGTTTTCTAGTATAAATTATAAAATTTTTTTAATAAGTAATATTTCTCTTTTATATAGAAACTAGCTGTATCCCGCGGCTTCGCACGCTTTTCGTAAGCTTTGCCCTTGTATGTGCACTTCTGGTTCAAGTGAATTATATTTCCAGTGCCGATGTCGAGTTTGCCTTGTTGCCACGATCAAGAAAATCTGTGTATGTTTATAGCCATCATACACTTACATATAATTTATTATAAAGTGGTCTAACACTCAAACTTTAAGTTCAATCAGAAATTTATCTTCAAGACGAATATACATCATAACTTCAATATAGTGTTTGGTTATTTAATATACATAACTGTCTCGTAATTGCAGTTTTTAGTGTTCAGGCACTTTGAAAACTTGTATCTTTTGCAGCACTGCTTGGTGGTGAATTACATCAATGGGCATAGTATATAAACCTTCTTTGTGGAAAAATACATATACATACAAATTTTCATAATGGTCGGTTAAATAGTTTACGATTCCATAAAGGACAAACACACAAACATTCATTTTTACATATATAGATATAAAAAACATATATTTGTGTATTCAAGTCGATTTATAATATTTAAAACTACACAAAAAATAAAATTGTAAACAAAAAGATTGCTGAGATATGAATAAAACCTCAACAATTTATGTTTGGGATCAGAAATGAGAATGAAAAATCTTTTTCTTCAAAAGAGTGTTAGTGTGACTAAAGCTGGACTGGTTATTTAAAAAAGCAGATTAGATAGTAAACTGTAATGATTTTATTCCAACCTAGTTTATATTGAACATTTTAGGTGCTGTTGTGTAAAAAATAATAATTAGCAATATGGCGGTGTCCATGCAAGAACATATAAAACTCAAGTAACCATAGTCAAGTTGTGCGTGTATTGAGTGCTCTCAAAACCTATTGGGCATAAATTTGTTCGGACTTAATAGATAATGTATAAAAAGTGGTAAGTCAGGAGTTGAATTAAACGAGATAATAAGTTATTGTTTTTTATAGTTTACATATTTTATGATCAATTTCAAATCTGGACTCAACTGTATTTGTGTTCACTAATGTAGTATTATTTTTAGGCTAACATGTATGAAGTCTTTTTACATTGTATGAACATTTGTTTGTTTATTAAGTTTTGTTAAACCTTTGATTAACGTTAAGTGCAAGTATATTTTCAGTAATAAAAATGTTACTACAATTTATGCTTCCAGTTATAGAAAAAAGAATTGTTAACATTTCATTGTCAATGTTTTAATTTGTAAGCCAAGGAGTGCACAAGTGTCTAGGAAAAGTTGTATCAAACTTTTAGAATGTATACCTATTTTCCATTAATTTTTAATTTTGTAGTATGTTCCTTCACTTTTGTCACTGCCACTATGGTTTGCACAACAAGTGGATAAGTAATTTTTTTTTAGAAAGTAGAAGTTTGGGTATTGGATTAGAATATTACCTCACAGTAATTGGAAGGTTTCACATTATTTGTTACTTATTATTTGTGAGCACCGTCTGTTAAACTTAACATTAACATCTAAAGAATTTTCTCAGAGGTTGCTACGAAACAAGTGACTTGTGTGTTTACCTATCAAAAACAGTTTAGTGGTGTACACTATGACAGGATTAAGAAGACTGGGATGAGGGGTCGGACTGGGCACGTGCCAAGTAGTTTAGGGCATAATTTAACATCAAACTGACCAAAAGACTGACTCATCACAAAAATATCATTGAAATTGTTTGTTCAAATACTCATAGTGAAAGATAGTTTGATGAGCATGTATTGTATTGTATTGTATTGTATATAAGCGCAACTGGGAGGGTGTGGTGCGTCTGACAACCAGCCTAGGAGCTCACACTGCCAACCGTATTTATGGAGGGAACTCGTAACTACTCAATCAGATTTTATGCACTAGCTAATAATTAGGTTGATTCGACCCGTTCATTTGTAAATATGACAGGATAATACGGTACGGAGATATTAGTATTATATTTATTCGTAAGTTTGTTTTAGGACTGATTTGAAAATTTTATCTATTTTAATTGTAAATAGTAGCGAATTATCGGTAAAACATGTACATCTGGATGAAGTAAGGTGTTTCCTCTTAGGTTTAGAATGTATTTAGAGGTAAGGATTGTATGTAATGGCTTATAGAGTGTAATCGGTTAGATTCGTGGTGAATTTTGTGTAATTAACAAAAGTTCCACAACAAGTTTCATCTTTTGTAAAATGCTTAACTATGTATGGTTTGTGCACTTTCATTGAATGTTTATTAGTTACTATAATTGTACAAAATAAGTATTGTTGACTATATATTTATATAAAAATTACAATCTGTTATTGAAAATCTTAAGCGTAACTAACTGTTGTGAATATTATATAAGTAGATGTTAAAAAAAGAAGATGATGTAGTGTAGATAATATTAATTGTGTCTATCGGAAGTGTATTTGCTAGAGAGCTACATTATGTACAACAGAGCATTTTACTGTTGGGAAACTTGTTTATGGAACTCACGCTGCAACTGGAAGAAGAAACAAAGAATGAGTTGTTAGTCACTGCCATTAAAACTGCCTCAGCTTTACGTTCACTGCCAAATGTTTGTGTTTTGTATCTTTCTTTCCTTTGAACTGGTCAACTATCAAGTTTTCCACATTTGTATTGGTTACTCTTTCAGTTATCCATGCTAACAGCCAGGTTTTATCTTGTGTCAATTTTTTCCTTTTCAGATTAAAAACTTCTCTATTAGAAGAAAGGCCTATAATATCTATAGTTACTTAAATCTTCTTATATTTTTAACCTTTCTCGATTCACTGGTTCTATTCTGTATTTTAAAACAAGTACAATAATATATTTAATGTTGCCCTTTTATTCTATAAATTTCAGCAAGTAACACACCGTTTCATTACATATGCAGGCAGGGAACTATCGGCAGGTTGTAGGCTTCCAAGCAATAATATGAGAAAACTTGTCCCTTGTCCAGTTCTGAGTGATATTTGTACACTAATGTGCCATGCCAACCTATGCAATATACTATATACATTTGGTCATTTACCTGTTGATCTCTTACGGAAGGATATTCTTCCATTTTTGTCTTGTGTTCTAATTTTAGTTATTAATGTACTGTAATCTCCAAAATAAAGAACACCTTGTATGAACTTTAAATTAAATTTATTTAATGTTGTGATTTTTAATCTTTGATACAAACTGATATGTTAGTTTCTAAACGTTTTAAATTGTTTACACCTTTTTTTATAATTTATGTTAAATACAAATGAATGATAAGTAGCTACAATCACGTTATTATTTGCCCAACTCTTAATATAGTTATGTTAGATCACCCAATGTGATATACTATATCCGCTAATTGTTGCACTTAATTAAGGAACTTGAGACCAAGAACTGCTCAAAAATATGGTAAGGAATTGTAATATCAGTGTTTCACTGGGTACTTCACTTCATTGCTATTTTATTAGATAATTTAAATATAATTTATGTTCTAATGGTGTAAAGATCATTGCAGGTGCGTTATTCTATTAAAAATTTTATTAAGGAACCAGTAGTACAAACAATTTGGCATTTGTCTTAGGTGTAATGTATCTTAAATCTTAAATAAAATAAACTTGTTTAAAAGACAGCATTATGGTAACAATACAAATTTCAAGTGTCCATTGTTGTGGTGTAACAATACGGGTCTACTAATCAGCTATAGAGCACAGGTCACACTGAGGTTCTGGATAACACAGTCTTTCAATATCATACTGCTTTGGATCCAGAAAATTCTTTACCTTTGTACCATAAAACGAACTTTCTTTTCTGTGCATTTTGTAATTATGTTTTGTGACAAATAGAGAGAATGCACATTTTAAAACAACTGCTTCCTACTTTACTTCAAGAAATAAGTTGTAATTTATTTTGTTGAGTGTTTATTTTCACAGTGTGATGAAACATATTTATAATTGGCTCAAAAATGCTTTCCTAGTATTTAATTGAACTTCATGCTCAGCTTTGGTGCGCAAGTTAAGGCAAACTTGCACCTATAAAATGATGCTTTCAGTACTTTTTACAGATATACATCATTCCAGTGCTATCCATCCCAATAAATCTATTTATGATTTTTTTTTTAATTTATAATTAACTCACAGGTTGCTTGCACAGTTTCCTCTGTCAAGACAACTTGATGAATAAATTTAAAGTTATTCTTTTAACAATAACTAGTTTATGTTCTGTTGTGAATTATTTTTTTATTTGTCAAACAAAATTGTTTCATGAGAAAGTTGAGTGAAATTACTTAGAATAAAACATCTATTAAATATAAAATATTAATTACTGTAAGAGAAATACTTTTTTAATTTTCTTACTTAATAATATGGCTTCATAGTGCTAAATCTAATTTTAAATTAAATTACAATTAAAGATTTGTTTGCTTGTCCTATGCATAATTTACTGAGAACTTCCTATAGATGAGCATTCAATCTTTGAAGTAATTAGATAAGAATTTGTATGAAGTGTGCTAATTTTTTTGTACAGTTTAATTATAGAGTTAATTACAGAGAACAAAATAGTGAACGTTGTGTTATAATGTAACTGCTTGTGACGAATTCACGATTGCAATAATCTTCTTTTATGAAAAATGCCTCTGTACACTGATGTAACAAAAACTTGTTTGGGAAGATTGGATCTTCATGCCTTTTAAATACAAGTTTGCCTGAGCATAACAAATTTCTCTGGAGTCAATAACTTTCTTTGACCTCCGTTTTGCTTATCTGAATTCAACTTTGGGTTGCCAATTCTTACTTGATTCTGATACTCATATTAATTACACTTCTGGGTTAAGAGGAACAGTGGTGTTAAGCCGTCAAGTAAACTTTTTCAGTTTCAGTCAAGGAGTTTCCGCATGACTCTTGCTAACTATACTGTAATTTTGCATTGTATACTCTGTCCTGACACCAGTTTTTGACTTTTTAAGTAAGCATCATCAGCAATGATCAACTCAGCTAAGTTCTCAATAATTCAGAGCTACTGGGGGAGATCTACCATTTGAACTCATCTCTTTTCTTCTTTTAATACAATTAAAACTCTTCTATTGCATGCCAATTTGATAATAATGCTTTGGCATTTATAAATTAAAATCTAATTATCAATATGATTATGATTCTGGGCTCAGTTTAGTATAGGCACTCAACTTTTTTTTAGATAAGTTGATTAAGATAATCAGTTCATCAAATAATTGCTGTTTCACTCTGTTTCCCCAAATTAAATTTTGCTATGGTTGTTTGTAGTGGGGCTTCACAAAACATCATCTAATCCCTACCATATCAAGATAGTAAGGTGATACTTTATTCGAAATTGAACTCGGAATCAAGACTAAAGTTTTAAATCAAAATCAAATCAAAGATCTCTTAGAATTAGTCAATGCACATATTTGCTCTGCAGGCCTTTTAATATTCCTTATGAGTGATCTTCATAGATATTTTATTTGCCATGTTATAACGTGTGTCAGGTGTTGTTCTTGTACACTTCTTTGAATATACAAACTCAACAACACTCAATCATGTTCTGTTTTCAAACTTCTTTAACATACTTAATCTTAGTTTTCAACTTTGTAGTTTTATTTAATTTTAAAATTAATACAACTAGTCAGTTTAATTAATGAAATGCAAGGCCTATTTGTTCTGGGCCAATTAGCTGTTTTCCATTGTATATTTGTTTTCTTTTTATTTATTTTTTTACTATTAATATTTACATATACATTGCTCAATCATATCTTGTCAAAATTTAAAATCTAAAATAATGGGACCAACATAATTTTAAAACAAATATGTACTTTTCTATCAAACAATAAAAACTGTCTGGAAATTATTATTTTAAAACTAACCAATAAAATCTGCAGTTTAGTTTATGACTATTAAAATGTTTATTGATAATTTTGTTTTATATTATTATTTACTACTGTTGTGACAATGACTTGTTTATATACATATAATGCTTCTTGTATGTTTTTAACAAGTTTTAAAAATTAAATTAAGCTCATTTAAAATACTTAATCCTGATAACATCCATCTAGCCTGAACGTCAAACTAAAATTATAGGCTACAAAACAAAATAATGTTTATAAATATCTTACTTTAGTTTTATTTTGTTAGTTGTTTTACTCTACACTTCCACAAGGATATTGTCAAATCAGTTGATTTTAAAAGGTTTCATATACTTCAGATAATCCTCTGTTG